>NC_059429.1:105146688-105861063 GCF_021028975.2 Sphaerodactylus townsendi
GGGGGGTGGGGGGGGGGGGGGGTGGGGGGGGGGGGGGGTGGGGGGGGGGGGGGGTGGGGGGGGGGGGGGGTGGGGGGGGGGGGGGGTGGGGGGGGGGGGGGGTGGGGGGGGGGGGGGGTGGGGGGGGGGGGGGGTGGGGGGGGGGGGGGGTGGGGGGGGGGGGGGGTGGGGGGGGGGGGGGGTGGGGGGGGGGGGGGGTGGGGGGGGGGGGGGGTGGGGGGGGGGGGGGGTGGGGGGGGGGGGGGGTGGGGGGGGGGGGGGGTGGGGGGGGGGGGGGGTGGGGGGGGGGGGGGGTGGGGGGGGGGGGGGGTGGGGGGGGGGGGGGGTGGGGGGGGGGGGGGGTGGGGGGGGGGGGGGGTGGGGGGGGGGGGGGGTGGGGGGGGGGGGGGGTGGGGGGGGGGGGGGGTGGGGGGGGGGGGGGGTGGGGGGGGGGGGGGGTGGGGGGGGGGGGGGGTGGGGGGGGGGGGGGGTGGGGGGGGGGGGGGGTGGGGGGGGGGGGGGGTGGGGGGGGGGGGGGGTGGGGGGGGGGGGGGGTGGGGGGGGGGGGGGGTGGGGGGGGGGGGGGGTGGGGGGGGGGGGGGGTGGGGGGGGGGGGGGGTGGGGGGGGGGGGGGGTGGGGGGGGGGGGGGGTGGGGGGGGGGGGGGGTGGGGGGGGGGGGGGGTGGGGGGGGGGGGGGGTGGGGGGGGGGGGGGGTGGGGGGGGGGGGGGGTGGGGGGGGGGGGGGGTGGGGGGGGGGGGGGGTGGGGGGGGGGGGGGGTGGGGGGGGGGGGGGGTGGGGGGGGGGGGGGGTGGGGGGGGGGGGGGGTGGGGGGGGGGGGGGGTGGGGGGGGGGGGGGGTGGGGGGGGGGGGGGGTGGGGGGGGGGGGGGGTGGGGGGGGGGGGGGGTGGGGGGGGGGGGGGGTGGGGGGGGGGGGGGGTGGGGGGGGGGGGGGGTGGGGGGGGGGGGGGGTGGGGGGGGGGGGGGGTGGGGGGGGGGGGGGGTGGGGGGGGGGGGGGGTGGGGGGGGGGGGGGGTGGGGGGGGGGGGGGGTGGGGGGGGGGGGGGGTGGGGGGGGGGGGGGGTGGGGGGGGGGGGGGGTGGGGGGGGGGGGGGGTGGGGGGGGGGGGGGGTGGGGGGGGGGGGGGGTGGGGGGGGGGGGGGGTGGGGGGGGGGGGGGGTGGGGGGGGGGGGGGGTGGGGGGGGGGGGGGGTGGGGGGGGGGGGGGGTGGGGGGGGGGGGGGGTGGGGGGGGGGGGGGGTGGGGGGGGGGGGGGGTGGGGGGGGGGGGGGGTGGGGGGGGGGGGGGGTGGGGGGGGGGGGGGGTGGGGGGGGGGGGGGGTGGGGGGGGGGGGGGGTGGGGGGGGGGGGGGGTGGGGGGGGGGGGGGGTGGGGGGGGGGGGGGGTGGGGGGGGGGGGGGGTGGGGGGGGGGGGGGGTGGGGGGGGGGGGGGGTGGGGGGGGGGGGGGGTGGGGGGGGGGGGGGGTGGGGGGGGGGGGGGGTGGGGGGGGGGGGGGGTGGGGGGGGGGGGGGGTGGGGGGGGGGGGGGGTGGGGGGGGGGGGGGGTGGGGGGGGGGGGGGGTGGGGGGGGGGGGGGGTGGGGGGGGGGGGGGGTGGGGGGGGGGGGGGGTGGGGGGGGGGGGGGGTGGGGGGGGGGGGGGGTGGGGGGGGGGGGGGGTGGGGGGGGGGGGGGGTGGGGGGGGGGGGGGGTGGGGGGGGGGGGGGGTGGGGGGGGGGGGGGGTGGGGGGGGGGGGGGGTGGGGGGGGGGGGGGGTGGGGGGGGGGGGGGGTGGGGGGGGGGGGGGGTGGGGGGGGGGGGGGGTGGGGGGGGGGGGGGGTGGGGGGGGGGGGGGGTGGGGGGGGGGGGGGGTGGGGGGGGGGGGGGGTGGGGGGGGGGGGGGGTGGGGGGGGGGGGGGGTGGGGGGGGGGGGGGGTGGGGGGGGGGGGGGGTGGGGGGGGGGGGGGGTGGGGGGGGGGGGGGGTGGGGGGGGGGGGGGGTGGGGGGGGGGGGGGGTGGGGGGGGGGGGGGGTGGGGGGGGGGGGGGGTGGGGGGGGGGGGGGGTGGGGGGGGGGGGGGGTGGGGGGGGGGGGGGGTGGGGGGGGGGGGGGGTGGGGGGGGGGGGGGGTGGGGGGGGGGGGGGGTGGGGGGGGGGGGGGGTGGGGGGGGGGGGGGGTGGGGGGGGGGGGGGGTGGGGGGGGGGGGGGGTGGGGGGGGGGGGGGGTGGGGGGGGGGGGGGGTGGGGGGGGGGGGGGGTGGGGGGGGGGGGGGGTGGGGGGGGGGGGGGGTGGGGGGGGGGGGGGGTGGGGGGGGGGGGGGGTGGGGGGGGGGGGGGGGGGGGGGGGGGGGGGGTGGGGGTTGGGGGGGGGAGGGGAGGGGGGGGGGGTTGGGGGGGGGGGGGGGTGGGGTGGGGGGGCGGGCGTTGGGGGGGGGGGGGTGTGGGGGGGGGGGGGGGTGGGGGGGCGGGGGGGGGGGGGGTGGGTGGGGGGTTGGGGGGGGGGGTGGGGGGGGGGGGTGGGGGGGGGGGCGCTGAGGCCTGGGGACACGCCCCCTGCCCTGCGCCGCTCGAGCAGGCGCGCAGGGCCAGGGGGGCGTGTCCCCAGGCCTCGGCGACACACCGGAGGCCCAGGGACAAGCCGGGTCGTGCGGGCACCGGCGCTCTGCGGCGCCGGCTGCCCGCCTCTTCCCAGGACTGTCCGTGCGGACGGTCCCAGCGTCTTCTGGTCGGCGCGAGAAGCGCCGACCCAGCCGTTTCTGCCGCCGTGCGGAAACGGCCAAAGAGATTGGAAGGGGAGCTGAGAAATAACAGGATATATATGGGAATCAATTCCTAGTAAGAGCAAAGGGACTCGCAGATAGCCAAGCAGGAATGTACTGCACAGTTATATGGGCTTCTTAATGTTCACATTTAACCAGTTCTGTCTCTAGATCTCCATAGGGCACCCTTAAACTATGCAGGTTGGCTGCTTTTGGTAAACAAACCAATAATGATCATGTAGCATTTCCAGTTGTGTGGCTATACTGAGCAGTGTATAATCTTAATTGTGAAATATGGAACTCATCCATGTCCACTTGATATCCCACTTAGTTCTGGGTGACCATTTCAAGTGTTTTGGGGCAAGCTGAATGTGCTCATAAATGCATAGCTGCTGCCAAAATACAATTTAGCATCTAGCTGCTTCTGCCTATTAGAAGAACTTACTTGGGTTGTGACATCATACCTTGCTTTACACAGATGTGTAACTTCTCCCTCACACTTCAGTTTTCTTTTGCATGTTTTCCCTCAGTTGGAAAAATATAGGATTTTTTTTGATCTCTACTGTCTACAGTCTTTCGAAGTAGTGCCTGTGTTGGTGGGCACCTCTAACAGGTGCATTGGAAAAAAGTGATGGGGAAATTCACAACTTCATTATCCCTGTTTCCACAACCAAGGTCCTTTTCTTATACTCAGCTCACCACAGATTTTCTCAGTGGTCAAACCTTGTGTCTTGGAAAAAGTTTTTGTGTGAAATCATTCCATACATCTTCTTTCCGTACTTCATTCTGGATTTTCCCCTTTTCTCTTCAGTTGCATTTATTCCACATGCTACTTCTGAAAATGTATTCCTGACCTTGGTGGGATCTCATCTGTGATGCAGAACAACCCTTCTGCACCCATTTTTCCCCTCTCAATCACTCTAGTGTTACTATGTAGTTACATTTTGAAGTGTCAGTTCAAAAGTGTTTCAGTCTCCATTTCTGCTATTGAGAACTGCCAAGCCAAAATGGAAACCAAAACAACTGCTGCACCTGAAGGAACAGAAATAATTCCCACTGTAGCATGGAAACTTGCTGGGTGACTTTGGACCAGTCTGCCTAACCTACCTCACGAAGTGATTGTGAGAATAAAATGAAGGAGATGGAAACAATGCAACCTGCTTGGGTCCCCACTGTGGAACAAGATGGAGTATAAATTAAATAAATAAACCAGAAGTTATTACTGTCACTAGGAACTGCTTACACAAACACTGAACAGAAGGATTTTATCAAAACACAGCATATGACTAGTGTATCTAATTTGTGCGTAATTTAGTTGCCCACTTAAACATTTGTCCACTGAGCAGAGCCCTCACACAGCAAAGATGAGAGGAGTACAACTGTATCAGTTTGTATGAAAATGTGTTTGCACCAAAAGCTGATTGCAGCAAACTGCGTAGTTAGAAAGGAATTCTGTGAAGCAACCTGCCAGACATCAGCAAATAATGTCAAACCTATCATCCAAACATTGGTTCCTTTCTTGTGACCCATAAATGGCTGCTGAACTGGAAAGTTTTTGAGCATCCCTATTTTCAACAACTAGAACAGGTGGTGGGAGATGGATGATGAAGTGGTCACCAGCTGTAAGAAAAATACTCTATAAATATGAATATGGACATGTCCAAACTGTATGGATGCAGACAAACTGTCTGCCAAATTATTCATTCCCAAATTGTCACTGGCAAACAGAATGTCAACCAAACCAGTAGGTTATCACACATCTTGAAATGAGAACACTGAAAGCCTTTTGTTTCCCTACATGAAAATGTGGGCATTTCCAATCGTGGCTGCCCCCTTTAAAATAACCCTTAAAATGAAAGTGTTAAGAAAAGGGGGAAAGAAAATATAAAACCATTAAAATTTAAATATTACAAGCTTCTTAGTCTGCTCTGCCTTCCACCCATCTGCCATCTCACCTTGATGTCATTTTAGTTCTGAGATGATATGCTGAATTCTAATTTGTCTCTGGTAGTTTAGCTAAGCGTTTCCATCTTTTGGAGCCTTATCCTTTGGTTCAGCTACATTTCATTTTTAATCTCTCTCTAACTTCAAACAATTTTCCCTTTTTCTGATACCTAATTAGACTGCTTGCTTTAGATAATCATGTGAGGTGTTCATGCATATGTTACATCCACAAGTGCAAAACTGAAACACACTCTCCCTGAAAGGATTTGTGGAGGGGATTGTGACAATTCATCTGTAGCAAACACACATTTGGAAACATCTGCAGAAATTTAAGCAGACTTAGGGAGCCCACTGGACCCAGGAACAAATTAATTGGAAAAGGTACATGTTATTAGCGAGCAAAATGCCTATCACATCAGCGCTTTGCAGGCTTCTTTTCAGTGAAGACTATACCTTCCGTTGCCAGGGATCTGAGGAGGCTTTGCCTTCATCACACTATATTCCTAAGTATTGTAGTTTACTTTTCCCCATAGGAACATTTCCTCAGTTGGGCAAGCAGCACCCCTGCAGCTATTTCGTATCAAGAAAGCTCTCCATGCACCATAGTCCTAGTGAAAAAACCTTCACATATCTGCACATTCCCCACACAAAACTCATATGCATATTTGGCCCACGGTAGAAAATGTATTCTGCAATTAGGCATCATATGATCTTTAAGAACATAAGAAGAAGCCAGGTGGATCAGACCAGAGTCCATCTAGTCCAGCTCTCTGCTACTCGCAGTGGCCCACCAGGTGCCTTTGGGAGCTCACATGCAGGATGTGAAAGCAATGGCCTTCTGCAGCTTTTGCTCCCGAGCACCTGGAGGTTGGGTTGTATGGTGGTAGTGATGGGACTGAGTGAATCATTATCTTGGCACCCGAGTAACTCTCAGCAGCCCCAAGTGAAGGAAACTAAATTCTAAATTATATTATTTTTTCAGGTCAAATGGAATTAGGACTAAATTTCCTAATTTCCCTGGAAAACATAAATGGCTGTGCAGTATCTCAAATCAATATGTTTCCAGGATGAGCTCTGTAAAATATGGAAGGCAACTAATACAGAACCAGTTCTGTTGCTATGAAATAGCTACATCACAATCTACATAGAATGTGTGAGGGTTTTAATGCTAGGCTTAATAGGTGTGGGATCATTTCAGTGAATTTTTTTATATCCTTGCATTTTGTACCATGTGCTATTAAATCACATGTGAGACTTTATTTCATTTTAAAGGCCCATAGAGAAGGCAAGCCACTGTTTTTAAAATGCCTTCTAAGACCAATACATTTTCAGAGTTTTTTAAAAGTTCAACTCAGTCACATAAAGGGTTGCCAGCCATTGGATGACAAGTGGTGGGACCCAAGGGGAAATGGTGGGGCACTGCCAGTCTGCTCTAGGAATTGCTGGGAACTCTGTGGGTTTACTGTAGAGTTTCTGGTGATTCCTAGAGTGGACTGACATGACTTCCAAGTTTTCCCTGGAAGTAATATAACACTGTCATATTGACTGCCATTTTTAAATGTTTTTTTTCCTGCTGCCTTAAAAGCAGTGGAAAACAGAATCTGGGTGTGGGAGATCTCCTGCCCACAGTCAAATACTTTGTACCGTAATGAAGAAGAAGAAGAAGAAGAAGAAGAAGAGTTTGGATTTATATCTCCCCTTTCTCTCCTGTAGGAGACTCAAAGGGACTTACAATCTCCTTGCCCTTCTCCCCTCACAACAAACACCCTGTGAGGTAGGTGGGGCTGAGAGAGTTCCAAAGAACTGTGACTAGCCCAAGGTCACCCAGCTGGCGTGTGTGGAAGTGTACAGGCTAATCTGAATTCCCCAGAGAAGCCTCCACAGCTCAGGCAGCAGAGCAGAGAATCAAACCTGGATCCTCCAGATTAGATACACGAGCTCTTAATTTCCTACGCCACTGGCTCATAATGCCATTATGATTTCATTCATCATAACATTCGGAAGACACAAGACAAAGAAACTCCACAAATAGAAAACATGTTTTAATTTTAAGACATTTACAATGAATATTCTGATTCTCAACCAGATTTGGTCTGGAACCAGGGGGTTGTTGGAAACTGCTGTCCCCTAGTCAGTGGCTCCTGGAGACTGGCATGCAACAGTGATATAATCAGTATATACCAGTGCCTAAAGGCCTCTCTCTGTCCCTGCTGTGACCAGCCCTGCCTTCATTGTCAAATACATCTAGAGCAGCAGCTTATAAGAAAGAAAGAAACAGCAGAAGATCTTGTAATGTTCTCAGTTTTCCGGATGCTGTAATATTCACTCCAATTTGAAGGTGAACATGACAACTTCTACAATCAACAATTATGTTTTACTGAATCATGCTGCACAGCCCCAAGTGAAATTCTCAGAATGTCTAATTCAGTATTAACAAGATTGCATTTCAACATGGAACTGTTACCATCATTACCACTATACCTCAATATGATGCTCCAGTGTTAGATGCACATTTGATCCATGTCAGCAGTTGGAACCCACAGTGAAAAAAATCGATATTATGGATATGGTAAATACTATGAAATAGGCACAGTTGGATAGCTTTGCATTTGTGGAAAAGAACATTTTTTCAAGATCATTAATTTCATTTTATTTCTTGAATTAAGTAGAATAGTAAAAAAAAACAACCCATCACCATTAAGTGAAGGGCTAAAGCAGATGGGAAGGAAAGTTTGTATTATTTGTGTATATTCTGGTTCATTTGGGCTGTATTGTGTTCACAGCCATCTTTTTATCAGAGGCACTACTGTTATAATCTAGGCTGATGTACATTTCTGCCCTGTCAGCACTTCCGTTCTGTGTTGTGTTTTAAAGTGTTTGTCCATTGGACCTAGAGCTCTCCGAGAGGCACCTTTTGTTGTGTGGTATGAATAATATATGCTGTCGGCAAGTGCCCCATTAGTATGGAAGTGCAGAGATGTTTTCAAAAAGAGTAAATGGCCAGCAAGAATATTCAGAGCTGATAGAGAAGGCGGCCCACTGATTTATTTCTGAAGTTCCTATAGTAAGGAAAGCGACATGACAATTTCGCAGATGCAGACTGAGGCAAATGGTATGTCAAAAGGAATGTAAATTTTCAGTAACAATGTGAAGTGTACAGACCTAAATAAGAGAAATGGAGGGAGGATGTAATGTTGAGAGACCAGGATCTACAGAGATAGCATTTGGACAAAACATCCTTTGTTTTCCCCCCTACAGTGAGCATGCTAAAGCAGGAAGGCCATCACCTCTTTGGGCTAAGACTTATGCAGTTAGCAATCAGGGATTTGGCCTGCAAAAGAGAGGTTTAGAGTATGGGGGATTGAAAAAAAAGATTTTAAACAATCAGATTTTGTTTCATTTTTCCAAACAGCTTTTAAAGGGTGAGGCTATATGTACAGGCATTCATTTCTCTAGAACAGTGTGAGCAACTTCCTTCTCATTGCTGCCGTGGTACTAGTGCTGATCCAGCATCAGTTGCTTGTCAACTGTATACATCTAACAGAGGAGGAGGATCTTTGTGTATGGAGTACATGGAGATGTAAAGAAGATTCACTCCTTGATCATTTATCACACTATCCTCCCTCACTGCATTCAAGTCAACAAGCACCAAAATGGTCTATTCAATTTCACACGTGGTAAGTATCATACATTCTTAACCACTCCATATTAAACTTTGAATTTTAAATGGTCAGATTACTATGCAGTGATGAATAGTACAGGTAGACACAGAATCTAAAACCTTCCAGAAACATGCCCCCAAACCTTATATGACCCTCTTATGTTGTAGTTATTAGAACAAACAGCATAGAAACATTGTGGTAATAGAGTGGTCTACCTTGACATCAGTAATGGTTTGTATTCATGTTTGTCACCAGGCAAACACAGCAGAAGGGTCTACAGATTATTTACTTAGAGAAGAATAGAGTGATATTATTGAAAACCTTCCAAAATAGTGAGAAGAGAGATTGGAAATGGTAGATCAAACATGATAACAAAATCACTTGCATTAATTCCATACCACTGCTTTTCAGTAGTTGAACTGAATAGGTTGATAAAAATCCTCCTTGGATCTGAGCCCATTTTAGTTTAATTTTTCTGTCTTGTTGCTATGTTTTGGAGAGTGGCAGGAAAGACTAGGCTGCAATTTTTCCTACCATGACAGATTAATTTGTACTAAATGTTCCACTTGGGAATTGTGTTACCATGGAGGAGGAGTTGTGACTGAAGTGAGCAGTTTACATGTTTTTGGCAAGTTTATGTTCCTTTCTGGAAATTGGGCAGGTCTAGCTGAAATGTGAGATTTCAGTAAAGTCCGAGTGTGAAGAAATTCTACAACAGAAAGTGCTGCTGCTTGTTTGTTGTAGTAACTTGGTTTTAGTTATGATGACCACAGTATATTAAAAAGGCAAATACTCTTCTTATGCATTCTGGAAAAATATACAGTTGAGGTCTTGGGAAGCCATGGTATCAACATGGAACCAGATTCATTTGGGGGGGGGGGCAGCCTGCATGACCATTTCCCTCATCTTCAGGGGTTTAAGAGGTTTTGGGTAAGGTCTTATAGGAAAACATCCAGTTCAGGGGATGTCAAGGCATCCTCACTCCAAGTGGCAGGGAAGACCAGGGGCTAGTACCCATTTCCATCAACTTGGTACCCCTCAATATCCTGCAGCGGGAATCCATCAACTTGCCATCCTGCAATATCTCCCCCTCCCCAGCAGGTGGGCTGGAATGGAGTGGAGTACATTAACTGGCAGGCAGGTTGGCCAGTATTGGGATTTGTTGCTCCATGCTGTACCAAGGTTCTGACAGCTGCTGTACCAATAAAGTTGTGGCCATTTTTCATTGCCGTTGGTTGCTGGCGTCCTAACATTATGGATGCTGTGGCGAAAATGTGCTTCACCATCTCTTTCCCCCTCCCTTAACACTGGGCCTGCAAAATGAAAATGCTGCTCTTATGCCTTCTGGAAAAATACACACTTGAGGTCTTGGGTGACCACAGTATTCCTCTTTATACGTTTGTGTGGGCATTTTTGCAAAAAAGGAAATAAACATAGGAATGACTCTAGATAACAATCTTCAATTTTGTTAAGACCCACTGTTATGAAATAATAAACTATTGAACCACAACTGTACAGTTTCACAACCTTTTAAGATTGATTTTAGCCTCAGGCTAAATGTGACTTCAGTACAGCTTAACAAGATTAAAGTTGATGATTGAGTGAAAACATTGTGAATAGCCATATCTGGTCCCCCAAACAACTTGACAGTATTCTCAAAAAGAAATGTCTTGTTCGTTCCCTAACCAAGGCCTTTTCCACCTTTACATCTTTATTCATTTCCTCTTGCAAGTCACTCCATTTATGAAACTGACTGCAACAAGACAGATCTATTCCAATGTCTTTTAGTGCATCAAGAATTCAGCTGTATTGCTGTATCCATTAGTTCAGCAGAGAGAAAAAGGTTAACATTATCACTTGACTTCAGGGCAACCTGATGGATTTAACCTTTAGAATATAAATATGGCATTTTACCTGTACTGGTGTGGTTTAACACTCCCCCCCCCACCCCCGAATGATAAGCTTTAATCAGTAGAATAAAACTTTAATTTCAAGTTTCCAGGTATAATTCACGATGCTGTTGCTGCTGACCTTCAGAGTCCTATATAGTTTGGGACCAACAAGACCTGAAGGACTGCCACATTTCTTATGAACCTGCTTGACCACTATGGTCATCTGCAGAAACCCTGCTTTGGGTGCCTTCATCCTCTGAATTTAAGTAGGGGGCAACCTGGAAATGGCCTTCTTGGTGGCAGCACCAAAGCTCAGGAACTCTCTCTTCCCCAGGAGGTTCATCTACTTCCTTCTGCAGTTGTGAGATATGAGCATATTATGAAATTAAACAATCTAACAAAGGCAAGGTTGGATGGAAAAGTACAGCTTATGTGACAGAAAACACCATCTTCATGAACCAGGAAATTGATAGAGAAAATAGCTCTAAACTGGTCAAAGAAAAACCGGTTAGCCCTGCGGTGAGTCACGTAAGCAGCAGGAGGGCGATGAGGGCCAGTTAATGTGTGTCAAACCATATACGGGAAAATGTAATAAGGGGGAGGGGAATGTAATTTTAGAATAGGGTATGGGGAGATGTTAACTAGAGCAAAGTGGGATAGGTTGTAAGTCCTTCGTGGCCCAATTAATGGGCAAATGACAAGGTGTATGTGGCAGGGTGTAGGGTGTATTTTAGGAGCCTGCATGCTCCCTTGCTTTGAGCTTCTCAATGTCCACTGTACCATGGTGAGAGGGCTCCCGATTGCTAAAATTATATTTAAATTTATATGTACTCACCCTGTGCCAATGAATTCTCATAGAACTTGAAACAGTGGAAATCTGGCCTCCATCCTTGAAACATTGCAAGAGATTTGAAACATTTTCAGTTTGGTGTTTGATAGCTAATATTCTAATACTTATTTCTGTAACCGTTTCAAAGCTGATTCATTTCATTTTGAGAGCATTATGCAAGATAAGTATTATTGGAGTATGTTCTTAACTTTTTTTGTGAAGACATAATCATACGCTTGGACTAATTTTAATGAGTACTGCCTGAAATTTCAAAATGTGTGGGGTGGAGTAGAAATAAGCAGGAGAAAGGATTTCTGGAGGCTGCTAAGAGCAGCAGCTGGTGTGTTTTCAAAGTAACAAAGGAACTAATAAGGTTAAGTTGCTTTATAAAAAGGACAGTAATGCAGAGTGTGATTTTGTTTGCTTTGCCCACTGAGAACTGAAATTGCTGCGTAGGATAATAAGGAGCTCCTATGACCATTAGGCATTAATGACCACTATTCCAATGAGGTATTTAATAAGTAAATAATTAAAAACAATATGACCAGTTACTCTTTTCACCCCACTGATTACGTGAATGGCTGGACTGTCCATAATAATTTGCCAGGCTAAAAAGTGGAAACTTTAATTAGAAGCTGTGAGATGTATTTGAATTGTTTAAAAAAAGCTAAAAGTAATCCAAGTTGATTTGTTTGTCTACATTTTCTTTAACTGCAAATGCAGCTCACAGAAGCAAGTTCAGCTCTTAGAACATGTTGGCACTCTTAAATGATTTAATTTTCTCTTTGGACAACTCAGCAATGAATTAGATTGTGATATTTATAATGTTTTCTACCCACTCCCAGATGCCTGGCAATATTTTTTGGAAGACTTCCCTTTAAAAATGTCACACAGAATTTATACCTCAGGAATGTCCTACCTAGGTGAATAAAACAGAGGTAAATAGGTCAACAGCTGAATTGGAATGGTGCTATTAACATGGCTTTTTTTCTTTCTAAATTTAAACATGCTCATTTTAAAAGACATGAGTTAAATCAATATGTTGCTTCTATCATTAAAGATGTTCTGATGGTGTTTCTCATGGACAGAAGATTGTGGCGAAGGTGCTGGTGAAACATCATGGTCCTTTCTGCACTGGCCATTTAACCTGGGGCAGGGCTGGGATTTACAGTGTTTTCGGCAGGAACTTTGCATGGTTCCTGCCCCTAATTAAGCTTTGCCGCAGGCGGTGGTGTATCTTCCATAGGAACATGGGGAGTCAAATGTCTTTGGGTGCCCCCTTGTGCCCCCCCCCCACTAAATTGAACGTTCGTTTGTGGTTTTTTGGTTTTTTAGTGTTTTTCCGTTTTTGGCCCGCAGAGGGTGCAATTTTTAGGACAGCAACACCAAAACTTCAGAGATTTTTTTGGGGAGACTCTCCTGATGATACCTCCCAGGTTTGGTAATGTTTTGTTCAGGGGGTTCAAAGTTATGGACTCCTAAAGGTGGTGCCCCCTCCCACATTGTTTCCAATGGGAGCTAATAGGAGATGAGGGCTACAACTTTGAGGGTCCATAATGTTGGACCCCTTGAACCAAACTTCCCCAAACCTGGGTGGTATCATCAGGAGAGTCTCCTGAAGATATTCTGAAATTTTGGTGTTGCTAGCTTAATAATTACACCACAAATTTTCCCAGATTCTCCTTTTAAATCCACCTCCTTCTTCATGGATTTAAAGGGAGAATCTGAGGTCCCCAGTTTAAACATTGTAAGTGATGCTGTTTCAGGGCAGGGAAGAATCCACCCCAAAACAACATCATTTTCAATGTTGTTTAAACTGGGGGCCCCAGATTCTCCCTTTCAGGTGGATTTAAAAGGAGAATCTGGGCTACCTAGTTCAAACAGTGATGCTGTTTGGGGATGGATTCCAGCATCACTTCTTTAAACTCGGGGGCCCAGATTCTCCTTTTAAGTCCACCTTAAAGTGAGAATCTGGGGTCCCCAATTTAAACAACATTGAAAGTGATGCTGTTTCCCCTAGTTTGGGGGACTGGATACAACACCATAAAAAATTTTCACAGCAGTAATAAAACATTTTGAAAGCATTTTGAAAACGTTTTTTTAAAAATATATATTTTTGCTGTGTGGCATGGCCCACTGCTGTGTTCAGATTTGTGAGTTGGGGCATGTTCTATAATGTGATGGTGACTTTGAAACGACCTGGTGTAAACAATCATTGTTTGGTCACAGTGAGGGAGGGCGGCTGCCCATGAGGGGAGGGGCAAAAAAGGTCAGATTTTGTCCCAGGCTCCATTTCCCCCAGATACGCCTCTGGCTCCAGGTTAAATGGTTAAACCCAGGATATTTGAGAATTGTGCTATCCATGATTCTTTTACAATATCCTGGGTTGCAGATGCATCTGTGTGAAGGGCTTCGGGTGGGAGATGCTGCTTTTGGGCACATTTTTTAAAAATCTCACCTTCTCTTCTGTGCAGCTCCACAGGAGAGGATGACCAGTCCTCCGACCCCTGAGGTGTTGCCATGGCCACGGTGACCTGTCCTTTTATCCCTGTGGAGTTGTGCAGGGGACAGAAGGTGGGTTTAAAAAAAAGGATGTGAGCTGGAAGTATTATCATGACCTGGAAGTATTATCATTGCATAGGGGTGACATTCTAGCATTTACCTGAAACTCTCGACCACAGAGTTTTGTGTGAAAGGTAGAGCATCACCTGATAAGATGATGTCAGCTCTGGGTCACAATGGAACTAATGTAACGACATCAGAATGGTGTCAACAACCAAAAGTGCATTATCCTGCATGTGCAGAAGGGGCCCATGTCTTAGTTATATCTAGGTTGATCTATTGCAATGCATTCTACATAGGTCTTACCTTTGAAGAGTGTTCAGAAGCTGCAGCTAGTATAGAAGGCTACCAGGATCATGCAACCTTATGTTGCAGCAATTATACTGCCTTCTGATCCTCTCCAAGCCCAGTTAAAAGTGTTGGTTTTTGCCATTAAAGTCCTGCATGACTCGGGACCATATTCTTCCACACATTCTTGCCTCAGGACTTATTAATTGCCAACAATCTCCTTTCCCTTCCTCCTCCCCGCCACAACAAACACCCTGTGAGGTGGGTGGGGCTGAGAGAGCTAGGAAGAACTGTGACTAGCCCAAGGTCACCTAGCCGTGTGTACCCCAGCTCAAGAGGCAGAGCTCCACAGCTCAAGTGGCAGAGCCGGGAATGAAACACGGTTCTCCAGATTACAGTGCACCTGCTGTTAACCACTATGCCATTGCTGCATTACAAGTTGATTTGCCATTTGCTTTTGCTTAGCATCCCTATGATGCCTCCCGTCCAAGCATAAACCAAGGCCAACCCTACATAGCTTCTGCGATTTGATGAGATCAGCTAGTCTGGCCTATCCAGGTCAGGACAATTTGTTGTATAGGGCATCAAAATCCTTGGATCAGCCCTGTGTGCATCTTTTTTCAGACAGTAATACACTGGGTCCCATTTTCAACCAATGGAACATACTACCTATCATCAATTTATCTAATAAAATATGTAATATACCTAAAACTGTATGGCAAAGTCATTTTTTTCCACAATAATAAATAAAGAATGGATTTAGATTGTATGTTCTTTTGGGGGGTTTGGCTAGGGGCTTCTTTGTGTTTAAATAGTTTTCAAATTGTAGAAGTCTGTTGATCAAATGCTTTATGTCTTGACCTCCTTGGATGCAGGAAGGGCATGTAGTAAGTGTTTTAACAAATAGTCACATGGATTCAGGAGAATAATGATAGAACTGCCTATCATGGATTTTTTTTAATGAACATGAACATATACTTGAAAATCTGAGGACCCAATGTTATACTTAATTAGAGAGTCCTTAAGGAATCTTCCAAATCTACAGCTTCTTATTGGATCTAATGTTTACATTTTATTTTCCTAGTACAATTCTTTGCATGTGTGCATCCTTAAATAGCATGTATGCACAGGAGGTAATTTCTGAGAAACTCAGAAGAGATTTTTTTTTTTAAAAAAAAGATCTCTAATGATTTTAGTACAGATTTCTGCTTTGGTTTTAATTAGGCAGTTTACAAAACTCTTCCCATGACTCACGGGAGCAGTTTTATCAACTGGTGGTACCATATGTGTTACAGTCATAATATAATGTAGCAGAACTGGAAACAGATGCTAGAATGGATGCAGTGGGTACATCTTTTGAGCAATTGCCAAGAATTTTATTAGAGAACTAATACATCAAAGAAAGCAATAGGATTGCCATACATCACAATGATCAGCTGAAGGAGTCCACAGAGCATAGAAATATGGGCCTTTTCAAAGCTGCACATACTCTATAATCTTTCATTCCAGAGGATTTAAGATTACAACAGTAATTAAAACTAGGATTTTATATATATTGTGCTGAATTCCTTGAAAAAAGGGGCAGAATAAAAATATACAGTCAATTTTTTTTAGGTTGGTTAAAGGACTGCAGAGTTCATATCTACAGTCCTACATTGAACTTGGGTTTGTTTGTTGAGCAACAAGCTATTAAGTTCAACAGGCTTTTCACCCCTGCTTCAAAAATGCCTTGTTTTTTTTGCCACAGAGAAGATGAGTTCACCCTACTGGTTGACCTACAGGAGATCACTTAATATTGGGGGGGGGGGGGCGGGGGCAGACAAAACACGTATTTTTTTTCTTGCTAAGTCATGATTATGACTTAGTTTCACTCGTTTTCTGCTCGTCAGTCCTGAACAGGGAGCAGATTTTAATGGACTTTCCATTAGTTCAATGACCTCTTTATGACTGTTCATCAGGCTGCTTCACCCCATTTCTTCCCACTTATGCAATACAGACAACTGTCTTTTGAATATGTACATTCTTACACAGCAGTTAATTGTTTAAATAATCAGTTAAAAATCATATGAATCAATCATAAACAACACTATATTTTTTTAAAAAAAATTCTACAGTTCAGTGTTTGTCTAAGTCAGTGATGGCAAACCTTTTCGAGACCGAGTGCCCAAATTGCAACCCAAAACCCATTTATTTATCGCAAAGTGCCAACACGGCAATTTAACCTGAATACTGAGGTTTCAGTTTAGAAAAAAACGGTTGGCTCCGAGGCATGTGTTGGTCGGGAGTAAGCTTGGTGGTAGTCGGTGGCTTTGCTTTGAAGCAACCATGCAACTCTTCCAATGGGTGCATCATGACCCTAGGAGAGTTTACTCAGAAGCAGGCCCCATTGCCAGCAAGCAAGCTTACTCCCAGGGAAAGGACTGTGCTTTAGTTCTTCACATGAAAATCAGCGGGGTTTAACAGCGCTTAATAGGGTTACCTACACTGCTTCCCCAAAACTAGATCTTAGGTTTAATGCTAATAATCGAGCCCAGTGACCCAGGCCAGCCTAGATGGGGGGGGGGGGTTGACTCTGTTTGTGGGTGCCCACAGAGAGGGTTCTGAGTGCCACCTCTGGCACCCATGCCATAGGTTCACCACTACTGGTCTAAGTAATCCTTAGTGACATTAATGATTGGATTGGATCAGCAGTATTTTCAGGCATGTGCAGTTTTGAAATAATTTGACATAAAACTTTTCTGGCAGTCATTTGAGACATTCAATTTCAAATCAAACAAACCCAGTGACTGGATGATCACATCTGGACATCAGAGCTGAACAAGTTCCATGGAAACACATTTGACATTGTGGCATCTCTAACCATGATGCAGAGGGAAGGTGCCATGGTATAGACAGAACTCATCAGATCTCAATTGTAGAAAGATCAGTACTTGGGTGGGAGACCACCAATGAAGACTCTGCTGAGGAATGCAATGTACCAGTGCTGAGGAATGCAATGCACCACTGCTTCTCACTTTCCCAAAAAGTCCCTTGCAGAGATTACCATAAGTTTATTGAAACTCAACCGCACTTACATATGACTATACTCTCAGAGGTCAAAATAAGGCCCTGCTCAATCCCCTGCCATTTTACTCACAGAAACCAACCTGGAATACTGGGGTTGCTTAGCGACAGTAACTGAGGGAATCCATTGCTTAAAGCTGCAGGCTCTCCTTGTACAATTTTTGGGTTTTTTGAACCCCAGTGTATTTTTTTTAGGTTTCACATTTTTCTGCAACTTTAAAGCCCTTTTTGGGGTTTGTTGACAGACCTGTCTTGCTTGATCACAGCTTCAGTTACCAGATTTAAGTATCATCAGATTTGGCAGAATTGGCTATTAGCATATAAATAGACTTTTTAAACTCTAAGTACACTAAGTATCCTTTTCAAAACATTTACCATGTCGCAACATACTTCAGCCAGTCATCTGTTACACAAGTGACTGCTGTTATAGGTCTTTTTATAGTGGGCGTAAAATTTACCAGCTTGGGTGTTAATCATTGTCACATCACACTTTCATGTATGTTATTGTAATCACTGCTGAGTGAGCAGGGGGATGTAGGCAGTGGCATAGTGGTTAAGAGCAGGCATACTCTAATCTGGAGGAACCAGGTTTGATTCCCCGCTCTGGTGCCTGAGCTGTGGAGGGTTATCTGGGGAATTCAGATTAGCCTGTACACTCCAACACATGCCAGCTGGGTGACCTTGGCTAGTTACAATTCTTCTGAGCTCTCTCAGCCCCACCTACCTCACAGGGTGTTTGTTGTGAGGGGGGGGGGAAGGGAAAGGAGTTTGTAAACCCTTTGAGTCTCCTATAGGAGAGAAAGGGGGGATATAAATCCAACTCTTCTTCTAAATTATGGGCAGTTAAAATTCAGTTACATTGTTAATACTCTCGCTAGGGAAATGAAGGGAAATAATAAGACAAATAACTGAAAGAAAAGAGGCATAGGGACACGTTGGCCAATGATGATGATGACTGCCATTGCTATCCTCAACCCTAGACCTGGTGGAACAACTTAGTCTCACAGGCCCAGTGGAATTGAGATGAATCCTACAGGCCACAGATCTCATTTGACAGAGCATTCCACCAGGCTGGGGCCAGAGTCAAGAATGTTCTGGCCCTGGTCAAGGACAACTGGATACCTTTCAGTCCTGGGATCACCCAAAAGTTGTTATGCATGGAATGGAATGCTCTCTTGGGGGTATATTTAGAGAGGCAGGTCCACAGATAACAATGGACCCAGACTACTTAGGGATCCTGCCTGTCCCTTTTGGCCTTCAGCCGAGATTACCACCAATATGCTGAGGATGCAATATATCTCAAAAGGGACTAATATGCAATCTTATTATGTTCATTTCCAATTATACATAAAGTCAGAAGCTACAGTACTAATCATCTCTACCATTAAACCATCTGCACTAATATATTAATAATGGCTTTTGAATGTTACTGTGCATTATATAGTAACTTCTTTTTATGGCTTCTGCAACTGTATTTTACAGCATATTTTACAGATGGGGTTGAAAAGAACCATGCAGGCCAGATACAAAATATGGTAGGTAATCCTCTAAAGGTAGTTTATAAAGAATTCTCAAGGCTAAGGGAAGTTACTGCTTCTGCCCCTAAATGGAAAATGTTTAGATATAGATGGATTATAGTGATCAAAGTCAGAGGGGGAAAAAGGAAATGGAGTGGTTTTATTTCCGATTAGGCCAGACTCAGTCTACAGTCTAGTCTACTCACCATGTTCAGGAATACAAGTGATGGGTAAGATATTTGTTCGAAAGTCCAGACAGATCCTTTTCTATTGGCAACACAGTACAGGGTTGGCATCCATCTTAACATGCATTGTCAGGGCACTTTCATGGAGGGTTGGTAAAGCACTGCGTCCAGGTTAAAAACAGGCCCTCCTGTTTCATTATGGGTTAGTCTGGTAACACCAGGAGAAGGCTTATCAGCCTCCAGGTGCTGGCTGGAGATTTCTCATTGTTCCAACTGATCTCCAGGTGACAGATGTCAGTTCACCTGGAGAAAATGACTTTAGAAGGTGGACTTTATGCCTTTATACCAAATTGAAATCCCTCCCCTCCCCAAAGCATACCTTTTTCAGTCTTCACCCAGGTAATTTCCAACTGAAAGCTGGCAACCCTAGTCATGAGGCCTTTATACTTCTGCAGTCTGCCTGCAGTTTGTTGTTCTGTTTGCTTTCCTTATTCACCAAAACAAAACAAAAACAGGAGAGAGGTGGGAAAGGGGCTTTCTCGTTTCCCTTCCCCAGCCCCAACAAACACCCTGTGAGGTGGGTAGGGCTGAGAGAGGTCCGAAGAACTGTGACTAGCCCAAGGTCATCTCACAGGCCATCTTATTCCAGGTAGGAATGTGGAGAGTTGCCTATGGCTAACCCGATAACCCTGCTTGGCCAAGAGCAGGGGGCAAACAGATCTACAGGGAGGGAAATATAAACTTAGTTCATATAGCCAGGATAGCTATTTCCATGCGTCCTGTGCTTCTGGCTGGGAAAGGCTTGGAGATCATGACTTGCTCTTCTGAACCAGGTTTCATTGATTTACATGTTTTATTAACTAGGGTTTATTTTTTAAAAAATCTTGTTTTCCTTTTTTGGAGGCAGATGTAGTTATAGAAGGAGATGAGAAGATGCAGTTACGGTTGTGGCCAGAGGGGAAAAAGAGCCGGTGTACTGGTGCGTCCTCTGCCCCATCCCACCCCGGAACACCCCCGCCCCAGAATGCCCCAGAACATCCTCGCCACATCCCCACAGGGCGTGCACCCGGTGCATAGCACCCCTTTGGAACTACACCCCACCCCTTTGGAGCTACGCCTCTGGTTGTAGCTTTACATGATTGATTTTCAATGGTGTGGGTTGATAATTTTAATCTGTTGATTTTTGTTGTGTTTTGACATGTTTTTATTCTGTTATACTGTGGTTTTTAAACTTTCAGGCTTTGGTTAGGTTGCCTAACCAGTGTGGTGTAGAGAGCCAGCGTGATGTAGTGGTTAACAGCAGGTGCGCTCTAATCTGGAGAACCGCGTTTGATTTCCCGCTCTGCCACTTGAGCTGTGGAAGCTTATCTGGTGAACCATATTAGCTTGTGCACTCCCAACACATGCCAGCTGGGTGACCTTGAGCTAGTCACAGTTCTTCAGACCTCTCTCAGCCCTACCTACCTCACAGGGTGTTTGTTGGGGGTGGGGAAGGGAAAAGAGATTGTAAGCCCCTTTGAGTTTTACAGGAGCAAAAGGGGAGATATAAATCCGAACTCCTTCTCCTCCTTTTTTGTATGCTTTTAAAAAAGAAATTAAAAGTACATTTACATTTGTTATTGTTTCTGTTTGTTTGGTTTCACACATTAGCCCTTGGTTCTATTTGATGTCACACATTAATTGTGCTTCACCAAAGCACAATGCAGAAACAAAATTACACATAATAGTGTGAGCTTTGGAGTTCTCCAGATTTCTTCACTAGGCTGCATATTTATTAATAATCCCATTCACCAAAAAGGGGAGGGAAAAAGATGTTTCAGTTTCAGGCCATCATCATAATAGGAAACGGTGGAAGTAGGAAATTTCTTATACTGGTGAACTTGTGTGGTGTGAATTTGGTTGCTTTGTTGGGTAGACTAGCTGCTGTCTCTCCCCCCCCCCCCACCGTTGTCATTACCATCTTGGGTAAAATCTCACCCCTCTCATTCTTATAGGTCAAGGGGTTGGATTACTGTAGCATGCTAGGTAGCCAAGGCAGGTGGGTAAGGATACGTGCCGACTCTAAGTAAACAGCAAATTCAGGATACTAGAAGAACAGATCTAGGTACACTGAGCAAAATAAACAAAAGGAAAGTTACTAGCTAGGTTCTTGCAATCCATAGCTGGTCTTTGTTAGTTGCACAATCCTCTCCCCTAATGCATCTTTAATCCTCTTTAACATAATTCCCCTCTGTCATTCTTAATGGCAAAATGCAGAGGATAGACATCTTTTTAACACACTCCAAAACAAATGAATCCAGATAAAAGAACAGTTCCAGACCCCTGAGCAGCTACTTTCATTATCAGGTCCTAGGCATATTAACATGCCTTCTTTGCATCGGAAAGGGGGCAGGGGGTTCCATCGATGAATAATCTCAGGAGTGGTGGCGGAACTACCAAGAGATTCATGTTCTAAGAGCTGAATTTTCCCAAACCTCCTCCAAATACTTTCATCATCCAGGCATATTTCTAAACAATTGTTTTGAAAATGAGCAAAAAGGGGACTTTAATAAACGTAACCTCTTTAATTTGTAAAACAGTTGCATTCCTGGGACCCTAGAGGAAGCAGTGTGGGAGTAAGACAAAAAAAATTGGACTGAATCGTTTTGGTGCAGTAATAATTTATTATCTAATAATCTCTTGCCTGCCTTTCTATTCCCAGTGTTCTCATTATTTGTACACAGCTTAATACCCCATTGCTAGCAGCAGGGTTGTACTGATATTACTGAGACAATTCTGCTCCTTTTTGGTTGCATATGAGAGGCAATGAGTTGGAGCTACGGATTCAGGCCAGGCAAATGTGAAAGCCCTGGGGCTATCAAAGGGCTTTAATGATGGAATCTTTTTCATTAGCAGTGGGTGAGCTTCTTTTTGAATTTAAAGGCAAACAGAGCTTGTAGAATCAATAGCAGTGATTACAACTGCATTTGTTCAAGGAAGCTGGATAGTAGAGTGCCACGACACTGACAGATTTCAATTAGAGGTGTGCACAGAAATTTTATTTGGATTCATTACAATTGGTTTTGTTCAAAATTGTATTTGTTTGCTTTATTCTAGCTTGCCTCCTAATTCCATTCTTTACTCAGGTTTACTGGTTTCAGTAGAAAGCGAATTTTTGCCTATTTGTATTTTCTATCCAATGGGAATGGAATTCTCAGTTCATGTAGCCCTTATGCATGGAATGCTCCATGCCAGATCGGAGAAAACATCCCTAACAACCCTCCATGCCAGATACGAGAAAACATCCCTAATATTCTCACTTGCACAACACACAAGAAGGCATAGATTAGCATGGGGCATTTCCCTGCTTTCTTTCTTCTCCCTAAATTGGCATGTGACTTTTTCTTCATTTCTCAAGATGCTATGGGATGGTAGATGGAACAAGACTAAGGAGGTATACTGATAAAATTTCAGATCTGGGTTTGAGGGGTGAAGAAATTTTACTGTGATTGTTGGTTTTCAGATAGACCATTGCAGGTTTAGAGTTGCAATCCACATTTTCTTTCAGGTTCTTTCAGGTTCCAGAATATTGAGATCATTCTTTTCACTAAGGGAACAAATTTGAGGGTCTGGGGCAGTTGTTTATAAAGATAATAGTACTAAAACTTGCATAAACAATTGAAGGAGAAGAAGAGTTTTGGATTTATACCCCACTTTTCTCAACTTTTAAGGAGCCTCAAAGCTCATTCCTGGTAGTGCACTGGCACAGAGGCCCTTTCCTCACAGGCCAAATACAGCGTCCCAGGGATGCTAAAAACAGCGTTCCTGGGAGACCGTTTGCATAGCCGGCACTGCTGCATCGCAACTCCCGAGCGGCGCGAAGCTGCTGTTTCCAAACCTCGCTCCCTGAGTGAGGTTTTTTGGAAACAGTGGCAGCGGCTGTAAGGCACCATTTCCCCCACTTTCCCGAACGCCTTACCGTCCCTTCGACCTTCCGGCGCGTCGCACAGGCCAGGGGACACCCCCCTGCCCTGCGACTCCAGAGTTGTCACGCAGGGCAGGGGGGCGTGTCCCCTGGCCTGTGTGATGTGCCGGAAGGCCGGAGGGATGGTAAGGTGTTCAGGGGATGGCACAGCCATGTAAACAGTCCCGGGGGGTGCATTGGCGTCATTTACACCAACGCACCCCCGCAGCATGGCTGTGCGGAAACGGCCAGAGACTCAACATAATCAGAAGAAGACTTTGGATTTATACCCCACCTTCCCCTGCCATAAGGGATCTCAAAATTAAAATCTCCTTCCCTTCCCCTCCCCACACCAGATGCTTTGTGAGGTAGGAGGGGCTGAGAGAGTCCTGAGAGAACTGTGACTAGCCCAAGGTCACCCAGCAGGCTTCATGTGAAGGAGTGGGGAAACAAATCCAGTTCACCAGATAAGAGTTGCCATCACGAAAAAGAGTGGGGAATCTTTCTACCTTACACCACCATTGTTAGAGGCACCCAGCCTCTGAAGGGAAAAAGTAAGAAAATATAAGGCCCCTTTTGCACATGCAAAATAATGCATTTTCAAACCACTTTCACAACTGCAAGTGGATTTTGTTATTCCGCACAGCTTCAAAGAGCACTGAAAGCAGTTTGAAAGTGCATTATTCTGCATGTGCGGAATGAGCCTAAGAGTCAGTTTTTCCCTGCCTTAGTAATATAGAAGGTTGAAGGAGGTGTCCATCACACACTGGACAAAGGCATTTAATTTTACAGCCCCATCCCCCTGAAGTAGGTGCCTTTTGGTGTAGGAGTGCTTTCCTCCAAATCCCCGTCTCTTTCTGTTCAGGGGTGGGGAGGGGGAGAATGGCATCAGCTACTGCTATATATATACTGCTATATATTCCTTTCTATATCCTCCATTGTTTTCATATTTGCACATCCTGAAGCTGGCTTCAGAAAGGCAGACATCTTCTCACAAGATATTTGGATTGTGGGAATGCCCAGGTCCTGCATGTAGTCCTTAAAGAATTTAAGAACCTCTGTAGGCTGAGTGATAATCAACCATTTTCAGTATCAGAGCCTAGACAGGAAAAAATGCTTTAAACATGAGCTTAGATCCTGTTGCCTCTGCACTTTACTTAGTTTAGACTCCCTCAAATTTTTACTCAAGAACTTATTTATTTTTCTTCTGCTGGGGTAACAGCAGCTGAAGGGAAGGGTACCTTCTGCAGTCTTTTAAAACTATCACCGGGACCATGTCCTAACAGTATAATATCTGACTTTAGAGAACATAATTTCCCCCTTCTATTATGTGGAATAAAACTTCCAAACAGTCCAACTGCCCTGTGGAAAAAAAATTAACCTCAATTATTCATAATGCTGTGTAGGAGAATCAATTATACCTCAAATGTGGCTTGCACGTTAGAAGGTAATAAAACCGAAACAGCACAACTGTTGCACAGTCCCAATGCTTTTCGACAGTTGTTTGAGGCAGTGGCAAGGCAAAGAGTTCTGAGACACATTTCAAAATAATTGCAGCTGTTAGATGTGGTATATTTGTCTGCTGAACTTTCTTACCAGAAGATTGTCTAATATTGTCTCAGTCTGAACTGCTATAGTGCTTACTAAATTGCTTTACAATCTTTCTTCCTTCAGAAGGTTAAAAATAAAGCAACATTAACCAATCTAGCAGTAATTCATTCCTTAACATTTTTTTCCAGGCCTGAATTTTATGCAATTAAAATATGGACCAAACCACTAGGTGACCGCATTTAGAGATCCTGCAACCCAGAAGGATCCCCCCCCCACAATCCCTTTTCAGACTATGAAAACTACAATAGTAGAGGGAAGGTATTCTGCAGGGCCAGAGAATGTGCGTTTTTCCGTGCAGTTGAGATTGGGGATCTAGCTCCTTGTATCTTTGTTCTTCTTGTTAAACTGGAATTTCATACAAAAGTGTGTGGGTGCTTTTCTTATAAAGAAGCATAATAGGCCTAAACGATTCCAGAATAAAATTTATTGGTTGAAAAAAGGTTGTTTGTAATACGTAAAATAACAATGCTATCAGTAAAGTAACTGATGATGAAAACTTGTATGATTGTATTGGAGAGGCAGATTATTGTTGATTAAGAAAATTTCTGTGCCATCTCTCCAGAGAACCTGCTCACAGCAGCTTATATGGTAAAATTCTGTTTTTGAGATATTGTTTTTTGAGATATTGTTACCTCTCAGCTCATATGATAAATACATGCGAAATCTGGATTGACTCAAAGAAGGAATTCCGGTAGATTGCATTGACTGCCATGACAGACTCAAATCTTAATAATTTTCTGCTATTCCTGAGACCTTTGTGTGTTGCACCCCAATATCTGCTGGCCTTCTGGAGTCAAAGGCATAGATGAACCCATCCATTTTGATATCAAGGCAGAATCTTTCCATTTAGGCATGAATTTCTCCAAGGGCTTTCAAGAGAAAGCATCATGGCTGCCTTAATACTCCAGGGCCACATTAATCAAGGCTCTTTTTTGTAACCCTATAAAGTTTCTCACAACTATAGCCATGAGTAATGACCCAGATTTGCAGTATAATAACAGAAGCTGTCAGAATCTCCCACACAATACCAACTTCCATGGTAACTCAACCAAAACCTTCAGCTTTTTCCCAGACTGTTGTTAACAGTATGGTATGTATTACCTGTTTATTGTATGTATTACCCTGGATGTATTGTTTTCTCCTTTTGCAAAAAACATTTCCTACATTGTGAAAAAAGCCCTCAAGTTAGTCCCTTGAGCTGAGTGAAACACAGCATATCTCAAAAAGTTTTCCAGTATGCACAAGATGTAGCATAAGCCAGATACAGGAAGGAAAGAAGATCAAAGTGTTACACAAGCTCTTGAAGAAGTGGAGTAAGTTAATTTCCCTTTTTTCTTTGCATATCACTTGATCCTTGCCGTAATGTTTAAAAGGTTAATTAGAGTTTAATGCATCACAATAAGTTTACAAAAGCCACTGAGTTGTATGGATTGTATGAGATCCCCATAAGAATCACCAATTAAGGGTTCTTAGGTAGCGAGTGTTGGAAAGGACCTGTCTGCACTTAAGATGCTGGACAGCTGCTGCCGGATAAAGAAAGATAATAGTGGGTTAGATGGATTTAGGCTGACAGTATAAAGCACAGATGTCAAACTCACGGCCCTCTAGATGTTATGGACTACAGTTCCCATCATCCCCTGCCAGCATGCAGCATGCAGCATGCAGGCAGGGGATGCTGGGAACTGTAGTCCATAACATCTGGAGGGCCGCGAGTTTGACACCTGTGGTATAAAGTGTTACCCAGCTTAACAGTGTACGAACTTATTTTTATAGAGCAATGGGGAATTACTCGGCCTGGCAATGTGAGAGGCAGGCTGGGAGGGGATCTTTTTAGACTATGTATACCAGAAATGGCTTGAAACGTATCCGCAGAGAATTCACAAAAGACCAAATTGCAGTTTAAATATTTTTATATAAGTTTTGGTTGCAAACAATCACACAGTAAGACGTCAAGGCACATGCATACAGTTCCTACGTATATAGATAGGGAGGAAAAGATAGGTGGGATGATAGAATGGGAGTTGGGGGAAGCAGGGGACTTATACATTACCTAAATCAGCTGATGAGGATCTAGAAGAAGGCAAGGATTTCTATGCCAGCATAGAAACCCAACGCGAAGGACGATATCGTATCTCACACCAACTTGATCAAGAGAGGTTCAAGCTAGTATTGAGCACTGAGCTTAAGGTGTGAAGCTCTTTTATAGGGTGGATCACTGGTTTGGCGGGAACCTCAAGCTTAGGTTTCATTTTTCTGAAACTGCTTGGGATTTTTGTGCTGGACTTGTGAGGCTTGAGCTAATTAACAGCTCTATCTATTGTTCTAAACCCCGGGACAATGGGGCCAATTGGTCCTAGATTATATCAATGAAACATTGAATGGTTTATGCAGAGGTACTTCCTAAAGTCTCTGCCTTAAGTATTCAAATTTGGCTGACGCTTGAGTGATTTAGGAAGGGATCTTGTTGTTAGGGAGATTGTATCTAGAGGTTGAGGAAATGCATGGAAGAAGCAATTGTTTGGAGAAATGTTTTCTCAAAAGCACAGTACCAGGGACTTCCAAAAACAGCTTAGCGAGGTGTGGTGCTCAGGAGTTCTACAGACTCCATTATGTTAAAGGAGTATTCTGGCAGAGTAGGATAATCAAAGATTCGTGTCCTTGTTATGAGATGTCCAGATGTTGTTGGCAGTATATTCTGAGAGCCTGACAGCATGTTGTAGGCAGATATTCTGAGCCAATGACAGTGTACAAAGTCTCTCTGTGGCAGTGAGTATGACTAATCTATAGCAACACACTAATTATTGCCCAGCCATTGCAGGGAGGTCCCTTTTTCACTTTTTTCTTTTGTGTGTTGCACATGCACAGCTGCACAAGTGCAGCGGATTGGGCAGTCTGCATGTGGGGTTCATTTCTGTATGCCTGCACAACTCTGCATGTGTTGTAGAATTTTTTTTTAAAAGAAAAGCGTCTCTGTGCAAAGGTGCAAAATATTGTTTTCATGGGCTCCAAATGCGGCCTGAATGTGTGAAGGGCACACATGTGAATGGGGGGAAAGGAAAACAGGTTCCTTTATAGGACTGCAACCCATTATACACATGCTGTGTGGAATCCACCTCACAGAGGCCTTGATTAAACAAATGATGACTATATTGAAAACATGTCAGGTGTTTATGGATGTGTGAGTGTGTATGTGGGAGACTGGTACTAAGTTCAGAGGCCAGTGCCATTCAATTGAGTCACCATTTGTGAAATCTGGTTTGCTTCTGAGCCAGCTTGGTATGGTGGTTAAGCATGGTAGAATGTAATCTGGGGACCCAGGTTTAACTCCCCACTCGTCCACATGAGTGGCAGACTCCAATCTGGTGAACTGAATTTGTTTCCCCATCCTATACATTTAGCCTACTGCATAATCTTGGGCTAGTCACAGTTCTCACAGAACTCTTTCAGCCCTACGTACCTCAAAAGATTTATATTGTGGGGAGAAGAAGGGAAAGAGTTTGTAAGCAGCTTTGAGATTCCTTATGGTTGAGGAAAGCGGGGTATAAATCCAAAGTCTTCTTCTTCTGATTGAGTCAGTGCACTCGCCTGCAAGGAATGTGCTGTGCTGCTATGGAGACTTTCCACATGATTGGGCTAATCTATGTGTTATCTCATAAACAGAAAGGCCTTATGTAGAGCCATCACTACACATCAGCATTTTGGTGACCTTTGAATCTAATGTTCATGCTACTGGTGTGATCTGCCTAACCACTGTACCTTAAGAAGAGCATGCATGTGGAGGTCTCATGCATGGGGTCTTCCATTTGTCTAAACCAAGCCACAGTCATCTACAGCCGCTCTGTCAGTGTCCAACACCTCAGTTATCATTGTTTTCCTAAATAGCCAGTAATCTTCATCAGCACTGCTGTGAATGATGTCTGAGTCAAAATTTAAAGCCTTGCAGTGCTTACTGGTATCCCATCTCCCCTCTGTGCTATGATTATAAATAGAAAAATCTTTCCTTTATCATTTCACTTAGATGGGAAATTTGTGTGACAGCTATACCTATACCAGAGAGTTTCTCCCAGAGATAAATTCAAATGACAAGTCATTTTTGGATTGGAGGGTTATTAATGAAGAGCCAGCACGGGTCAGATAACCGAAGACTGCTGTAATTTGCAATTATTTATTGCATTTGAGCGTGCACATGAAAGTTGTAGCATCATCAGTGTTTGGGAGAAATAGATTGATGCATATCATCAACTGAAATCGTACAGAAGACAATTACAGTAGAGACACAGGGCATTAAATGATAAACATTGTCGGTTAGAACTCTGGAGTAAATTATTTCCATTCCTTACAGCTTAATGCTTTTGCTGATTTGCATCTAACACCACTGAGGAAGGATCACAGCAAGCAGAAAGCAGATGACATTAAATGACAGGAAGAGATATACGTACTGGACTTGATTAGGAAGCAAAAACAGAGCAATAGATATTGGAGGGGATGGATTGTACAGGATATGGAGTAGAGATATACTGAGCACAATCCACAGATAACAAATTTGGGTCCAGAGGATGGACTGAAGGGACACAATTCAGCCTCTCTCTACACATTAGAAAGCCATCATTTTTACTGAGGAACAACATGATATTATAATTTAGGCATCTTTTAGGTAAGAGGTGAGTGAGAGGACCACATGATTTATTTCGCCATACACACAACATTTTTTACAGAATAATAAATGAGATGTGAGATGAAGGAGACACATCCATATGCACTCTCAGACCATCATGCTTGCCTACACATGCTGGGGTTAGGTAAACTTCTGCATGAGTTCTTGAGAAAAGGTAGCATATTGCCTTGCAGTCTAAAGGAAGCTGGTCTGAAGAAAATCTTGTGATGTCCAAGATTATTCCATATGAAGCAGGGAAAGGTCCAAGAGAAACAGACAGTAGTTATCCAGCTACAGCAGGGAGTATGGGAGATAACTGGAGCACCAACTGTATGAGGTAAATCAAGTAGAATCATGTTGTTTAGTATTTTATGAGCTTTAGAGAACTCTATGCTTTAGAGAACTCCCCTTTTCCTTTTGATTCAATCATCTTAAGTTGGCTCACAATTTCATGTTCACCTCTGGCATTTTTAACTCCACTCCTTCTGTGAAACCATCTGGTCTTTTTGATCTTCCATCATAACTTGATAAATATTTCTGATTTTAGCTATCTGGACATAATCTTCCATTTTATTAATTGACACATTCTTTCTCTTATCTCTTCTTTTCATTTTGTTTGCCCTTCTTGCTGTTTATTCTCATCCCAATTATGATCTTCTGGGGATTTTAATCTATTTATTAGAACATAAGAACATAAGAAAGAGCCTGCTGGATCAGATCAGAGTCCATCTAGTCTAGCACTCTGCTACTCGCAGTGGCCCACCAGATGCCTTTGGGAACTCACATGCAGGATGTGAAAGCAATGGCCTGCTGCTGCTGCTGCTGCTCCCGAGCACCTGGTCTGCTAAGGCATTTGCAATCTCAGATCAAGGAGGATCAAGATTGGTAGCCATAGATCGACTTCTCCTCCATATATCTGTCCAAACCCTTTTCAAAGCTATCCAGGTTAGTGGCCATCACCACCTCCTGCAGCAGCATATTACAAACACCAATCACGCATTGCATGAAGAAATGTTTCCTTTTATTAGTCCTAATTCTTCCCCCCAGCATTTTCAATGAATGCCCCCTGGTTCTAGTATTGTGAGAAAGAGAGAAAAATTTCTCTCTGTCAACATTTTATATCACATGAATAATTTTATAGACTTCAATCATATCTCCCCTCAGACGTCTCCTGTCCAAACTAAAGAGTCCCAAACGCTGCAGTCTCTCCTCATAGGGAAGGTGCTCCAGTCCCTCAATCATCCTCGTTGCCCTTCTCTGCACTTTTTCTATCTCCTCTATATCCTTTTTGAGATGTGGCGACCAGAATCGAACACAGTACTCCAAGTGCGGTTGCACCACTGCTTTAAATAAGGGCATGACAATCTTTGCAGTTTTATTATTCCTAATTATCCCCAGCATAGCGTTTGCAACTCTGTTATCATGCCATTTGTGATCTCCCAGAAATTTCAGCCTTTCAACCTTATGTCACCTTCATACTTCACATATACTTCTCTTCCAACATCTCCTTTAGTGATGCTCCAATGCCTACGTTGTATAAACGATTGGATATTGATATATTGATTAGACAATGATGATGAGAACACCAAATTAATTAATGGCTGCCAGTATCAATAAGGATTTATAGCCCAATCTGGGGGCAGGGGACAAATCACCTTCTAGATGCAGTGTGGGTCAATGTGGGCAGATTTGCCCTATCCAGGCACTTACCCCAGCAAGGAGGCAGAAACACCAACGAGTAAATGCCATAGCCCTCTGGGTGCCATGTCAGTATTCCTGCACATCAGCCAGCCCCATCAGCACAATGGGGACAGGCTACAGGCATTCCCTGGGTAGTGGGGAGGCAACTTGGATAGCTGGGAATGCTACGAACCAGACCTACACCCCTGCATTGCCCCAAAGCCCTCTGGAGGTGGTGCTGCAGTGTGATGGCGAAGCCATACCCAGCTACAGCCTTTGGACTGGGCTGTCCATATCACATGAACAATGGGAGTTTGGGGCCTCCCAAATGCGTACTGGCTGTCTTCTATTTGTAACCACAGCATGCAGAGAGAAGCAGCTTTAACCTTCCACCCACACTATTTGTATGTCTATGGTCTGTCTCATGGAGTTGCTGTTGGCTCTGTTGTGAAGTTTATGTATCATCATGCAAGTAACATGATTTTAAAAATGGAGTCAATAGTGGATCCATGTGGTGGTTTGTGGATGCAAGAGTAGTGTCTATGGGGTGTGGGGGAGGGAGAAACAAAGATCACTTATCCCTGTGTGCTGTGGTTGCCAACAGAAAAAAATCTGTGTGAGTCTGAGAGGTACAAAACTCCCAGTGCACATATGATACTACGTAGGAGTGTGTGGTGCACTTGAAAAATTATCTACATAGAGCTTAGTTGACTCTGATGACTCTAACCCCCCCCCCCCCCCCGGGGTGACATGAATGCAAGTCTACTTGTGTAAAGTGTCGACTCACTACCACCTAAAGAGTTATATGCTGGAATGTTTTAATTGTAATTATATAAATTATGGTGATTTTAATTATGTATGTTAGCCACCCTGAGGCTGGCTTAAGCCAAGGAGGGCAGAATATTAAGTTGAATGAATGAATGCTTTGAATTACTTTGGAAGCCCTGCCTGGAACTTTCTGGGAATATTCAGACCATGGCCTGGACTTTGAACTACTATGCTGGACCCTCACTTAGGCAAGTTTGATTTGTTTTATTTATTAGTAATAGCCAGATTTTCCTTTCTTTCCTGGATAGAGAGGGGGGTTAGTTACAAAGCGGATACACTTTTGAAGGGCGAAGGGAAATTGCTTTGTTATTAAATTAAGGGACATTTCACAGTTCCGCAAGGCTTGCAAAATGGAATTATTTTTGCCAGGCTTAAAGCTAGAGACTGTCTGCTATGGGGGAACAATTCCTTCTTTAACACTCTAAATGAGCCAGCCAATCCAAGGCTGTCCTCCAGCCCCAGTTACAGTGAAGTGGTGGATCAAAAATGGTGAGATCTAAAAGCACCAGCAGCGCTGACCCACCTCGATCCACCTGGCAACGACACTCATCTTCTGATGGCGACCACTATGGTCTGTTTTCTCACTGCCAGAGGTACCCAAAGAGTAGTGGGATGGAAATTGCTTCACATAATTGCTTCTCCCTTCCTGAAATCAGATTAGCTAGGAGCCTTGTCTCTCTTTCCCTGTACCCTGCTACTTCCTGGGCAAGCAAAAGAGAACTGTGAACAAGCCTTGTGAACCAATTCCATCCTTGCTTAAAATCCATTGTCTTTTTCCAGACTCAGTGGAAGAACTACATAAGTACTGCACAGTCCTATACTATTATCAGAAGCCTGGTATGGCTTAACTATTTTTCCTGAGAAAGACATAAATATAGAATTTTGGATGCACTTCTACTAAATGGGAACATTTATATACAACTAATAAATGCAATGCAGATACAAGTTTAAAACAGATAGATTCAGAGGTGGGATGCAGCCAATTTGCACCTATTTGGTAGAACCGGTTGTTAAAATTTTCTCAATTCAGAGAACCGGTTGTTAATGCTTAACTCCACTAGGGACAACTCTCTGTCCCTAGGTACAACAAATCTCGTCAAGTGGGGGATGCAAAATCGCTCCCCAGGGCCCCCCGTGGCACCCCCACCCCCTACCCCCCACGGCGCCCTCCCACTCCCACAACTTCCCTTCATTTCAGAGCGAGATAGGAATTGGCAGACAATCCCTAACTTAAGTCTGTTTTCTGCAGCCCATAGCTTTTGCCCTTAACAAAAATGGCTACAGTTATAGCTAAGTAAAACCCTAAATAGCTTCGGCCTTAACAAAAATGACTGCAGAAATGACTACGAGATAGGTCTGAAAATTGTGGAGGTAGGTTTTAAAAGAAAATATGACCTTCTACTCTCAGTTTTGTAGAGGCAAGTTCTGCCTCATGAGGGAGGGGGGTGGTTTTGAAAACTGGTGAAAGGGCAGGAAATGGGATGGAGCCAGGGGGTGGTGGAGTGGGGAAGAGATTTAGCACTTTAACACTGCATTATCCAAACAGCACACAAACAGCAATTTATAAAGCTTAGAGATTAAGAATCTGAAGTTTACAAATTAATCTCATAGATGCTAGAATGCATTCAGCCAGGAACAGTTGAACCTGCAACATTTTAATTAGTAGTTTTTTATATTATGCTATTAAATGGAGTTGCACAACCCACTTAGTTAAAACAATTATGCAAGTACATGTATGTGATTTTACAATATTGTGTCTCTTAAAGTAAATTCATAGATAACTAAGGACTACAAGTCATATATTGTTCCAACATCCAGGTGGTGACTGGAGATCTCCTGGAATTGCAACTGATTTCCAAGCACAGGCCCTTTCCACATGGGCCAAATGAAGCATCCCAGGGACGGCAAAAACACCATCCCTGGGAGAGCGTTCACATGGCCGGCATTGCTGCATCGCAACAGCACCGTTCAGCCTTTCCCCAGGCGGTGTGAAGCCATCCCTTTCAAAAAACTGCGTCTTCCTGGTGGTGTGTTGTGAACTGCACTTCTGGGAAGCCGCCCCTTTCCCCGTTGCTCCCACTCACCTGCCTCTCCAACATCGCTCTGGAGGACTTCAGGGACCCACCCACGCTGTCCTCCGACCTCCAGGGGTTGGAGGGCAGTGTGGGTGGGTCCCTGCAGCCCTCCAGAGTGAAGTTGGAGAGGCAGGTGAGTGGGGGAGGGCAATCGAGAGGTGGCTCCATGCGGAGCCACCTCTCCTGCTAGGGAGGGAGCCGGGACTGCTCGTGCGAGCAGTCCCTACACCTCCACCAGCATAAATTATGCCTGTGGAGAAGCGCTGCCGCTGCCGTGCAGAAAGGGCCACAGAGATCAGTTCACCAGGAGAAAATGGCAACTTTATATGGTAGATTCTGTATGGTATAGGTGTGGGGAAAGGTAATATGGATCCCTCAAGAGAAGGTGACAGTTAGTCTATTTTCAGGTAATTTACAAAATATTTCAGCTGATCTGGTGCAAAAAAAAATCGCTGGGGGAGATTTGTGAAAGATTTACATGTTTAATACCCACTTGGAGCTGTTTCTCAGGCTAACAAGCTACCTCATAGGGTTGATGTGATGACAAAATTAGGAGAGAGAGTTGGTGGGCAGAAGTCCATGTAGTGGAAATTATCTATTAAAGTGGAAATTAACTTGTATTGTTGAAGGCTTTCACGGCTGGATTCAACTGGTTGTTGTGGGTTTTCCAGGCTGCGTGGCCGTGGTCTGGTGGATCTTGTTCCTAATGTTTCGCCTGCATCTGTGGCTGGCATCTTCAGAGGTGTATCACAGAGGGAAGTCTGTTACATACTGTGTCAAGTGAGAAGGGAATGTTTTATTTAAAAAAAATTATACCCCTGCCGCAGCACTGCCCACCCAGCTCTGGAACGTCCCGCCCCCGGAACGCCCAGGCCACGCCCCCACCGCATCATGCCCCATCTGGCTCTGTTGGCCCCACCACCATCGGAACCTGTTGTTAAAACCCCCCCAACACAGTTGTACTTGGTGTAACAATGCTTAGACTCTCAACACATGAACTGCCTGGATAATAACAGACAGATCTTAAAATCACAATTGAAAGAGTTGTGGGAGAGTTGCCTCACTCTACTAACTTTCAATAATTGGTGATGCGATTGCAATCAAATTTGTGCAGTTGTGGAAGAGATCTATTAAGAGTATTTTCAGAGCCGACACTGCTGCAGAGCAGAGTTAATTGAAACTACAGGACCTGTATTAATTGTATCTTTCCATAAAGCTTGTGCTTGAACTGCTGTACAGAATTGACCTCAGCAAGCTGATAGTTCCACTAGAGAGTCAATATGACATCAGAAAGAGCATCCAGTCGGGATATTATAACTATGCCGAGCAGAACTCTCTGCAGTCCAGATTTAGAGCTGGCATGGGGCTGAAACGGCTTTGTTCACCCTGATTTCCCAATCAATATGACAAAAGCTATTTTGGTTCCTGGGCAAGTATGCCACTGCTCATTCTTCCTAACCTCTACGTGGTTTTCAATACCATAAAAATGTCATCCTTTGCTTTTGATTAGATTGTCTGAGTTGGTGACTGGGACATCAGCAGCTCATGAGTCAGGTCACAGGGCAGATCCCATCTACCTCCACTGAGCACAATTGAAGGTAGGGGAGGGCACCATGCCTGTAATGGGATCGTTTCAGAAGTCAGATTTGACTATGCTCTGATCCTTTTCAAGCTAGATAGCTCTCATAAGTACTACGTGAGGCTGCTTTTGAACACAGTTTGGAAGCTTCACTTAGTACAAAATTCTATAGCTATTCTAAAGGCTACTACCATACCCTGGAAGACCACTTAGCACCCTACTAAATTATAGTTCAGAAGAACTGTTAGCTTATTTGCAGATTTTCATTTCAGTCTCTGGTGGCTGCCCTGTGGGACCCAAAACAACAACAAACAGTACATTTGATTGTTCAGGCAGGTAGGACTGGAGAGACCCATAATCCTCACAAGATTGGAAGAATGAAAATATAACAAGCAAAAAGGTAGAGAAAAAGAAGGGAAATTGCTAGAGTGCCACCGGGCTTATGAAGCAGCTAATATCAGTAGGCAGTTTGAGGTTATGTACAATGAATCATTTCACTTCACTTTGAAGATAGAGGCAACGTCTTCATACTAGTTCAGGGGTCTGCAACCTGTGGCTCTCCAGATGTTCATGGCCTACAATTCCCATGAGGATTCTCGTGAGGATTGTGGCAATTGGCCATGCTGGCAGGGGCTGATGGGAATTGTAGTCCATAAACATCTGGAGAGCCACAGGTTGCAGACCCCTGAACTAGTTCCTCAGGATAGTGGCCCAGAAAATGCTGGGAAAGGCACCATCTTGTGGCTCACCAGCACACCTACCTAACTCTTCTTTGAAGGGAGGGAGGTGACTTGGCCTTCCTAATCAAATAGGTTTCTGGCACTGAGAAATCAGGAGCTACTATAGTAATTTAAAGAAGGGTAAGCTGCTTCAGACAAAGAGTAAACTGAAGGAGAAGCATTGTCATCTACTTTGACCCAAATTCGTTAATTGAATTGGCACTTGGGCGAGTTAGTCAAATTAATGAAGTTTTCCCACTGCAGATTCTTTAATAACATTCTAGCCCATTATTGAGATGATTACATCTCTTTTTTTTCCTGGTTACATGTATAGCAATGGGTCTTTTCTATAGCCAGGAAAGATGTGGAAAAAGTCCTCCAAGGCAAGCAAAGTTAAAGTATCTGCAGCTTTTGTTTTGGCAATAGTGCATTTGTGACATGCTGGTGAGTCTAAGAAGAGCATGTGTGCATGCCAAGCACTGATTGTACTATTTCCTATGCTGATAGGCTTGGTCAGATTTCTGAGTTTGACATGGGAACTGTTGGATTTCCAAGAGAAAATATTCCTTTACAATAACTGGCATTAGGTACTCGCCAAGTATTCATAGATGTGATGTAGTGGTCAGAGTGTCATATGAGGATCTAGATGACCCTTGTTCAAATCTTTACCCTTCCCTGAAGTTTTTGGGGTGACCTTTATCCAATCTAGGAGGTAGGGGATCCCCCACTTTGGACCCCTCCCCCCTCCTGGTGCCATTCAGCTGGACAGCAGGGGGCTTACCAGTGGAGAATGAAGGCCTAGATTCCATGTTGTCGGCCATGTGTCAAGTCACTTCCAATGCTCACCAGAAGGGATATTATCATGTCACTGATGGCATGGGAATGCTCTGATATTTGGTCAAAAACTCTGTGGTAAAAACAGTTCCTGCCATATACTTTCCCCCCAAATACCAGAGTCTCCACATCATCAGCAAAGGTGATGACATGACTTCCAGTAAGCACCCAAAATGACATCAACATGTCATTGATGACATAGGGGCTAGGTTTCAGTTCACTGCTATCAAGTCCCCCCCATCTACCCCTCCTCTGCCAGTTGCTAAGGGGTACCTGGCAATCCAGCCCAGTCATTCTGTTTCAGCCCCATGTACAGGGCTGTCATTGTGAGAGTAAAATGGAATGAATGATATACACCCAGTTTAGGTAAGAAGTGATAAAAGTCCCAAAAATGGGATAAAGGGAAAGAAGGGATACAATTATACTAAATGCCCCTCAAGCCTTTGGCTACACTGGGGTCTTGGAAATTTGTTCAGATTTATTATATGAATCCTTTGTTTTATTCATATTCTGTGTGCATTGATGTAAACTAAGAAGCAAACTGCAGAGAATTCGGCCCACTGGTTTTGCATTCACTTTGTATTTGAGAGCTCATGGAAGAAATTAAATTCTGCTGCAGAATGTTGTTTTGGTTGTTGGGATTAAAAATGCAAATTTTATTGTAGACTGTCATTGCAGACTAGGTTGGGAGAACAAAGAGGAAAATCGTGATGCACTTCCAATTTCTAGATTTATATTCTTCATCCGTCGGGGTGGGGGGGGGGAAGAGAGAACGAAAGGGGAAAAAAAGCAGAATGACATTTATTTGGCTGGCTGCACAATCCATGTTAACAAGACAATTAGTATGTGATGAAAGTTATTATCTTCCTCAGCATGCCAAAGACAGGAGCTGTTGCTGCTTGCTGGATCTTGGAAGCAAGCCGGAGTTCGTCTCTTAGTCACAGTAAAAGATAATATTGAATTCTTTCCCCCAGATCTTGACAGGGTGTAATTAATACTTTCTGCTTTAAATAAAATGGAGCAAAACACAACTACCTGGGAAAAGAAACAAAATTTTCTTTTGGGAAACTGTATTTCGAAGGAAGTTGGCATTTCATGACTGACTGGTTCAAGAAAGGTTTTTGGCTGCCCATGACTGTCAATGTTGATGTAGTCAGTTACACTGTCAGTTGACATCTGTCTAGAATTTTACTCTGGCTGCTGGTGATGTAACTCCTCCTCTACTTGTGGGAAGAATACTTAAATTTTAAGGTTTTTGATCTTAGCACATGAGAAGATGAACTTCATGAACAGTAATGTTCCCTGATCCCCCTATAGTTATGTGTAATCCGCTGCAAATTGTGCCCCTTTGAGTCAGTGGATCCCAAAGAACACAGTGAGCTGCAGGAAGCTGCAGGAAAAAGGATAAGTCAACTCACCCCTGTAGGGATTATTAATATTCTAAAATTATTCTTGACCCCATACCCGGAAATGAAGACAAAAGACATTACTGTATGCAGCTGTCAAAAGAGCTAGAGAAAAAAAAACCCTGTCCCTAGCCCTTTAATAAAAGGCTTTCATGTGGAAAAGGCCACTTGAAGCTGTTCATGGCATGGAGGTATATAACATCACAGTTAAGGGACAAGGTTTTTTCTGTAGCTCTGTTGGCAACCCTTCCAATTAAAACCCTAGGTTTTAATTACTATCTGATCCTCAAAATAGTAAGCATTTCCCTTCTTTTTAGTACAAATTATCAAGCTTGGTCAAGTCTGTGCCATAGAGATAAATACATCTTATTGTGTCATGCTTCTGAAGATGCCAGTCATAGGTGCAGGTGAAAAATTAGGAGCAAAAGCTACCAGACCACGGCCCACAGCCCAGAAACCCCCCGCTGACCACATAGGCAAGACTGCTGGCCACCATCACTTGGGGAACCCCTACCCTGCTTCTTAACATGGCCAGCACTGCTACCAGCCTTGTTTATCCTCTGTTTTCACAAACCTGTGTTAAATGATACTAAGTTTCTTCCCCCTTCCTTGTAGTGGATAGATTACTGAATTTACCATGAAAGTTTCTGGTGAGTGAAGGATTGCTGGAGTCAGGAACCAGAATCAAACTGCCTCACCAACATTTCAGGAGTTAATGATTGAAGCCCTTCTGCAGTCATAATAATCAAGTGTCATCTCATTGTGACCTTTTCCTGCACTGCCACTGGAGATCATGGGTAAACTGATGCCCATTGTTAATGTTACTGATTGCCCAGTTGCAGAACAGCAAGGCCCCTCAGCTTATGTTGTTCCTTGGCTGTTTAAACTTCCCAGTCCTCCCATGCCACCATCCATATAGTAATTAAGGGTTCAGCTGATGCTGCTTAGCATGAAGAAAGCTCTCTTCCCCAACCCCAAACATACATAACCAGCAGTGGCGTACTTAGGCAAACTGGAGCCCTGGGCTAAACCTGAGTTTGTTGCCCTCCCCCATGGGCAGCCACCCTCTCCCACCGTGACCAAACGATGACCTTTTCCACCAGGTCGTTTCAAAGTCACCATCACATTATAGAACATGCTCCAACTCACAAATCTGAACACAGCAATGGGCCATGCCACACAACAGAAATATTTTTTGAAAACATTTTCAAAATGCTTTATTACTGCTATGAAAACATTTTATGGTGTTGTATCCAGTCCCCCCCAATTGGGGGAAACAGGATCATTTTCAATGTTATTTAAACTGAGGACCCCAGATTCTCCCTTTAAGGTGGATTTAAAAGGAGAATCTGGGCTCCCTAGTTTAGACAAGTAATGCTGGAATCCACCCCCAAACAGCATCATTTTCAATGATGTTTAAACTAGGGAGCCCAGATTCTCCTTTTAAATCCATCTTAAAGGGAGAATCTGGGGTCCCCAGTTTAAACAACATTGAAAGTGATGCGGTTTTGGGGTGGATTATCCCCCACCCTGAAACAGCATCACTTTCAATGTTTAACCTGGGGACCTCAGATTCTCCCTTTAAATCCATGCCAAAGGGGGTGGATTTAATAATAATAATAATAATAACCTGTATTAGGCATTGAGAGAATAAAAGAAAGAAAGAAAACAAGCATTGGCAGGAAGGGGGTGGATTTAAAAGGAAAATCTGGGAAAATTTAGGTGGTGCCTGCTGTCAGGGGTGAAATTATTAAGATAGCAGCATCAAAAATTCAGAGTAACTTCATGAGACCCTACTGATGATACCACCCAGGTTTGGTGAGGTTTGGTTCAGGGATTCCAAAGTTATGGACCCTCAAAGGTCCATAACTTTGGACCTACGAGACTGTCTGGCCCCATATGTCCCACGCCGGTCTCTGCGTTCTGTGGAGGCCAATCTGCTGGTGATCCCCGCCCCCTCTATGATGCGGCTGGCCTCCACCAGGGCCAGGGCATTTACGGCCCTGGCCCCTGCCTGGTGGAATGCTCTTCCTCCAGCTGTCCGGGCCCTGCGGGACCTCAATGAGTTCCGCAGGGCCTGTAAGACTGAGCTTTTCCACCGGGCCTTTGGGGAGACCAGCCGCTGATGTGGGTGCCCGAAACAAACATGCTGAGAAACACTCTAGACCCACTGTCCCTCTCTTAAGAGGAGGTTTTAATAGCCGGATGCCATCTATTTTAAAACTTAAATAAGGTTTGATATTGAATGCTGCATTTTAAGTCTTAATTTATTTTTATCTTGTTTTACTGTATGTTGTTAATGTTGGACACCGCCCTGAGCCCTCCGGGGGAGGGCGGTAAAAATTTGCAACAATAAATAAATAAATAAATAAATATAAATAAATAAATAAATAAATAAATAAATATTAACTCCCATTGGAAACGATGGGGGATGGAGGCACTCCCTTTGGGAGTCCATAACTTTGGACTCCCTAAACCAAACCTCACCAAACCTGGGTGATATCATCAGGAGAGTCTCCTGAAAAATCCCTGAAATTGTGGTGCTGCTAGCCTAAAAACTGTGCCCTCTGCAGGCCAAAAACAGAAAAACATTGAAAATACAAAAATCCCACAAACGAACCTGCAGTTTTTGAGCCCACTACAAGGGGGCGCTCTGGGCAACTGCCCACTTTGCCCGATGGGAGGAACACCTCTGATAACCAGTGAGCAGCCTGCATGGGAAAACCTCTCTAACTTCAAGCTTAAATAACCACAGGATGCTTGCCAAATTCTTCCTCTTCACCAACTCTGTCATTCCTAGTTACAAGCAACCTAATCAACTTCTGAGAACTGAACCTAATTTCAATGGCTGCCAAAGTCCTTTTCTAAACAAACAGAAAGGAAATCCAAATTCCATCTTGAACTGAGTGACCTGCTGATTTCACATTTCTTTATCATAGAACAGGTAGGTGGGACAGCTATTGCAGAAAAATGCCTGCTGCTGAGGAACAGGATTGGCTTAATATCTCCTCTGTTTCCAATTGGCCAGGCTGAATGCCCTATTCCTCATGAGGATTGTGGCAAAACACCTCCCTTCTCCCATATGGCAAAGAATAGGCATATGAATAATTAAACTGGGGTTGGGGGGAGGAAAAGGAGAATTTCAAAGTAAAGGCACGTAGCTATTAATCATGAAAAAAATATGCATGCCTCTTGGCAGTACAACAATCCCTTTTTTCAGTCACCCAATGCTGGAGGATACTTTTTTTACATAGGAAAGTCATCTTCTTAAACATATGCTTCTTAAACTATGATCCACATATACATGCTCAGAGTTGTAAATGTAGCGACAATGGTGGGTTTTTCTTAGTTTTTCTGATTCAGGACCCTGTTTTGCATCACACATCCAACTCCCCCTGCCGCGCCCTTAAATGGCACTGAAAATATGTCCCCTTTAACCCTTCCACCATATTGTCAGAGGCCAAATTTTTCCTTTTCACATTTTCTCTCATAATTCATGCTTGACTCTCTCTCCCCTGCTCCTCATGCAGTCCTGTAGGGATCAGGGGTTTTGTTTAAGAAGCCTGTAAAGCATAAGAATAAGAAAAACTTATTGGGTTATAACAATCATCAAGTTATCTTAGCATTCCTTTGGAAAACTTTGCAGCAACAAAGCTGAAATATGCACAGCAGAAGAACTTTGATTTTGTGAACAAACTGGGAAAATTTGTGAACAAACTGTTAGTATACAAACTGAGAAAGGAGAGAGAAAAGCAAATGATATTGCAACTGTAAGGAGGGGACAATATCTTAATGGACAATGTTTCAGTTCAAAAATATTACCCTGTTTCCTCGAAAATAAGACAGTGTCTTATATTAATTTTTGCTCCCAAAGATGCGCTAAGTCTTATTTTCAGGGGATGTCTTATTTTCGGGGAAACAGGGTATCTAACTATTATATGAACTTAGACTCCTGCAGAAATGAGAGGGTCTCTCTTGTCTCACAAAAGAGACCCCCTCGCTTCTGCAGGAATCTATCGCATACCCTGCAACTGTGGAAAACTCTACATAAGAACCATAAAACGCAGCATTCAGACTCGTATTGAGGAGCACGAAAGATACTGTCAGCTTAATCATCCTGAAAAATCTGCAGTAGCAGAAAATATCTTAAACAAAACTGGACATAACATTTTATTTGAAAACACTGAAATTCTGGACAATTAAAAAGGTTACTATGTCAGACTGCACAGGGAGGCCATTGAAATCCACAAACACCAAGACAACTTCAACAAGAAAGAAGAGACTCTGAGAATTAACAAAGCTTGGCTACCAGCACTTAAAAACACCAGAAGCAAAGGCCAAGGGCATTCTAAATTCATGGGCAATGGACTCCACCCAAACACAGGATTTGCATTCACCAATACTGCTGCTGCTGCAGGGAATGCAAATGTGAATCACTCCCTGGACTAAAAAACCCCACCTGCAATACTATACTGTCAACCACACCTTTGCATAGCAAGTTCCACCCAAACACTTACTGATTGGTTCCCCACCTGGGGACATGACAATTTTATATCCCACTAAAACATTCCCATTCTCACTGGACACAGTGTGTAACAGACTTCCCTCTGTGATACACCTCTGAAGATGCCAGCCACAGATGCAGGCAAAACGTTAGGAACAAGATCCACCAGACCACAGCCACGCAGCCCGGAAAACCCTCCACAACCAATAAAGAATTAATTTTACAATTGTAATTAGAGAGTACACAGGAATTTTTAAACTGTTTTATATTTGGTACAGACAAAATCGAGAGCCTTTTCTCTCCCCTCTCCCTTTTTTGTTGTCTTTGTTCATCTTTTAAAAAAGTTTTAATGAAATTATATTTGTTAGGAAAGCAAAAATGTTGCAGCTTTCCAGGCGCCACTGATGAGTAATGATTTCCCCCAGTGGCAATAAAAACAGCCAGTCTCAGATATACAGTGCAGCACCATGTGAGGTGTAAATAAAATAGTTGTAATGAGCTACCCCATGCATCTCCAGGACAGCTTTGCCAGTAGTGCTATCTCTTTCCTTTTCCAGCTCCTTTCTTGAATAGGAATCAATCAGTTCAGCCACTTACCATATAAACAGGCAGTTTCGGCAAACCATAGGAATGTAAGTGAAGGCAAAAGTCCCACAACTGTGCTTGACTCCCCGTTCAGGGTGGCATATGAAAAGATAGTGGTTCTTTCTGCGCAGCACAAATAAAATGACTTGCAGACATTTTTAAAAAATCCATTTGGGGTGTTTTTTGTCCACATAGCATGGACAAATAAAATGTGGGCAGGGAAAATGTTTTATTTTTCCCACCTCCCCCTCACCAGCTCTCACTTTCGTTTTCTCGGCAGCTTGTGCCTACTATTTTCTGCCCTCTTCAGGAGTCTCTGTGCTGAAGAATGTCCCCATGGAGTTTCCTCTGCTTGCAGTTCATCCATGCATCCTTCCAGTGCATAAAATGCATTAACAAAGTTAGTTTTTCCTGGCAATCATGCACACATGTTGTTGTTTTCTTTCTTTTTTTGTTTTAAATAAGTTATCTTTGAAGCAACAATGTGATGATATGAGAAATGGCTGTGATTCTCGTATTGTAACATCGTAGCTATGAAGATATCTCATTTAAATGGTGAATGGGGGGCAGTTTGGAGCCTCCTAAAGAGGGCAGAAGATGGCAGGCATGAGCTGCAGAGAAACCAAAAGCAAGAGCTTTAAATTTGGGGTGGGGGAGGTGGTAGAATAAAATGCTTCTTGTTCTGCACAGCCAAGAGAAAACTTCTTGACCCTATCTTGAGGGAAAAGAATCACTAATTTGATCCTCTGAAGATGCCAGCCACAGATGCAGGCGAAAAGTCAGGAGAGAATGCTGCTAAAACACGGCCATACAGCCCGGAAACCACACAGCACCCACTAATTTATTGTTTTCTGAAAACCCAGGTTGAACAGAAATAAAAATGTCCTGAAGTCATGTTGGGGGAAAAACTGTCCATAGTTCTTCCCCAAAACACTTCCCCCCTTGTCCTCAAGGTGTTTTATTTGTGCTGTGCACAAAGAGCCAGAATGAGCAAACATAGGCATGATTGAGAGCCTCATGGTGTAGTGTGGTAAGCAGCAGTACTGTAGTCAAAAGCTCTGCTCGCGACCTGAGTTTGAGCGTGATGGATGGTGAGTTCATACAACTCATGTGCAAGGCTGCTTATCTTTTTAAAAGTTTTAATAACATTACATGCTGCTGTCCTGCTGGAATAACTGGCCAAAAAAAGGTATGCCAGTGTACCTTCTTGTTAAGATCTAGGGAACTCTGTAAAGCCTATTTATTTAGGTTAGCTTTCAGAGGCAGAGTTGGTTTTAGCTGCTACAAGTGATTAACTGGAGCTGCCTCTGGCAGGACAGGATGCTTTTTTTTTGCTACTGGTATTCATTTGCAATCAACTGTTGTGGTCTGTTTTTATGATGGTTTGTTGTTCTACGATGATTTTTATCGCAAGCCATTCTGCAATGCAGAGAGGAATGATAAACCTTTGCAGTCACAGTACTGACCATCCCCCTATCTCACGGTTGATAGTTTGACAATCCTGGAAGGTAGAGGCATGTAGATTAGAGTCTGGACATCGAGGGATAACCTGCACCAGTGTAAAGCTTTAAGAGCCACTGCCGAGGGGGATGTAAAGTGGAAGTAAGAAGCAATTGTAGTAAAAGCCTTGGGACAAAATCAATACCAACAGTAGCCCTTTTTCAGGGCCAGCTTGATTGCCACATTTCTTCTCAGCTACTGAACATCTAACAACTTAAGTAACAAAAATCATTGTCTCTCTTCCCAGGACAGTCATTATTATTTTAATAATTATGATCCACTCCATCTGCTTGATGGAACTAATGTGCAGTTTAGCCTGCTGCGGCTAGCCTGTTGTTTCCCCATCATATTGAGTAGAAAGGCTGATAGACTACGCAGAAATCAAGTTGTTTTCCAGATACTATAAATGACAGCTTTTAGCATGGGTGCATTAGACTCTAAGAGGATGCATTGATTGGGGCCACCTCAATCCTGCTTGAAATGAGGGCACAACGGATAAACAAAAATAACAAAAGTTCTTCCCCACAGCATAACAGGCTATGGGCCTGATTACATTTTACCAGCAAAATTATGGAACCAAAAGCCATTGTCAGGAGCTTTGGGATGGGCCAATTTCAAGAGGAAAAGTGACAGAGGTGCTTCCCAATCAACTGCTTCTCTGCTCTGTGTTTGCTCTTTGACCTCATGCTTTTCCCCTCATGGAATTCCATGTGCATTTTTGCAAAAACATTTAGGGCAGGGGAGCAGGGAAAGACTTTATTGAAAGCATTTTAACCTCCCTGTCTCCTAGAGAAGGACTCCAAAAATAATTTCTACTCTTCCTTTCCTGTCAGGGTCTGTGGATCTTTTTACAGAGAGCTTTGCCACCTTGTGTAGTTCTAGAGGCTATAAGAGGTTCTGAGCTACCACAGGGCTCCATTCTTATGCACTCATTGGCTACCAAGCCCCAGAGAAGTCTGGGAATATTTGTCTGGTCAGCAGTTCTTAGTTCTGATTTGCTTTTCCATGTTACTTCCTTGATTATTGGCTGCTGCTTCCATTGTGACCTTAGCTCCTGGTTTGTAGTTTGGTGCCATCTTAGGTTCTGCTCTTTGTGGACTTCTGACTTGTCAACCTCCCTGTGATCTTGGCTCAAGACTATTTACATTCTCTACTTCTGCTTGTGACTTTTGACAGTTGGACTTTTCTGGCTTGATCTCCTGGGTTCCCTAATAGTAACCCCTTCCTCAAATTAGGAGGAAATTCTCAGGGGCTGTACACCTCATCCAAGGGATTGTCCTTTCCAAACTTCAGGCAGATAAGAGAAAGAATCCTTATCTACAGTCTGTTAAAGTTTTTACTTGTAAAGCACGCACATACGAATATGCATGAAAGTGAGCTCTTCCTTCCTTTTGGGGAAAACTTGAGCAGAGGGATATATTTTTCCTCTTGGCTATCAGCTCATTCCCTCCATTTAAATCAAATCCATTGTCTTCTGCATTGTCTCTTCACAAATACCTTTATTTTTGTTGTTTTGTTTTCATATTGCCTTTCTGTTCTTGACCTCACCACCTATTCTGTGCTGATCTGTAGCTGACATAGGGTAGCCAGGTCCACCCTGGTCACTGGCAGGGGGTAGGGTTGCCAGCTCCAGGAAAGAAAGAAAGAAAGAAAGAGAAAGAAAGAAAGAAAGAAAGAAAGAAAGAAAGAAAGAAAGAAAGAAATACACCTTTTGATGGGTTCCGAGTAATGTAAGAACCTCACTTCTGTGGCAAGTGACAAACACAAATGTGTTATTTATTTATGTCACACAAAATAGATTCTGACTCTAGAATAGTTTAAGAGAATAGTTAAGTCACGTACAATCATAATCCAAAAAGAACAACCCCTCATTAAATTGGAAGTTAAGCAATACACATGTACATGCTGACATTTCATGCTTGGTTACAACTTAAACTCCATGCAGCCACACTTTTCTTTGGTTTTTAAGATTTTTTCTCCCCAAATTGGCATTGCCATTACAGACTTTTTAAAATAGGCATTCCATGTCATTAATTGTGACATGCAATCAAATGCTTATTAAATATTGATGTAGCATTTGCCCATGTTCACTGTTGCACCCAGCAAGCTGCAGAGGAAGATAATTAAAGCCAAGCAAGCAAAGATATTCTGGACTGAGGTTTGCAGGGTGGTCCAACAAGGCAAGGGTACAAAGAGGATCACAGATGGTTAAGACTTGGGACAGCAAACTGGGGCTGAATACTGACAAACAAAAATTATGGAGGTGTTACGGACACTACTACATTTTTGCAACTTTTTAAAAGAAAATCCTCATTTTGATCTTGTTTCTTATAAATACTTGAAGCTACATTGAGTGGAGTCAGATCACTGGTACGTCAAGGTAATTGTTGCCTACTCTGGCTGGCAGCATCTCTTCAAGGTTTCAAGTCTCAGGCATCTTCCGCACATGCAGAATAATACACTTTCCATCCAGTCATTAAAGATATTACTCAGAGGAAGAGGCATTGGGTTAATACAACACTGGGTAGGTAAGCACATTAACAAGTCCATGGCCTTCTCATGGGTGTATGGTCCAGGGCTGGAGATAGGAACTCTCTCCAGGGCAGGATCATTGTGCTCTGTTAATGCTTTCAGGAAGGGTATGAGATACTACTTTGCATGGCAAATGTGGGCTAGGGCAAGTTCCAGACAAGTTTTTACTTACTATGGGGCTTTCCCCACTGACAGAGTTGAACTGGTTTCTACCTAGGTTCACCTCAGTGAATCCCCACTGCCACCAAGCTCAACATTGTTTTGTCTCAGTTCCCCCCCCCCCCTCAGAACTGCGACATCCTTGTCGCAGTTATGAACTACACTTTTCTGCCGGAACAAGGTTGATACCGCTTCGAAGTGGGGAAGCATCAAAACGACACCTCATCCGTTTAACCAATCACAAGCCACTTTTGTGGCATGCGCAGAACGGGAGAGTCATGGCGGGCAGAAAGCGCATGTAACTGTAAACTGTAAACTGTAAAAACTGAAAAAAAGAACGCTCCCATTTCCCGCCATAACACAAGCGCCAATCATGATGAGGAATGAAACAGGCACCAAGATGATCCCGCCCCACTTAGCTCGGTTCCAGGGGGCCAACTCAGTTGCTGTGGGGACAGCCTGGAATCGCCCTCCACTGAAGGGAACCGAGTCGACCTTAGCTCCCTTCTGTAGTGGGGAAAGCCTCTATATGTCCATGTGGGTACAATGAGCAGAGAATGGGCTCCCCATTTTGGCACTGCACTGCTAGGCACCCCAAGGGTTGAAAGACATGGGTAGAGACATTGAAGTCAGTTTTGCTTAGATTGGAGTAACTCTGTTCTGGATTGCCCTATAAGGGACTTCCTAATTCCAAGCATCCCTGTTTTCAGTGTGTTCCGTTTCTGATACTGATGGGTTGGACTTCTGGGTCACAATAATAAATATATGAAGTCCTTCCTTCCTTCCTTGAATGTAAGTTACCATATATGTATGCCAATTACTTAATCATATGAATCTTGTAGATTGAGAATACAGTAAAATGTAATTCCCCTCCCCTTAACTTTGAAAAAAACTCCAATGCCCCAAAAGCAGATCAATACAACTTCAAAACATAAACCCCTTGAAAATTAACCCTAAAATACACCTATTTTTTTTCCTGAGACATAATTTTCCAGATGCTTATTTTTTAAAATTTTGTACATTTTTGCCCTTGTACTGAACAACTGCATAACAAAGAGGGGAAAAAACTCTACTATTAAAAGAAATTCATTGCCATGGGCTTACTTGGATGCCTTTGGCCAAGACAATGTTTCCCACATGTAGTGTCCCATCTGTCTTATGGGAATGATAATGACCTACCTTAAATACTGCTCTAAAGTTGAAAGAGACATTAATGTTAGATAGGAGTGAGCTTTTTGTGAGCAATTTTGGCAGCATGAAAAAATGCCTTCCATTTTGAGGATCTGAATCATCTGAAATTTCCCAGGATTCTTAGCTTCAGGGATTCTGCTATAACAGGGGTAAAAATGACAGGAAGAGAGGCTTCTTTTGAGAACTTGCTGCCACTGCCATCACAGCTGTAGGTGCATTAGTGAGAAGCTGAGGGAGAAGAGAGGAAAAGATAGGGATGAATACTTTAGCTTGGGTTGCAATCTAAGCTAGGGAAGATTGTCCAGGGCTATAACACTCCATTTGAATTGAAGGCAGCTGTTACAAGCTTAGTGGTGATGAACATCACTGGCATCAATATGCATTACATTGTAAAGATGATGTTTTTATTTTTCTTTATACTTCTCTTAGCACATAATTGAATTTATTGTTTATGCAATAGTAGTAATATGATGTGGACTTTGAGACCATTACATCTTGTTGACTCTTCCTCCTTCTTTTTGTCGAGGAATTTTATCTGGAACTGTGGAATTTATCCCCATTATCAGCTTCATCCTGTGATTTAATAAAGGAGATGTTGCTTGGTTATTGATAGTGCAAACCAATTTTCAGATGTTGCTGCTACTATCAGCAGGGTTTAATGGAAACTCATTACAGTTCAGAAAGCTGATTTAATTACATTTTTTTCCACCAGAAAGTTATCCTGGCCCCTTCCACACATGCAGAATAATGCACTTTTAATCCACTTTCACGATTGTTTGCAAGTGGATTTTGCTATTCTGCACAGTTGCAAAGTGCAGTGAAAGTGGATTAAAAGTGCATTATTCTGCATGTGCGGAAGAGGCACCTGTCTCTGCATGCAAAAATCCTCATCTACATATATTTGGCCATTGTTAATCTATAATGAATTCATCAAAGAGGTGGGGGGAAAGTAGCAGAGCCCTTTCTAGTAAAGCAACTTATTAATAAACTTATTAATAAACTAGCGGGGCCTGGCCACGTGTTGCTGTGGCAATTGTCCTTCTCATCACAGTCCACAACCCACACACATGTCCATGCAGGTCCAATGATCCACAGCATAGCCTTTTGGGGTGGTCAAATGGAATCCCTCTTTCCCTTTTCAATTCACATTGTTATATGGTGGTGTCTGGTTTTTTTTTAGTATAATGTAACCCTTTCCATTCCACAACGGAACTGTCCAGAGTGCGACTCCTGCTGTCCATGAGGCTGGTTGACACGCACAGTCCTGGCTTGGATAAGGCAGAACTGGGGCAAGGAGGCTATCCCAGTCAGGCAGCAGAGGCAGGGTGGTGAGGCACTCAGATCGAGGCCAGCTCTCTGGGTTCTTAAAGGGCCATGTGCCAAAGAAGCGGAGCCAGTAGTGTTGGTTCGCCCCCATACTGTGGATTTTCTTAGAAGAAAAAGGCAAACTCCAGCTCGCTTTTAGTAAAAGAGAGTTGTGGTGAATATGGGTGAGGAAGTGGGTAAGTGGTGGTTGGATGTGAGGGAGGGCAGAGTGAGGTGTGTGAGGATGAGCTGGATGTGTATTGTGTGGTAGCAGTGGGTGAGGCACAGAGAGTGAAAGTTACCTGCGTGTGAGGGGGGAGAACCCCACCTGATGTCTCACACGGCAAAGTGTGTATGTGTTTCACTTCCACTCGTATTACCTAACAGTATTACCTATTTACTGTTTTCACTGCTCATCTCTGCCCATCTGCACAAACATTCTAAGCCCTCATACCAAGCCCTCAGGCCACAGACAGACAGGCTGCACGAACATTCTAAGGGTGACAGTTAAACACAGCCAGCTTCATGGCCTGGTGCACTAGGAAAAAGACGTTTTACCTGGCTCAGGTATGGACTTTCGGCGATTTGAAGGTCCGATTACCTGCCCAGAACATCATGTGAAAATTTGGGGGTGATCTGTCCAGCCGTTTCGGTGTTAGGGCGTGACTAACAAAGTCACTGTTAGCTTTTTATGTATATAGATATGGGCTCTGCATGCGAATTTTGGCATGTCCACTAGCTCAAATCATATGTTTATTTCCTTTAAAAATGTGGCAGAAGAAATTGCAAGTGTGCTTCTGCAGTACCAGAACAGGATCTTTAATCTGGGTAATTATCTGTAGTAGCTTTCTGACATCAGGTTTTACAAAGGCAGCCCAAAGTTTGAATACCAGGATGCTCTCTGCAATGAGTATTTTCTCTATACCCCCCAACACACAATTTTTAAAACTTGTGAAACAAATCACAGAGAATTAAACCATTTTCAAAACTAGCAACATCAATTGTCATTATCGAAATCTATGTATACTACAAAGGTTTGATATCAGGAGGTCAATAAAGCTAGCCCATGTTATTTTACATTTTTGGCATGGACTGCATTAGCAGTGCAATGTTAGAGCTCTTGTGAGGGATTGATTTCACAGAGAAATTTATCTAGGTGGTTTATTAGGAAGATCAAGATAACAAGTGCTGCATTATTGATCAAACCCTGAGGAGAATGTTTCCCGATGAATGCTTGTAATTATGTTTTCCCCCCATTCTTTTCAGTCGTTTTTGACTATTTAGGAAGTATCAATTTAAAGGTAGACTAATGAAATAAATGTAAGAATTGTCAATCACAGCTATCTGGCAGCAGGTAGAAAAAGGTAAAAACAGAAGGAGAAAGAAGGTTCAAGGGAAAATATGATTTCCAAACATGCATGAGGTACAAGGGCTTTTTGAAATACAAGGGCTTTTTGCAGCTGTGCAGAATAGCAAAATCCACTTGCAAACAATTGTGAAAGTGGATTAAAAATGCATTATTCTGCATGTGTGGAAGGGGCCAGGGTAACTTTCATGGCAGGGGCCAGGGACATAAATAAGATGAAAAGCTGAAAGTTGCAACATATCAAACATATATGTTCTCTGTAAGAAAATAGAAGCATTAAGAACAAAACAACCGTGATGTCGTAGTTAAGAGTGGTGGACTCTAACCTGGAGAGCCAGGCTTGACTCCCCACTTGTCCACATGAGTGGCATACTCTTAACTTGTGAAGCCTGCAGCTTGACCTTAGACTAGTCACAGTTCCCTCAGAACTCTCTCAGCCCCACCTACCTCACAAGGCATCTGTTGTGTGGAGAGGAAGGGAAGGAGTTTGTAAGTCACTTTGAGACTTCTTAGGTTTGAGAAAATTAGGGTATAAATTCAAACTCCCCCTTCTCGTTGTATCACAAACAATACAGGTAATTTGAAACTTCAAAATCCTGGGAGAAATGCAGAAAATTTTGGAAGCATTCCCTATTAGTATGCCCAGAATGTCTAGCCACACTATAATGCTACTGATGATAAGTCGCATCTTTGGACTACAATCCTGGGATTTTTTTACATCTATGATAGATTTCAGCATTAAAACCTCATGCTTACCTTGAGTACAAGAAGGAAATTTTATCTCGTTTCTAATTTGCATGGAGCTAATTTTCATTTCTTCTAACAAAGTTTTCATTTCTAATTTTGGAAGGCAGTAGGAAGTTATCTGAGGCCCTTTCCGCACGGGCCAAAAACGACGGCCTGGGGGCGGTAAAAACGCTGCCCCCAGGCCGCCGTTCGCACAGGCGGCGCTGCTGCAACGCAGCAGCGCCGACCTGACTGTGCTCCCCCTCCCCCAGGGTTGCGTCAGGCCGCTCTAAAAAACAACCCTTTAAAGGGTTGTTTTTGAGGGGAAAGCGTGTTCCGCTGGACAGCTGCGCTAATAGCACTCGGCCAACACGCCAGTTCCCTCCGTCCCACTCTCACTGTCTCCGGAGCTGTCAGTAGGCCTGCTGGCCGTCGCGGCCCGTGACTGTCCTCCGACCCTCTGGAGGTTGGAGGGCAGCATGGGCGGGCTATGCATGTTTCAGCAGGCCAACGACGGGGACACGTGCAATGGGACGGGAGGAGGGAAGAGTATGCGGCTTTCCGCGGCGCGGAGCCGCTTCTGCCGCTTCCGCTCGGCCTCTTCTGGAGGTCAGCCGTACATGCTTGTATCAATACGCGAACGGGAAGCTCTTCACTTCCACCGGGCGAAATTCTGCCGGGCGCGGGAGGTGTAACCTTTAACAGCTTGTGGGTTCTGTGGGGCAGTACTCCTTGAAGGAGTTGCAAGAACCAAATTTAAACAAAAAAACAGTTTACTTCTCTTTACTAAATAACATTAAACTTATCAACATACTAACATTTGGCTAAATTCAAAGGTCCTGTTCAGGTTTGTATTTCAAGTCCCTTATATTTACAGTCTACTGATACTAAGCCAAGTCCACCTTCTTCTTTGTTGGTGGTTGGTTTTGAAGACTTGGGAGTTTTGGTGAACGGGATTCAAGATGATGAAAGGTCTCTAGAAAACTCTCACCCTCATTTACATACACAAAACCCCTGGAAACAATAGAATTCTACTACATTTACAATATAGCGAAAAAAAAATAAACTCCCTTCCCACTAAGTTCCCCACACAACATTGCAGTTACCTTTAAACAAGGTGTTATAGGGCTTAATAAAATCAATCAAGGGGTCCCAGCCTGGTAGCCTTGCTTCCCTCCAACCTCATGAGTTCTGCAGCTATTCTTAGTTTCTCTTTCAGACTCCACCCCTTTCTGGGTCATCCCATTCTGACACAGGGGTTACAGAGGCGCCTCCACGGCCGTGCAGAAACGGCCTGACTTAAAGACTGACATAGAAACAGTTTGGGGATTTCTAGACTTTGCTTCATTGGTAGTGATACAAAGGATTTGTGATCCATGATGCTTCCTTTCAGGAAGTTAATAATATACTTTGCACCATAACAATTGGTGGGTCAATACCAAGGAGCACTTAAATGAGGCAGTTTTCTTCCTCTTCTGCCATGGAACTTCAATTCTGCTAATTGCCATCATTAATAAGATCCTGACAGTGCCTGATTAATGAGGATTAAAACCTAAGTTTACATAATTTATGGCTGTTTTTTCCCACTTGTGCAGTAGAAGTGACAGTTGTCAGGTTGCTGAACCAACTTAAGGAAGGCTTCTGAAATTGAAGGTGCCAGGGAGATTAATAGAGTATACGGGAAACAGGCTTCCAATGGGACCATTGTTGCAAAGCAGAAAAATTCTCTTTAAGTCAGTCTAAATGCCAGTTTTATGATGCAGTTAGCTTCTCACTAGCACATTATCAGAAAGATGTGGTATATGGTAATGGGAACATCATTTTGGCATTAAGATAGAGGACGAACCCCTGTACGTTAGGGTTGCCAGCCACCATGTGGCAGCTGGAGATCTCTCACTATTACAATTTATCTCCAGGAAAAACATTTGAGTTCATGGAGAAAATAGACACTTTGGAAGGTGGACTGTATGACATTATATCTCATTGAAGTCCCTCCCCTCTCCAAACTCCACTTTCCTCAGGATCTGCCCCCAAAATCTTGAGTTATTTCCCACCCTGGAATTGGAAACCCCACTGTGTGTAGACATGCAAGGATTAGCTCCGGTAAGATTCAATCCTAAGGAAAAAAAGAAATAAGGGGAACCATGTTAAAACCAGTATGGTAATGTGGGTAAAGTCCTAGTCATCTAGTTAAATTGAGATTAGAGAAATCAGGTTCAGTTCCCTACTGGGTTTTCAGATCACTGGGTGACCATTGACCAGTAATTCTCTTTCAGCATTAACTATCCTACAAGGTTCTTATGAGCATAACGTGGAGGAGTAAAGAACTAAAGCGCTTGTAGTTGCAGAAGGAAATTGTATTCTTAATAATAATTCTTGCACTAGGGATCCCCAGTCTTGTTAAACCTGTGGATCTTTTCAGAATTTTGATAACAGAACTGTTAGAATGTTCCAGGCCAAGAACCCTGCTATGTTGGAGGCAGAAGCCAAGGGAGGAGTATATGTGTGTGGCCGTTCACATTTGTACCCCTAGCTCTGGGCCTTTTGGGGACCTGAGACTTTGTAGACACAGATGGCAGATTGATATGGCATTTTCTCATAAAAGAATGAAACCATTGTTCTAAAAATATTAATGTTACAAATGAATAGACTGAAGGCAAGCCAGAACAAAAATATGTACTATATGTACTTATATGTACTTATATTAGAAATATTTGAAATATGTACTTCGGCAAATTGTAATTCAGCAGTTACTAAAATCTTTGATACTTGAGATGGCTAGTTATGTCTTACTAATGGCTATGGTTGGCAGCCTCCAAGGGGGGCATTGATATCTCTTCAGGACTGTGGAGATCAGTTCCCCTGGAGAAAATGGATGCTTTGGAAGATGGAGTCTGGCATTATGCCCTGTTTAGGTCCCTCCCCTCCCCAAATCCCAACCACACTGGGCTCCATCTCTAAAATTCCAGGTGACCCTCAGGTCCCAAATGGAGCTTGGCATCCCTATGTTCTTCACTGGTTTGGCTTGCTTAGATTGGTCTGCTTTATTAACTTATTTTAATGTGAGGTTTGTTGTTCTGAATTGTTTAATTGTTTCAAAGATTTTTGTTTGGTAAAGTCAGTTGTCAGTGAACTCAAGGCATTTCCTCAACAAATAATAAATATTGCTTGCTTTCTCATAAGACAAGGAATATATCTTAGGATAGCATTATGGGGCACAATGTTAATACAATGCTGTTAGGCAAGAGGAACTCACCTATACAGCACTGTATGTTCCCAATGGCTCAGCCACAGATATCTGGTGTGCTACTGCTACATATAGAAGCCCCTTGGTGCAGAGTGGTAAGCTGCAGTACTGCAATTAAAGCTCTGCTCACAATCTGAGTTTGAGTCTTGCAGAAGTCAGTTTCAGGTGACCGAAATTTTTTGAAAAAGGTGTTACCACCAGTTTAAGCATTTCTGACAGATGTTCGTGCCAAGGGAAATGAGCCCGGCGGCACTCACTTTTCAAGCATCAAGAAAAACCATATAACCACCTTAGTTATGCCCCTCCTCTCAGCAGTAGCGTGCAGAACTTGAAGCAGTCTAGCAGGAGGTGCACCAGCGTGCGTGGCAGCCTGCGCCTACATGCATTCGTTTCCCTCCCAAAGACCGAATGACCGACTGAAGGCTGATTCAACTTGCCATCCTTCTGAGCTTGCTGGGGATAAAGTGTAGACTGGGGAAGGCAATGGAAAACCATCCCACAAATCGCAGTGTGCTCAGTAATTTGATATCACCCCATGGGTCATTCATGACCCAGTGCTTGCATAGGGGACTACCTTTACCTTTTTCTAGTGCAGTTTAACAACTGAAGGACAAGTCTACTTGAGATGCAGAGTATACTGCAGCAGTAATTTCTTCTGTTCCATCATAATCACAATTAAATCAGTCTTACTTATCTAGGTTGGGCTGTTTCTATGATATACAAAGCAATGAACTTTGACAGCAGATATTAATATCTTCACATCACTTCTGCAATTAATTTCTTTTCACTCCTCAATGTGCAAGCATTATTTGTATGGAGAGTTCAAATAAGATCATTACTTCTCAGTGGAACTATCTTTTTCTTTGACAGCATGATACTCAAAAACAAATGATGAAAGCCACTTGACCAGCTGTGGATATTTTTCTAGTGAACTTTCCAGTTGATTCTGAATACATTCAGTTGACTTAAGACAGGGAAATGAGGTGAAATGAACTATTTTTTTTTGTGTGAAACTGTGATGGTTGTGAATACTTTCATGACTAACCTCTTAGCTTAGCTAAAAGTATGAAAATCTTATACAAGAAATCTCTCTTCAGCCTATTCCTGCACTCTGGGTTGGTTGTACCTCTACTTCGGTTGAAGGATGAAATTTTGCATCAGGAATATTCCTCTTTTAAAAATTAAAAGAAGTAAAAGCAAAAAAATATAAAAGGAGGTGTAAAAATATATATAAACATTTTGGTGTGCAAAAATCTTGTGATGCTGTAATCAGTTCTATAACAGCAGTCAAATGTAGGCTTAAAGATTCTACAGATGGTGTAAAGGGGACAGAAATCAAGATGTAGACATACAACCAGAGGTGGGATCCAGCAGGTTCTCACAGGTTCCTGAGAGTAGGTTACTAATTATTTGTGTGTGCCGAGAGGGGGTTACTAATTGGTGATTTTGCCATGTGATTTTGCCTTAGTTATGCCCCTCCTCTCAGCAGTAGCGTGCAGAACTTGAAGCAGTCTAGCAGGAGGTGCACCAGCGTGCGTGGCAGCCTGCGCCTACATGCATTCGTTTCCCTCCCAAAGACCGGCGCAGTGGCTGCGTCCTTGCCACAGCCCCGCCCAGGAATGCCCCACCCCCAGAATGCCCGGCCATGCCCCTGTCATGCCCCGCCCAGCCCCATTGGCACTACGCCACAGTTTGAATCCCACCGCCATGGGAACCTGTTACTAAAATTTTTGGATCCCACCACTGCATACAACCCAGTGATATTAGCCAAAAGACAAAAAAGAAATCAAAGAATAGTTATCAACCGAAGTGGGATCGCCACATTGGTGGTTATTGTACTACTGTTGTATGGTCATAAACCCTGTATGACAGGGCAAACCTCTACCACTGTAATCAATAAAGCTTTGGCCTGTTATACCTATGTAAGGTATTATTTTTAGTTTCTGCTCAGTGCCTGAACACCGAGCTGGGGCTACAACTGGAACACTCCCAGTCATAGAAAGTCTCTCTTATTTGCACTAGTGAAAACTTATCTTCTTGCTACATATAATGATAATAATAAATAAATAAATATCTTCTTGATAAATACTACATGCTCTCATGCGTGTTTTAAGTGCTTGTGACTTACGACAACCACATGAATCAATGTCCTTTAGCATTGCTCAGGTCTTGCAAAGTGAGGGCTGAGGCTTCTTTATAGACTCAATTCATCTCATGTTGAGTCTTCCTCTTTTCCTGCTGTCTTCAACCTTTCCTAGCATTATTATCTTTTCCAGTGACTGTTGTCTTCTGATTATGTGACTGAAGTACAATTGAGCCATTTTAGTTTCTAGGGACAGTTCAGGCTTGATTTGATCTAGAACCTACTTATTTGATTGTTACTTTTTGGTGGACCTCGGTATCTGTAAAACTCTCTTCCAACACCACATTTCAAAGGAATCAACTTTCTCCCTGTCAGCTTTCCTCATTGTCCAGTTTTCGTACCCATACATTATAAGAGGTAATACTATGGCATGAATTGACTTGAACATGGCTTGCCAGTGACATATCCTTACTCTCAAGAATCTTTTCTATCTTCTTCATGGCTACCCTTCCTAGTCTCAATCTCCTTCTCATTTCTTAGCTGCAGTCTCCCTTTTGATCCATGGTGGAGCCATGATAGCCATGATCTCATAGTCTCCTGTTTATCTTTTCTGTTCTGTGGAAGCTTTTCTGTTCTGTGGAATATATAATAGGAGACCTGTATTAAATTTACCTATAGCAAGCTGCATGAGTGCCTCCTCTGAGACATTATTAACAACTGATTTCATTTTTACATATTCATCAGGAGTTCATAAGCCTAGAATTGCATATTATTCTGGATGGTACTCACAGATTTGTTTGCTAGTTTACTTGTGTCATTACAGATTAATAGCACTGTATTTGTCTGACATGATAGCCATGTTTAGATATTTGAAGGGATGTCATGTTGGTGAGGGAGCAAGCTAGAAGTAATGGATTAATTCAAGGTGAAGGAAAAGAGATTCCACCTAAACATCAGGAAAAACTTCCTGACAGTGAGGTCTGTTAGACAGTGGGATGCTACCTCAGAGAGTGGTGGAGTCTCCTTCTTTGGTGGTTTTTAAACAGAGCCTGGATGACCATCTGTCAGAAGTGCTTTGATTATGTGTTCCTGCATTGCAGGCGGTTGGACTTGATGGCCCTTGGGGTCTCTTCCAACTATGATTCTATACTACTAGAGTTTGGAGCAAGAACCTTATCATAGTGGGGTGGATTTCTGTGATTGCGAAGCCGGAGAAAAAATTCCACTAGATCTTTTGCATTTTCTTCCTTTTGAACTATTCATTTCTCCTTTTAAACATCACAAAGAAAGTACTTATTCCACCATGTCTGCTAACATGGATGGGAAGTCTTGTTCCAAAGTCCATAGAAGGACTTCCACATGGAGGGATATTTAAATACATTAATAAGTGATTGCTTATTATGTTTATTATCACTAATAAGTGATTTCCTTTATGTTTCAATGGCAATTTGCTTTTCTTCATGGTTTTTAGAAATGTGATTGAGTTGACTGGGCCTTCACAAGGGGGCTAACAGCCCAGTTTGAGTAGTCTGATGGTCTTGCTTCAATTATTTACAGTACACAATGGTCCTCGAACATGTTTATCATGGCCCACTTGGTTTATTCCTGATTTTGGATTGAAACACTCTGGACTAAAAGGCTTCTGTGCAGGCTATTTTATTTTGCATTAGAGCAGGAGAGTAGACTTGATGACTTGCTGGTCTTTTTCAGACCTCTGCTTCTCTGATGACCCAGGGCAGACTTTAACTATCAATCATCTACCAAAGCAAGCATAAAGGGGTGTGTGAGAAGATCACTGACAATTCTAAGCATTCAACCATGTTACTCCCACTGATTTCGAAATAAACATTTCCAGTAGTATTTTTTTTATTGGGGTTATGATTCATGTTTGCTTTAAGGGGAAAATGCAAGATTATTTGGTTATTTGTGAGTGCATAAACTCCAACAGAGAGAAAAACCACTCAGTGGAACAAGTTAGCTTGAATCTCTTTTGACCATCAGAGTACATTGCTGTCTCACATTTTCATAAGACAGGGAATAAAACATGACATAATGAAGATGTAAGGTGTGTGTTCCAGCTAAATTGCAGGAGTGGCAAAATATTGCCATCATTTATCTGATTTTATTTGAAATCATAAAGAGTTAAGTATGGCAGTTTGCAATCAGGGATTTTTTCATGAATAAGAAAAATACATAAACGAAGAACAACTGTGGCCATTAATCTAATAGTGGCATTAACTGAATCAGTGGCATTAACTGAAATTAAGGGCAGAGACATTCAAAACTACACAAGAAAGAATGCTCAGAAGAGCCCATTAAATAATGAAGCAATACTTAGTGCAAAACCTAGAGGCATCCATATCTTTGCATTTATATAGCCATATATCTCCATTTAGACACAATAAAAGAAAAAAAATAATAAAAGCATGTTCTTTCCATCATATGTTTGTATAACAATGGATTCCTTAGTCTAAAGATTTCCTTTGTATGATGTAGTATCTATTTAAAATTTCATTTTTGTTTCCTTTTTTAATGCCATCAAAGCATTTCATGTCTATATTAAGTGGAAAACATGAACGGTACTTGCAGGCTGAAAGGCAGTATAGTTCCCTGGGCAAGTTTGAGAAAGAAAGCCAATGGAGGTATTACTTGAGTCATGAAAAATCTTCCATAGGAGAAGAAACATGAAAGGGACTTTGAGAGAAAGGTGACAGAAAAAATGGGCTGTTCATTGATAATTGTTTTCAATATCCAGGTGTTTGGTCATTCTTACCAAAAACATTCAGATTAGGAGGGAAAATGGTGCAAGCAAAGCCACTTGGAGGTATGTCAATCTTCACTGCAGCGTTAGCAAGATACCCAAAACCAGTCACTGTCATGTAAGGAGACAGTCAAGGGTTAATTATCAGGTGCAAGGCAAAGTTTAATTATTAGGCTCAACCTTCTTGTTTTCTAAGGTCCCCAAAGCAAGTGTCACAGGAAGTGGACAGTTAAAAGCTTAGGCCGTTTCCCCCGCGACGGGCTAATTAACGACACGGCTCAAGGTAAAACGCCTTCAGGCCGCCGTTTGATAGCGCCGCTGCTGCAACGCAGCAGCGGCGTAATCGCTTCTTCCTCTGCGGGCGACCTCAGGCAGCCTCAAACAACAACCCTTTAAAGGGTTGTTGTTGAGGAAGAAGCGTCTCCGGGCGATGCGGTCGCGAATCAAGGCCGGGCCGAAGACGCTGTCTCCTCGTTTTCTCGCTTCATTGTCGTAGCCTTCAGCAGCCGCAGCCCCGCCACACTGTCTCCTCCGACCTCCAGGGTCGGAGGGCAGCTGGCATGGGCTGGGCGACGCTCCAGCAGGCGCACGACGAGGACACCGTGAGGGCGGGGGAAGGGGGAAGCGGCGGGCTCCATGCGAGTCAGCCGCCGCCTGTCGCTCCTCGGCTTCACCCGCCACCATGCGAACGTGGCTTTATGACCATCACCGCCTCAAGACTCTTTGGCGGCGTAGTTTAAGGAGGTCGCAAGGAAACGCCTTTACCTGGGATTCTATCGGCAGTACTCATTTGGTAATGCAAGAACACTGTAGATAAGAGCTAGAATTTCTCAGGTCCAAACTAGACTATACTTTTTCATTCTCATTCTCTTCAGAAATATGACAGCTGCAGGAGACCAACTAGGATCAGGACCATGATGCTGGAAGAGGAGGCACTTTAGCCTCCCCTGGCACCATCTTCCTGACTAAAAATTGCATTGCAGGTACTGTTTACCTGTTGGGTGGGAGGATCATTTGGGGTTGGAAAAATGCACAGTTCCCAACTTTATTTGTAAAAAAAAGTATCATCTAGTTTGGACCTCAGTGATGACCCACTAAGTGGTGGAATTCTTTGTCAGAGGAGGGGAGGAAAGTGTCATACATACATTTTAAATTTCCTTAGACCTTTGTCTTCAGGTTTTTGTCCCTAAAACTGCAGTTGCCAGAAGGAGATTTAATGTTATTAGATAGTGTAAAAAGTCCTTAACTGGCTCCATACACATCATTATAGATGAACAGAAAACCATCTCTTCTCAATAAAACAAGGTGAATTATTTTGTGCATTCCATAGTTTTACTGCTATAAATGCATTACATTTAAATGAAATCTACAATATTTGGGCAAACAGTGTATTATTTATGAACAATTAGTTTTATGAAGGAATTTTATTGTCTTGGAAGCCATTAGGTATTCTTAGAAGGTAAGCCAAAATGCTTTTAAGTAGATTTTTTTGTAAGTTATTTTTAATATCAGCTATAAGGAATTCTTCAAATATTGAATTATCTACTTGAAGCCACACTTATTTGGTCTAGAAAATGTCTGTGCACTATTGCAAAAGCAAATTTAATCAAACGTTTGAGTACAGATCTGTTCCTATGAGATGAATTCATTAAAAGTGAAGACATAAATAATTACTTCTAGTAAGCTCTAAAAGTCTATGGACCAAGAGTTGGAATATTTCACATGTGTAATAAATAATACATGTGTGTAATAATACATTTCACATGTGTGTAATAATACATTATATAGATACAGATAGAAGGCACTTTGAACATTTTAGAGGGTCAGACATTAACACAGAAATTATTTTTTAAACCTCATTATTCTCTGGTTAGAATAATTGCTTATTACCTGATTCCCCGGGGAAGCCAGATTTGCATCTCACCTCTGGTTTAAAGAAAATAGGAAAACTGAATTGAGGTCTTAATACTTTTTAAAATCTTTTCCTGCTAAATAGATGCTGCAAGAATGAAGCAAATCCTAAAAGAAATAAAGAAATCTCTGTGAAGCTGCCTTCTTCTGAGGTTATCAGTTCTTTATTCTTTGACTGTGATCTGAAACTTTATCATATTCTTCTACATCATAACTGATGGTGGTATTAATGGGAAACAGGATAATAACCATTAGGGTGCTTCCTGGGAAAACTCTGGGTTGGAACCTGTGAAAAAGTTCCCCATGCACAAGCAAGAGGTGGTTTCCTCTTCTTGTAGCAGCTCTCCAACTCCCCCCTCATGTGTTACCAGACTGATCCATGAAGGATTGGGGGATCCCTATGTTAAGACAGCTAAATCTCTACCCATCTCTGTCAACCCTTGGGGTGCCTAGCAGTGCAGTGCCAAAATGGGGAGCCCATTTGCTGCATTAGCTCATTGTACCCACAAGTACATACAGTAAGTAAAGACTTGTCTGGAACTTGCCCTAACCCACATTTGTCATGCAAAGTGCCTACCTCACACCCTTCCTGAAAGGATTAAGACAGCATAATGACCCTGTCCTGGAGAGAGTTCCCATCTCCAGCCCTGGACCATGCACCGTAGCAGGGACAAAGGACTTGGTAATTTGTTTGCCCTGAGTGCTCCTGCCCACTATTATATTAACTCAATGCTTCTTCCTCTGACTAACCCTTTACAATGGCTTAATTTGCATTGTCATTACTCTATAGCTGTAATTTCATCAGCTACTTTCCCCCTTTCAGGCAGTCCCAAGCTTGGAACATCAAGTTGATGTATCAACTAATTAGATTAACAACTCATCCATTAAGGTTGATGTCAGCCTTTTGTCTTTTCTCAGAAAGGGAGGACTCTTCTTTGTCCTGGGAGATCAGGGGCCACTCTGCATACCTCTGATGGTCTCTTTTTCCCCATAGGAAGCCACCTCACCCAGAAACCCTTGCTCAACATCTCTGGACATCTCCCTGTCTGTGATATTTTTCCACAATGTGTTGTTCTTCTACCAGAGCTAAGCGTGTGTCAGTTCTCTTCATCAGACCATTCCGCTCCAAGTTCAGGAGATTCTAACCCTTACTTCCCCAATTACTTAATCTATTCCAGACCTATCCCCTCACAGCTGTTGATATCCTAGGACTGTGTGTGTATTCTACTGTTTTGATTATTGTGTGATTGTGTCCCCCATTATCCCTTAATAAAATTGTTAAATTTTATTCTCTCAGCAGAATTATTCTCCATCAGCATTTCTTGCAAAAGCTGACTTCTGTAAAAACAAGATCTTGAACTTTCCTGACCTTTTGCTCAGCCAAGAGTCTGCCCTTGCTAATTTCCCACTCTAAAAGGGAGAGACCCCCACCTGTTGCTCATGGAGCAGCATTTAGAATCCACAGCAGCAGCAATTAGAATCCAGTTTGGATTGCTTTAAAGAAAGGAGAGGTGAGAAAATTGTGCTTCTGTGCAGAGAATGTAGTTGGGTTCTAACCCTGTAAATGGACAATAACACAGTTCACCTCTATTGGGTTTTTTTCCTGTCCAGGCTGTTCATAAATTAACTTCAACTTCAACTGACCGTTATTAGGCATGTCCGTAAAAATACAAAATACATGACAGAGTGGGTGTTAAAACAAGACATAAAACAGGACAGAGCACGTAAGGTTGGTACAGAAGAGGTGATCAAGCTTCCATGATGTCTTTGACTTGAGCACTTCTAATAAAAAAATCAGCGTTTTTCCCAGTTATCCCGCCGTTGCTATTATTCAGCAGATGAATAGTCTTTGTATGCTCCGAACAACTTTTTTAATTCCCTAGAGGACAAGTAGGGAGAGTCTAGGTAACGCATACCTCGGGCAAGAAAACATAATATGCTCAAGGGTCTCAACAATATCCTGACAATATGCACGTGTTCTGTCTTGAAATGGAATATTCAACTGTCGGCCCTTAAGCATGGCAGAGGGGAATGCGTTACATCTAGCTCAAGTAATGATCCATCTCTGCCTGGGCTCTGACAGTTGGGAAAGATATTTAGCTGTGAAGCTAATTTCAGGATAGATTCCATAGTGTAAGGGAGAACAAGATGTCCCAGCTGCACTCAACAGCAACTGGTATTCCTGGTGCAGTAGCCTTCTTTTTAGGGATAACCAAATTTCACTTGCAGATTGCATAAAAAAGGTCATAAATCATGCATATGGGCTTTCCATTTTTATTATCAAAAGGCCTACAGTTCTAAATAGTCCAAAGCACTGAAAAAATTGCCTCTAATGTAATTTCTACCCTATTCCCCCACTGTTCTTCTCACCAACAAGCTCCTTCAGCTGTAAACCCAGACCTTTTAAAAAGTTCTTGTTCTTTATTTCGTTCATACATACTTTTCCATGTTGGAAAGGTGCCTGTTGAATTTCTACCTCTCCTGCATGGGAAAAATTTGCAACCCTAATGAAAGGGATATTCAAACTGTAACCCATAGTACAAATATGGTTGATTGCAAGTGATTGCCCTATTTGATTCTAATTACTGAGAATCAGATTGACGATTTCCCCCTATTAACTGTAATAGTATGACCTTCGAGGTGGTTGTGGTCATAGGTTCTAGAAAATGAAGTTTAAACAGTCTAGCAAAAGAACTTGCAAGCTGTATCACAACGTCCAGATCTGTGAGTAAAACTACTTAAATGGTTGGTTGTAAACTGGATTTAAGCATGACCACAAAAAGTGGTTCACAGATTGTGTTCACAGCATCTTTGGAAATGATCAGAAACAAACCACTCTTTGCTAACTCTGTAACTGTTGCTTAGCAAATAAAAGATTTAGTCTCAGACTGTTGAAAGTATCAGTTTGTATTAATTTTTTCATGGTTAGCCATAAACACAGCTATAAACCATGCTGATGTATTCCAACCACAAAAGGAGACATTGTTTCAAGTTACTGCAGTTCTATTCCATTCACAGTTATGTACTATATGTAAATATGCTCCATATTGTACAGATATGTTCCACTATAATCCAGATACTTGATCATCAGGAAAGACTGTAGGAGGAACAAAGGACTCATTACCCATATTCAACAATGGATTTCCTGAATGTTACACAAATAGGGCTGCTTTCACAAATAAATTTCCAAACACAATAGGACAAAGCCCATGTAAACTAATGTATACAAGTGTGCGCTTAGACTGAGGAGAAGGTTCAAACTTTCACTCAGATTTGAAGCTCACAAGGGGTCGTTGAACTACTCACTATCTTAGTGTGAGGTAATGTAACCTCAGCTTGTGGGTTCTGTGGGGCAGTACTTGGAATGAGTTGCAACAACAATTTTTAAACAACAAAATGGTTTACTTATCTTTACAATTAACACTTTTAAAACATCAACATTTAACGTTACAATTCAAGGTCCTGTTCAGGTTGCATTTCAAGTCCTTCTATTTACAGTCTACTGATATTGCCAAGTCCAAATTCTTCTTTGCAAGTTGGCTGGCTCCTGAAAACTCCAAGGGCTTGATGAACAGGTTGCAACATGATGAAGGTTTCCAGGAGAACTCTCACCCATTACAACCACAAAAGAAAACCCTGAAACAATAAACTCCAACATTTACAACACAGCAAAACAACAACTACCTTCCCAGTAGTTCCCAACAATATTGAAATTACCTTAACAAGGTGTTAAGGGCTTATAGAAATCAAGGTCCGAGTCTGGTAGCCTTGTTCTTCTGCAAAAGAGCTCTTTCAGCCTCTCTGCTGCTCCGAGTCTCCACCCCTTACTGGGTCAACCCATTCTGGGCCAACCCATTCTGGGCATGGGGGTTACATTCTCCCCCACTAAAATTCTGTCGTCCCGACAGTAATTACAATGAAACTTTTGAAATCATTAAACAATGATTTCCCCAGAGATTCCTGTACTTGGAGGAACCACATTTGGTGCATCTGAATGCAGAACATTGTCTTTCCCTTAAGCTTAGCTGCACTGGCCATTTGCAAAACTCTTTACAGCAATTGTTGAAATTCAGCCAAGCAGTTTGCAGAAGGGATGGGGGATTGCAACTGGAATCCCTTCCTTCATGCAACTTCCAAACAGTGTTTCAAATTCACACAGCAACATCTCTGGAACTTGCATCACATAACAAAACAGTTTTATGGGGATCAAACCCCAACTTGTTGCACACTTCCATTGCAAGCAATTTATATTTGCAATCTCACTTCCAAGCCTTACGCTGGTTGGGCGCCATTTGTAACCTCAGCTTGTGGGTTCTGTGGGGCAGTACTTGGAATGAGTTGCAACAACAATTTTTAAACAACAAAATGGTTTACTTTTCTTTACAATTAACACTTTTAAAACATCAACATTTAACGTTACAATTCAAGGTCCTGTTCAGGTTGCATTTCAAGTCCTTCTATTTACAGTCTACTGATATTGCCAAGTCCAAATTCTTCTTTGCAAGTTGGCTGGCTCCTGAAAACTCCAAGGGCTTGATGAACAGGTTGCAACATGATGAAGGTTTCCAGGAGAACTCTCACCCATTACAACCACAAAAGAAAACCCTGAAACAATAAACTCCAACATTTACAACACAGCAAAACAACAACTACCTTCCCAGTAGTTCCCAACAATATTGAAATTACCTTAACAAGGTGTTAAGGGCTTATAGAAATCAAGGTCCGAGTCTGGTAGCCTTGTTCTTCTGCAAAAGAGCTCTTTCAGCCTCTCTGCTGCTCCGAGTCTCCACCCCTTACTGGGTCAACCCATTCTGGGCCAACCCATTCTGGGCATGGGGGTTACAGTAACTTGCAAGGCAATTATGAGGATAAAATGAAAAATTCTAATATATGTAATTCTGAGTTTTTTTGAAGAAAGGTGAGATATCAACATGTGAAGTCAATATCGTGTGTGTGTGTGTGTGTATGTGTGTGTGTGTGTGTGTGTGTATGTGCGTGTGTGTGTGCGTGTGTATAGAACATCAAGGGACCTGTATCTTATACATAGTAAGATACCATATTTGACAAAAATGTATATTTCATTGCAATTCTTAGCAGCTTTCCTAGCTGTAATTTTCTGATAGCTAAAACCAATCTACGAGGAGCAAAGCCAAACTGGTTGAAGAGTTAGATTGTTAGAAGCAAACATGGATATTTGTCACTAAGAATGTAAGGGTGGAAATTCACTAACATTCAAAATTGAACTGCTCCCATTCTTAAATATATTAACTCCCTCCCCCCCCCCCAACTCCAATGTTTTCAAGGCAAAATTTTTACCCACAGGGCTTAGCTTTTGCAGTTTCCCCTTCATGTGAAAGCTCCAAACACTCCCAATCCTGCTCCTGTGGCAAAGGAGGATATCAGGAACAGGATTTGGAAACATTTCAGGCTGCCATAGGGCAGGGGAGTCAAAAAAGTTGGAAGTCCTTGCATAAGTGGAGGCTATGCAACTCAAACCAATTTCATACATTTAGGACTCAGAAACCCTTTAATCTTCCAGTTATTTTGGCACCTCATTCTCTGGTTTCATTTTCAGTGAGAAATAGGATAGGCAGTGACTCGGCAAATATGTGCCTTACAGAGGAGAGCCAACCAGAAGAGTTAGCCAGTTTTCCTATCAAACAGCATCTTCCTAATTTGCATTCCTTTATGCAAATTCTTCTTTTAGCAATCATTGTTCTTCTTCACTTAGTTAGGCTAAATAAGCTCCTCTCTGTGTGAGCTAGTTCATTTTCTGTGGCTGTGCCCCACCTGTTGCTGTGCAAGAAAGACGTTTTTGTTTAAACATGCTGTAAAGCAAGGCAAAAGAGGGGACAGATGCAGAGGCGCAATGGCCCACTCCACAAGGGCCAAAAACAGCGCCCCTGGAATGGTAAAAATACCATTCCAGGGGTGCTGTTCACACTGCTGCTGCCTCTGCGTCAAGGCAGCACCGTGCTTTCCCCCTGTAATTGGTGGGGCACGGCTATTTTCCTGCTTTTGGGAAACTTTTGGATTTTGGGAAACAGCGTTTCCCAGCAAATGGCACCGGGTTGGAGGCGTAGCTTTTAGAGCTCCACAGAGACGAAGAGATACATCCACACTGCCCTTCGACCCCCAGGGTATGAGCCCTGCCCCCCCCATGGCAGGAGCTGGCCTACAGGGAGGCGGGGGGGGGGGCAGGGCTCAGCAGTGGGTGACCAGGCCACCTGCTGCCAAGCCTTGTACCCCTGGCCTCCGTGCAGGCCACCTTTTGCCCTCCCCAGGGCTAGGGGCAGCAGGAGCCAGCCTGCAGGGAGGCAGGGGACAGGGCTTGGTGGTGGCTGGGCCTGCCCCTGCCCTGGCCTCTGTGCAGGTAGCTTTTGCCCTCCCTAGGCCCTGGGGATGGCAGGAGGCGGCATGCAGGGAGGTGGAGGGCAGGGCTCAGCACCCCTGAGCCGTGCCTCTGAGCCCCTCAGGAAGGTGCCTGAAGATTATCCCCAGGCACCATTTTCCCCTGATAAGGATCTGCAACCCAGTGAGGTAGGCCAGGCTGAGTTTGGGATTGGTCCAAGGTTACCCTGTGAGTTTCCATGGTAGAAGTGGGGTTTCACACCTGGAGTCTCCTGGGATCATAGTCTCACATGCTGCTCCCTCTGCCATACTGGCTTTTATGTGTTCTAGGCCATGAAGGACTTTAAAGATTATAACCAGCACTTAGAATTAAACTCAGAAACAAACTGTGGTTGTTTTTATCTTAGAAAGAAAGTGTTCCCATTGGCTGGCCCCTGAAAGCAGTCAGGGTGTCCCATTCTGAAATAGTTGTAGTTTCCTTGTATTCAAGGGCACCCCAACATCCAACATATTGTAGCAATCTAACCACATGGTTACTGAAGCTTAGTAATAAAAATATGGTTAAGGGAAGTCAATCTAAGGCCGTTTCCGCACGAAGGCGGAAGCGGCCGGGTCGGCGTTTACGATGCCGACCCGACGACACTGGGACCGTCCGTCCGTACGGTCCTGGAAACAGCCGGGCAGCCGGCCCCGCGGAGCGCTGGCGCCCGGCCAACCCGGCATGTCCCCGGGCCTCCGGCGCGTCACAGAGGCCTGGGGACACGCCCTTGGCCCTGAGCGCCTACTCCAGCGGGCGCAGGGCAGGGGGGCGTGTCCCCAGGCCTCGGCGACGTGCCGGAGGCCCGGGGACAAGGTAAGTGCCGGGTGGGGGAGGCGTCGCGAAGCCGCTGCCGTTCACTCGGCAGCGGCTTCGAGGCGGCGTTTCCCCGAAAAGAGCGCTTCCAAGCGCTCTGGGGAAACGCCTGCTTCGCGACGGGCGGGTGGCGCGAGGGCGGCGCGGCTGCGATGCAGCTGCGCCCCCTGTGCGAATGGCGGCCTGGAGACGGCATTTTTACCGTCTCCAGGCCACCATTAATTGCCCGTGTGGAAACGGCCTAAGAAAGGACAAAATTGGTGAATCACACACAGCTGAACAAATATAAAAACTTTGTTGGTTTTTTACATATTACCAGCATGTTTCCAGTGACCCCATTTTGTTCTGTTCATGGTTCCTTTTATTTAAAATTTGGTCCCGTGAATTGCTGGGCAGGATGGATGGAGCCATTCTCATAGTTAAATGAACATAAGTCAAGTAGTAAGAGCACTGGAAATGCAGTCAAGAGAATTATGCATTTTTTTGGCCTGCAATTTTATTAATGCCCATTTACTACTTTACAAAGCAGCCCAGCAGATTAGATGGATAAACAGATTAAGTCAAAAGGAAAAAAAGTACATTGGGTCATGCTTCTAATATAATGAAACACTCTGTATCATTTTACTCTAGCCAGAGGGAAATCAAGAAGCCATAAAGCATCTTTTACATCTTGTACGTTTCTGAGTTTTTAAAGTTAGACCCATGACTAGGAAATTCCACACAGGAGCCATGATTGTGTCTCAGATTTATTTTCCTGCACAGGATGCACAGAAAATTCAGCTCTATTATGAGGCTGTCAGAATGTCTGTGAACTTAGACAACCTCTGATGTCCAGATCCAGTCTTTCAAGCCATAGAGGTTAAACTCTGTCCCACTTGCCTTGTTTCCAGATGTCTTCATTATTTCTATTTTCCTTCTCATTTTCCAAAGTGCCGGAGAAGGCTAGGGGGTTTGCTTGTTTTGTGAGCCCAAAGCTCTGCTCCCTTTAATAGCTGTTGGAAATAGACTGAAGCAGGCAAGAGACTTTCTGGGGTCTTTGATACTATGTGGGTATTTTCCCTCTCGCTGTCAAAATGAGCCCCCTATGTAAATGCACAGCAATGCGTCAGCATCTTGGAGATGCTAAATAAATCAGTCCCATGCAAAACAAAAACCAAAGCCACCCACCTCCCAAAAAACAAAAACCTGAGCTGTGGAAGCTGCATAATCTGCAATATTACCCCAAGGTTTCTGGTAATTGCTGCTGATTGGTAGGGAGAAAGAAAGCCATCCAGAGGAGCAAACACAATTTTTTTGCTGTGGCCACCAGTTCCCAGATTTATTAACTTGCTTCTTGCTCTCTGGGTATTGCAAAACATGCAGCAAATTCAGCTGCTCCAGTCAGTGGACTCTTTCACTCCTTTGGCTAATTATTTATATTTTTAGGAGTGCATTCCAATTACAGCTTTTCAAGGGAGCTGGTAGATTACTGAGCACTTGGAAACCCTTCCCCCCAGGTTCCTCTTTTCAGTCCTAATCCAGAAACTGCAATTTTATAAGGCATTTGAATAATGACTTCATTCTTGGGAGGGTCCCCAAAGACTATCCAAACTGGAACACATCATTCACCAAAGAAAAGAAGCAATTATCAATGTGGTGCGTTACTGAAACCGATCCATCACAAAGACATACAAGGGATTCATAATACAAAAAGAAAATTTAAGACTGAATGTAGTGCAATTGTTAATGATGGAAAAGGGATTGATGGATTTATTCAGGGATTCCTGATTGAAGCAGATTGTTTGGATCCATTCCAGTTTTGCGTCGGGCCCAGAGCTACAATTTTTGTTTGCTCTGTGTAATGATTATAATTATAATTTAACATATAGTGTAATAATTATAATTTAACATATAGTGTATTTATTATTTATGCGTTTCTTTCACATGTCCCTGAAGCAAACATGCTGTAAGGTCTATCTCCAAACATCTCCAAAGAAGGGAAGAGGCTATGTTTTAGTGGGACAGCATTTGTTTAACATACAGACGGTCCCAAGTTCTTTTTTTGGGGCGGTTTAAGGAATTGGGTTACGGGACGCCATCATCATTATTGTTGTTACTGTTTTGTCCGCTGCTTAAATGGTTTTAATGGTTTTAATGGATTTTAGTGTATTTGGCCACCATTGTGACCCTTGTTATATATTGTGTATATAATGTTGTACACCGCCCAGAGCCCCCCGGGGATTGGGCGGTTTATAAATTCAAATAATAAATAAATAAAAATAAATAAATAAAGTTCAATCCCTGACATCTCTAGTAAAAAGGAACAGATAGTAGACAATATATGCCTTCACTTGGATGGCCCAGGCTTCCTGATTTCATCAGATCAAAGAAACTAAGCAGTGTCAGTCAAGAAACATTATCCTTTCCTATCATGGTGACAATACTGGAGGACAGTATTGTCAATATGTTGCCAACACTCAGCTCCTTCTGAAAATGGTTCTATGTTAACCCAGCCAGCAAACCAGTTTTTGAATAACATGCACTTATGAACAAGAATATTGGTTACTGCAGCAATTTGCTAATTATTCAAATTTCCTTGACAGCGCTTGGCTTGATTCCAGCTCTCGAGCTAGTTTCCTGATCTCTGTTTGACTGTAGAATGCTCCTGTAGTTAATTTTTACGTTTATGGCCCCTGCCATCGTATTCGGTGGGTCTGTTAAATTTTATGGGCTATAAAAAACTGTTTATGATTCATGGTGACCCAGTGCTGTCTTAGCTGCTGTCTTAGCTGCAAAATACAACTGTAAATCCTATGCTTGGTCTTCCATAGTCCAGTTCTTTTTTTCCCCTTCACCAAATCAGCCAGCAAGATTGACGGAGCAACTAGCAGAAAGTGTCATATGTTACCAGCATTCCTAGATCATGTCAACAACCACAACTAATCTATATGAGTTATACATAGGTCAGGGGGCAGCAATCTTCCTGTTCGGATAAGAAAAATGCTAACACCAAATAATTATCTCTTGCTGTCACTGAAGTAATTAGAAACAGAAAAGAAGAGTGGGCTTAACTTCTATAGGAAGCAAAATAACATAAGCTTCCTTTCCTTTCTCTACATTGTGTTCAGTGACAATGCTTTGTTTTATTGTATTGATGTATTTTAATCTATTGATTGCCCTATCCACTGGAGAGAAAAGGATAGATTCTCAGTCGCATGTAAAGGGTTCCTCTTACTTGGTTAAAATCCAATTAGGTGCTTAAAATGTAATAGGTCGAATTCTGCCCCACCTCTCATAGTGATTACTTATGTTGCAATCCTTAGCAGAGTTGCTGTCTTCTACTGAAATAAACGATCATAGAATGGTGTGATTCTGAGAACTGGTAAATGACAATTTCAGTTGGAAAATGTACCAAAAAAGTGCTTTCCTGGATTGTCTTGAGCCTGCTGAACTGGTAGGGAAGATCTAGGTCTCTCTAGTGTTTTAGCCTTGGCTATTTTGCGTGTTTTGGTTTCCAAAGTCAAGGCTGTTCATATTAACCATGGGCTGGATGCTATTTATTCCTCCCACAATAGAAGACTTCCTCAGGTGCAAGAGGAAGGAGGGGCAGACATGCTTATTTACTTCTTTTTGCAGCAGTCATCCATACAGTCATCCATACTGTCTTCCAAGCCTCAGTAGCACCTTTTGGACACACAAGTGGTTTCTGAAGAAAGGAGGCAGAGAAGATTTATCTATTCTGGTGCCTTCCATTGGTGCTGTATACCTTGAGTGTTCCAAACTAGACTGCACATACATGTTCTGACATTGACCCCTGGGAAATGTAATTTTATCCACTGAATTTGGGACATGCACCAACACAGTGAATGCATTGAGCAGGGGATTGTGTCAGGCCCCACCATTCTGGGCCTGCCAAAACGCACAAGACATGCCTGGGCATGTCTGGCTGCAGCTGGACTCGTATTAGCATTGCCCAAGGCCAGAGGCCCTGCCTTTTGTTACTGCAGTAATGTAGTGAATGGAGTCCACCGACTCTCCCTAATCGCCCCTTCCCAGGGAGAAGCCAAGCCATTCCCAAAATGATGTATCTACCGCAACTGTCTTCAACTGTCCTTTCTCATGCTGATATGGGGGGGGGGGGAATGCAAAGGTGGGGGTTAACTGACTGTAAGGTTTATACTGGGGCCAGGGAGCTAGGGCTTCAGTCTCAGCTACCTGGCCATAGGGGTCAGACACAGTTCTAATAAAGCTCCTGAAACCATTCTCGAGTCTTGTTATTGACTGGGGTACCAAACCCTTACAGATTGGACTAGATAGTCTGTATGGTGCCTTCCAACTCTATGATTCTATGATTCTACTGACTGTGCTGGTAGTAAATCAACACATACTCAAAATGTAACTCTGGCCATCCAGGATGATGATCAGTTGATAGAGTAAGTGTGCCTTTCTTGATTCTTCTGGACCTCTTTGCAGTTTTTTATACTGTAGGTTTCCTTGTGGACCACAGGACTCAGTAGAGCCTTGGGGACACTGTTTGTGTAGGTCTCCATCCTTCCTAGAAGGTACGTTGAAGGAAATGGTGCAGGATGACCTGTTCAGACCACTAGCTATTGGTCCACAGAGCATCACTAGGTTGTATCCTGTCTCTAGGGTATCTAAACTCCAGATGAAACTGTTGGGAGAATTCATATAGAGATCTGGAGTACAGTATTGTCAATATGTTGCCAACACTCAGCTCCATTTTTCCTTTCTGTTTAAGTTCAGGGAGCTACACCAGTGTTTGGAGGTAGCAAAGGACTTACTGAGGGCAAGCCCCCTTCTCCCCCAAAACCCTGAAATGGAATCCAGAAGAGCTGATAGTGCTGTGATTTAAGAGTAAGGCTAAATCTGAGAATACATGGACTCTGTGCAAAACAATCTTCAGCCCTCCTGCCTTTCCCCATGCTGACAACAGATAACAGCACGGAATATCGATACAGTTAGGGGCTTTCCGCACTGACAGAGGTGTACTGGTTTCTATCTAGGTTCACCTCAGTGTATCCGCACTGCAACTGAGCTCAATGTTGTTTTGTCTCAGTTCCCCCCCCCCTCAGAACTGCGACATCCCTGTCGCAGTTATGAACTACACTTTTCTGCTGGAACAAGGTCGATACCACTTCGAAGCTTCGAAGTGCGGACGCATTGAAACGACACCTCATCCGTTCAACCAATCAGGAGCCGCTTTTGTGGCATGCGCAGAACGGGAGAGTTGTGGCGGGCAGCCGCTTTTGTGGCATGCGCAGAACGGGAGAGTCGTGGGGGGCATGTAACTGTAAACTGTAAAAACTGTAAAAAAAAAGAACGCTCCCGTTTCCCATGGTAACACAAGCTCCAATCACGATCGAGGAGCGAAACAGGCACCAAGATGATCCTGCCCACTTAGCTCGGTTCCAGGGGGCCAAGTAAGTTGCTGTGCGGACAGCCTGGAATCGCCCCCCACTGAAGGGAACCAAGTCGACCTTAGCTCCCTTCTGTAGTGCGGAAAGCCCCTCAATAACCATTAATGCAGATTCATTAGATTGCCTCAAATACTTCCTATTTGAGTCTATAAATTACTGCCCTGAAGGACCAAGGTGAAAGGTTGAAAAAATATTAACTTGTTTATCCACTAACTTTGGACAATGCAAATAAAAACCTTGGGCCATGGGGCCATCAATCTTGTGGGATTCTTGGGTAGCTTGCCCCCTTTCCCCTTCTTTTTTGGACCCATGGGTCCATGTGCGACTGATCATTGTGCCCAGTTCTTCACAACTGCAAAAGGCCTAACCAGCAACATCTTCAAATGCAACTCAGGTTATCCCTGTTTATATAGCTTTTAGCAACTTCTGCAGGAAGCACCCGACAAATGATTCCCATGGATTATTTCTCTTTAGCCATTTGGGTTGCCTGCACTACCTTTCTCTAAAGTGCCTGTGCTGCACTTCTGCCCAGCCCTGCACATACATTTGCTTTCCTTCAGGTTCATCAGTTATAACTCACCGTGTTTCCCTGTAAATCCAAGTTCATTTATCTGTACCTGCCTACTGGCTGCAGGCATTTCTGCCAGTGCAGATTTGTGTAATCTTTCCATCTTGTTGAGTACATCATTTTAGACCCTCGTACATAATGTTCTTCTCTTTTACTTGGTTCTCTCTTAACACTAAACACAAATTATTTAGTGGCTGGGACTTGATTGGTCCTGTCTTCTTGAGTTCTGTGCCTGGCCATGAAGTTATTTGATACATTTTCAATATTCAATATGTAATCAGATACATTTCACAAAGAAAATCAACCCCTTTTTTGAAAACTCTGGTAACATTAGCAGAGTAATGAAGGCTGCAATAAATTTTATGACTGCCTGTGTGGAGCCTGGGAGAAAGAAAGCCTTGTGATATGTAGGCATTGTAAAAATTGGGAAATACTACCCATCAAAATTCTCTATGGTGCTATCTGTCACCTCAAAGAAAGTTTGTCTGCTGCACATGGTTTTATTATTGGTGGCTTCAAACTTTTGTGGGTGCTTTCCCAACTGTCCCTATGTACAAGAAATGGAACTTGGAAGAAATAATCTGCCAGCAAAAAAAATTACCCCTACCTGGGTCAGTGCTTCAACCAAGGAAGAGTTAAAGAGCAATCCTCAGTAGAGTTACTTAGACTGGAGTATATTTCCTTAGAATGCACAGTTAATTACCTTGCACCTGGTGCTTGAACTTTGTCATCACCCCTGAACATTTCCTGATCACAAATCTAGAATTTGGATGCTCACTAAAATCTAGATGCACAGAAAACAGCCACTAAGTTTACCTTGAGAACCAAAATCAGAGCTTATACAACTTGTTAAAAGTCTGAAATTATCCACCTGATTTTTATTTGATGTACTATTTGATTGTACTGCCTCATTTCCCAGTGATTTGATTAGGGCAGTGATGGTGAACCTATGGCACGGGTGCCAGAGGTGGCACTCAGAACCCTTGCTGTGGGCACGCACAGAGTTCATCATGTGGGGGGGGGGAAATCACCCCCCCTCCCATGCACACATCTAGGCTGGCCTGGGCCACTGGGCTCAATTATTAGCATTAAACCTAAGACCTAGTTTTGGAGAAGCAGTGTAGGTAACCCTGTTAAGCGTTGTTGAACACACTGATTTTCATGCGAAGAACTAAAGCGCAATCCTTTATCTGGGAGTAAGCTTGGTTGCTGGCAATGGGGCTTGCTTCTGAGTAAACCCTCCTAGGGTCCCGATTCACCCATTGGAAGAGTTGCATGGTTGCTTCAAAGCAAAGCCACCGACTACCACCAAGCTTACTCCCGAGTAACGTACGCCTCGGAGCCAACCGTTTTTTCTAAACTAAAACCTCAGTATTCAGGTTAAATTGCCGTGTTGGCACTTTGCGATAAATAAGTGGGTTTTGGGTTGCAGTTTGGGCACTCGGTCTTGAAAAGGTTCGCCATCACTGGATTAGGGTTCAATTATGATACATGTTTAGAGTTGTTGTTGTATTTGGTTGATGTTTTCATTGGTTTCAAAGCAAACACATTTCAGCCTTTACCCCTTTTTGATCGTTACCCATAAGAATGAAATTCTCAGGGATCATACCTCTCAAAGGTTTGTCTTTCCCTATTTTCAGACAGGGCACAGAAAGCTTCCCCATTCTACTGTCAGTTAGTTCTCACTTGCAGACTAAGAAGGGCAAAAAAAGTTTCAAATAGTTTCACAAGGATGAATAGGTAAACTGTGATATAATAATAATAACTACTAGTATCATACAATTCTTAATGTTATTTTCTTATTTTTATTATTATTAACAAGATTTTTACCCTGCCTTTCTGCCCCCATTTGACCAAGATGGCTAAGAGATTAGTAGCCCAGTCCAGAACCTCTGTCAGAAAAGCCTTCCTGCTGCCAAAAAGTCCCCCAAGTCCCTGGCAACAGTATTCCAGCAAAGGCTGAGTAGAAACTGACTAACATTGGCCCCACCCCTGGCCACACCTCTGGAATGCCTCTGCTATGCTGGTGGAGGCAGAGGGGGTGCAGGGACACTGACTCGGTGCTCTGTGCCATGTTTGGCTGCAGCAGTTGCCCACTGACAGATTTGCCTCTCCACCAGGGTAAGTGCCCCAGGGAGGGAAAATCTGCTGGGGTAGTCCTGAACCACCTCCATAGGCAGATTTGACCTGCCCCTCTGGGTGTAAAACATACATATTAAAATCTTATCTTAAAACCTGTTAAAACCAACAAACAAATGCATGGTTAAAACAAGTCCAGAGCTTAAAATAAGCACACTGGCCAAATCTTCCCTGTGCAGGAAAGGCCATATTGACTGACTCGTCTAAGCTGGTAAAAGGGACTCCTGGCCACAGCTGCCACCTGCCTATCTAGCAGTAGGCCTTGGTCCAAGAGCACCCCCGGACTGCAGATTTGTTCCTTCAAGAGGAGTACAAACAGAGTATGTGACACTGTGACACTGACCTGGGTCAGACCTTTCACTCACTAGTAGCACTTCCATCTTGTCAGGATGAAACTACAATTTATTCTACTCCAAAACTGCCTCCAGGCACTGGTTCAGGGATTCTACCTTTAAATACTGGATCATTCTGAGAGTTTCAAATAAGAATAGCTACCAGTAGTTTGCTGTCAGTTGATCAAGAGCAGTTAGAACAATTAGAGAAACATATAAACAGGAACATATATACAGGATACAAATTTATGGAATATATATCTTTCTCTCCAGAGACCTGCTCTAAGTGGCTTATAACTCGTAAGTGGTTTAAAATTATAATAAAATATAAGAGTCATTACAATTATAACAAAATCGTTAAAACACAGCCCTTAAAAAGCCATTAAAACTACCCAGAGGATTAAAAAGTGTAACATACACAAGACAGCGCAACACTTGTTATGCATGTGTCATGCATACCAGGTTCCCTCAAAAATACTTATTTTGAGATGTACAAGATATCTCAGATCCTGAATCAGTAGTTCCCCCTCAGTTATAAAGAAATCCGAAGTAGACTAACCGTCCATTGAATTTGATTTCATTGCTTTGTTAGACAAACAATATGATCCTTTATCACCACTGATCTTTCCCATATCTGAATTTATGTGTTTACTTACTTTTACTAGGGGGAGATTTTCCCTATGCATGGCAAGCAGGTGCCTTTTACTGGGGAAGGGTGAAAATCTGGGCTTCTCCTATCTTCCCTAGCTAAGCTTTGCTACTGCTGGGGAATTCCTGCCTTCACACCTGTTTTGGGAGGCTGAAACTTCCTTGCTTCATTATGGTCATTTCCGCATAGTCAAAATATCCTGGGTTGAACAAAAAAAATATCCCTGTGCAGCCAAGAATTCCACATGGTTCTATGTCCTGAAGTGGGGTTGCCCCATGACATTTCCCTCATCCCGGGTATTCAAAACCCGCCAAATTGGAGGTTCTTTTTAAAAACCCCAGGGTGAGCCTGCTACAGCCTGCTACCGTGCAAACACCAATCAAGAGTAGGACCGGTTTATTTTTCCTGCCAAGCCGCCTGATCCCCCCCCCCACCTGACATACATTCAAGCTGCCACTCATAAGAACATAAGAACATAAGAACAAGCCAGCTGGATCAGACCAGAGTCCATCTAGTCCAGCTCTCTGCTACTCGCAGTGGCCCACCAGGTGCCTTTGGGAGTTCACATGTAGGATGTGAAAGCAATGGCCTTCTGTGGCTGTTGCTCCCGAGCACCTGGACTGTTAAGGCATTTGCAATCTCAGATCAAAGAGGATCAAGATTGGTAGCCATAAATCGACTTCTCCTCCATAAATCTGTCCAAGCCCCTTTTAAAGCTATCCAGGTTAGTGGCCATCACCACCTCCTGTGGCAGCATATTCCAAACACCAATCACACGTTGCGTGAAGAAGTGTTTCCTTTTATTAGTTCTAATTCTTCCCCCCAGCATTTTCAATGAATGCCCCCTGGTTCTAGTATTGTGAGAAAGACAGAAAAATTTCTCTCTGTCAACATTTTCTACCCCATGCATAATTTTATAGACTTCAATCATATCCCCCCTCAGACGTCTCCTCTCCAAACTAAAGAGTCCCAAACGCTGCAGCCTTTCCTCATAAGGGAAGGTGCTGCAGTCCCTCAATCATCCTCATTAAGCCCTTCTCTGCACTTTTTCTATCTCTTCAATATCCTTTTTTGAGATGTGGCGACCAGAACTGAACACAGGACTCCAAGTGCGGTCGCACCACAGCTTTATATAGGGCATGACAATCCTTGCAGTTTTATTCTCAATTCCTTTCCTAATTATCCCCAGCATAGAGTTTGCCTTTTTCACAGCTGCCATACATTGAGTTGACATTCCCATGGAACTATCAACTAAGACGCCCAAATCCCTTTCCTGGTCTGTGACTGATAGCACTGACCCCTGTAGCATGTATGTGAAGTTTGGATTTTTTGCCCCATGTGCATCACTTTGCATTTTGCTACATTGAACTGCATTTGCCATTTCTTAGCCCACTCACCTAATTTATCAAGGTCCGCTTGGAGCTCCTCGCAATCCTTTGTGGTTCTCACCACCCTACATAATTTGGTATCATCTGCAAACTTGGCCACCACGCTACCCACCCCTACTTCCAGGTCATTTTGTGAATAGGTTAAAGAGCACTGGTCCCAAAACGGATCCTTGGGGGACACCACCTCCTACATCTCTCCATTGTGAGAATTTCCCATTTACACCCACTCTTTGCTTCCTGTTTCTCAACCAGTTTTTAATCCATAGGAGGACTTCCCCTCTTATTCCTTCATTGCTGAGTTTTCTCAATAGTCTCTGGTGAGGAACTTTGTCAAAAGCCTTTTGGAAATCCAAGTAGACAATGTCCACTGGTTCCCCCTATCCACATGCCTGTTTACACCCTCAAAGAACTCTAGTAAGTTTGTAAGACAGGATTTGCCTCTGCAAAAGCCATGCTGACTCTTTCTCAGCAGGTCTTGCTTTTCTACATGTTTTATAATTTTATCTTTAATGACAGATTCTACTAATTTACCAGGAACAGATGTCAAACTGACTGGCCTGTAATTCCAGGTCCCCCCTAGATCCTTTCTTAAAGATTGGTGTGACATTGGCCATCTTCCAGTCTTCAGGGATGGAGCCTGATTTCAAGGATAAGTTGCATATTAAAGTGAGAAGATCAGCAATTTCGTGCTTGAGCTCTTTAAGAACTCTTGGGTGAATGCAATCTGGGCCAGGGGATTTGGTAACATTTAGTTTATCAATGGCTGCCAGAACTTCTTCCTTGTCTACCACTATCTTTGTTAGTTCCTCGGATAAGCCTCCCTAAGAAGCTTGGTTCTAGGTGCAGGGATTTTCCTCACCTCCTCTTTGGTCAAGACAGATGCAAAGAATTCATTCAGCTTTTCTGCAATCTCCCTGTCATCTTTAGCACACCCTTTGTTCCTTTGTCATCTAACGGGCCTACCGCTTCCCTTGCTGGCTTCCTGCTTTTGATGTACTTGAAGAACTGTTTGTTGCTGGTTTTGATGTTCACAGCCATGTGTTCCTCATAATCCTTTTTTGCCTCCCTTACAGCTAACTTGCTTCTCTTTTGCCACCATTTGTGTTCTCTCTGGTATTCTTTATCAGTTAAGTTGGACTTCCATTTTCTAAAAGACATCTTTTTTTTTCCTAATAATTTTCTCAAGCGTCCCTTGTTAACCATGGTGGCTTTCTTTTGGACTGGGTGCTGCCTTTCCTAACCTGCGGAACACATTCCAGCTGAGCTTTTGTGACTGTGTTTTTAAATAACCTCCAAGCATCTTGGACATTTTTGACTCTCTTGATTTTCCCTTTCAGCTTCCTGCGCACTATCCCCCTCATCTTTGAGAAATTTCCCCTTCTGAAGGGAAATGTAACTACATTAGTAGTTTTCACTTGCTCGCATGTAGAGATACCGAATCTGAAAGCATTGTGGTCACAGTTCCCTATCGGCTCAACAACACTGACTTCCCATACCAGGTCCTGGGTCCCATATAGAATTAAATCTAGCATCACCTCTCCCCTGGTTGGTTCTACAACCATCTGCTCTAAGCCACAGTCATTTAGCATATCCAGGAATGTTCTCTCCTTACTATGACCTGAACATGCATTTTTCCAGTTTATATGGGGATAGTTAAAATCGCCCATTACCACGACATTTTTGCTTTTGTTGGCCTCTCTAATTTCTTTTTCCATCTCAGAATCCTCTTGTGCGCTTTGGTCAGGGGGACGATAATATATTCCTAATGTTAAACTATGCTTCACCCCTGGTATTGATATCCAATATTATTGGATTGGTATTGATACTCAAAAATAACAGCCAATCAAAATGTGGGACACTGGGCATGTTCAGTGTTTCCAAAGCAGCAGTTGCATAGTGGTTAAGAGCAGATGTACTCTAATCTGGCAGAACCAGGTTTGATTCTCTGCTCTGCCACTTGAACTGTGGAGGCTTATCTGGGGAATTTAGATTAGCCTGTGCACTCCCAACACATGCCAGCTGGGTAACCTTGGGCTAGTCACAGTTCTTCTGAGCAATCTCAGCACCACCTACCTCACAGGGTGTTTGTTGGGGGGGGGGAGGGAAAGAAGACTGTCAGCCCTTTTGAGTCTCCTTACAGGAAAGAAAGGGGGGATATAAATCCAACTCTTCTTCTTCAAAGTAAATACAGAAGTCCCAGGCTCATACGAAATTAGCTGGAGTATTTCCTCCCAGTCTTCACTGGATTCCTTAAAAAAACAGGCAGCCATGCAAATGGACACCATGGGATAAAATAGACCCAGGTTTAAAAAAATGGTAGTACATGTGGAAACGACCTATGTAGGCTTGAGCACCAATAATTTCTATTACTAAATTTTGGGTTCAGGTACCTTTGAGTCAGTAAAGCCAAATAGAGCTGATATCAATTGGCTCAATTCAGCTCCTACTGAAAATACTTGGGTGAAAAAAATCCTGAACCTGAAATTGTGTCAGTTCTCTCCCCTAGCTCTCTGAAGCCCTTTAGGTAGTGGGGAGAGAACTGCCTGCACTGGTGTTTTTCAGCCCTGGAAGGCTTGAAAAGCAGGGGTGGGGGAGCGATCCTTCGTGCAGCAGGGAGCACGCTCCTTCCTGCAAGCAGGATTGTGCTGCCTTCTCTCCCTGCCTCTCAGTCCCTCTCATTCTGCCTCTGCTGTCCCAGCCCAAAAAGCAGAAGTGAGGAATATATATTCCATGCCTACCTACTTGCTCAGGCATAGAGAATCACAGCATCTCTCTCTCCTTTCCCCACCACCCGTTTGTGCTGTCTAAAAGCCAATAAAGCCAAATCTTGTTTGGCTTAATCAGTCCCCAGGCTATTGGGCTCTGCATGTGAGAGTGCTGGTAAAATGAAAAGCCAAAACCCCCTCAATAAGGGTTATTCGGCTTTGCTGAATCACCAAGCCTAATTCTATGTCTAAAGCCAATTATGTGGATTGTGTGTGCTCCCATTCTCTCTGTGACCACTAACAACAAATTTTGGGAGCTGGCATTGAAAGTTCTGATGTTTGACCCTCTGAAACCACAAAAATATGTTGAAGTAGCAATATAGCCTGTTGCGAGAAGAAAAATACAGTGCACCCTATGAAACTGTTGATGGTCATTTCTTTCATTGTTCATGAAACATTAGAAGTCAACAATTGGAAGCATTTTCTTTAGCATTCTGGGTCTTTAGCTAATGTTTTCCTCTATCATACAGTTCCCCGAATTCCTTGGAGTGTTCCTTCTTGCTTGTGACAGCAATGAGCAGTCTGGTCAACAGGGTCCTGAGGGGTTTCATAGACTGATTGCATAGGGCATACAGCAGTTTCCACAGTAGGAAGAAAAAAATTGAGGGCAACACAGAGGCTCTCCTTTCCACACTGTCAGGCTCTTGTATCTTGCTTTTGGCTGCTTGGGAGTGTTAGCAGCTAGGCAGGCTGCATACAGTTTGTTTCCTTCTTTCCCTCATCCTTTGTCCCTCATTGGTAGTGGAGAGGCCTGGCCACACACTCCTGTCCCTCCTCCCATTTGCTGATGGTGTCACCCGGCCTTCCTCAAGGCAGTCCTACCCCCTTCCCCATGTATGGAACCAGTGTTGTGCTGGATGATAGAGGGCAGAAAGGCCTGGAAGATGTCACTTCTCTTTTAAGCCATGGGGCATCAGAGTGGTGGCTTTGAATGGCCACTATGAGGAGGCATGGCCCCAGACAGTCTCACCAGCTAAGAACACCAGTGGAGAGCTTTTGGAAGGGCATGTGATTGGGGACGAGGCTTCGTATGTGAGCAAGAGTTGGATTTTTCAAAGGCAGGTAGGGAAGGTGTATAAGTGATGACTGTACTGTTAAAGCAAAGGATTGTGCGAGGTGTAGTCCAGTCAGCTCCCTGGACTTCATCTTCCAGAGTTCCTTGCTTTAAGAAGTGAGTAACTGAGGATGTGACTTGCCTTTTATATAGGTGAATGATACACAGCCAACCACATCATGGCCCAAAGAGACAAGTGAAAATTCCACTGAAATGAAGCCTTACTTGTGGTTCTTTATTGGGAAAGTTAAATTTTCTGGAGGGGAGATAGGAAACAAAGCTCTTTGAAGTTCATTGCACAACATTTTAACATGAAAGGGGTAAAACAAAGAATCCTACACTTTTATTCATTTGACTACAGAGCTTGTGTTATCATTTACTGTATAAGCACAAAGATGGCCTGCTTGTACAAATCAGCTTTGAAACACTAAGCAGACAAACCCCAGGGAAAGCTTGCCTTTTACTAACAACTGCTAATACACATCAGGAACCTAATTCTAATGTTTAATGAAAACCTATTCACAAAGAGTAAGAGTAAAAAAGATCAGAAATTCCACTGGATGTGGCAGGGCAAATTGTTTCTGCTTTGCTGTTGTGCACAGAACTTGTTATTTCCTTCTTTCTTGACCAAGTCAATTTAAATCCCCCTGAGAAAAGTAACCCATTTGCTATTTGTTTATCTTAAATCATTGGAATTGTATTATGCTTTTCAAAACCTAGCTATGGTGTTAAAAGTAATAAATGCACATTTGCCTGTTAATAGTCTTTCTATAGAGGTCTGAAAGCAATGTGAAGCCAATGAGAGTGGCATATCTGATTTTGTTTTCAGGTATGGGTGGGTGGAGTATGATTTTATATAATTGTATGTAGGGTTTGACCTGGATAGGCCAAGCTAGCTTGATCTTGTTAGATCTTGGAGGCTAAGCAGAGATGGCTCTGATGGGAGATTGCCAAGGAAGTCCAGGGTTGCTATGCAGAGGCAAGCAATGGAAAACCATATATGAATGTCTCTGGCCTTGAAAACCCTACAGTTGATAGAAAAAAAACAGACAGGCTATAGCTTTTCAGCATTGTAGAGCTGTCCATGGCATTCACACTTATCTGTTGAGTCTTGTCTCGCTCTCTGGCCATGCCATTCTTATGAATTTCTTTAGCAATGCAAGAAATACCAGGGAGAGCCTGAACCTACTGCCTCAAGCATGTGATATTCCTGCACAAATGGATGTGTTTGTGCTTCATAGTGACTGCCACAGGCATCTACTGGAACTGGCCTATGCACTATTCATAACTGGAACAGTTTTGTGAAATTGTTCTTTTAAACTATTGTAATTGCATCTGAGTAGCCATTTTGATCTATAGCAGCAAAATAAAACAGGAGTCCAGGGGCAATATAAAGAATGACATACATATATTCCAGCACACGCTTTTATGAGTTAGAAGTGAGGTCTGACTCATGAAAACTTACGCTGGAACAAATGTTATTAATTCTTTAATGTTCCATAAGATTTCTGTTTTAATTTTATTGTAGAGGTTCTTAATTTACCCATCTGGAAAGGGGATTGGAAGTTTTCAGTGCCATTGCTTAGGTTACACTGCTTAGATTTTAACTGCATTCTGTTTAGGTTATACTTTTATTTACATATGCTCTTTAAAACAAAGTAGCATAAAGCTACCCATTGTCCTCCACAACGCCCAGCCATTTCAAGAGCATTTTCTAATATATTTAATTTAATCCATTTTGTCTAGACAGTATGCTTTCTCTGTCTCATAGGACAAATACATCATTTTTTTTCCTTTCCTATTTCATCAGAATGTGAAGCAAGTCAGCATGGAGAGTCAGAGACAGCATACAAAGGCCAGTGACAAGTGGCAGGAGAACTTAGCTGTGTACTAGGGTTAAGGGCAGGTAGCAAGCTACTTATGCAGCAAGAGGAAGAGTACCAGACCAACTTGACAAAGACAGGGTCGAAACAAGGAAGATTTACTGGAAAGGGACAACTCCCAGGCAGCAGGAAAGTCACTTCAATTACAAAAAAACGAGGCCTTGTCTCTTGGTCCAGCTTCAATACTTTTCCAGCAGTTCTACTTTTTCCACTATCCCTGTCCCTCAGTCATTCTTTTCACAATATTTCTCATTTGGCAACTGTTCAGAGTATTGTGTAGATGTTAGGGTTTGAGAAATCCAGGTCCATGTGTATGGCATTGTACCAAAATAAAGAAATATTGGCAAGAAATAGGTAACGGAATTGAGAAGGTTATTAAATGTGATTTTCCACTAAATCCTACCAACTCTCTATTAGGTCCGTCATTTGCTAATGATTGTAATTTGAAATCCCATATGCATGTTTTATTTCATATGCTGATGGCGGTGAAAATAGTTCTGGCCAAAAAATGGAAATCTAATGATTTACCCAAATTTGGTGAATGGATCCAAAAAGTTCAAAGCTTTTATGTGCTTGATAGAATGAGTCATCAAATTAGAAACTTACCTTTTGAAACATATGCAGGGAATTAAGCCGAATGGGTATATTATATGAAGAAAGAGGAGGGTGTTCATGTTGTATCTATGGTTTACTAATAGTTTACATATGAAATAATAATATATATATATTATACACATCTCATTGAGTTAAGAAGTACTGCTATGTTTATATGTATGGATCTGTGGTGTTCTTTCGTGCAATTTCATGTGTTATTTTATTGTCATTATTGTAATGAAATGTTTGTGTTAAAATTTATTTCAAAAATAATAATATTTTTTTTAAATTAAAAAAACAAAAATAGAAATCCAGGTTCAAATAGCCTCTTGCCATGAAACTCACTAGGTGACTTTATACCAGTCATACTCCCTCAGCCTACTTGACAGGGTTGTTGTGAGGATAAACTGGAGGAAGAGAGAGAACAGTGTATGGTGCCCCAAGCTCCTTGGAGCCAGGGCAGGGTAAATTTATACTAAATAAGTAAAACAAATAATGGGTCCAGATTTATCCCCAGCTTTTGAAAACCATAGATCATTAAATCTTATTGGTCTGCTTTCAACTCTGCTGGTTTTGGTCTTTGTTGTCAGATTGTATAGAAAAAGCATCATAAAAGCTGAATAATCAGTCAGGAATTTGACATACAGTGCTCCTCCAGGCTTTCTTCTTTCCCCAATACACTTCAACATCTGTGTCAGGTTGTTAAATGAGATAATCCGTAGGTCTGGAGTTGGGAGTCATCAATATACTGATGGCACCCAGCAATATATATCATTAACTAAGTCTCTAGAAACAATCTTAAGGAGAAGGCTGTGGTCAAGTGGATGAGAGGGCACAAACTGGGTCTGAATCAAAATGAGATGAAAGTGATGTTGTTTGGCAAAGGTGATATCTTGAATAGGACTGATGGGCTTCAAGTATCACTTATTTATTACTGAAAACCTTTTAAAGCTATATTTCTACTCAGCATAGGGTCCTCAAGGCAGCAAACAATAAAAATATTAACACAAGATTAAAAACTCATAATTTTTTAAATTAAAACAAAACACAGAAAAACACATAAGTCTTTATTCAATTATGTTAAAGCTTAGGGGTGCTTCTGGAGTCTGGACCCAGCTTATTTGAAGGAGAAACTGACAGGAGAAGTTGCTAGGGGTGCTGCCCCTTTACCTACTCTGTAAATTCTCTTTCTGTCTCAGACCAGCTAACATGGCAACTGTGGTCTGTGCTTCTGTAGGCTCAATACTTGATTACTATAATGCATTTTGGATGGGACTACCCTTGAACACATCTCAGAAGCTTCATATACTGTGGGATGTAGCTGTTGAGTGGATTCTGGGAATATTATGTGAATCTTAGAAAAACTGCACAAGCTACCTTATGCTTTTAGGGTTAGGTCAAGGTCTGGTGCTTACCGTTAAAGTTTTATACAGCCTATGGTCCATATATCTCATTGGCTACCCCTCTCTGTAGGAACTTCTGTGCCAGATCTGATCCATGAAGGATCACGGTGACCCTTTGGTTGGTAGCCCATACTTCAGCTTCCCATTCACGTGCCTTTTCTATTATGCCACTTTGAAAAGTTTTTTTTCTACTGAGGGGACAGACACAGCCTTCTAAGTTTTTTGGGGACCTAGGTTAACTTTGAACTATAAACCTTCCCTTCAGTTTCCAGGTGTTCTACAAATAATGAGTGTACAAGCTTTGGGTTCACTGCTGTGAGGTAAATTTTGTGGTGCACGTGGAGATCACTGTGGCTGGATTAATATATAAACAAGTAAAAAAGATTTATTTATTTACAGGTTGGTTTTAAAGGAACAAACCAGCTGCACAAGTCTTTAGGGAGACAAAGTAGAAACCTGGCTGAGGCACAAAAACTTTAACTGGTTTTGGATTCAGGGAGTAGTTAGATTTTTCTACAATGCTTTCAGGTACAATCAGACTTTTATTGACTAGTCACTAGGTTGGTTCCTCCCTCACAAACAGAATTCCACCCACAGCAGTCTGCCCTTTCCCTAGAGTCAGACTAAATTGTACAAGGTTACTAGAGACTAGAAGAAGAAGAAGAGTTTGGATTTATATCCCCCCTTTCTCTTCTGTAGGAGACTCAAAGGGGCTTACAGTCTCCTTGCCCTTTCCCCCTCACAACAAACACCCTGTGAGGTGGGTGGGGCTGAGAGAGCTCCGAAAAGCTGTGAGTAGCCCAAGTCACCCAGCTGGCATGTGTGGGAGTGCACAGGCTAATCTGAATTCCCCAGATAAGCCTCCACAACTCAAGCGGCAGAGCTGGGAATCAAACCCGGTTCCTCCAGATCAGAATGCACCTGCTCTTAGCCACTGCTCTTAGCCACTATGCCACTGCTGCTCCTAGAGACAGACTTAACAATTGAGCAATAGTTCCCAAGATAATGCTTGAGGTTATCTTTGGTATAAAGCAGGGGTCTGCAACCTGCGGCTCTCCAGATGTTCATGGACTACAATTCCCATCAGCACTGATGGGCTGATGGGAATTGTAGTCCATGAACATCTGGAGAGCCGTAGGTTGCAGACCCCTGGTTTAAAGGAACATGTGGTAACTTTTGATTTACGTTATCCAGTAACAGCTCATATCATGACAATGTTGCTTTTAAAGGAGTAAAAGCACTTTCCCTCAGCAGCCATACTATCCCTTGATGCAAGGTTGCTCCTGGTAGAGCCAGTGAATGCAGTGCAATTTGTAGTGGCAATTTGAGGTGTAACATGACCACTTCCATTTAATGGTCCCATTTTTAAAATAGAAAAATTCAGTTGCAGATGCTGGGTTGGATCAAACCAGATTTTCTATTGGTGAAAAAAGGAGGAAGAAATCCTCTAAGATCATCTTAAAAAGCTATTGGGGATCCTGGGACCTGCCTGGACAACATTCATGTGGAACAAGGCCTTACAATGAGATGAACTGGGCAGGCTTATTGAAAAAGTTGGCTGGATCCAACCCAGCACCTGTCCAAAAAATGGGAGTCCACTTATCTACACTAGTCTAAACTGCCTTACTGTGATTCCACCTAATTCAGACTGATTTTTTAAAAGATTGTCACCCTTATGATATAAAAGTGATTATGGAAAAAAACACCTTTAAATATAATGATGGGGTAATTTAAGAATGTTTTTGTTGAGTTAAGGAAGGTACTCATTATAAAGAATGAAAAGATGCTGATACTTTTAAACACCTGCTTTTGTTCAGCATATGTGTTTCTAATGCTAATAATTCATAAACATTCAAATACTTGTTGAACTTTAGTGAGGGAGTCACAGAAATGTCTATTGGAAAGAAGAAATAACTGATTCTTCATACATTTATTTGATATTCTTCTGAAATATGGCAGAGTACAAAAGTCAGCTTGCAGCCTGGCATATTATAATTCATTATGTTACTTGGAAGCGGAATAGGGCAAATATGACCAAAATTGTAAGAGGGAGTCAGTTTGGTTTCATAGAAACAGCTGCTTGTGTACAGGCTATGTTCAATGTAACTTTCAAGATGGCAGTAAAGAAACCGCCATCTCTCTGCCCCAAAACTAATTCAGAGATAAACTGATATCGCAGCAGGGTTCCAGAACATGTCTTGAATCAGTGGAAACTGGCTGTGAAATTTCCTGGCCCATCTGATTACCTCCCTACTGAAGTTGTTGCTGGTGAATTTCAACTGCTAAGACTCAAAGGTGTCATTTTCTTCTCTAGCTTTTAAAACATCCAATTTCAATTCAGAGCTTGCTTTGATATATTCCATCAGAGCATATTGTGTCCTGCCTCACTGTATCAGCTAGATATATTTGAAAGGGCTAACTTTCTTGGCAGGAATGGGGAGAAGCTGATACACAATCTTTTTGCTACTTGGCAGTTAAAATGTTTTGGGCTAAACTGAAAACAGGGTTTTCCTTTGGGGTGGCTGGTGGTACAAAATAGTTTAAGGAGATAATTAGAAAGCAGTATGTCATAAAATAGGGCTGCTTAACCATGTTGAGTTGTGGGCACTTTTGGGATTCTGAGAAGGGGAAATGGATGCCTTAAAATAATGGCTGTCATTGATATACTAAGACCAATCACAAATAGTTGGGATTTTGCAGAATCAGCACCCTCCTATGCAGTAAAGTAGAGGAAAACTAGGACTGGTTATGTGCTTTGGGGATCAGCTATTTGCCATGGATGCCACATTTTAATTCAGTATGTCATTGTTATAGAATACTATCTTACTAAACCAGGACGTTTTCTTCAGAAAATGCAAGGGACATATCTGGATAGTGCTGTGTTTTGTTTCTAGCTTCATCAACCAATGGAATGATACATTGAATTGTATTACAGTCCATCTTGCTTAATGATCATAATTGCAACTCAAATATTGATTTCAGTGTATCAGAATTACTATTTGCTTTTCCTGAATACATGCTTTTTCGTATTGTCGAAGGCTTTCACGGCCGGAATCACTTGGGCGCTGTGTGGTTTCCGGGCTGTATAGCCGTGTTCTAGCAGCATTCTCTCTTGACGTTTCACCTGCATCTGTGGCTGGCATCTTCAGAGGATCTGATGTTGGGAAAGCAAGTGGCGTATATATCTGTTGGAGTGTCCAGGGTGGGTGGAGAAACCTTGTCTGTGAGTAACAAAGAAGGCAACCAGGTCAATAGTTGAGGGCATCTGAATAGAAGTATGAGTAACAATGAAGACTATAGCATGGGTGTAACACTGGAGATAGCGAGGTCACTGGTGGGAGCATCTGAATAGAAGTATCTGGCCTTTGTTTCTTTTGTCTATGGTCATCCTGTGTTTGTGTGGAGCTGGTTAGACACTGTCTTGACTCTAGTATTTTTCAACACTGGCAGCCAAGTTCTGTTCATTTTCATAGTTTCTTCCTTCCTGTTAAAATTGTCCATGTGCTTATGGATTTCAATTGCTTCTCTGTGTAGTCTGACATAGTGGCTTTCAGAGTGGTCCAGAATTTCTGTTTTTTCAAATAATATTCTATGTCCAGGTTGGTTTATCATGTGTTCTACTATTGCTGATTTTTCTGGCTGAAATAGTCTGCAGTACCTTTCGTGTTCTTTGATACGTGTCTGTGCGCTGCGTTTGGTGGTTCCTATGTAGACTTGTCCACAGCTGCATGGTATGCGATAGACTCCTGCAGTAGCTAAAGGATTCCTCTTATCCTTTGCTGAACGTAGCATCTGTTGAATTTTCTTGGTGGGTCTGTAGATTGTTTGTAGGTTGTGCTTCTTCATCAGTTTTCCTATGCGATCAGTGGTTCCCTTGATGTATGGTAAGAACACTTTCCCTCTAGATGGCTCTTTATCTTTGTTCATGTGGCTTGTTCTTGATCTTGCAGCTTTTCTGATTTCTGCATTAGAGTAACCATTAGCCTGTAGAGCCCTGTTTAGGTGATTCAATTCATCTTGTAGGAGGTGAGGTTCACAGATTCTGTTTGCGCGATGTACCAAAGTTTTTATGGTGCTCCTTTTTTGCCCTGGATGGTGATTGGAGTTTTTGTGTAGATATCTGTCTGTGTGCGTAGGTTTTCTGTATACTGTGTGTCCCAATTGCTGGTTTGGTTTGCGGATGACTAAAACATCTAAAAATGGCAGTTTTCCTTCATTTTCTTTTTCCATAGTAAATTGGATGTTTGGGTGGATCTTGTTGATATGGTCCAGGAACTTGTTTAGTTCTTCTTCTCCGTGGCTCCAAATGGTGAATTCACAGATTGAGAACTGCTGGACTAGAGCATGTTTAGTGTGCTATGGGTCCTAATATTGTGTAGTGGTTAGAATACTGGATTAGGTTTGAATACATACTCTGCCACAAAAGTCTGCTGGGTGACTTTGAGCCAGTCACTTTCTTTCTGCCTAACCCATCTCACAGGATCGCTGTTGTGAAGAAAAAAATGGAGAAAAGGAAGATGACATTGCAAACTGGTTAGTGTCACAGATGTGTGACACAGATCTACATAAATTTCAGCTCCTTCAGTGTGACCATCTCTGACCCTGACACTCAGCATTACTTATATACATATGCACTTTAATACACACAACCCCCACTCACTAATCAGGGAAGAGGTACATGTTGCACCAGATCTTTGCAGCTGGGCTCCTGCCTTGAAGTTGTGGCTTAGTGTTAGAACATCTGTTTTGCATGCAGAAGGTCCCAAGTTCAATTGCTAGTACCTCCAGTTAAAGAGGAAGAGGAAATATGACACAGTAAGAGATTTTACTTACATCTCTTCCCTCACTGTCCCCTCTGCAACTCCTCCACAGCCACATTTACTAAGGCTGACTTAATCAAAGAAACTAGGAAGAAAAACACTTTTCATCTGTAAGATCTTAATAAATGTCTGGTCTTGAAATGAATCATTTATTGATTTTTTTTCACTTTTTAAAGCAATGATGTGATTAATATCCCACATTTGCAGAGAAGGCAGCACTTAAAAACAGGAATTATATTGTTTCCTGTAGCTGGAAATCTATCACTGACTGATATAAAAAAATTAAATGATCATTTGGATTTTGATAGTACTGTATACAGGAAGGTTGCATTAGGATTCCAATGAATTCTACCTACAAAAGCCCTATAAAGACCCCCAGTGTTCAGCTGGAGAGTTGGGCAAGGATTGGGAGATCCTTTGTTCCCCAATTATGTTTTACAATGGAGACAGAAGATGAATTAGGGAAGAAGTCTGATATTCTCTCCACAAATTATGCCACTAGAGGACACCACACACCTTGTGAAGTAAACAGGCATGAAGCAACAGAAATGTACCAGGACAAATCAGAAATTACAGTAAACAAAACCCCTAAAACCTCATGGTGCCCTAAAGGTAGGCTGTTGTTAAAATTACACTTCCACTAATTACAACAGGCTCTGCTTTTTAGTGTATGTCAGACTCATTTTCATTGCCTCTAAAATACAGAACAGGTAAGCAAAGAAGAGCATCCTTTCATCTTAGATATGATTTGCATGTCTAAATCTTTCCCCATGAAAAGGTTTCCTAGGATTCTTCCACTCAGGGATTTTGTCCCCTGCATGGAAAATCAGGAAGGCCCATGACACTGGGTAATTCCAAGCACAAATCATGCCATTCTGGGACATTCACCTTTCTGTCTGAGAAAAAAATAAGGTTGTTTTTCCCCCCTTGAGAGGGAATCTACAGAGCTGCTGCAAAGGTGTATATGTGTGGATACTCCCTCTGTCACCAGTGCAGCAAAGGTGTTATCCAAATTAAAGGGTTTGGTCCCACTTTAGGGTAAGGAATTGGCAGGGACAGACCTTAACATGTGAAAAGATGGACTAGGGGATCTTTCCCACCAATTTATACAGAGAGAGAGAGAAGTTCAAGAACCCTAAGATTTAGATAGAGGTTAAAGATAGGTTTGGAATAGCAGAGTTCATTGTTGGGAGGGTGATATTTTCCTGATCCAGAAGAGGAAGGTCCAAAGAGGCAGAATCCAACAGAAGGAGAAGGTGGCCATCGCAGCGGAAGTGGAGAGGAGGAAGTTGGACAGAAAGAGGTGACAGACAGTAGTAGCAGTAGGAGGGGGGAAGGGAAAAAGCAACATTGATGGGGGGTGAGCAAGAGGAGAAGAAGCAGGGACCAATTGAAGAAGACAAAATTTATCGTCCTCCATGAATTCTTCATTGGTCTCCTGATAGAGCGTTTTTATTTCCTTCGTCAGTTATTCAAATGCAAAGCATACTTTTGCAAGGATGCATGCTTGATTTCAAAGCAGTTCTTTTTTGCTTCCCATTATTGTTGTTGATGATAAAGCCATGTTGATACTAACATGGGACAGAAAGCATTAAGCATAATATGATTAGGTGTAATGTTGTTAATTGTATTATCCTTACTGCTTTCTGTTCCATGTTAGTGTCGTTAACAAGGCACTGCCCAAATCCAAAAGGCATCCTGAGAGTTACAGAAAAAGATATGCAGGCTGTATTCACTCATCATTGATACTGTGTAATGATTTCACTTTAGCAGTCATTTATAACTGGATTGCCTTTTCCAACCACAAAAGGCCAGCTGCAAATTACAGCTTATAGTGCAATATCCAAGTACGTGCAGATGGAGCCACATGCATTTGGAGGTCTAGAAACACAACCTACATTCAACCAATTTAGGAAAATATTGCAAAAACATTTCTCCAATTTTATCTCTGATTTGTGTTGAGTTTATATCCTTTACACCTAAATTGAGTGTTTAATTCTTTGAATCATCTCATTAAGACCGGTAGGATGATTCGCCATTCTTGAATGGACCCTTTTGGAAGCACTATTGTAAGATTCTGACAACTTTGCTTCCACATATCCTGGTGAAAACAAATCTGAGTGTCCTAGTCTCAACCCAAACAAAAGGGAAAGAAACCCACTTTCAGGACAAAAGAGAGATTTTATAAATACCATGAACACTCCAGGATAGCGAGCAATTCAGAAAGTTCCAGGGGATCCATCTTATGTTCTGGGACAGCAGGCAGCAGCACAGTATCGTTCAGTGAAGCTGGAACCATTTGCATAAATTACATTACAATCTGGGGATGTAGGGTGTTTACATGCTTTCCCTCAGTGATCATGCTGAGCTAACTTGACCTGGGGCCTTACAGTGTTTCCATGCAGGCATACAAAAATACTGAACTGTATGGGGGTTACAGCAAGTCTTACTCAGGTACAAGGTGATTGAAGTAACCCTAATGGTAATTTGGATCAACTTCAGAGTTGGACTGAATGAAAACAGTGATAGCCAGTGAACTGAACTGAGGTTTATCATCCATTCATTCAATGTATCCTACCACATATTTTGAAAAACCTCAGAGCAGATAACAGCAATTGAAAACTACAATTAGAAAACTTACCATAGTGGTTCGGCAACTGAATTCTGATCAGGATGTGCTTGACTTTGGGAATCATGAACTAAGCTAAGAGATTAAAGAAAGATGCCATCAAACTCAAACACATACATGCCCATGCACATACATGTGTGCAATCACATACATCCCAGCAAGACTGAGGCAATCAAAGAAAGCATTTTTTTGATAAGTTAGATTTTTTAAAAAAATTATCCGGTAGATATGGAGGAAGGAAAATGAGAATATGGACAGCTTCAGTATAGCAGTGTGGGAATGTGCATTTGTGTACCCCAAATATTTGCAATGCAATTATAATACTGAGTGTTTCATAAAATGCATGTAATGATCTTAGCCCTTGTGAGGATTTTGTCCACAAATACATTTGAATTTAGGCAAGATAGAGATGCTATCCTTGGGTACTTGGCTGGAACAGTATAGTAACATTCAAGGCAAGAGCCTTGTGGTATATGGAGTGGTTTTCCCTTTAAAAGATCAGGTTTCCGTCAGAATCAGGGGTTTTCCTGTGGTTGCAACCTGCCTACAGAATGCCCCTTCTTTTAGGCACTTGGTGCTCTTTTAGGCACTAAAGTGCTCTTTTAGGCACTTTAGGCACTTCTTTTAGGCACTTGGTGAAATCTCTCATGTTTATCAGAACATTTGGTGCTTACGTTTAGTCAGAGGTATGGATTTTTTTGCTCTTAGTTCATGGTTGTGTTTTCAGTGCAACCCTACAAGGGATCTACTACAGTGCAGCCAGCTGCAGAGCTAGACTACCAAACTTCTAGAAGGTTTTTTTTTAAGTTTCTGAGGAACTCTTTCCTGCCCTTTTTGATCTGAGGCTTTCCCACCCAGTCATATGATAGAGACAGTGAGCACTCCTCTCACTCATTCTCACTTTGCTGCCATGAAGTGAGGATGTTTTCTATGAGCTTCTGCTTTGATCACTGACAAGGGGATTTCTTAGGAGTTGACTCTCTCAAAAAATGTCCAAAATGTAATGCCAAAGTGACTCAGAATGATGAGCATGGTGAGCGCCTTTTCTATTTAGGCAAAGGCCACGGTATGGAGACCTGCCAGGCTTGTTGCCTGTTAACTTCTAAGGCCAGGCAGGAAAGGGTTGTGCACCTTAAGGCTTCTCTGTGGGAAAAATATCTTCAAACCATTGATACACCTGCTGAGAAAGGCCAAAAGTGACCTTGCCACTTTCTATGACTTCTGTGCTATCCGAATGCCCCAAGTGTACTTCTGAGGTGACTGTTAGTGGAGATGGCAGCTTCTGAACTCTGCAAAAAAAGGACAGAAAAAAAATCCAAGAACTTGGGAGCCCAGTCAATCATGACTCCAAAGTCCCCTTGGTCCAAAGACAGCCTGCAGCTGCTTTAGCATCCCCTTGACACCAAACATCTCCTCTGTTGAGCCCTCCTGTTTCCTCCCTTTTGCCATCATTTGTCCTCTTGTACATGATTCCAAAACGCATGTCCTTTGTTCAGTTCCCATGCATGCCTGCACAGAAGACACTCAATGAACAGCAGTTACAGGTAAATGCAACACTGCTTTCTGATTTTACTGCTGCTTTTTGTTATCTATTTTAATATGTTTTGTATTGTCTTTTACTATACTGCAAATCACCTAGGATTCTCCCATGGTGCCGGAAAGGCAACATGTAATTTTTAAAATAAACCAGAAAAATGCTGGAAACAATTAATTATCTACAATCTCACCCAAATCTCCCCATGTCTGCTTTTGACTTAAACACCCATGGGAGATCATAGATCTCCTATGTACTATTGAATTTGAGTTTTACATTTGGCTAAAGATACAGCTGTAGCAATAATTTTTTTAAAAAAAATGTTGCGGAATCCAGAGACCAACCAATGGTTGTGTCTTATTCTGCTTGTTCCTAGATCATTGTGTTACCTTTAAGATGCCACTGGGCATCTTTTTATTCTTAGCGACATTTTGTGGCTTCTGCAGCAACGGCCAACGCTTGAGGTTCCTACAGAAAGAAGAAATTACTTGGAAAAAAACTTCTCTTCAATTTGTTAGACCTAGAATATTTTTCTCAGAACTATGGCTCAAGAGATTACAAAGGATAAAGGCAAGCAGAAATGTAATTCAAAGCGGTACCTGATAATGTAAACAATGCATGCTCTTGTCTCCTTCCCCTTGACCTGAGCTCTTGGCATAAGCTGGCTATGTGGTGCACCCTGTTGCCCCTTGCAAAAGACTTTTTCAGAGGAGGGGATGAAGGTTGAAAGGACAGCATTGTGCTTTCAGAAAGTTAAGACATTTTATTCACAGACACTCATTTTCAGAGACATTAGTTCATGCCACGAATCCATTATGCAGCACAAAAGCAGAATTATGAAGTTTCATTTTCAGGAATATAACAAAGGTCAGTGAAACAGTGAATCTGTGATCATGCTTCCTAAATGCAATGTCACATCCAGACCCTTGGTATCCTTCTCAAATCATAGTCCCTGTATCTTGTGCCGAAATGCTCCATAAGTCTGGGAAAGCAGCTATGTCTCCCCATATTTGCCCGGCTGCCTTTGTCTTGACTTTCAGATTCAAGACCCAAGACTTTCACAACTTCCCAACTACTTATTTGATTGTAGACTGAGGCATTTCCAGAGAATTTTCTTCTTGGTATTAATATACTAAACAATGACCTTAAGTCCACATATATCTTGGGGCAGAAAACTTGTTACAGTTGCCACATTTTGTTGCTCAATATGACCTCCCTTTGGTGAATATTTCCTGCCATTGGAAAGTATTAACTTGATACGTGGATCTCTGTCATGCTAAGAATATTTTCAACCATTTTATGTTTTTCTGGCTGTTTCAAAGATGCAGGCATTTATAATTAAAGGTAGAAAGGGACATGGTATTTAGTTTTTTAGTTTTTTTCAGGTTAGAATCCAAAACCATCCTGAATAGCCCAGTTTGGCCTAAGCTAGATATAGTCAGCCGCAGGAAATACTTGGATGGGAGACCACTAAGGAAGATGGGTTGCTAGACAGAAGAAGGCAGTGGCAAACCACCTCTGCTAATCTTGTCTTGAACACCCCATGATTGGGGTCAACATGAGTTGGTTGTGACTTGACAGCACATTCTTCTTCTAGAAACCAGATAACAAAATTGACATGCAATCAGTTTCAACAGTACTAAAATATAATTTCAAAGGTGGTTTTCCTAACTAGATAATGCACATCAATTTGACAGAAGGTAAACATTGTGGCTATATAATATGCTCTATAAATACTGTTCAGATCATTCATGCACTCTATGTTGATATGTAGTTCCTTCATGTAAGTACTTCTGCACAGAGGTTCATTAATGTATGAAGGCTGGAGAAGCTATTTTCAGTAGCACCCCTACCTTGACTTTAATTAAAGTGCACTCCAACTGTTACTTTATCACTACATGATTCTCTCCTATTCCTTATTCATTACTCATGGTGAATCCCTGCCCTGTTCTCCCATCTCTGTCTTGTCCATCCTTTTTAGTTTGTAAGCTCTCTGGCCAAGAACAGTGTTGTTATCTTGTTTTTGTTCTGCACAGTAACAAATTATTAGCACTAAAGAAATGTGAAACAGTGGTACTAGCAAAAAGGCTGCCTTTCAAAAATGAGGGCATTTCACTTCTGGAAGTGAAGAGCTCGATTTGAAACAAGCAGAGCTATTTTAGATAGAAGAGTTTTCTAGACTATATAATCTCCCAGTTTCTGGGATGCAACTGCGGAAATATTAGGTAACCTATGACTATTTTCCCAGGGTGCACCAAAGAGTGGCATCTCACTTGCTTCAAGAATTTCATCCAAGGTCCATTTGATAAGAGGTGCTCCCAGACAACTGGAATTCTGGAAAGTCCATCATTTTATGATCTTTGTGAGTAGCAAAAATAACAGTTGGAAAATTAGTATCTGATGCTTGCAAAATGATCTCTGTTTTGAAGATAACTCTTTTATTTTTCACATACAGATGCAATCTACAGGCAAATGTCTGAATTTCGGATCACAATAAAATGCAAAGTCCTCCTGAAAAATCAGTACGGACATTTTATTTTTTTTCTCCCAGTCATCTCAAGATTCCAAGTGGGGCTTACTGCCCAAGACAGAATTGTTCAATGAAGAAACTGATCAACAAAGATTTCAGTGTCAACTTAGTTTCATTTTGTGCTCACAGTCATAGCAAAGTGAGCAAAACTTCTTAGCACTATCTGTGTCCTTTGGAAGACAGGATGTATTAATCTTTTTTTGGAGGGGGGAGAGACTTTTCTTCTATTACTCATTTTGCTGAGACTGTTCTGTCAGAAGAAGCACAAGTGCTGGGAAGCCAATCAACTTGAGCTGATTTTAGCGTACCTTAAGAAGGAAGGTATGTTTATCACAATAGCTGCCACACAATAAGGTTATCTTAAACACAGTGCAATTCAATGAATGAATTTTGCATGTTCAGCAGCAAGTAGGACTCAGAGGTCATTTGGGATCAACCAAACCATTCCCTATGACACATCTGGATATAATGCTAACCTGATGGCTCTTTTTCTGCTGCAACAACCCTCCTCCCCCACTATCAGTGTGGCTCTGAAACATTCAAGGGAGTGGAGGAGTCACAGAGAGGTGAAGAAAAAAAGTTGGCAGGGGGAAGATTAACCTGTTCCTTCTCTGTTGCAAACCACCCTTGCACAAAGGTACTTGATAACATAGAAGGGTCATAGAGTTCACAAAGGGTTACAATCCTGAGTTAATATTTCTGTCTCCATCTGGTTAGCCAATGCAGGGGAAAAGAAAATAATAATAATAATAATTTATGATGATGATGATGATGATGATGATGATGATGATGATGATGATGATGATGATGATGATGGTAGATTTCACAGCTGCCAGATCTTTAGCTGGTTGTTGGCCTTCATTACAATTCGAGCCTCACCCAGAGGCCTAGGAAGTTGTAATGTATCGGCGTAGTATTCGTGTGGATCCCAGCAAGGCTGCCTTCTGAATTTGACCAATGTTAATTTTGTCAATTTGAAGATGTTTCAAGTGCTGCCTTAGTGTTTTTGGGATGGCGCCCAGCGTGCCGATTACCACTGGGACAACCTCAGCTGGTTTGTGCCATAGACCCTGAAGCTTGATTTTCAAATCGTGGTATCTTCTTGTGTTCTTTTTCAATGACCCTGCCGTCACCGGGGACTGCTATGTCGATGATGCTCACTTTCTTGTTCTCGATCACGGTGATGTCTGGTGTATTGTGTTTCAACACTTTGTCCATTTGGATTCGAAAGTCCCACAGGATCTTGACCTTCTCATTTTCCATTACTTTCTCTGGACAATGTTCCTACCAGTTCTTAGCTGTTCTTATGTTGTAATGCTTGCATAAATTCCAGTGGATCATCTTGGCCACTGAGTTGTGTTTCTGTTTGTACTCAGTCTGGGCAATCTTTTTGCAGCAGCTGAGGACATGATCTACAGTTTCATCAGTTTCCCCAGATGATGCATTTTGCATCATCTGAGGATTTTTCAATTTTGGCCTTGATCAAATTTGTTCTAATGGTTTGCTCTTGGATGGCTAAAATCAAGGATTCAGTTTCCTTTTTCAGAGTTATTATCATTATTATAACCATCACCATCACCATCATCATCACCATCATCATCATTATTATTATTAACAACTAGCGGCCCCGGCCATGCTTTGCTGTGGCTTTGTGTGGTGAGCTTGGAGGGGAAGGGAGGAAGAAGGGGAGAGGCGTTATGGCTGTTTCTTACCGAGTGCCTGGAAACACTCCTCCTTCCTCTTCCTGTGCTGGCGAGTCCAGCACTCTTCAGTTTAGGCCGGCCTGCACGCACGTGCCACAGCAAAGGTGGGCAAGCCACGCCCCCTGGCATGGCGACCCCTGATTGGTCCACCAGGGGTTTAGCAGAAATGTGCAGTTTACCGGGTTGAGGTATGGACTTTCGGTGATTACCTGCCCACAATGGGGAGAGACATTGTGGGAAAATTTGGTAGCATTTGGTCCAGGTGTTTCCACATTAGGGCATGGGGAACAAACACATGGTTAGCTTTATATATATATATATATAGATTAAATTTAATAGATTGCCCTACCCCCGAAGGGTGCTACAGGGTACTACAACTACATTTGCATGTATGCATATTTACCACACTTCTAATATAATCTTTTCCCCCCCTTAATGTATTCGGAAGACATTTTGGAGGACATTTATTCATAGGGTTGCCATGAATTGGAAGGGATTTGATAGCACTTCACACACACACACACTAAATTGCTGTGCTATTTTTATTCCCCACCACAAGACTTTTATTTTTCACTCTTAGGTCCAATCAATAAATTTGAAATACAGCTTCATTTAACATCAAGATTCTTAAACCACTAAACAGTAGTTCACACAATATAGTGACCATAACATTGTAAATGATATAAACATTACACAAATAGTTCTTTTGTCCAAACACCTTATTATACATAGCAGAGAAGAAAGATTACTGACTCCCTCTTTGTTCTCACTATTTCCCATCAAAACTCAACAAAGGGTTCTAGAATCTCTTCCTCTTTCCCTCTTTCCCTCTCTCTCTTTCTCACTCCTCCACAATTGGTAAGCTCAGACACTGGAGCAGCTTCTCATAGCTCATCAAAACTTACCTTGATTGCAGAAATAAGTGTGTTTCCAATTTGTTTGGGATATAATGTCTGAACCTTGAGAACTGCTTAAAGGACTGGTTCTTGGAGAGATTTAATTATTTTATCCTTTTTATCCTTATAAAATTATTTATAATTATTTTATCCTTTTTATCCTTACAAAAAGACTTTTATTGATTTCATTTATACCCCATAACCTCCACTTTTCCCCATAGCATACCGAGGGATCCTGGGCTGCTTCCCATTCAGCTGCTGACCAGACCCAGTCGTTGAGGGTGGGGCTTGTGGCTCAGTGGTATAGCATTTGCTTGGTGTGCTGAAGGTCCCAGTTCCAGTCCTTGGTATCTCCAATTACAAGAAGATCAGGAAGCAGATGATATGAAATGCCTCTACCTGAGGCCATGGAGAGCTGCTACCAGTCAGAGCAGATAATACTAACATTGATATAACTCAGTATAAGACAGCTTCATGTGTGTTCATGCACCTAGCTTTAACAAGATTGCTGCAGGATGATCTTTATTTCATACCCTGGGACCATTTTTTGAGTGTGCAAGCCAGGCTGCACCATCATACAAACCTATATGAACATATGAAGCAGGTTTATTCTGTTTCAGACAACAGGTCCATCTAGTCCAGTGGCTTTCCAGTGAAAGGTTTTACTTTGCACCTGCTACCTGGCTTCCTTCAGCTGGAGATGCCAAGTATTGAGCCTGACCCATTCTGCATTCAAAGCAGATTTTTTACTAGTCAGCTATACCTCCTGTACTCCCACCACCAAATATCCACTATTTGGCATATCCATCATTTTCTAAATGGAACAGCTTGCTAAATACCGAACCCTTTTAACACAAGGCCATGTGCAACAGAGTAGAGCCTACCGGGGGACAGGCTATCCAACCTGTGCTTCTAATGCTGGCTAGGTATGGATTCCAGTTTTCCAAGGTCTTGGAGCTCTGATACAAATATTAACCAGTTGATAGGGTTTCATGCATCTCGTTGCTGTCCATACCTGACTTTATTAGGTTTTCCAGAGCCTTGATTGAGACTGGCATTAAACTGAAATCCCTTTTTCCCAGGACTGGGCAGCTTGCTGCTGGGCAATTTTTTTTATCTTTGTCCTTTGAGTCAGGCCTTAAAACCAAATCCAGCTGTCCATTGTAATTAAAAATTTAATGATTCAAGCTGGGTGTTTGTGTTTTGCATCTAAAGTTGAATCATGCTTGAGACCAAACCAGAGAGCCACTTGTCATAATTACTTCAGGGTTTAAAGTTCACACTTGTGAATATGAAGGGGGAAAGGAAATCACACCTTTGGAAGTGTGACCATTGCAACATACTTGAACTGCATCAATCTGACCAGTAATTTTATTGTATATCCAACACATTTTCAGCCAATGCGTAATATGTTACTTGAAAATAACATAGAAATTAATGTTCTTGGACATGACCCTTCTAAGGTCACAGGTCTTTCCTAAGGGGCACTTTCTTGCCTCCCCTGAAAAAGAATACCTAGCTTTTCTCTTCTGTTTTCTGCTTTCTATCCAAAGAGTGTCAGTGTACTAATAAGAAAGCAGTGCTGACAAAGGAGCTTGAGATGCAGCCTACTCCTAGCAGTGTGCTGAAAGCAATCTGAAGTTCTTTTTGGCACCCCTTCTATAAAGGAAGTTCCCACCTGCCTCCCCTGCTGTTTTCTTTTCAGTTTTAGGGGAATGCTATCTAGGTGATTAAGATACATCCCCAGAACCATGCAACTGCTTAAAATATCAAATTACTGCTGCTAGAAAGATATATGTAACCAGCCTGCTATATTATCCGCTGCCATTTATGCATTCTTTCCTTGATCTTTACTTTATGGCTTTACATGCTTTGTAGACAAGTAGGCTTCCTTAAGTACCTCTGTCCCATGAGAACTGTATTACATTATCTCGTATGGCAGGAAGCCAGGTGCCTTTCGCTTGCCATCTGATGCCTTGGGGCACCTTAGCTCCAAAGACTGTTTTTCACAAACTCTTGGGAAAACAGGAGGGGGGGTCTCTATGGGGGATAAAGGGGACTATAAATGCCAGCTTCATCAGAACTGGCTTTCCCAAGTATGGTGCTTCAATGCCTATTCAATAAACACTTCTGATCAATAAGAACATAAGAACATAAGAACTAGCCTGCTGGATCAGACCAGAGTCCATCTAGTCCAGCATTCTGCTACTCATAGTGGCTCACCAGGTGCCTTTGGGAGCTCACATGCAGGATGTGAAAGCAATGGCCTTCTGCTGCTGCTGCTGCTCCTGAGCACCTGGTCTGCTAAGGCATTTGCAATCTGAGATCAAGGAGGATCAAGATTGGTAGCCATAGATTGACTTCTCCTCCATAAATCTGTCCAAGCCCTTTTTAAAGCTATCCAGGTTAGTGGCCATCACCACCTCCTGTGGCAGCGTATTCCAAACACCAATCACACGTTGCGTGAAGAAGTGTTTCCTTTTATTAGTCCTAATTCTTCCCCCCAGCATTTTCAATGAATGCCCCCTGGTTCTAGTATTGTGAGAAAGAGAGAAAAATTTCTCTCTGTCAACATTTTCTACCCCATGCATAATTTTATAGACTTCAATCATATCCCCCCTCAGACGTCTCCTCTCCAAACTAAAGAGTCCCAAACGCTGCAACCTCTCCTCATAAGGAAGGTGCTCCAATCCTTCAATCATCCTCGTTGCCCTTCTCTGCACTTTTTCTATCTCTTCGATATCCTTTTTGAGATGTGGCGACCAGAACTGAACACAGTACTCCAAGTGCGGTCGCACCACGGCTTTATATAAGGGCATGACAATCCTTGCAGTTTTATTATCAACTCCTTTCCTAATTATCCCCAGCATGGAGTTTGCCTTTTTCACAGCTGCCATGCATTGAGTTGACATTCCCATGGAACTATCTACTAAGACGCCCAAATCCCTTCCCTGGTCTGTGACTGATAGCACTGACCCCTGTAGCGTGTATGTGAAGTTTGGATTTTTTGCCCCTATGTGCATCACTTTACATTTAGCTACATTGAACTGCATTTGCCATTTCGTAGCCCGCTCACCCACTCACTTCAAGATCTGTTTATTGAGACCTAACATTCAGTTACATTTGCAGTGAATCTACACAGATTTAGCATACCAAATATATGTGTGGATATAGCACTGGGCACATTGTATATTCCCTCACAGCCAGAACAGGGGTGTTAAAAAACAGTGTATTTGAATTTGGTTCTCATGAGATTTTAGTCACGTTCCATCACTAAAATTAAAAGGAGAGCCAGTGAATCTAAGGCCCTTTCCGCACGGACCAAATACAGCGCCCTGGGGATGGCATAAACGCCATCCCCAGGGAGCTGTTCGCATGGGGGGCACAGCTGCTTTGCAGCCACACCGCCCTTGCTCCTCCCCAGCGGCGCGAAGCCGCCATATTCCCACCTCGCTCCCTGAGCAAGGTTGTTGGAAAACGGCGGCTTCCAGCCGCTGCCGTGCGAACGGCAGCAGCTGGAAGGCGCCATCCCTCCCCCTTTGCCTGATCAACCTACCTTATCTGCAACCATCCGGCGCATCGCCAAGGCCTGGGGACACACACACCCTTCCCTGCTACTCCGGTCTGCTAAGGCATTTGCAACCTCAGATCAAGGAGGATCAAGATTGGTAGCCATAGATTGACTTCTCCTCCATAAATCTGTCCAAGCCCTTTTTAAAGCCATCTAGGTTAGTGGCCATCACCACCTCCTGTGACAGCGTATTCCAAACACCAATCACACATTGTGTGAAGAAGTGTTTCTTTTTATTAGTCCTAATTCTTCCCCCTAGCATTTTCAATGTATGCCCCCTGGTTCTAGTATTGTGAGAAAGAGAGAAAAAATTCTCTCTGTCAACATTTTCTACCCCATGCATAATTTTATAGACTTCAATCATATCCCCCCTCAGCAGGGGCGAATCTAGGCAAACTGGAGCCCGGGGACAAAATCTGAGTTTGGTGCCCCCCCACCCCAGGTATGGACGACCACCCTCCCCCACAACGACCAAACAATGATTTTTTGCACCAGCTCACAAAACACCTCCCACCACCAGCAAAACATACATGGCTTTCTCCCCACCAACTCTCTTTCCTAATTGTGTCCTCACACCAACCCTATGAGGTAGGTTGTTAGCCTCAGAAAGAGCTCCAAGCCAGTGCAAGTGGGAATTAACTTTTAAGCATGTAAATCTCTCACAAGTCCACGCCCAGGCATCTGAAGGTTTACCCGCGCCAAACATCCCAGCATCATCTCTCACAAATCACCTCCTACCCCCCAAAGCAAACATACATGGCTCCCTCCCCACCACTTTCCCTAATTGTGTCCTCACACGCAGCTTCCTGTGAGGTAGGCTGCTAGCCTGAGAAACTTAGCAGCTCCAAACCAGTGCCTGGGGGGTAGCTTTTAAGCATGTAAATCTCCTCACAAGAGTCACCCCCCATCTGAAGGGTTTACCAAGCTTACAGCGATCCCAGCATCATCTTCAGTTCTGCTGCTGCTTCTGGGCTCCCTGCTCCAGCTGCCTTTTCCTGTGCCTGCAGCCCAGCTTTGCGGGGAGAAGGCTTCTGAGTAATGCCACACTTAATTTAAGGCGAATAAGGCATGCTGGGGTAGAGGGAGGGGAGGCCGAGCTCCCCAGTCCTGCTCCTGGGAGCCCAGTGGGACTTCTCCCCCGCCCCCTGGACACTCCAGGCCACCGTACAGAGTGGGCGGGGCTACGACAGGCACTAGGAGCAGTCGGCTGCTTCAGTGCCTGCTTTCTAGGAGCTTTAGCTCAGAATTCCTTTCGCTGTAGGCCAGGAGGATGTTTTAGAAGCCCCCCCACGTGGCCAGCCCCTCCCAATCGATGCGCCCGGGGACAAGGGGTACCCCATGTCCCTAGGCAGGAACGCCAGTGCCCCTCAGACATCTCCTCTCCAAACTAAAGAGTCCCAAATTTCAGGTAGACAGGCAACCTGGGTAAACTGGCAGTTAACATTTTTGCTTTTAGAAGGTTGATTGGTTGAGTTATTGAACTTCTTTTCCTGGGATGCCCAAGGAGGAGCTGAAGGTGTGTTTGACTTTGATCCTATGACATTGCTGTAATTGTGAACCTGTTTGATCACTTCAGAGGTTTTCTTCTGCTGCTTTCGCTGCCTCTAGCATTTGTGCATGCATAAGGGCTCCCTGAAAACATCTATCTTATGCACACAAAAGTGCACAACAGATAAAGTGAATGCCATAGTGGAGCAAAGTTTCTGCAGGAACCTGGATAAGCTGGGGGAAAAGTGTGAGGGGAACAATATCATAAGATTGAAGTCTGGTGATTTTGAGGTTTGTTTGTTTTTATTATTTGCAAAACTGGAGCATGCAAGTGAGGGTAACTAAGCCCTTTCCCTTCCTACACCTTACTTTGCTAATGGTGAACATGCTGAAATTGAGATGATTGACAGAGGTGATGCTGATTGGAAAGGCTGAGGTCTTGGAGGACATGTTGCTTTGCACATTCAATGGAGATTAGCTGAATCTTATTCAAGGGGTTATGATGATGCACCATTATATTTTATGTTTTATACTGTTATAGTGCATTATTTAATTTTCGTAATCCAGCTTCATTCATCATTGGTTGTATGTTTTATATCCTTGTTCATTGTTTTTAATTACGTAATCCACCCTGATATTCAGTAAGAAAGGAGGATTTTAATGAAATATGTAAATAAATAAACTAGGAACTGTGCACAGAGACACATGTTTGGCAGGGAGAGCACATAACTGTTCTGGTTGAATAATGCCCATTTTAGGCACATAATTTCCTCGTTGCTCTCTCCCCTTTCTGTTTTTCTATCTTCTGCTGCCTAGGAAAATGAAGTGAGATGGTGAGAATAATGATCAGGTCAGAGATTTCTAACCTGCTCTTTAATGTAGGATTTAATTCTATTTGGATTTAGAATATGTGCTATATTTTCAAATCAACATAGCTCAGATCAGATACTGATCAGTACATTTCCAATTTTTATCATTTTTATATCTAAGCAAGCTTCTTCCCCTTTCCTCTTTCACATATACACATAGTGAGAGAAAGGACTAAGAATATGTTAGCATGTCTTTATTCATGAAATACTAAATTAATTATGCTCTAATGGTTTTTCTGGGTCTTTATTCTTTCTTGGTAGTGAAAATGCTTTTAAAAAGCCAATTTTGTTTCATAGCCTCTAGATGGAGCTTGTGTATGGAAATTTGCTGGGTGCTGGATATTACATGTTAGCATATTCAAATTAAAAACCGCGGTACTCTGGGTCTAATGGCTCCATTCTGTGATGTATTTTGGTGCTAGGAAAAGTGTACTCCCTGGAATTCTAATGTGAACATTGTTTTATTATACATTTTGCAAAGTGTTTTGGAATTTATGGAGTGACCCTATCCTTGTTTTACACCTGTACAGTAGAATAAAATTGTTCCTAAACCTTCACGAGGTGGTAAAGCAGAATACTGTCCAGTGGGGGGAAAGTAAGCTATTTTAATGATACTCTTGTTCCAAGAAGATGTACAGCTGTTGGGATTAGCTCTGGCGTAGCAGCTACCCGGCATAGGGGTGGATCCATCTGACTTTTCTGCTAATGAAAAAAGGTAGGAGGGTGTCTCTGTTGACTGCCTAAAAAGGCTGCCCAAATTATCATGGTATCAATGTGACATAGGGGAAGTAGTAAGGATAACTGGGGAGACTAAGTGAAAAATGTGGCTGGACTTAACCCACAGTAAGACCATACAATCACATGCTTTTTTTGGCAATATGTGACAGATCTCAGTTCTTTTTGTGTTTTTTCCCCCTGAAGATCTGAGGGCCCTCACTCTGCTTTGTTAAATTACACTAGTAAGCTGCATAGGTTGATTTGATGAGGAAACTAGCATTGCCATTGTAAGGTCTCAAGTAATGACAAAAATACAACATATGTGAAAATTTCTTGTTAATCCTTCCCCTCCCTTGCATGACACCCCTCAGTCCCTCCCCTTTCCTTGCATGACACCCTCACTCCATCCCCACCCCCTCCCTCCGCTAGGGTGGATGGGCCATGTCCAGATGCTGGGCCCCCTCCCCTTCCTTGCATGACACCCCTCACTCCCTCCCCTTCCCTTGCATGACACCCCTCACTCCTTCCCCTTCCCCTCCCTCCGCTAGGGTGGGTGGACCATGTCCAGATGCTGGGCCCGCTCCCCTCCCCTCCCTTGCACGACACCTCTCACTCCCTCCCCTTCCCTTGCATGACACCCCTCACTCCTTCCCCTCCCCCTCCCTCCGCTAGGGTGGGTGGACCATGTCCAGATGCCGGGCCCCCTCCCCTTCCCTCCCCTCCCTTGCATGACACCCCTCACTCACTCCCCTTCCCTTGCATGGCAAAAAAACCTGAAACTACTGAAAAAATACTAAAAATATGAAATGTACGTGATAAAATTACCCTTGAAGTTTGAAATGGTATGAATTCATTAAAATATACATACTGGAACAATACTGAAAATATAAAACGTACGGCATAGGTACGGTAGGACATGGTGGAAATTTTTAACTACACTGATTAGATGTTCAGAGGGATATTCAAAAAAATGGGCAAAAACTGGAAAATAATCCCTGAAAATGGAAGCTTAGACATGTATAAAGCCAATGATTTCCAGACACAGGTGTAAACTTTGAATGAATTTGGAGACAGTTCTTTATACTAATGAGCAGGAGTGAGCATGGACCAGGAAGATGCTTCATCTTGTTTAGTGGGACACGTGCAATTTTTTTGCCATGTGTTTGGCAAAATAGGACGATCTGATTCCTTATTGTGCATTATCAGCCTATACGTACTACATAAATTGCATATACAACTATCAACAGTGAAAACTAGAGAATCAAAACTGATGACAAAAACATAAATGAATAGGAAAAAGATATTAAGTATTTGTTTATCCCTACTGTGGTGTGGTCTTATGCAAAATTTTGCCATTCACCTCCCTTGTTAACTCATATATGAGAAAAGTTGTCAGCTGTGGAAGAAATTAGTGAGCTGGAAGGGGGAATACTGTTCATCCACACAAGGAACATTAGGATAATGTTTTGCTTGAACAGACAAAAAAAGCAAATGCACATTTTGTCTGCCTTCATGGGTTAGACTGCTAGAACTTGGCCACTGCCAGAGAAAATGGGAAAAATGCTTCAAGGCAAGATGTAGGAGGCTGGAACAGATGGTGCTGGCCATCACTTTGAAAGAGCTGAGAAGGAATGTGTTGGTCAGGCAGCACACAAAGATAAATTATGTAATCATTTATGTAAAGTGAAGTGACAGATTGCCAACCTGGATGAGAAATGTGCAGTTCAAATGAAGCATGAGCCATAGTAGGCAGTAGACCAAACAGAATACATGGCAGCTATACAGAGGATGAAAGTGAATTCTTACAAGACAGACTGGGAGGCAGAACATGGAAGAAAAAATGTTGAGCAGCACAGGGAAGTCATCATCTTGTTGCCTGAAAGGGAGTTGACCACTCTCTCTTCATACTCTAATATGTATTTTAAATCTTGTTATAATTCTAGAATTTTAGAGATCTGAGGATTTTGATAACCAACAAATCAGTGCCTTGCATTGTGACTTGATTAGTTGCATCCAACATTCTTAATTGGTTAGCATGTATCCTCTGGTCCTGTAAAGTTTAACCCATCTGTCTTCAGGATAGCTTTACAAAATAGGCCTGTCTGCTGCATTTCTTGGCATTTGGAGATGATTTCTCAATAATTACTAATATCCAGTGATGCCTGTTGGACTTCATTATAGCACTGGATGAATTGCCTTAAATCATGCATAATACTTGCCAACATCTTCCCATTTGGGAGGAAAGTGTCCATATATTTATTTGCAACATTTATATCTCATCTTTTTGTCCAACAAGGGATCTCAAAACTGCATGAAATATTGTCTAAGAGATCTCCTGTTTCAAGACCCAGTCTGTAAGCCATATCCACATGCAGTTAGCAAGAAAAACTATCACACTTTATGACAAAATTGAATTTACGACTATATTCCTAATTATGCATCTACCTGAAGTCACTGACCACTCTGACTCCGGAAAAAAATTATTTTCCATTTTCAAATCTTGTTTCTAGTCAGTTCTGATCATGAAACAAAAGCTCTCTCAACCTTCCCAAGAGAGTTTCTGAATTTCACTCTAAGTCCTTCCCATTCAGAAAGTCTTCTCACCTGCTGTGGCCAGCCTTGACACTTCCACTTCAGATCTGGAGTAATTCTTTCTAGTTGTAGTACCTGCTATCATCATAATTACTCATGTGAAAATGAACAATAATGCCCTCCTCATATAGATATTTATCTCACTATGGTTGAAACTGAGTGATTCTTGAGGGCTCTTGAGCCCCACAACAGGAGCTACTGCCTTCGTGCTAAGTAGCAATGTAAGGTGATGCAGAGCAAATGCCTTTAATGGTAAGTGTTCCATGGAATGGGAAGGAGGATGAGCTCCGCAAAAAGAATGAAAAACCTGCCCATAGATGTTTGAGTAGCAAGGCAAACCTTTGAGAATTCCACATATGAAATATTAATACTTTTTTTTTTACTCAACACATCATAACACTCATTTTCAATGAGGCTGCTTCTCCTTGTCATCTCATCACTCACATTTCAGTGGAGGCAGAAGTGCTGTATTCCTCAGTTTCATCTCCTCTGAGAACAACTGTACTCCTATCCCTCTGGGTAACGTCTAGCTGTCCTTCACAAGCAAGGTAGCCAACACTTACTATTCATAAGCAGTGGAGAATTCCCCCCGATTTAGAAAGAGAAGTTGTCGAAAGCACTTTCATCTTGCTAGCTTATCTTTTATTTCCCATGTGCTCATTCCATAACATGTCCTACAGCCTATTAAACCCATCACTGCACAGACATATAACACTGTTACAACACCTGACACTTAGTCCCAGGTTTGATACTGTGCGAAAGAACAAAACAAAAACAAAACTAAGATGATTGCCCTTGAAAGGGATATTCTGCTCTTTGGTGGAAAGTAGTAGTGAAATGTAGGTAAATTAGGAGGCAGATTTGCTTCCCAAAAGTCTCCTGTGTGAACTTGATATCAAATATTGACCAGATATTCTCTGAATATTTGAATATCATCCAACTCTTTGATATCTGTGCCTAACATCCAGTTACCTTTTATTTCCATGTCTGAGGGGTGTCTTTAAAGTGTACTGCAAGATTTTCCAGTACTTTATAGATGGCTTGCAAAAGTACAGTACTTAATATTCCATAGACCAAAGAAGCATTAATTCTCCCCTCTCATTGCAGATATCTGAATCCTTCCTCATTCTGGGGGCTCCCGATCTCCCTGGATGAGCATTGCAGGGTGCATTTGCACCAGGGGAGAGGAGGCAGCTGACAGAAAACTATTAGGTTTTTCATAGCCTCCATTAGACTTCCCACAGGATCCAGCCAAGAAATCCCAATAACTCTAAAGCATCTCAATTCTAAAAAGAAAAAAAAAGAAACAAGGAAATAGCCAATTTTTAAAACACGTATTTCAAATTTGAAAATCAGCGTTCAAAATTCAAACATCAACTGTTTGCTTTTAATATAGACCTCTCAGGCCATATCGAGCTGGCAGTTGACCTTGTTTCATATGTACTGAGGAATGAAGAACTAAACCAAAGCTAAGGCTCATTCCGCAGATGCAAAATAATGCACTTTCAAACTGCTTTCAGTGCTCTTTGAAGCTGTGCAGAATGGCAAAATCCACTTGCAAACAGTTGTGAAAGTGGTTTGAAAACGCATTATTTTGCATGTGTGGAAGGGGCCTTAAAAAAGGGAGCCAACAAGAACTGATGTCACCTAGCATTGAGCTATTGCCACTTTGAGTTTGCTAGTCCCCAGTCTACCATTTGGACCACCTCAAGGAATCAACAAGGCAGTCATAATGAGGCTTGCAAGTATCAGGAGTGCTATTCTGGAATTAGAAGTACCCTCCATTTTACTGACCAACTCAGAATCACTGCGGCAAAATGTCATAAGGTTATACATTAGAGAAAAAAATTGCTTGCTTTTCATTCCCGTAAAATTGTTGTATCGTGCATAAAGAGATGGAGTATCACTCTTTCTAAGACCACAATTGGAGATGCCCTGGGGACCTCTGTAGCATATTAAAGGCAATTGTGGTGATACATTATACACTGGAAATAATCTTATTAGCTCTAATAATGAGCCTTGTGGTCTATGGTGATTTCTTTAACTGAGCAAGAACAAGTCTTACACTATCAGTGTGTGCATGGGAGAATGGAAATGCTCTGTGAAGTCCATCACACATGGGCAGAAAGGACTAAACCACACAGCAAGTATTCTTCTGCTGTGGGATCTTATTATTATCAGGTGCAGATGGACTTTTCAGTATGAGAGAACACGGTCTTTTGAGTGGTAGTAGCTATGAAACTCTCTGCTCTTGGCAGATTATCAAACTTGGTTCTTCAGTAGTTGGTCAAGATTCAGTAATTCCCCCAAACCTCTGGAAAGCTGGCCATACAAAAGTTTTTAATGTGCCAATATAGAGGTGTTGTTGTGTGCTGCCATTATTTAAATTGTGTTTTAGTTTGCTGTGACTGTAAATAGACATTAGCCACCTACAGGATTAAAAATGGCATTGAAATTCAAAAAATAAACAAATAAAGAATGACCTTAGGGGAAGAAACCCCATCAAACAGAAATTGTTCAATTGTTCCCATGTTTCACCCCTTGACATATTCACCTTTTATAATAACTGGAGAGGCAGGTAGATATTCTGACTTGCAGGACCCCTTGTGACAGAAAAGCTTTTCATTGCACACACTTGCAATGAGAATTTTGGATCAAAAATTTAAAAAGAAAAGAAAAAGAACTGTTGGGGTTCTGCCTTTGGATTTGGCATGCTGAGGAATAAACCACATAGAGAAGGAAATCTTGATGCAAAATTTGCAGCTGCAACTGTAACCTCAGCTTGTGGGTTCTGTGGGGCAGTACTTGGAAGGAGTTGCAAAGAACCAAATTTAAACAAAACAGTTTACTTAACAAATAACACTTTTAAAACATTTAACATTTACACTTTGCAGTCCTGTTAAGTTTGCATTTTCAAGTCCTTATTTACAGTCTACTGATATTGCCAAGTCCAATTCTTCTTTGCTGGTGGTTGGTTTTGAAGACTTCTGAGGCTTGGTGAATGGGCTTCAAGATGATGAAGGTTCCCAGAAAACTCTCACCAGTTACATACACAAAAACCCTGAAACAATAAATTCTAACATTTACAATATAGCAAAAAAAATAAACTCCCTTCCCACTAGTTCCCCACAACATTGCAGTTACCTTAAACAATGTGGTAAGGGCTTAATAAAATCAATCAAGGTCCCAGCCTGGTAGTCTCGCTTCCTCCAACCTCATGAGTTCTGCAGCATTCTACTTCATTTCAGACTCCACCCCTTTCTGGGTCATCCCATTCTGACACAGGGGTTACACAAGGTGTAGGAGGGCAACATTGTAATAGAGATTTTTATTTATATAGTCGCTGCTGAACTTTTGGAAATTAAAAGACATCAAATGAAAAAAATCTTTGACAAATATTAAGAGTATGGAATTTATCTAAATGTTTATCCAAATGGTACAATAAACCTGAGCCAATTTTTATGGCTTGCAAGTTGAGTTTTCACTTCCTTAAAGCACTGTTCATTTTTACTGAATGACTTGAATCGTGCCTGCATGCCAAAACAATCAATAACAGCAACCACCACAGGGCAGCAGAAATCATTACGCTTGATTTGTTTCATTACAAGCCTTGTAATAGGAAATAATCTTATCACTCCATTGGTAATAGTCTGATATCTTGCAAGTTACAAATAGTGTTGCTCTTGCGTGGAATCATTCAGGGAAATTTCAGGGCTACAGAGAGCTGAATAATTGCAACATGTTTTTGTACAAAAAGACCTGAGAAGCCCCAGTATTTTTACTCATTTATTATTTTTATTTATGTAGCACCATCAGTGTTCATGGAAATTTAGGAAACAATATAAGAAACATTACAAAATATATAATAAATGATCCAAGACATTCAGTAATGGCATGTGAAGCTGCTGACCTGGAATTCATATACAGATTTGATACTATAGCCTAGAGCTAGATAAAGACCAGGGGTAGCTAGCTCACTACTGAAAATAATTGTCTCTGGATTCATCTTACCTGTCCCATTTATGAGCAGGTAGGAGCAGTCCACACCTATTCTGTTTAGATTATTTACAGTGCAATCCTAAACTGACCTACACCCTTCTAAACTCATTAACTTCAATGGGCTTAGAAAGGGGCAACACTTTTTAGGATTGCATTACTATGTCGGTTGGTTCTTCTCTTTTATTGGTTTTCATCTGTCTCTGCAGTGTAATGTAACAGGCTTGTTTGAAAATCCAGAACATGCTACCATCCCTGCAATAATTCCCTCCCCAGCCATTGTTCTATTTATTTCCTTGCATATATGCACACAGATGCACAAATGTGTCTAACGCAACATTCCAAAAGTAGGCTCTGGCTTATAAAGCTTTACGTCACAACAGATGCAGGTATATCCTTATATCCTTATATGCAGGTATATCCTGCTTTAACTAAGGCCCTTTCCGCTGCGCGGAAGTGAGATATGAGTGGCCTGGAGGACTGACAAAAACGCCCGTCCCCAGGCATCGAAACCACTACAAGAGGAGCGCAGCTGCTTCGCAGCCGCGCCGCCCTTGCGCCGCCTGACCGGCGCCAAGCCGGCGTTTCCAGAGTGCACTGGGAAGCGCACTTTTCGGAAAACGCCGGCTGGAAGCTGCTGTCGTGCGAATGCAGCGGCTTCCAGGCGCTTCCCCCCCACTCCCTCCCTTCACTTACCTGCTCTCCGGCCCTCCGGCGCATCGCCAGGGCCTGGGGACACGCCCCCCTGCTCTGCAACGCGGAAGCAGGCGCGCAGGGCAGGGGAGGCGTGTCCCCAGGCCCCGGCGACACGCCGAAGGGCCGGAGAGCAGGTAAAGTTGACGAAATGAACTAAAGCGCCCAGCGAGCGCAAAGTCCCCACACCAGTTCTTTCTGGAGACCGCGTCCCATCGCCCGAGACTGTCCCGGCGGCGTCGGGTCAGCGTCAGCAACACCGACCCAAGCCCTTCCGCCTCCATGCGGAAAGGGCCTAAGACATTGCTTTTAATGAAGTTGAAGGTGGGACTAAACCAAAAGCTCATAGCAAGGTAGGAACTAGAAGAACAATACCAATCTTATGGCAAAGGGGCAGTGAAGGAGAAAGCTCCAAGTACTCTAGTCTTATTGCTCTTCTGTACACACATTCTGAGGATAGAGAAATTGGTAAAATGAGTTGACTGAAGTTATTTATTTCTCCCTTGCTTAGGGACAGATAAAGGTTACAGACTGAAATCTTTCCTGGGGCTGACCTGTGAAGAGCAACTGGGGTCCAATTCAGGAACACAGAGGCAAGGTTGCAGATGGACAAGCTTTTTTAATGGGCAAGTACCCAAAGGTACACCTCAAAGGTTGGTTTGGTCTAGGATTGGCAATTTGTCTCCATCAAAATAATGATCTGAGGACTGAAGAAAAAACTCTAAAGAGTTCCAATAGTTTCTTATAATGGCTCTCAAATGGGCACTGCTAATTACTATTTTAAAAGGTCAAAAAAAGCATAAGTGTCTAATATTGATCCTATACAATTTGAATAGATGGACGGGCATATGATGCCCCTCTCCCCAGGCAGTCTACCAGAGTGAGCCAGTATTGATCAGGTGTGGGGCCCTTTGGGAGAAGCTGTGGTTCATAATCATGGCTGTAGGAAAATACCCCGAGGTTCTGGGGATGACCTGGTTGGCTAAACACAACCTCAAAATTCAGTGGAGGGGCAGAACTGTGCAGTTCGCACAATAACATGGTGCACCACAGCAGGGGCAAGAGCCCCTTCCACATAGTGTATGGACAAGAGAGTAAGCCCTTCCCACTACTCGGGAAGACAGTGGATGGGCCAGTTGATTTAAAAGTGTGGATCACAAACTTGTAGAGCTCTTGGAAAATGATCCAAGATTCATTAAAGAGGGCCAAAGAGAACATGTGGATAAGAAGGAAATGGCGGTGCCTTACAGTGTGGGGGATTTTGCATATCTGTCCACCCGCAATCTCTGAGGGCTGCAGGGGAGCCGGAAATTAGGGCATAAGTTCATCAGGCCATTTAAAGTGCTAAACATCATTAACCCAGTAACAAGCTGGAGCTGCCTAAAAATTTACGTGGTATACACCCTGCGTTCCATTGCAGCCTACTGAAAAAGACAGATTAATGGCATCCAAGATTAGATGCGCCCCGTCCCAAGTGGATTGGAGAAGATATGCATCACGAAGTGGATTCTATCATGAATTTGTGAGTCTATAGGGGCCAACTGTAGTACTTGGTCTTTTAGACCCATTACCCAGCTGGTTTTAACAAATGGGTCTATGTGGATAAGATGTGGACCCCTCGTTTAATAAAGACATTCCACCAACAATATCCTCATCGACCTAAGGGAGGGGGGAGTGGCCCTTAAGAGGGGTGGAATGTCAGGGGAGTAGTATCTATGTGACTGAGATACACTCCTAACTCAATGTAACTGCTTGAAACAACAAATCAGTGCTGCCATTTGATGCATTCTTTCCTTGATCTTTCCTTTATGGCTTCACATGCTTTGTAGATAACTAGGCTTTCCCCTGACACTCTGGTCCCATGAGAAAAGTTACATCCGTTATCTTGTGGGGCAGAAACCAGGTAGCTCTCTATTACTATCTGCTTGCGACCTTGGGGTGCCTTAGCTCCAAAGATTGTTTTTCACAACTTCACAACAAGCTCCCAAGATTGTTTTTCACAACTTCACAAATGGGAGGGGGCTCGCTTTGGGGATAAAGGGGACTCTGAATACCAGATTCACCAGAACTGGCTTTTCAAGTGTGGTGCTTTGATGCCTGCTCAATAAATGGTACTCATCAATACCTCAGATTTCGTTTGTTGGCTTAAGGGTCTGAGACCTAACAAGCCCCTGTGCAGCAGCTGGATGAACTACCTGGGATCCATAGCACGTATTCTGAATTCCTTGGAGAAAATGCAGGCTGCAGACATGAAAAAGACTAAAAAATGTTTCCAGCTCTGAACCTACTGTTCATCTGGGCTGAGATGACAGGCACTTTCACACATTCTTAATAGTGCACTTTCAGTGCACTTTCACACTAGCAATGGTTTGCTGGTGATGTTGCCATTTCACACAGTAAAATCCACATGTAAAGAGGAATGAAAGTGCAGTATTCAGCTTGCGTGAAAGTGTCCAGTGTTTGATATCTGTAGCACAGATCTGTAGTAAAACCCTAATGGTATTAATTATGATTTCTTGTTGAAACACGAACATTTAAATGCCAACTCAACACAAACAGCCTTTTAAATACAAAGAATACAAGTTGAAAGTCTTCTCTTCAAATTATTTGAGCCCATTATAGCATGCTAGTACTAATTTCAATGGGTTCCAGTTTATGAGAATTCAATGCATGCTGACCTCGTGTTAACCATGGATTGGCCTTTTATCACTAGTGTTCAAAAAGCACTTTAAAATCCTATTGTTTTAATGGGAAAGATTTGTGCCTGCTGTTTATTCTCTTGGTGCAATCAATGGGACCTTACAATGTGTAGCTCTGATTTTACTAGTGGTATGCAAGAGGCATAATTCTTTGTATATGGATGTAGATCTCCAAGTCTATGCAGTGGAGGCAGGAATGGTTAACTTATTGTCTGCAGAGCTTACCCTGGAAACTGTTATATAGCTCCTAAAAATATCTATCAAATGTTGGTCAAAAAGAGTATTTTTCTATGATATTATATTAATATTATATTAAATCAGGCTTTTATATATTATGTCCAGGACATGCATGAACAATACATACCTCACAATGCTGATGTCATTTGTACATGGTGGATTTGAATTTATTATTGTAGACTAAGCATTAATTAATCATTGACTTGTATGCCAAAATCTACCTCTGGCTGTGACTGGAGAACAGAGACACCCCTGAAAATACAGAATTTGACTATCTGCATTTTGGGGGAAAGTGAGAGGTATGTTTCTTATTGGATGGGGCCATAACTCAGTGGACATGTAAATTCAATCCCAAGCACTTTCAATAAAAAGGATAGGGTTTAATGGGGCTGAGAAGCAGTGGTGGGATCCAAAAATTTTAATAACAGGTTCCGATGGTGGTGGGATTCAAACAGTGGCGCCGCACCCACACACCTCCAGTCCCTATTGGGCAGGAAGGCTGCTTTAGTAACCCCTTCTCGGCACTCAGAAAAAATTAGTAACCACTTCTAGAGAAGTGGTGAGAACTGGTTGGATCCCACCTCTACTGAGAAGGATATCTGCCTGAGGACGGGGGGGGGGGGTGTCACTGCAAGTCAGAGGTAACACTGGACTAGCTAGGGTTGCCCACCTCCAGGTGGTGATTGGAGAGCTCCTAGGATTACAACTGATCTCCAGGCAACAAAGATTAGTTTTCCTAAAGAAAATGACTGCTTTGGAGGGTGGACTCTAAGGCATTATTGTTATGTCTCAATCATCAGGCGAGCAGCAAGGTAAAAAAGAGTTTAGTGCAGGATTAGCAATCAGTGCAGGACCAAAGGCCAGTGCAGAATCATAGATGGCTGCAATGTAAGAGTTCGGCCAGAGTATAATGTTAATTAAGGGGAAGGGGTGTTGTGTATTGAGCCATTATGGTTTCTGTAGGTGTGGCGGTGACGTCAGGTGAGAGCATGATATTTAAGTGAGTGTTTGCATAGTAAACAGTTGACCCAACACCTTGATCACTGTGCGAGATGTCATTGATATAACAGGGACCACCTCTAACCATTCTGAATATGAATTTACTATGATTAGCAAATTCTGATCCTGAAAAGGTCTGGCAAAATCTATATGCAGCTGGGACCATGATGTCTTTGTTGATTCCCACGGCTGGACTGGGGCGTGTGGTGGTGCCGGCCATGAAAACTTGGACCTCCTCACATCTTGCAACCCAGTCCTCTATGGCATTTTCCATCTTCGGCCACCACACGTAGCTGCATGCCAATGCCTTCATTCTCATGACCCTTGGAGGACCCATATGTAGGGCCTCCAATATGTGTGTCCTCAGGACAGCTGGAATCACCACTCTGTTTCCCCACAATAGATCCCAACATTTACAAAAATGACACTGGGCCTCTTTAAACTGGTAGGATTGGCTACCATGTTGACCACCACAAATCCCACACCTCATTAATGGCCCCAGGTCTCGTCTAGGCACCCCTGTAGCTTTCACTGTGCTGTAATATATATTCTGTTGTAGTCTATGAACTTTCTGGAGCTGGCATTTCCAGTTCCTGTTCTAAATAACAGGAGTTCCTTGATCTACACACTTCCTGTGTATTAAGTGCAGGGAGTGACCTCCCATGCTAACACCTCATCCTGGGCCTCCTGCAATGATAATTGTTTTGTAGCAAACAAACCTCTTTGTAATGCTTTGTCCTGCAGCCCACAGACTAATTTGTCTCGAAGCGTCTCCTCCAAATTGGAAAAAATTGTAATGCTGTGCTAGCTGTCTCAGTTCAGCAATATAAACAGCAATACTTTCCATTGGGGACTGATTTCGCTTGTAAAATACATCCCTCCTTGCTATTTCTGAGGGTTTGGGAATGAAGGGTTCTCTCAGTGCAGCCAAAATATCTTCATATGTGGTTGCTGCCAACTTCCTTGGTGCTAGCGGGGTATGGGCTAGGTCAAATTTTTCTGTTCCACAAACACTTTTTAAAAATCCATGTTTCTTTCTGGCCTCTGTGACCCCATTAGCAGTCAAATAAAACTCCAATCTTGCTTCATAGTTCTTCCACTTGCTCGGACACGCTGGGTTGAACTCTTCGATATGGCCCCGAGAAGCCATAATTTTCACTCCGACAACACCAGTCTACTACCACTGCAGAGGAGTTCAAGCTTCAAAAGACTCGCGTTTGCATCCCATCCTCATTGCCAGTTGTCTCAATCATCAGGCAAGCAGCAAGGTTAAAAACAAAGTTTATTTACATGGACGGCTTCCACACTAATACATCAGGCAGAGAGAGAGAAACTATGCAAACACTCACTTAAATATCATGCTCTCAGCTGATGTCACCCCCAAAACTACGGAAACCTCAATAGCTCAATACACAACAACTGTACTCCATTGAAGTCCTTCCCTTCCCCAAACCCTGTCCTCCTCAGACTCCCCCCATAATCTCTAGATATTTTCCAACCAGGAGCTGCCAACCCAGGACTAGCTGGCCCAGTGACTTGTGAGGTGGATTGATATGTATATTTGATTTAGAGAAAACCCAGCTTAGGACAATTGCAATTACCTATTCACAAGATGGTTACAACTCAGTGTCATCAGAGATTGAATGAAAAGGATGACTGCCATAAACTCAAGCAATAAGGAGATATACACCTTGATCTATAATACATAAGGTTTGAGTAGCCATTATAGTGATTGCATATATAATGCTTTTATATTTTTAGAAATGCTGTTTTACAATATTTTAGACCTATTGTTACTCAGTATTTAGTATTAATACCCTGACTTGGATGATTCATGCTAGCCCAATATCATCAGATCTCAGTATTTGGATCGGAAATCACCAAGGAATTTCAAGATGACTATGCAGAGTCAGGCAAAGGCAGACCACTCTGTTTATCTCTTGCTTTGAAAACCCTACAGGGTCACTATAAGTTGGTTGCAACTTGATGGTACTTTTCACCATCACCGTTTATTGTCAATAGTATTGAATACTGAAAACAGAACTTATGGAGTGTAATAAAACCAGACATTACCATATTATTGTTTAAAAAATTATGATGTTCTGTGAGTCTTTGAAGACAATTATGTAGTCAAAATCACAACGCAAAATGAAACTGCAATGATACCATTAGCTTTTTTTGGTATGTGTGTGACAAGAAGCACTTAATGGGGAATATTCCACATTAAAAAACTTATTTACACTTGCTGGTAAAAAAATTAGCATAAATTTCATGTCTCCTTCTGTTTTAGACTCAGTTAGATGAGACGCTATAAGATCCTGTCTGCCTTTAAAAATCATTCTCTCAGCATTTCCTGAACTCGGCAGCCTGCTAATGTAGCCAATAGATCTAGGTGACAGGCCTGTATGATTTAAAGAGGATCATTAGGGCTATGATGAGCTGTACTACTATCTTGTTTGTTCACAGTTAGTAATTCTACTTTCACTTTCATTATCTAAAGAAATTCCTCTTCAAATCGGGTATTAACCTTTTGTCAACTGTTTGCCATATTTTTAAAAAAATCAGCCTGAGCTAGTGATACTTCAGGCATAGCCTTTTACCTGTTGTGTATGTGGTCCCATACTGGATGGAAAACCCTACTAATTAGAAAATCATTTTACATACCTCTTGATTTTACCATGGTGGATTTCTCAAAGCAAAATATAATACTTGCCACAGCCAACCCTACTTAACTTCTGAGATCTAATATCAGGAGGGACTTCACTGGGGTATAAATGTCATATAATCCACCTTCCAAAGTGGCCATTTCCTCCAGATAACTGATCTCTGTCAGAGATTATCTGTATTACTTACTGATTGGTTCCCCACCCTGGGACATGGACAATATATACTCCACAAAAACATTCCCTTCTCACTGGACACAGTGTGTAACAGACTTCTCTCTGTGATACACCTCTGAAGATGCCAGCCACAGATGCAGGTGAAACACTAGGAACAAGATCTACCAGACCATGGCCACACAGCCTGGAAAACCCACAACAACCAGTATACAATATGTGTTTTTGGTGAGTCAAATAAATAGCCCTAAAAGAATTTGAGATTCTGAAAATTTCCCGTCAAATGTGTTTGAAGGGTAATTTCGAAGTCTGACTGTGACACTCAGATGTGAACTGATTACCATCAGATTTGTTTGGTTTAGCACTGAGGCACTCAAACTTGAACAAGTTTGCCTCAGGTATTATTTATTTAGTATGCTTCTTTTCTCTCCAAATAGACTCAAAGCAGCTCTTGTAAATAACTAATAATAGAAATTTGAGCCAGAGGTTAAGAACCCTTTGGCCGAGGCCTCTGGTCTCACACAGGCTTTAAATTCTTGCAAGGAGAGAAAGACTCGTGCAGCCCAGATGGAATGCTGCTAGCTTGCTGCCAGCAAAATCTTCCTTACTTCTCCCCTTTGCTGCCAATCCTAACGAGCCATCAACCATTAACCTCACTAACCTTAATTTATGACTGATTTGTATGATTTATGACTTATTTAACTATCTAGTTGAACAATTCTGAGTGAAACTGCTATGCAGCAAGGTTGGGGGAGAATGCTGATGCAAAACAAAGCCAATCGTGGTGTAGTGCACTGTTAAGAAGGAATATGGTGACACATTCTGCTGAATAGCCATGAACTTCTTGACAAATGGATGATTGCAAAAGGGTAGCCAGAATAGCTGTTGAGGCAAAAATCAAATACAAGTGCAGTGGCACCTTAAAGACTGACATCATTTATTTCAGTGTGAGCTGTTGTGAGTCATAGTAAACTGTCTCAGTAAATGTTGTTAGTCTTTGAAGTGCTGCTGGATTTGACAGTGTGCTTCTGGCTCCAACCATTTTTTTTTTAACTAGGCTGCAGGAGCATCTCTGTTCACATCCATGAAATACTGGATGCATGTTGGAATGCATAGTATCTGAATGTGGTTACATAAATTTAAGATGTATAATGAATAGGTGTATAAACAAACTGTATAAACAAACTGAGTCAGGAAGATGAAGCGCATGTGGGAAATATTTAAAGATCAGCTTTGAAACAGCACAGAACCAAATGAAATGAAATCAGGTGATAAGCTGGTGATTATGCTGACAGAGGCATACCCTAATGTTACCAAAGAGACCCATGGTGTGTGTGCTTTTAAAGCTGTTTTCCTACCCATCCTGCCAACCTTGAAGGGTGGTCTAGGAATGCCAAGATGGAATCCCATCCTCTGCATTAACTCAGTGTCATCCATGAGGACAGAAAAACCTGCCTGGACTTTTCTTCGCCAACATCAGCCTTGCAAAAAAAAAAAACTGCCTCACCTCCTCCCAAAGAAATTAGGAAAATAATAGTTTTCAGTCTACAAAGCACTTCCCAACTCCAGCCCTGACTCACGTGCCTACATGAAACAAAGAGTATGCTAATATGATTTCATCAAATAGTTCCTGCCGGTCATTCTCCTGAAATACTAATCTCATCTTCTGGTTTCTGACTAACCTCTCCCAAGACCATTTTCATTTACAATTTGTCAAGAAGTTGTGATTGAGTCAGTTTCCCTCTATTTCTGGACACTCCCTGGCTCAGCATGGTTCACTGGAATCTGTTCATCATGCCATTCTACTCCTAGACTAGGTAATTATAACCTTCTATTCCCCATAATTCCTTTCTGTTCCAGACTTATCCCCTCAGCACTGTCTATATCCTAGGACAGTGTGAATTCTCTGCTGCTTTGATTCGTATACTTGTACATTTATTATTTTTCCCTTTTTGATAAATTTTTTAAAAACTTTTACTCTTGTTCCTTGTGGATTTCTTGTTGAAACCCATTTTTTAAAAACTTTAGTGGCAAAGATCTCGCACTTACCCAACCTCTCGTCAAGGCACAGTCTGCCTTCACAAATTCCCCAGCATTTTGGGTAACACTAGAGCATCACCAATACTTATAGTCTGAGGAACAAAATACAATATGATATACAGCAACAGCAACAGCTATAATAGCAACAAAGTGAAGCCTCCCATTTTTGTCCACATTAGGATTCTTCTCATATCTGTTAGAGCAATATTAACCTTTTGAATTTATTTAGAAACTCATTAGTGCTTTCTACATAGTCCATTCTTTTCCTGATTAGCTCTCCTCATTACAATTCAAATTTCTTTCTGCTACATTTACCACATTGTCCTGCTTCCTTTCATCTCTATTGTTGTTAAGCTTAATTTATTAAGGTAGCGAAAAAGGGAGCAGAGAGGGAAAAAAAACAGTTGACATAGCAGACTTCATATTTATTCCTGGGCTTCTCTGGGGAAAGGATGTAGAGGAGACCCCGAGGGAAGAGGGGGGGGGGAAATGCAGGAGCAAGGAGGGAAGCATCATTAACTTCAGCCAACCTTTGGGTTTGTGCCTTTTTCACTCTTCATTGATTTCATCATACACCAAATGAATGTCTAAGGGAGAAAGAAAGAAAAAAGGTGGGATGGAAGTAGAGTGTTAATCCCACTGCATTCAGTGCAATGAAAACACCTAGATAGAATAAAGGCTATCTTAACATCAGAATTTAGGTCACACTTCAGGGGACACAGAGAGGACAAAACATTGGTTACAGAAGATGATTTTTGTGAAGAGCATTTTAGGATAGCACCTTACCTGATACAGATAACAATTTTATTTAGTAGGTCGAGGTTCCCCCAACCTTTTTGAGCCTGTCAGCAACTTTGGAATTCTGATGCAGCATGGTGGGTGCAGCCACAAAATGGTCACAACAGAATGGTTCCAGAACCAGTAACAAAATGGCTGGTACAGCAGCTGTCCTTCAGTCACACAGTGAAGATCTTTATGCTGTGTTGGCAACTGCTGCTGAAGCAATGTTTTAAAAATCTGCAAAGGCAATCAAATCTCTCAATCAAATCTCTCAATCAAATCAGAAATCTTGCTGAGCAAAAGCCCCACCAGGCCCCACCCACTTAGTAGGCACAAAGAAAGGTGTCATTGGGCACCATGCTACCAACGGGCACCACACTGGGGAACCCTTTAATAGGGTACTGATTCTCAATGTGTTAGAAGAAGAGTTGGTTTTTATATCCCCTTTTTCTCTACCTTTAGAGTTTCAAAGCTTACAGTTGCTGTGCTTATAGTGCTCTGCTGCACCAAGGTGATCTCACTCCAGGTCTTTTACTCCATCAGAATTCCAAGTGTATCACCTCAAACCGTTATTTGAATTGATTAAAAGCAAAACAGCTAATCAGCAACCCAAATAACCTGTACTTGGTTGACAGGCCTAATGAAAAGCAACCAGGTGGCTGTTGTGTATTGTCACACATTCATTTGATTTCACGTGCCTCTGTAACATCTGCATGTGTGAAGAATATCAATGAGTTTTTATTATGGCATGAAGTGTAAATGCAAATGTTTTCAAACTGTGGTACTGTTTCCCATCCCAAGAGAAGGTTAGAACTAAAAAGCTTAGAGATACAGAATGAGGATTATAAAACTGGTGTTCTAGTGCCATTCTTTTGGACGTATTGTTCTGTTTTATTTATCCCTGCCCTGCCTAACTAACAAAATGTTCTCTGGAGCACAGAAGTTCCAGTTTTGTCACACTTTCTGCACCCTGTGAAGAATCACCCCCCACCCTTCACACACACACAATTTGTGGATGGTTTGGGGGTGGGACTTTGAAAAGTGACAAAAATGTTGCCCTCTTCTTGGTAGTGCCAATCACACTTGCTGCTGCCTCTGCTGGGCACCATTTTTCGTAACCATTCGGTAACTAAAAAATCAGAGTGAAGGCAGGAAGAACTGTTCTCACCTGGCTTTGGACAATTCAGACATTATGATATAGACTAGTTTTTCCTTCTCCTCCTTGTTCACTGATGCTGTGTTAAGCTGTAGCTATTGATGGCACAGTACTACTGGGCCCCAGGTAGGCAGTTGGCCTAACTGGTGTGCGATGGACACCCACTCAACCTTCGACATCATCAAGGCAGGGAAATCCCTGACTCTTTTTTTCCTGCTTTTTCACTTCAGGGACTGAAATGCCTCTAATAATGGTAGCGTGAAGGTAGAAAACCCTTTCCCTCAGCCCTGTTAACACAAACCAGAAGACAAAGGGATGCCTGCTGACTTTTATTTTTATTTTTCCCTCTAATTTTTTCCCACACTAGGCCCAGTAAAATAAATATTCTGAGGTAAATCTGAACTTAAACAAGAACACAGATGTATTAAACAGGCAGAGGAGACAGTGATAAAAAGGATTTTCAACTTGGAAATGGATGATTGAAACAAACAAGGCTGAAGGCAAGAGAGAGATTTGCACTAATTACACAAGAGAGCTTGGTGCATGGACTGACTTTGCACAGGCAACATGGGTTCAGGAGCCTGTTTAAGTTGCATGGCCAGTCAGGATCACTGGGATTCCGACGGCAGGAGGTAACATGGTTCACACAGAAAATGCAGTGTTTCTACGTGAACTACACAGCTGAGAATCCTCCCAACTGAGAATCCCCCACACCTACCTGCATGGCACAGTGGCTGCCTATTAGAGAATCCACTCTAATGGTTACTTCCTGGGGAATAATAAAACTTCCTGTTTTATTACTGGCAGAGGTGGAGCTGCAATGGGGACATCTGAGCTGGCTCGCTCCGAGCGCTGCCATTGAAGTCAAGTGTTGGGGGCAGGGATGGGGTGGGAGGGCAGTTCATACCTCAGGTGCAGTTTCCCCTCCCTTTGTCACTGATTACTGGTTTATATAATTTGTGACTGATGTGACTGGCTATTATAACAACTGCCTGCCAAGCAGAGCTTTGACACAGTAAGGGGGTTGCCCATTGGGCTGACTGAGAACACACTTGTAAAAAGCCAATTGCACAATACTGTACTGTTCCGAAGGAGCACACTGGAGTTGAACTTGACCAGAGCTGAAGAATCCAGTGCCCTAAACAGAACAGAATTCTTCTCATTTGTTTGTAATGTTTATAACTTAGCACTTGGGTCTGACATGGGATACAGATGGGAAGGACAAAAAACATACTTTGCATGCTTCTACAGAAGCCGCACAAAATGATAGCAACAATCATAATTGTCTAAGTGTATAATTTTGGACTCCAACCAAAGCTTAAAACAAGCAGGGGTAATTATTTCACTTAGCTCAGTGCCGGTTGGGAAAGTGGGCTGCTCTGAACAGCTGAGTTTTTAAGATAAAGCACATGAATTGGAATGAATTCAGACAGCAAAATGCATTTTAAAAGTACAGGGGAAAATGAGGGGGGAAAACAGAGTGAGAGGAGATGGACCTATGAAATCTGGACGTGAATGCCTGAGGTGATAAATCACAACAGACTAGATCTGACATTACCTATAAAAGATATGTCTTTTGGATATTGGAACTGCATAAGAGCAAGCACACATGAAACAAAGGGAAAACTAGATGCTCACATGGTATACTGTGGCCAGATATATGCTTTGCCCATACTGTGATTATATCCAGGTTGGAAAAAGGCTTGGAAAGGAAGGCAAAAGCCCTTCTTATCCCCAACGGTGGCATTCTGAGTTCATTTGGACTCTCATTTGTTTTTCCCTGCAGCTGCTGAATAATAATACTATAAGGTCCAAAGTATACATTCAGGTTTTATCCAACCTTAACACATGCATGGCTTGAACCTTTCATGAAATCTTATAGGTATGCAACAGTGTTTGGAAATAATACGAAAAGGAGAAGAGGCAGTTCTAAAGTCAAAAGTTTCACTTTATTGGGGATATACATAAGGCCTTGACCTAGATGGCCCAGATCTTGGAAGCTAAGCAGGGCCATTCCATGTTAGTATTTGGATGGGAGACACCAAGGAAGTCCAGGGTCACGACACAGAGGCAGACAATGCCAACCACCTCTGAATATCAATTGCCTTGAAAATTTTATGGGAGTCACCATAAGTCAGCTGTGACCTGACAGTGCTTTCCACCTCTATCACAAGAAAAAGGCAGAAAACAAATAATTTTAAATGAAAAGGCAAGCAATAAAAATGATTTATCATATAAGCAGCAAAATTATCCAGCCCCAACAATCACTTAGGGCCAAATTAGATATGACAGTGTCTAGGAATCCAACCAAGAGCTGCCACTGTCATTTTAAAGTGATTTAAAAATATCATGAGGTCCCAGTTCTGATCAGGTTAGCAGCATGCTGAGATGAAGTGCCCTTGTTTTTCCCCTCATGTCTTTTTAATTGCACCACCCCCAGATAGCTACCCTCCATTATTACCCCATAAGCAGATGTCTCAGATCAGATATTAAGTGGATAGCTGGGACCCCTTCACTGATGATCTAGGGAATTATCCATCCTGTTTTATTTTATTTCTTAAAGCTGGCTTCTTCCACAGTTGGAAATAGTAAATTTGGGTATATTCTATTATCTGGGGGTCTGAAGAGGAAACACTGCAGAACAATCTCACAATACTTCCAAGAGAGATCATACTTTGGGAAAATACAAATGCAAGCTTAACCCCTTCCCCCAAATCTCAATGATGGATTCTGCACAGCATAAATATAACATCTTTAGGAAGTTATAAAAAGGGTTTGGGGGAAGAACTTCACATAGCTCCCTTCCCCCAAACAAGTTCAGCCCATTTTATTCCTCTCAATCTGGGTTTGTTAAAAATGTCTAAACTAGAGATCTTTTCCTCCCAACCTGGGTTGAAGGCATTTCCTGCCTGCAGAGTGAACACACAAGGAGGCAGGAAATGCTTTATTTCCGCTGCCCAAACCTTACTTTCACTTCCACCGCTTATACCCACCATTTTGGCTGCTGCAGCAAATTCTCTATGAGGATTCCCCATGGAGGTGACATGATTAGAGCAGTTGCAATGCATCCATATTTGTGTTGTATCTTTGCAGACATCCCCCTCAAAACAAACAAACAAAAACAACACATATGTGGGATCACTAGGCAAAACAAACTTTATTCATCTACTTTTTACAAGAAAGAAGAAATTGTGAAACTGACAAGAGCTCCCAGCAGCGGAGGGGTGGGTGGGTGTCCGTTTTGGCTGGCAACGCTTGTGTTCTCCCATACTGTGGGAACAAAAAAATCCAAGTCTAAATGAGATCTAAAATTTGAGTTCAACATTTTACTAACAAACTGACAAAGTTGTCTTTTGTACAATAACAGTGCTGTACAAATGAACATTCATAGGCTGCCTTGAGCAGGTTTCTGAAAAGATGACATGTACACTTTATAAATAAATAAAAATCATTTGTAGTTCAACTGAAGAAGTAAATGTGCATATGAACACATTACACAGACATAAGGTACATATGTATAAAAAGGATGCTGTAGAAGTACTATACAAGGGTCTGGACTATAATCACTGGATTCAAAACCAGGTTGTCCTTTTATTTCCTCTCTCTCTCTAGAGGATATGCACTGTGGATTTCTTCAAATATGACTTCCCGCTATGCTAGTTGGCTGAGCAACTTATGCAAACTCTATCTGATCTGGCAAATATTTGGAAACCCAACAAACACACTCATGAAGTAATCAGGGCAGAGAAGAATATGAAAGAGCTGAAATTACAAAGCTACTTAACTTTTTTTAAAAAAATGTATTGATGTATTGAAGGAAAGAATGTAGGAGATCACAGAACACCAAATGCAGTCCTGTGCAATAAACTAGGCACATTTGTATTGTTCTATACTGAACAAGCTGCTTATATAAGAATTGGCTACATTTGGTTTTATCTATTGCAGAGTTTTATTCCTTTTCAATTGTTTCAGTACATTAGCTCCAGGTGGCTCTGGGAAATCTTAACTGAATAGTTATAAGTTTTCCTTTTATGGTTGTGATTTGAATCTTGCACTAGTTTAATTTTTTACTTTGAAAAAAAAACCAGAATGTAATTAGGGTTGAATCGTTATCACAAAAATAAATAATAGCTCCACATTTTTATATATTACTAACAGGGCCCGGCCACGCGTTGCTGTGGCTTATTGTGGTGAAATGGGAAAGGAACAGTCACAGCAAATCAGTTGCAGAGGTCAGCAGTACGTGCTCATGGAAGCACGCAGGCTGATACTGTGCGATGTCATTGATGTGTGTGACTGCATCCTTCCTCACTTCTCTTCCCTTACATGGCCCCCTCCCCCTACCTCCCTCCCCTTTCCCTTTGCTAGAGTGGGTGGGTCATATCCAGATGCTGTGCCCCCTCCCTCCCCTCCCTTGCATGCCACCCCTCACTCTCTCTCCGCCCTAACTTCTGTTCCCTTGCATGCCTCCCCCTCCATCCCTTTCCTCTCCCTCCACTGAATGTGTATGAGAGTAGGTGTGTTGTGTGGTAGTAGTGGGGGAGGCACAGAGAGTGAAAGGTATCTGCGTGTGAGAGGGGGAACCCCACCTGATGTTTCACACGGCAACGTGTGTATGTGTTTCACGTCCACTCAAGTTATTGCCTATGTACTGTTTTCACTGCTCATATCTGGGCAAACATTCTATCTGAGCAAACATTCTAAGGGCATGAACATTTTAAGGGTGACAGTTACACATAGGCAGCTTCATGGCCTGGCGCGCCAGAAAAAAGATGTTTTACCTGGCTCAGGTGTATTGTCTGAACACTAGGGTTGGTCAATACTAAAAAAATTCGGTAAAATTCGGATTTGGGTATTTTGGGGCATAAAATGATTTGTATGCCCGAATCCGAATCATAGCCGATTCGGATATGCCCGAAAATTCGGGTAAATCCGAAAAATTCAGGTCTGTTTTATTATTTTTTTGAATTTTTGGTGTTTTTACACGTTTTGGCCTGCATGGGGTGCAATTTTAAAGCTAGCAGCACTAAACTTTCAGGATATCATCTGGAGACTGTCCTGATGATTCTCCCCGAGTTTGGTGCAGTTTGGTTCAGGGGGGGGCAAAGTTATTGTTGACCCTCAAAGGGGTGCCCCATCCCCCATTGTTTCCAATGGAAGCTAACAGGAAATGGGGGGGCTACACAGTTGAAGGTCCATAACTTTGGCCCCCTGAACCAAACTTCACACAAGCAGGGAGTATCAGGACAATGCCTTATGATACCCTGAAATTCTGGTGACAGTGGCTAAAGAGCTGCACTCGCCGTAATCACCTAAATTTCCCCAGATCCTGTGCTCTGCGGTGGCTGGCTGGCTCCATTGCAGCCAATGGGGAAATTTCTGTTAAGGAGAACTGTGGAGTGCACATTTCTCATAGTAAACCCACAAAACTTCCAGGGTGTGTCTTCAGGAGTCTCTTCATGACACCATCAGGTTTTACAGTGACCGTTGCTTCAAGGGGGTTCAATGTTATGGATAGGGGTCCATCTCCCTGCCCCCCCATAAGCAAGTTCCTCAAACTACCTGGTTGGTGTCATCAAGACTCTCCTGAAGATACCCTGAGCTGACCCCAATGACTTTGTACTATGATAAATGTGCCCCACAACTCCCGCAAGACTCCCCATTGACAACAATGCAGAATCACTGCAGAAAAAAGAATCTTGGGCAAAATTTTTTGGGGTGCTCTCTGAAGGGTGCATTTTTTGAACATATCAACACCCAAAATATCGGGGCATGTCAGAGGAGACTGTCCTGATATTTCCATGCTATGTAGTGCAGTTTGGTTTAGAGGGGGGCAAAGTTATCAGACCCTCAAATTGGTAGCCACCATCTCCTTTCAACTCGTTGGAAACAATGAGGATAAAGGCCCCTTTGAGGGTCCATAACTGCCCCTAATTTCAAACTGCACCAGAACAAGGAGAAATCATCGGGACAATCTCCTGATGATCCCTGAAATTGGTGCCACTAACAGCTTTAAAATTCCAGTTTTCATGTTTCACGGCTCCTGCGCATGAGAAGCCTGCTGGGTGAGTGAGTGTTGGCTGCACGCATAAGAGCCAGCATTTTAAAGCTATTGACACCAAAGCTTTCGCTTGGGGTATCATCAGGAGACTGTCCTACACCTGATGAAATTGCCCCCCCAAGTTTGGTTGCAGTTCTGGTTCAGGGGGAGCCAAAGTTATGGACTCTCTCCAAGGTGCCATAGCCCCCATCCCTATCAGCTACCACTGGAAACATAATGGGGGGATAGTTGCGCACCCCTTGCTGAGGGTCCATGCCTAGGCTAAACTGCACCAAGCTTGCAGTGGGTAACATCAGGACAGTCACCTGATGATGCCTGATAATTTAGAGTGCCGATACATCTCAAAATAAGTCCCCTGCAAGGCTTTAATTGCCCAGAAGGGTGCTTGAGATTCTTAGTTCTGCGAGTGACTTAGCTGTATTGCTGTCAATGGGGAATTTCTGGTAGAGGGCACAGTAGGGTGCACATTTCTGAAGGTATGGTCACAAAATTTTCAAAGGGTGTTATCTTCAGGAGGAATCTCTCACAGATGACTTTACACATCAGGTTTGGGGAATTTTTAGCTTCAGGGGTTTAATTCTATGCTTGAAGGCCCAAAAGGGTTTAGGGATCCATCTCCACTGCCCTGAGTAAAGTTCCCCAAACCTGGATGGTGTCATCCAGAGACTTCTCCTAAGATACCCTGAACAGAAAGTTTGTAGGGTTTTACCATGAAAAAAATGTGCACTCCACTCCTCTATCAGAGAAATTCCCTATTGACAGCAATGCAGCTAAGTCACTGCAGAACAAGAATCTTGTGCAAATTTCTGGGGGTACTGCAGGGGGGGGTGCATTTGTGTAGGTAATATCGGTACCCAGCTATTTCAGTGTATCATCAGGAGATTTTAATCACCCTCAAGTTACAGAATTACCAGTTTGGAGACCCCAAAGTTCTCGGACCCTCAAAGGGTAGCCCTCATCTCCTTAGTTCCCATTGGAAAGAAGAATGGGAGATAGGGACACCCAGCACAGTTCCGCACAACTAAATGAAATGCGCAAACTTGGAGGGTATCATCAAGGACAGTCTGATGATACCTGAAAAGGTATCGATGCTGATATGTTAAAATGCGCCCAAGGCGAAACGTGAAAAAACACGCAAAAATAAAAGCATATGCGGCTGGTGATCGAATCCCATGGATTCGGATCTGTTAGGATTGGACAGCTCAGATTCGGCCCTGCTCGATCGAATCCGTCGAATCAGTCTGGTCGATAAAGAATTGGTTTGGACTGTCGAGATCTCAGCCCTGCGAACACAGTCGGGGAATGAGAGTAAAGTGTCATTTTCAAAACTTGTTTGGTAGCAGGTGCAGGGTTATTCTCGAAGCAACAAATGCATGGCTCCATTTTTATATATAGAGAGATGTTGATTCCAGCAGATTATGATTATTATATGTGCCAGTAAATCATATTTCCAGGCTTTCTATCATAGCTATATTTATATGTTTCTATGGCTAACAATTACAATTAGAATATTACATTTTTACCTTGTCAATGAAGAATAGGACTGCTACAATTCTGAACAGTGTCTATAGATCATGTGACTAGAGCTCAAACATAACTGTATAATTTCTCTGGCCCAAAGTGAATTTGCAGTTTGCCCCTCCACATAATCTATTACTTCTATAGCAGCTCTCACACTATGGATTCACTTTCCAGGACAGTTTGGAGATATCCATACCTTCTACTTTCTGTAAGGAATAATTTTTAATTTTTAATCTGATTATGTGTGACTTTTTATTTTATTAATATCACCATCACCTGCAGGTCTCAATGTCTGTTGAGCTTTGTTCAACCTGATGGGTCACAGACTCTGCTGTAAATCTGGTTCTCAGCCAAACCAACAATTTACCAAGTTAGGCCACTTCTTTTCAACATTATTTCAGTACATGAAAGGTCCAAGAATGTTAAATGTTTTACTCTGGAACTTCTCTTAGAGGGACTTTTTGGCACACATGCAACATAATTTATATCAGTCATGACTGAATTTTATCATACTGATCTCATTACGAGCATCTGAGATCAGAATGAATTTTAGTCTTTCCTGTAAAGTGTTTGGATTCCTTCCCAAACTTGTATTCTGTAAGAATCTGTTTTGAAGGTACACTAACATCAAAGATAATGAATGAAACTGTCAAGTACTTCCTGGATAGGCCAATTAAGGGGTTGGATGCAGTTTTGCAGGGCCTATAAGACAGAGCTGTTCTACCTGGCATATGGTTTTCCATAAGTCTGCACTCCCATCCCTTTTCCCCATTCCTGCTACTACTTTCTTGGTGCCATAAAGTTAGAAGGTTTTAATATTAATTTTTTAAATGTTTTAAATGATCTTAATGTTTTAAAATGTGTTCATATTGTTTTTAAATGTATTTAGATTTATGTTTTAAATGATTCTGGCCATGTATTATGGAAAAGTTGTGAGCTGCCCAGCACCCATTGTGGAAGGGTGGTATACAAGACCAATGAATAAATAAACAAATCAGGAAAATTTCCAAAGTTGGAAAGGGATTATTTCTGCTGATTCCTGTCTCCTTTTGCAAACCTTCAGTTGCCTTCCATGTTACTTCTTGGTTTGTTGGTGGTAGAAATCTTTATTCACGAAAAGCAACTTTGGAGATGCATTTGGGGTTGCAGTGAATGGGGATACATAAGGAAGTCATGCTTTATGAAGAGAAATGGTCCAATCCGGTGAGGGGGGGGGGATGGGCTTTTGAATGCAGCATGGGCACACATCAGCCAATTTGCCCTCCTGAGGGCACTTACCCCAGCAGAATGTGCAGTGGGGGTGGACTGGAGGCATTCCTGTGAGTGCGGCCGACTGTAGTTGGCTTCCATCTGGCATGTAGAGCTAGGAACACTGTGGCTGATGAGAGGGAAACCTGGAAGTTAAATTAATCCTTTCTAGGAATTAACAAAAATGAGAAACTAGAAATGTAGAAAACCCAGATGTCACATCATACCATTACTGATGGTTGCCTAACATGTCCTCATCCACCTGGTCCTGAGAAACAGAGGCCTGTTTGTCCCAACTTGCATGCTGTTTCAAAGCACTTTTTCTTCCTGCTTACCCACAGTATCATGTTGCTTTCATGAACCTTCAGAAATTTCCCCATCTTTTCTGTGTTGGCTCCCAATCTTAATTTGCAGCCACGTTTTGGTACATACTGCAAAACAAGCCTGGCACCCCGCCCCCCTTTGAATGAGAATGTCTGGATCTTCCCAGTCCTCTCCACATTGGTGCCATTTTCCCTGTCCAGTTCCCTATATTGGCCATTTATTTGCCACACCCTTTGTATGGTAATTTGCATGCTGTTGCAACGTTATAACTAACAATCTGTCTATTATATTCCATGAATCCCCAGTATTAATTGAGGAAGGTTTTTAGCCCCTTGCATTGTGGCGAGATGCCCCTTCAATCTCTTCAATAAAAGAGCTAGAAACTTACTTTTTTTAAAAAAGCTGGAATTCAGCTAATGTGATAGATAGGTTGCTGTAATGTTATGCTGACACAATGATACACCTTTTTCTTTCTTTTTTTAAAAACACTCTGGTGGTGGGGAAAATAGCTGCTAAGGGAACTGTGCAGAAAAATGCAAGGAAACAGTATATTGGCAGTTGCAACAGCAGTGGGAGAATGACACAAACCTGTATCTATGTGGAAAACACCTGAAAGAAAACAAATACCCCAGGAGTTTCAGCCAGCTCACAAAACTCTTGGTCTCTTTCTGTCTCTTCTAAACTCAAAATCTGCTGTTTCTTCACATATCATCACAGCTGTGTTATGGTCCCCTTCCACCCCACATCGCAGAACACGCATTCAATCTGGGATTTTTTGGATACAATATATATGTGAGATATATTTCTGATTTATATTAAGGCCAATAGCTATATGGTGTAGCGCAGGATAAAATAGGCTAAAAGCAAGCCTAGCAACAGCAAACAGTCAGTAGAGAATTAATCTACTCATTTGCTCCTTGATGTTCACACCCAAGCCAGAGCTACAGTCAATAGAGTTGTAAATGTGCACTATCCCTTGAATTGAGATGCTGCAACCTTCTCTCCTTCAGCTGTTCCTAAAACCTCCTAAATGCTCCCATCCCTGATTTAATCTCGCTGCCTCAGCAAAATTACAGTAGCCAGAGACTCACTCTGCCAGCCACCTATTTAAGGTGCTTTTAATGTAATCTAGGACTAATTGACCCCATTGTCCCGGGGAGTAGACAATAGATAAGAGCTGCTAATTAGCTCAGCCCTGCAACCCAGCATAGATGCAAGAAATGAAACCTAATGCAAAGGGTCTATTTTCCCCCCAAACCAGCGATCCACCTGATAAAAGTCCTGCTCACCTTAAGCTCGTTGCTCATTTCTAACCTGAACCTCCCTTGGTCAAGTTGGTATGAGACACAATATATCGTCCTTCGCTTGGGTCCCTATGCTGGCATAGAGATTCTTGCCTTCTTCTGGAACTTCTCTGCAGATTTAGGTAATGTATAAGCCCCCCGCTTCCCCTCCTATTCTATCATCCGAAACCTATCTTTCCTCCCTGTTTATATATTTAGGAACTGTGTGTATGTGCCTTAACGTCTCACTGTATGATTGCTTGCAAACCAAATTTATATAAAATATTTAAACTGCAACTTGGTCTTTTGTGAATTCTCTGTGGATACGTTTCAAGCCATTTCTGGTATAGTTGTCTAAAAAGATCCCCTCCCAGCCTGCCTTTCGCATTGCCAAGCCTAGTAATTCCCCATTACTACTTTGAAAAATATATTCATAACTGTTAAGCTGGGTAACAGATTGGAGGGGTCACTTTCCCCAAATTTTAATGGATTACAGGAGACTAACTCCTAGCAATGAGCAGCTGTTGATTTTTAAAAATCAGCAACTATTTTGAGTCATCAATGAAACAATCAAAAGGCCAACACGCATTCCCCAATATTAGACTGGAACAAAATAAAGTGTGTTTTTGAACTGGCATCACTACATTGAATATACAAATGTTGAATAATTAAGTATCAACACTGACACCCAATTTTAAATTAAAAATTAGTTATGTGATCAGGAAACTGATGTTTTGGTTTTTATCCTGAATGGTAATGAGAACTTTAATTAAACCACAATAGTTGTGAAATCTGGTTATACCTCAACTTGTAAACTACAAATGTATGGCACATGTATATTCAGGATACAAAGCTACATACATATTATTCTATAATAACATTGAGTTGTTTTAGTAACCACAAAATTTTTTGAAACAGAGGGGAGATAGCATCTGTTCCTTATCAAATAAATGAAAATTTAAGCATCTTTCCAGACCTGCATCCCAATTAGATCTTCTATAAGACATACTGTGAGTAGGTGACCTTCTCCCTCTCTATCTAAGCTGGAAGAGATTCAGATGGCATAGCTGATGACTGATATCAGTTTCCTTGAATAATGCTTGAACTTTCTCCAGAGAAAATTGTATCAAGGTATGTAGACTCAGCTATATTAAGGAGTGGATCCCTAATCTTCAAATGTCTATGCCATTTGGAAAAGCCACTGTGTACGAACCGTAGGGGTGGAGGGCAGCAGAAATGCCTTTTCAACTCTAAAGGTCACTGCAGAGAACACGGACTCAGGCTTGGACTTTGACTTTTGAATAATGCTCTCCATTTGGGGAAAGTTCAGATGAATCGGATTTCCTCTCAATTGCCTGTTATTTTATAGTTTTCTCTTCTTAAAAAACCCTTGATTTCCCCCTGAAAACAAATCTCTACAATAATTTTTTTTAATTGGCTGATATACCAATCTGTTTTTAAAGAGACATGGAGAAAGTCAATTTGATAGATATGGTAACCTTTCTGGGTGTATATACAGATGAATAAGGATTAGACTGGATCCAAGAAATGATAAGATGAAGCACCAGGATGCATTCTGATGTTTCTTTATCTCATCTAAAACAGTGTGACAGTTATCAGCAGGGTCTTAAACCTTGTGTGGAAACCATAACACCTGCAAACCTTTACGTTGTTATAATCACCCACATTAATGGGCTCATGTTTGTTTCCTGAGTGCTAGACAATCTAAAATGGGGAAGGGGGAAATCAGGTTTAGTATACACTTTCCAAAATGAAAAAGCCCTGATTGAGGTTCTAGTGTATTTTAAAGCTATGCTACCCGATTTAGAATTTTTTAATACCAGATGTGTGAATCAATCAATAAAGTTTTATTCATAGTCCAAGACCAGCACAGGATGAACATACAGCAGTTTTTTAAAAGTAATTAAAACAACAGGACCCTATTAGCTATCAACAGACCAAATTTTACAACATGGTGCAAAATTTCAAGATTTTTTTAGTGTTTTTCAGTTTTTGGCCTGCAGAGGGTGCAGTTTTTAGGTTAGCAGCACAGAGAGATTCGAACAAATAAAGTTTGCTGCAGATGGTGAGACTTACTTGCACAATAAATACACCACGACGACAGGCTGGAAAAGAATGGAGCGCTAGCCGTTTATTGAAATATCCAAACATAGCAGCAATAACTATATACAAAGGCTGCCAGTGACAGCGGGTCGCATCCCATCCCATCATATGGGACTGGCGGGAAGGGAAGCCCCGGAGATAACACTCCTTGCTTCCTCTTCCGCCCATGCTGAAGGCAGACACCCGGCTAAGCCCCAAAGAGCGCACACAGCCCGTCCTCCTGCCTTGCTTGCTGGGGTCTTCGGGCACCGGCTAAGCCCATGACGCCGACGACCTTTTTCCCTGGGGGGTGTCGGGCGAAGCCCGACCTGCCCGCACCACCCCGGCCCACTTAACAGGGCACAAGCCGCAGGGGCCTAGCGGGCTTCGTTCTCTCCCTAGATTAATAGCACGTTGCAAACCCGCCAGGCTGCCCCAGTAAGGCCCCAAAAGAAAACCCCTCCCAGCCCAGTTACAGGGAGGGTGGGTGAGCCATGCCTTGCTGGGTCTCGCTTACGCTGGGAAGGCCTTTGACGGACGGGAGAGAGCGTCTACTATATCTGACTCCTCCCGCCAAAGCGGCGAGAGCCCAATCAATGCACCGGTTCTGCAGCATGCAATTCCTACCTTGCAACCCCTTATTTTTTTTGCTGCGCTGCTCACCCCAGCAGCAATGGCTGCCTGGTTATTCAGGTGCATCTTATTTGCTGCAGATGGTGAGACTTACTTGCACAATAAATACCACGACGACAGGCTGGAAAGAATGGGCCACCCAGCCCGTTTATTGAAAATATCAAACATAACCTTAATAACTATATACAAAAGAGAGCTGGGCTGACAAGCGAGGGTCATCCCACATCCATCATATGGGACTGGCCGAGGAAGGGAAGCCCCAGAATAACCTCCTTGCTTCCACCCTCTTCCGCCCATGCTGAGGAGGCGGGCACCGGCTTCGCCCCAAGGCGCACACACAGCCGTCCTCCTGCCTTCTGCTGGGGTCAGCCGGGCACGGCTGGCCATGGCCGCTACCGGCCTGACCCAACCCACTCCCTGGGGTAGCCGGGCAGCGGCCGACCTGCCGCCTGCGGCCTGCGCACCACCCCATTATAACAGGGCACAAGCCACAGAGCCTAGCGAGAAGAGCTGCGTTCTCTCCCCAGATGTCGCGACACCATTGCAAACCCGCCCGCGAGCTGCCCTCTCCCTGCTTAGCTCACGCTAACTCCTCAAGCCTGGGCAGCCATATCTCAGCCGCCGGAGAGTAAGTTGAATGGACTGAAGCCATGTCCAAACCCCATTGGGTCAGGCGGGTATATCCGGCTGAAGTCTGTTGTCGGGGAGATCCGGGTGGTCATACGCTCCCCAAAGGGAGGACCGCGGCATGCTTGTTGGCCTTTCTGCAGGCCCTGTCCCGCGGCAGTGAAGATCCACAACTCCCCAGTGGACCCGCTGCAGCATCTCGGAACAAACCAAGGTCATACCAGGCCCGATGCCTGGCAAAGCTCCCGAAGTGTGGTGGCCATCGCGCACACCGCCAGGTCAAGGCCGACCTGGCAGGAGTCCTCCTCCCAAATGAATGACCAATAGGTCGGTGTGGCTGACTGGAAAATATATTCATTATTTTGGGCTCCGGCATGCCACAGCATGTGCCCCTGCCCCATCCACGAAATCCTCCCGCATTAGCCCGAGTCGAGATGTAAATGCCCCAGTCGAAGTGCAGGCGTATTCTTCAACCGCGGTTGGCGGATGAACTGTGCCCTCGACCCACACCTGTGTCGATGGAGCAGTCTCGCGGCGTCCTGGAGGCACTATTGAAGAATTAACAAGTCAGATTATTGGGCGAATGTCGCGAAAGGCGGACCGCCACCTGCCCAAAGCATAATGTCTTCCTGTCCACCACCATCCTGTGCGGCGTGGTGGCTCCTATCCTGAAGAGTGCAGGCCAAATTCAGCGACCAGCCCAGCCGGGCCAGAGCATGCAGAACACGCCAGGAACTGGAACCTGGTGAGGGGACCCATCCTCATCCACTAGAGCATGCCACCGACCGTGGCCTGTGCGAACCCGCGCAATGAGTGGAGGAGGGGCGAGGCCGATAAGCCGGTAGGGCTGGCGTAGTGACCCAAGCACCGTGACCCTCCTGGTCGGTTTTGAAAGAGCCAGCCACGCACAGACCATGTCCCCAGACGGGACTAGGTGCTCCTTAGCAGCCTTGATCTGGAAGCCGATCCTGGTGGGGAGGCGACCAATTCCCGAGACTGAAAGCCCAATGGTGTGCCAGGTGGAGCGGCAACAGCTCATGGCGTGTAGGCGCACACCTGCAGCACCCGGTGACTGCCGAAGCACCTCCTGGTGACTGAAGCCTGAGATCCCTCTGCCTAGGGCCAACCCTGCGCCAACCAGCCACCAGCTGAAGCGGCGACACCTGGTAGCGTCTGACCGAGACCCTGCAATGAAGGTGATGCCGTAGCTGCACCCCCCATGGGCGAGGTGCATCCCCTGCCAGGGGCGGACAAGGTACTCGAGGAGGAGGCCCGTGTCCACCCGCCCGCGCGAACATCCCTCCCGGTAGTCCGCGGCGAAGCTCCGCGGGGTCCTGCATGGCTCAGTCGTACTGCCTGCATGTGGCGGTGCCAACGGTTCAAAACACCTGTGATGACTGCTGGCTGCCAGGTTCCAGAGGGCGCGCCCGGCACTGTCGCCGAGAGGAACAGCTCGTAGCCGGGGCAGAAGCGAAAGCGATCCACCTGCTGGCGAGATAAGGCGTCAGCAATCTCGTTACAAGCCTGGAATGAAAGCTTGGCTTTAAAGGGAAATGTTAAAAGAGAGGCCCAGGTAGAACCAAATTGCAGACAAGCGCTGACCGTGCCGACCCGGAGGACTGCCTGTTCACCTCACGAACCACAGCCTGGTTATCACGCAGAAAAGCACCCTTCCAATTTTTGCCAAGGTCGTGCCCAGGCGTGCACCGCCACCAAGATGGGGAAACGGCTCCAGAAAAGTGAGATCCCTGGTGATACCCTGTGAATGTTGCCAGCGGAGGGCCAGAGACCTTGAGCCCACGGCCTGAAGTAAACCCAAAACCAAAGGCACGGGTGATCCAGAGTGCACCTGCAACTCCAAAGCGGGTTCCAGAAGGTGCCTGCCACGGGAAATGCCGTTGAAGCCCGAAGGAGCCAGCCAGACCTGCAGATCCTCCTTCAGACCCGGGATACCTGATCTCACGTTGATCAGGGGCTTGCAGCCGACAAGGACCTAGCCAGCCCGAGAGCAGAGAGCTGCCGAAGCCACCACCCTGCAAGTGAAATAAAGGTGGCCCAGTAAAGGATTTGGACCTGGCCCGAACCCTGCATGTTTTTAAATGGAGCGGATTGCAGCAGGGTGGTGAGGGCCAGGGGCTTATCCACAGGGGCGAGGGAGATGCCAGACGGCGAGTCCCAGGTGGATGCCAGTAGCAGAGGGGCAGTGGGAGGCTGCTTGTAGGAGCCAAGGGACCCCAGCTCAGCCGGCAGGGCCTGGAAAGCCTGCAAAGCAAACCACATTCCTGGTGCCCTGCCCACCGATCAGACAAAAAAATCACCCAGATAATGGAGTCACCCATGCAGTACCACTCTGCTGACATTCAAAGGAACGTGCTGAAAGTCTCAAAAGCTGCACAGGCAAAAAGAGCAGCCCATGGGCTGGCCTTGATACATACCAGCTGCCTTGGAAATGGATGCCCAGCAGCCGAGAGAGTCAGGGGGGGGGGAATGGGCAGGGGAGCAGGGAAGAAACTTGAAGATTGAATGTACATTTTGCCAGAAGGGCACCAGTGCCTGCCTGCCAAATGGAGGGATATGGCCTCGTCAGGGTGGCATACCGAGCAGACAGGCCTACGGTGTAGATGCGACCCGTGAGGTCAGCGTAGAGCGAGGAGCGAGGCGGAGATAACATCTGGTGAGGTAAGCCAGCAGCGGGGTAGGTCATCTGTTCCTAAGCGAGTCTCTCCCGCGCCTGCTGGTTCCTGGCACCTTTATTGTTATTCTGCTCCAGGCGTGTGGGGGGAGGACGGGGGAGTTCGGAGGCCCGGGGAGGGAGGTGGGAGATCATCGCCGCGTGCGTGATCTCACCTGGCGCTACACGTAGGAGAAGTAGCGTCTGAGCCTAATCCTCACCTGGGGGCGGGGCAATACTGTGATGGTCCAGAGCCAGATAGTTCATGACCATCAACCATCGGAGGAGACTGGAAAATATATTCATAGGGGGATGAGGTGGGGTGCGGTGCGACCAGAAGGCGTGGTCCGTTGGCGTACAGCGTTCTACTGGTGCTGCTGGTCAAGTGCATTTTCCTCCTCCTCGCTTTTATTTTAGAAGGACCCGAAAGTGGCACGGGGGGGGGGGGGTTTGAGGGCCTCCTCCGCCCGTCTGGTCAAGCTGGCTGAGCTGCTTGTGTAACATTAGGAGAACTTGGTTCTGGCGAGGGTAAAGGAAATTCGAGAACCTTACACGTTGCAGGCGATATTAGACACACATTAGGGCAGAAACGAGTCGATACTTTGAGGCACAAATTAAACCAATGCAGAGCTGTACAATAGCACTCCATGTCCTCGGCGGCAGCTCCGAGGGCTGACCACCAATGGGGAGCAAAACATCATACTTCCAGATTAGATACAACTTCTTGCAGCTCACGTACTTTCACTATGAATCAATTGGGAATTATCAAGAGATTAAAACAACACATATTATGTACATTCTCACAGCGGACAGCCACTGCGCTGCCCAAGTGCGGCTTGGCCGAAGTGCTGCTGCTCGGAGGCCAGGGCATCAGAAGCGGTGGAGGTAAGTTGATGGACTTAGCAAGGGTACAGAGCCAGCTAATAGTCTTAGCATTGTAAGCCGGAGTCGAGGGGACTCCCCACTAGGGGTGGGGAGAGCCAGGCACTCCCACGCCCGGAGGCGTGGCCTCCGACAGGAGGGTCCGAGGCAGGCTGAGCTGGCTGGCGATCCGGGCTCGAGGTGGGGAGCCTGGGGTAGAGCGATGGTGGCTGAGGCAACAAGAGTTCCGGCAGAGTGAGGCGGGAATGTAGTCGCGTTCTCTCCCACATGGAGTCCAAGAACCAGCCACAGGGGAACACAGGATGTTCCGAACCGGGGGGAATGTCCTCCATGTGTGTGCAGTTCAATTGGCGAGCCGGCCGAATGGGCCAGGTCGGTTCCCGTTTAGCTGCGCCCGGTGATGCGAGGCGCGGAATGTTGGAATTAAGTGGTTAGCGACAGTCTTGAGTGACAAGGGAGGCGCCAGCGGTTTGGGCGGCGGGTCCCCAGTCGGCGCTCATAGAGTATCGATGGATGAGCATTTCCGTGAAGGGCTTAGCTGAACTCAGCTAAAGTCTCCGGGTGCTTTTACAGGCGAGGCAGGCAGGGAGCGGCAGGCTCCGTCGTGCTAGCCCGGGCAGAAAGATGAAGGCGTTGGCAGCGGCAGCAAACTCCTCCCAGTCATTTGGTCTGGTGAAAGCTGCGTCGGGGGTGGCCGTCATGCCATGTGACGGGAGGCAGCAAGAGCAGGCAAAGGATGAAGTTGGTGATGATATAAAGAAGCGGCACAGAGTTCTCGGTGTCTCGGTGCCTAGGAGCTTGGCACGGTGGTGTATGGCGATCTCCCAGGTCATTGAGTCTTTGGGCGTTGGCGGCAAGCGTCCCTGTTGAGACGCTGGGGCGGGATCCGCTAGAAGATGTTCCATCTCAGGATGGGGTTAGTTTCCTCCTGGCGCCACATTCCATGGGAGTTGGCCTGTCATGGCGAATCAGATCCCTACAGGGACCTGTAGGAAGAGGACTGAAACACCCCCCCCCCCAGGAGGTGCGAGGCGGGGTCGCAGGATGAGGATGGCCCGGGAGATCCGAGGGATGAGGTTTTTGTTTGAGTTGGGGTTAGAGTTTAGAATTTAATATAGAAGGCTTGTTTTGCAGCCTGTGAAGGTTGCTTTAATGCAATCCTCCTGGGGCCGCCTACTCCTCTTTCTTTGGATTTGTTTGACAGGGAGGGCAGGGTAGAGCCCTGGTGGAAATTAGCTTCAAGCGTCATCAGAGATGCGTCAAGGCGAGGTCGAAGCCTCGAGGGGAGAGGAACAGGCAGGTCCTGGGGGGGATTGTGGGTATGCATGCTTAATCAGCAACACAAAGGGGGGGCTTAGAAGGGCACTTTTGGGGATAAGGTGCATCCGGGGAATGAAGCAATCAGGCGATTAGAGGCAGATTCCTCGCACACACAAAGGAAAAAAGAGGTTCGCTGCCGGGGAGTTGCACTTACGTGACTTGGTGGCTAATGCAGGAAGAGAGGCTGGAGTGGTCGCGAAATTTGTGTCCAATTATCTCCGGAGATGCAGCCGCCCGAAACCACTTCGACCCAAGCATCTTAGAAGTGATGATAGTGCTATAATGCCCATCATCACTGGGCCTTAAACTGGTTTTGTGGGTGAATTTGGTCGGCAGCCTCCTTTTAAACTGGGGCCTGTCACTGGCAGTGCTGCGGTACCAGGGCCGGGCCCAGTTTTTATCAGGGAGGGCAGTCAGCCAGGTGGCCCTCCGCCCTCTACTGGTCGAAAACAGAAGAGAAGAGAGGAGGGAGGAAACGGTTTTCTTCACGGAGATTAGAAGTAATTTTTCGAGGAAGTACGATGGGATCAATGATCTGTAGCGGCTTTACCATCAGACCAGAATCGTTTTAACCTGACTCATGAGGTCCCTTCCCAGAGATGACGGATGTCACAAAGCGATGGGGCGGACTGGCGAGCTGCATTTCGAGCCCTGGGCTGTTGACGTGGCGGCCGGATGCTCCGTCTGGCGGTTTATGTCCCCACCCCAGATGTGCTGAGGGCAGAGTCACCGATTAGGCCCACTGGTGGGGCACTCGGCTAACTCTGATGGCGATAACATCGGCGCCCGGTGTCCACCAGGCCTTGAACTTACATCCTGCGAACTCCAAGGGTATAGGCGGGAGCTCCCGATAAACGTCTCCACCGCTCGCGGCGGTGGTGTAGAGCTGCGCCATGTTGGCTGCTGGGGCTTGTAGCCTTTATTGGAGTCGACGGCGGGCAGCGCATGGGGCAGAATCAACTGGCGCAGCTGGCTCCGACGAGCACCGCTCCTGTGGGATGTTTGTCCAGGCTGGAGATGGATGGGTCCTTGAGTGGAATTTCGATCACTCGGGGGCGATGAACAGTCCCCTGTTCAGCGGCAGAGGCCTGGCAGCACCAATAGTCGGTAGGGATGGAACCGTCATATACTGGTTGGGGCGACAAGAACCTGCGTGGGGGAACTTAAAGGAGATGGGCTGCAGGTGCATCGCGAGCGAGATGCCACGAGAGGGTGGTTTTGGCAGGGGGGGCCTTGGTGTTTGGGTCTGCTGGTATTTCCTCGCCCCAGTTATAGATGAAGGCAGCCGGTGAGTTTCGGCAGGCGGTGGTTCTCCAGTGGAAACGCTTTCTGACGCGTGGGCACCGGTTTAGGTAGCCTTCCTCCTGGGGAGGACCCTCCTCCATCGGGGTTGGAGAGACCCCCCACCGGTGCCTACACTCCCCTTCCCGAGGAAGTGTCGGGTCTGCGCAGTTAAAGCAGTCATCCTGAGGCTGCCTCCGCCCGGTGGAAGTGCTGCTGGCGGAAGGCTAGCTTGGTGGTAGGAGGATCCGATGTCTGGCAAGCCTTAAGCGTAATAGGCCAGTTCGGGATTTTTGCAGGCCGTGGTTGCCTCGCGGCACTCCGTGGAAATGCGTTCTCTTTTCGCGGTAGCATGAGGAGCCGCGTTTGGAGGCCTCTTGGCTATCTACCTGCCCCTCTTGGCGCTTCCTGGAATTATATTCACGGCTTCCGGCAGGGCTCTTAGGAAGTTTGCCGGATGGAGAGAAAACTCTAAGGTTAGCTGGCCGGCATTGGGGACTTTGACAAATGCCTTATAGGCGCACTCAGAAGGCGACCGTGGTGACTCAGGCAAGGACAATCTGATGCGTTGGGGTTGGCGAAAGCATGAGCAGTAAAGCTGGCGGCTCAGTAGTAAAGCGCCCGGGCGCTCCTGCTGATACATTGCTGGCGAACTTCGGCACCGTCCACAAATTGTGCTGGAAGCTCAGGAGCATCGCGAAAGGTAGTTTTCAGTCGTCGGAACCATTAGGTGATTCCCTGCATGATTGCCTCCAGCATGCCTCTCCGTAGGGGCTAGTGATTCGTCTGCGCGTAAACTTCTTGAGCTCAGTGAGATGTTATAGTTTAAAGGCGATTTTCGACGACCTTCGCCCAATAGCCACCCTCCTCGGTATCTGTAAAATGGGCGGGGGAACTGAATGCAAGAACTCCGGCATCGTCTTCCGTCAGGGTTTCTTTCTTCTGCAGATCATTGGCTATCACGTTCTCGCGAGTTTGAAACCGCCGATACATTAAGCGTAATGGAGTCTGATTAACCCGAGGAAAATGAAGCCGAACAAGGGAGAAGCGGCTGAGCAGGAGAAGTTGAAATGGGTGAAGGAGCAAAGGGGGCAGAAAGGAGGACAGGCGTCCAATTTAGTGAATAGAAAATTCCGAGAGTTTGAAATTGAAGGTGAAAGATCGAAAGGAGGCCTACAGCAAGAGCCATAGGTCTGCAGGCTGATGGCGACAAACATTGTCTCCGTCAGTAGCAGTGACATCGGCGTCGCGAGGCTCTGTCGCGAAAAGAGTCGCCGATGTTTTCCCCAGTCGCCAAGATTCAATGTCCCCTCTGGGTACCCATGGACACTGAGCTGCAATCTCTCAACCAATTTGCGCAGCTCCCTTCTACTCTTTCTGCGGGGGGACCCTGCCGCATTTTAAACTACGCTTTCAGTTAGATCAACGTGCTTGTCATAAGCACACTTTTGCAGCTCCCATACTCCACCAGTGTTCAGTCCGGACGAAGGAAGTGTCCTAGAGACAGCGTGTCTCTGAATCTTGCCGATCAGAGGACGAAGCGTCTCGAAGCAGTGTAGTCCCTGGATCACGCGCCAATCCAGCGGACTCCGGTATCGCGGCCCTTCCCAGAAGCGGCGGTGATTGAGCGGGTGATTCGAATTCCCGAGGTTTCGGCCTGCCAGCTTGTAGTCGACCCGTGGTCAGCGTAAGAACGAGATGAGCGGAATCTGGTGGAGATCGCCAGCAGCGGAGCCGGGTCCGTGGGTACAAAGCGAGTCTCCGCCTGCTGGTTCCTGGCACCTTTTATTGTTATTCTGCTCGAGCGTGTGGGAGGGAGGACGGGGAGTTCGGGAGGCCGGGGAGGCCGGGGAGGTCGGGGAGATGCATCATGTGATGCATGATCTCATCTGGCTACGTGCGGAGAGGAGCGTAAGCGTCTGAGCCTAATCCTCACCTGGGGGCAAGACCATTGTCCCTGCGCCCGGTGATTCAGGCCAGATAGTTCATGACCCATGACTCATAGAGGATGAGGAGGTAGAAGTGCTTGGTCTCGACCAGAAAGGCCGTAGAGTCCGTTAAGCGTCCCAACGTTCTACTCACGGTGCTGCTGGGTCAGCAGTGCATTACTACACCTCGGGGTCTGTGAAATGAAAACGGAGTCGCCCTGGGGGTGGGAGAGGTGTTGAATTAAACGATACTCCCGGGGCTACTTTGGGCACCATGCCAATAGGTGAGACCCTGAGGCTGAGGAGGGGCGGGTGGCTGAAGGGGCCCACTATGCGACCCGGCCCTGATTTACTTGGCAAGTTTGTCAGCCACCACGCCAGGGAGTTCTCGGCCGACTTTAAGTTGTGTCAGCCTGGTATTAGCCAGCGAGGGCCTCGGTAGGGTCGAAACCAGAGGAGAAACCTTCCCCAGCAGGCGTGACGCGCCCTGTCTGGAAGTAGCTGCAGCCACACCAGCAAAGGCTGAAGGCGAACAGGTGTAGGAGCCAGCGACTGCAGTTGGGAAAAGTCGTCAAAGTTTTTTTTTGCGGGCACTGGCACGACCACGGGCTTTTGTGAGGGCCGGCGGGGACAGACCTGCATAGAGGCGCCCGCCGGCAGGGCAGCTTCGCTCTGCCATGACTGCCAGAACAGTTGGAATAAATGCTCAAACCTGCACTTGGGCGGCTGGCAAGCGCCGGTTAATTCCCAACAAAGCCCTTTGCCCCACCGCCCGGGGAAAGCTCTTCTTGGATTTTTCAGGGGCAGACTCGGCAGGCCTTTTATGGCCGATGGGCGACGACCATCCAGGTTTGGTCGTGGATGAGATCCCAGCCAGAACCGGCTCTTGTGGGGCGGTTCTTCTGGATAGCTTCATCGTGAAGCAATGGCTGCTGGCTGCGCCGACCAGCGCCGAGCTTCACCTTACGTGGGACATGTGGGCCACCAGGTGCCAGGCCGCGGGGAAATTGGCGACCCGGCGAGGGCCAGGAATTCAGTGAAACCCTGCGGCCAGTTGCTAAAGAATGCGTACCGGCTGCAGCGGTCCGCCCGCTTTCTGTCCGCTTTCCCGACAAGCCATATTCACCCTCCGCCCGGAAACTTGAATATATCGACGTAGTACCCGTCAGTGCCGGCTCCCAGAGCTTCCCTGGGAAGAGTGGGACGAAGGTTGCAGCGGTAGATCCTGAGCGGGCTGGGAAGGGCCTCCGCACCCCAAAGCGCCTGCGTTTTGCTGATCCAAAATGGGAGAAGCGAGACGCGTGTTCCCCTTGGAACCAAATTCCCCCCCAACCTGGGCATCGTGGTCCTCGGAGGACTCGCAAGATGAAAGAGCTGGGAGACCGTCTGGAGGACCGGGAAACTTCGACGACCTTCCTCCTCCTGCTCTCGAATGGAGAGTCAGATAAATCCCACTGATAATGAGAACCGTGACTGGCGGCGAAACTGGAGAACCTCCACCCGCTTCGAGGTGCCGCCGGTGCCGACAACGGCTGGCGATGGAGGGCTCCGGCTCTACACCCAGCGGGGACCGGAATCGCTAGCCACCGCCCGAGGGCCTGCGAGTGCATCAGCATTATCGCTAAGTTAGCGTGCAGGAAAGGATCAGTGCCAGCGTCGCCCGACGGCTCCGTAGAAGGCAGCGGAGAGCCCTCCCGCCCGAAGGGTGCTCCACTGGGCCAGCGGGCCTGCCCGGTAATGGGGGGACAGACCCAAAACGCCCAGCCGCCAGCGTCGCTGCACCAATCCATATACGACCACGGGCGCTTCGGAGACCGGGCGGTCTGGGCCGAACCTATTAAGAGGGGCACCGAGGCTCTGCCCGAGGTTCCACTTGCTCTTAGCCGCTTGGGACCCATCTGGCCTTGAAGACTGGTCACGACCAGCAAGGAGAAAAGGAATAAAAGTGAGAACAAGCAAGGTGAGAAAAGTCGGAAAAAAAAAAAGGAAAAGGCAAGTTTAGGAAGGCCGCCAACCAGTCTCCTTCAGACTATCGCGAGGCGTAACCACACCGCCTTGCTGGGTCTGCGCCGCCGGAAAGAGGCGGACGAGGCGTCTATACCAGGCTCCACTCCAGCCAAAGCGGCCGGGAGCCAATCAATGCACCCGGTTCTGCAGCATGCAATTCCTACCTTGCAACCCCTTATTTTGCTGCGCTGCTCACCCCAGCAGCAATGGCTGCCCCTGGTTATTCAGGTGCATCTTATTTGGCGCATGTTTGATTGTAATGCCCCTTGTATATTGGTGTATGTTTGATTGGAATGCCCCTTGTATGGAATTCCTATGCAATGCAATGGAAAGCCTTTATTAGCTTTCCATTGCATTGCATAGGAATTCCATACAAGGGGCATTCCAATCAAACATACACCAATATACAAGGGGCATTACAATCAAACATGCGCCAAACTTTATTTGTTTGATTTGTTATCAACAGCCGGCTGTTGATAGGTGCTTATTAACAACTGGGGATCAGCTGTTCCCCCCTCAGAGTCAGAAGGGTGAAAGGTTGAGCATGCCATCTGTTTTAAATGTTTATAAGCTTGGAGCGCTGCATTTTAACTTGTATAAATTTTAGTATTTTATCTTATTTATCCACTTGTATGTATTATGTTGTAAACCGCCCTGAGCCCTCCGGGGGAGGGCGGTATAAAAGTGGAACAAATAAATAAATAAATAAAAATAAATATATTGGCATACAAAAAAAATTACAAAATCACCGCCTAAGATATATAATCATGGAATTCCTATGAACTATTTCTAAACAGAGCTGAGACAAATGATAAATTTGATAAATATTTTTGTCAGCATCCCCAAATGCCCTCCCTTTTTCAGTAACAGTGCAGTATCTTGCTAGAAGGTGGGCTTAGACTGGAATAACTGTGCATAGAATTCCACTATTACTCATTAACTCACTCTGGTTTTCAGTCTCCAGTGGCTTCATTTGCCATCAGTGCAGCCAATTCTTTCCTTTTCTTTCATCTAATTAAAGCTATTTTGATAGAATACCTTGAGCAGTCATATATCCTCCACTCATCTTTGAGCTTTTATGCCCAACAAAAGCAACAGTAAGTATAATGGTAGAAAATATAGCTGATAAAAGGAGTAAGCTTATTTTATAGTGAGGTAAAAAATAATGTTGTCCAAATAGTACATTAAACATTTGTTCCAAAATTAAGCCTTGCTAAGCTTTAGCACAAATTGAGTCTGGAAAAGATCTATATTCTATACCATGAAGAAAAAAGGGAAACAGATTTCATAGATTTCCAGGTAAAATAAACATCTAAGCTTCATTTTTTGAGATATGGTTCCCATTCATCAAAGTCAATTGTCTCTGTCATTCAAATGACACATTTTTCACATTGAAAGATAAATATTTAATCTATTTAAAGGGATGTTTTTTCAGTCCTGCTGAGCTAAGCCATTTTATAACAAAATTAGCTTCATTTTCAGCAAATCAATCAAATAAAAACAATATGTAGTTCCTAATGTGTTTGACCCATTATATCTCATTAGCTGATAATGTTAATGAATATAACTACTGAACTAATTTCAGTAATCAAAGAAGCTGTTATTTTCACCAGAATCACTCAAGAGAAGTTCTTCTGCAGTCAAAATCTGTCCTCCATGGATTAGATCCAGCAATGAGTAACTGCAAGCAGAAGTTGACTAGCATAATTCTGCTTGCACAAAATCTACTGCTATTCCTAACCCTTTCCTATATATTATAGTGCTCATAATATGTTTGTGCAAGATCTTGCACAAGTGGAAACACAAAATGGGGATTCAACAAACTTGACCTAGTGCAATTGGCTACTGAGGTCTTTTTCTTGCATTTTCACTCACATCAGCATTCTAGTGCAATCAGACATTTTGTGCTAGATTCAACTACTGGCATAGTGCCAACGGCGTGGGGTGAGGCAGGGGTGCGGCGCCCTGGGCACCGCCATGGCAGGAGCATTGCCAGGCCCTGGAGTGGGCATTCCAGGGCATTCTGGGGGCATTCCAGGGGCGAGTGGTGCCACGGGAGGGGCACAGGGCACGCATGTGCCCTGGGCACAGTTCCCCCTGGCTCTGCCCCTGGATTAAATGCAATGTATTTTAGCTTTTACATGATATTCCTGCAAATCCTTTTGCAGGACAAATGTAGTGGGCAATGTTCAATTTGTTTATAATTCATGAAGGAAATGAGGTAGCATAGTTTTTCTACAAGTGGTGATTAGGTCATGTAGCTGTTTGGCTCTGCTTTTGAGAATCATTTGGCTAGATGTGAGGTCTAGTGCAGGATATGAAGAGTGCACAGCTTCCAAAGCTTTAAAATATTTTAAAGGTTCATAAAATGGAAGGACAAGGCCGAAAGAAATAGCCTCATTGCTATGTCGAAGGTTTTCATGGCCGGATTCAGCTGGTTGTTGTGGGCTTTCCGGGCTGTGTGGCCATGGTCTGGTTGGAAGCCCACAACAACCAGTTGAGTCCAACTGTGAAAGCCTTTGATGAAGCATTGAACACCTCTACAGGGAGGAAATGTTCCAACAGACCTAGAAAATGGACATGCTCTGGACCAGACCATGGCCACACAGCCTGTAAAGCCCACAACAACCAGCCTCATTGCTGTTCATCATTTTTTTTAAAAAAAATATTCAGTTCATTTGTACAACCCCTTCCCTCAAGGGCAACCTTGTGTGTGTGTTATGCACTGTCAAGTTGCTTCTGGCAACCCTATGAATTAATGTCCTCCAAAATGTCCTATCATTAATAGCCTTGCTTGCATTAACAGCCGTAGCAGATCAAAGTTAATCAAGTCACAATATGAAAACCATTTAAAATTTCTAAATAAAAATCCAATTCCAAAACCACGATGACACAATTCCTTTCCACATTTAAATAGAACAAAATAATGGGTTGAGCAGATCCTCTGTGGATCAAGCAAGTTTGCAGAAAGAAATTGTTGGTTGTCCAACAGAAATTGTGTCTCCCCTTCTTTTTCAGCCTGCGTCCCCCACCCTCACTTCATGGGGTCTGGTAATCCACAGGAATGGCATGAGATGTGGTCCTGGAGACTAGAGCTAAAGAGAGTGGATTGGCAGGAAATGCCCTGCTGTAGCAGCTTTTGCTCTATTAACAACCTTTACTCTGCTTGGGCATGAGTAGGAGAAACTTCTGTTGATGCCCTTGTTCTTCTGGCTCCACTGGCTCCATCACAGTGCTCTTTCTGATAGCAATCCAACGTGCAGAGTGGTTTTGGGGGGCTTTGGGGAGATAAACTGAAATGAGGGAAAAGGCCATTTCAAAAACTTTACAGACAAGCTGAACCAAAGATGCTAACCACATCATACCCACTATGCAATAGAGGATTTACAGTGTGGGTGCACATGTGAAAAAAATATTGTTCTGATTTGAGGAGGGTGTGAACATTATTTTTAAATGACATTTCAGTACTGTTATCTGGAAAGGTCATTCCAGAAATCTTGCAGCAGTATTCACAATGTCTTTCCTGAGTCTCCCGTGTGGAATTAAAATAAGACAGGACAGAGAGAAAGGAAGGCCCTCAGCTGATTGGTGGTGCATCAGTCCTAAAATGAAGAGTAATTACTTTCTATGAGATAGACCTGGTTATACACTACTGACCAGCTGTAGAGTACTCCCTGATCCCTTGCCATTCCTGCTTCTCCAATAGGATTTTTGATTCTGATATCAGGAGTGATAACAGACTTGAAAATCATGTCAAGGAAATAGCTGTGGTGTTCGATGTTGCCTACCTGATCCGAACCCAAAAAAGCAGACATTTTATTAGCAATATCTGATTCCATGCCCCTAATATGTAGACACATTTTACAAATAGTCACAGTAGCAATGTGCTAACTGAAGTGATTTCAAGCGCAGGCTGAATGCTGAGAAAAGTTATATTCCCACAACAGAAGTGAATATTTGATAGAAGATGTATAGGGTGGTTGCAACAAATGGGAAATGAATGTGCTTTTGCAACTTTGAAAACTGAAAAGGTCATTATATCAAGTGAACCTAGATATAATTAGAGCATGATACATGTCCATGCCAGTGTTCAAGTCACAGGTTAACAGGGTATAGGAACACCCCCCCCTACCTTTTTAGGTTATGACGGCAAAGCAAATTGATAATGGAATGTGAACTGTATAAATGACAGACTGTGAGATATCAAAGCCAAGAAATGTTTCTCAATGAGATAACTTTAGGTGACTTCGAGTTTACATTCCAATCTCATTCTCTCTGGTTCTCCTAGAACTTGATTCCCCTTCATAAAACAAACAGCTTTTAATTAATACAGCCAGGTCATCTCCATTTTGAGAGTAAGATTCTGCAGCCAAGAGAACAACAAAAATGTATGATATTGGCTGGCAGCCATTTTCAAACTCAATCTGCAATAAACTCATGAAACCTCAAGAAGTGGCATGCAAGCTGTCTCATTTGCCAAACTCATTATAAAGAACAGCCAAATTTTTTTTTTCACATTCAACTTCCACTCTTTCACTGAACCAGATGTGTTCTGCCAATAATGATTTGGGGCCAAATTCAGAATTGACATTAACATAGGGAAAAGTAAGCACTGTTGATTTTATTGAAGTTTACACCTTTTTATTACTAGGACCTAGATTTAGTGTATGAGCAGAGGTTTGTTTATTTTGCTATATTGTCTACTATGGGATTCAATGGCCTCCATAAGGTCTAGAGTAAACATAATGTTAGGGCTAAGGTATAATTTACTATCATAAATTGGCAGACAATGGTACATGCCACATTCTAATTCTCCCCTTGCCACATATTACCTTGATGCATTTTGCTTTTTCTGTGCCAGCATAAACAGGATTAGGGCTGTGCACATGGCTTCAGGCCTAAACTGGCTGATTCAAATCTCAAGCTATTGCCACCTTTCAGCAAACTAGAAATGCCAGACTTCTCTTACTGCCTCTTCTTTTTAAACTGTCACATTGCTAGCTTGTTTATTTCAGCAAGACATTTCATACAACCCCCACCACCACCATGAGGTTTTGGTTAGCAAGCCAATCACATGTGAGGTAGATGAAAGTAGCAGGTGGTATTCACAGCTGTTAAAGAACCATATTGAAAGAAGACTTACCAATGGCTTTCAGTTTGCAGGGATATCTTGGGTGGAGTGTCACAGGGCTCTATTCTGGGCCTAATACTCGTCTACATTTTTATTTGACTTCAGATGAAGGGATTGGGGATCTTTTTCAAATTTGCAGATGCCCCAAAGTTAGGAAGGGCAGCTAACACCTTAGAAGACAGAATAAAATTCAAGTTGATCATGGTAGGTTAGAAAGCTGGGCTGAAATGAAATTCAACACTGACAAAATGCAAAAGCTAGATCAGGGGTAGGGAACCTGCGGCTCTCCAGATGTTCAGGAACTACAATTCCCATCAGCCCCTACCAGCATGGTCAATTGGCCATGCTGACAGAGGCTGATGGGAATTGTAGTTCCTGAACATCTGGAGAGCCGCAGGTTCCCTACCCCTGAGCTAGATGAAACATGCATATCACTCCTGTTCTTCAGACTTTCAATTGACTGCCCATCAATTCCTAGGCTCAGTTCAGGTATGGCCTGTCACACACAAAACCCTTCATGGCCTTAGCTCCTCTTATCTGTACCATCCTACAAATGGACAAAATCAGCAACTGCTACCGGTATAAATGCCTTCTCTATTGTGGCCTCCACTATATGGAATGGTCTCCCTGAAGAGGTTAGGACGTCTCCCTTGGTCTTCCACAAACTGTGCAAAGTGGAAGGATTCCAGAGGATTTTTTTTTTGCAAAGATAGGTAGAACTGTATTGTAATTCAGTGGTCACAAGGTTGCATTGGTAAATTGATAGGGACTGTGACCTACACCACAGTATTGCTACCTAACACTGTAAATATGATTCAGACTAATTAGTATCTGTACTACAGAATGCATCATGTTTGAATGCTCATGCTTTGTTTCAGCTCTGTTTGAAATTTCTATACTCCAAACCCTGCTGTACTGTTTACTGGATGTACCATCCTGTTGGTTATACTTGACTTATACTACGTAATCTGCCTTGAGTCTCAGTGACAAAGGCAGACTATAAATTACCAGTGACTATTACCACTAGTACTATGAATAATAATAATAAATAGTGCTTTATTAATATGTATGAGCATAGAATGGGGGAAGGGGTATCTGACATGGAAATAGTAAAAAGATCTCAAGATTGCAGTTAATTAGAAACTGAACATGATGCACCAGCATGATTTAGGCTGCATTAGCAAAAGCATAATATCCAAGAATGTTTGGCGTTAGATAGCATATGAGACCACTTCCTGCTATAATGCTATAACTCCCAGGCCTCACTTTTGATGAGCACTTAGCTACAATAATTCTTCCATTCTATGTTACCAGGTAGAGTATGTTCAGAATGGTTGCTGCATGTCCAGTTTTGGATTGGATACACCTAAGGCAGAGATATGTCCCAGCAGAAGCAGGCTCACAGAAAGGACTCACTACAAGCCATGTCTGCCTCCTGCTCTCTCCCTCCCTTCCTGCAGGACCCTGGACAGCTCCAAAGCTGGCCACTTACTCTAAGGGCAATCAGGCAGGACTGAACTCTTAATACTGGGACATAACACTACGGGACTAAGCTCCTTGCCCCCAACCTGTTCTTCTCTGGATAGAGTTACTAACTTGGCCTGGCTATATAAACCCTCCTCAACTAATCCCTTGTTAATACGAGGGATTTTATCAATGGCTGGACTGTAAAACTTCTCTTCTAAGTCTGTGTTGGACTCACAAGGCAAAGGTATGATACCACACCACAATAAAAATTGTTTTTCAGGAAAGCTGCACTATTTGTTTTACATTTGGTGCTCATTAGTGTATGTGGTAGAGATAGTGATACAATGAAAATGATGGAAACTATGAAGGAAAATCCCAAGGGGTACTACCTAGCTGTTACGTTTGCTGTCACTGTCCCCAGTTTTTCCAGTACTGCTGTAATAAATTTAGAGTTTATATAAGATTTAATCTCAGATTAATTTAAAGGATATTTAAAATGGTCACTTGGAAATGTAAGTACTGGGAAAGGGGAGTTGCTGGGCAGTACTTTTGGACTAACTGGGCCCAGAAAATGCCTCCAGTAACCATGTACATAAATTTGAGAGGCCTAAACACAACCAAACTTATCCCTAAATTGAATGCTATGAAATTATATGTTAGGGATAATAAATTAGGTTGGGCTGAGAGTATATAACCAGTCTGAAATCACTAGCAAGTTTCCATGGCAGAGTAGGGATTCCAACCAGTTATTTAGCAACCTTCCTGGTTAAGCCCACAATTACTATCAGCATTTTGAGTTTCTAGTCTGTAAATGATCTTAGCTGTGAATTCCCAGCTTTCATTTTTATAAGGAAATCTCTAGGCCCTTCTGTTGAGGAGATATGTCTTTCTCTTTATATCTCCTTACTGGAAAAGGCTAGAGACTGACTACTGCTGCTGCTGCTGCTGCTGCTGCTGCTGCTACTACTACTACTACTACTACTACTTCAGCTTGAAATTCACAGAACCAGTTGCATGTTTAATATAATAATATTCAAAAGCTAATTTAAAACAAAAACAAAAACAAAAAGCACGCTAATGGCAGGGAGCAGAAATGGCTGCAATAATGGCTGTCATGTGAGCAGGAAAATACCGAATTTTTCCACCCACACTGCAGCCATCCTAGCTTTAATGTCTTTCCCCAAATTTCACGAAAATCAAGTTTGAGAAAGATCAGAGAAAATCTACCAAAATCCCAGAAGGTGCACAAATGTAGCACAATACTGGGAGGAAGTAGGACCCTCCCCCCTGCTTCCCAACAGCATTGAACTTGAGTTAGATGACCCATGTAGAAATGGCCTTAGTATACAGTAAGTGGTGGTGACATAATTTCATAACATAGTATAATGATGAACACAATTATAAATCACCTCAGTGTAAAGATGATTTTTAAAAACAGCAAAATACTTTCAGTATTTTGCGTGCTGTGTGGTTTCCGGGCTGTATGGCCGTGTTCTAGCAGCATTCTCTCCTGACGTTTCGCCTGCATCTGTGGCTGGCATCTTCAGAGGATCTCAACACGGTCGTACAGCCCGGAAACCACACAGCACCCAAGTGATTCCGGCCGTGAAAGCCTTCGACAATACTTTCAATATTTCAACTATGAGAGGGAAATGTCAAAAAATTTTGGTAACACGGTTAAACAAAAAACCAAATGGTTGGCCCCACTTCTTCAGCCTTTGGGGAAAATAACCTTTGAATAGGCATTTCCCTTGTGATGCTTACATTTTATCAAAGAGGTTGCTTTACTTGATTTCTTGGTGTTCTTAAAAGTGAGAAACTGTGCAGTCAGAAATTTTGCCTGTAACATATGTTTCATTAGCTGGGTAGCAGAGAAGAAAGGGAAGGCTGTTTCATCACCATACAAAGGCTCAATAAGTTATTTGAACTGTGGGCATGGACAGATGTTTTCCATGAAAGTGGTAGGAGTTAAACCATTCTGACCAGTGACCGTACATTCGCCAGATGAAAAATAAAATTTCAAATGGCAGTTGGATCCAGGCTTTTCTTGTTTTTTATTTTTTTTTACTATGAACCCATGTAGAATAGTGTCCTGTACAGTTAGCTTTACAACAAAAGGTCACAATGTAAAAGTCAGCCATGCCCCCGTATCTTGTGTACCAAAATCTACAACCCCGCTCTGTCACAAGGGGTAACACTCATGGTGTTTCAACTGACATGAATAATCTAAGACACTGCTGTTTAACAGCCTATAAAAACCAGCACGTACCTTGAGCATGCTGCCCTAAGAATACTCCCAGAGATCATGCAGGCTTGGTCACAGCATGTGCCTCAGTGGTGGTTTGAAATGGGAAATGACACATCTATGTTGAAAGCTTTACATGCTCCTGGCCTTAGGCAGGAAGGAGAAACAACAGCTGTATGTCATGGGAAGCTTCTTGCAGCCAGGGGGAACTAGGAAGGAAATGTTTCTTCTTGGCTAATAACATTCTCGATAAGGAGGAGGGGAGGATAGAACTGTTGCAGTGCTGGACTTGGCTTTGCCTCTGACAACGTCATTTAGGGACAGAGTCACTAGTGCCCAGGAATCTTATCACTGATTTGTTACAGTTGTATGGAATGAGCAGCAGAGCTAACATGGCGAGTGGTCTTTTAGGCATTGCCAAAATATAAATGTTAGAACTGATTGCCTACTGAAAGAAAATAACCAGTCTTGACATTTTCATGTGGAAAGATAATTTCAGCTAGCTGAATATAGAAATCAAAGTTTGAAACTTTAAAATGTCCTTGGACAAGATGAATAGTATTCAGAATGAATGTACATTGTGTTTCAGTGTGGTTTAGGAAGACTGAGGAAGCTGGGCAGAAAAACAATCTAATTGAGCTGGTGAATAACCAGAGTATTAAAAGCAGAGCTGAAAAGTGTATGAAGAAATATGCCAACAGGGGGTGACAATAAGACCCAGTGCTATCCCATGAGGGTTGTGGCCCATTAATCAAAACCCCAGAATCCTCTCTATAACATACAGGGATTCCACACAGCTATGCAGAGGTTGATAGGTAAACTATTCCCTGATGGCAGAAAGATTGACAACTGCTGCAATGTAGCATTACATTTCAGCTATTAAGATTGTTCAAAACAGTGTGATAATGGATATCAACTAACTCATATTGCAAAATATCAGCTGTCAGATAGCAAACACTGACAATGAAATATTATTCAGTATCAAGCATGGAATATTACATTTTTGGTGATAGATGGGGAAAAGTGAAGGAAGCAGGAGACACCCAGAAGGAATTCAGCATATGTACTCCCTAAGGATTCTCCTATATTTGAAGTTCAACAAGGAAAAAGTCCATTGTCATGTCTTTAGCGCAGTCCTGCATGGGAAGTGCACATGTACAGGACAGTGGTAGAGATCTTACCAGAAGGCTTCTAGAAGCTTCTGGGAACTTGGAGTGCTTCCCTATCTACCCCTTTGGAGCTGAAAGTGGGCTGGTTTCTCACCCAAATTTTCCCTTTAGAGGAGGAGGGGAAATTGCTCCTCCCTCAGTTCTCTCTTTGCCACCTTGGAAAGAGAACCTGCTTCACTGAGTGCTTTCGTTTTACTTCAGGATTGTTTTCTTCATTCACAATGGTTCAAGAAGTGTTCTAAATGTGGCACAAAGATTACTTTTTTGTTGTTCATTGAGTGTCCTCTATGCAGGCATGCATACCTCCCTCCTTTCACTACTGTGGTTTACTGTCTCTTCTAATGGTGCTCTTCCATAGTAGCAAAGGAAGAACTGAGGGAGGAGTGCTCTTCCCACCTGCTTCACAAGACCATTGCGGCAGGAAACCAGTCTACTTTCAGCTCCAGAGAGATTACTCCAAGTGTTTGAAAGCTTCTAGAGAAGTCTTCAGGTCAGATCTCTGTGCCTGGCTTTCCCAGTCAATCACATATAAAACCAGCATTTTACAAATATGCATAATGTGGTATGAACACAAACGTACATAGTACATATTTAAACCAAAACTCCATTATTAAGTGTGGCACACATGTGAATTTGCCAGATGGAGTCTTTCAGTTTTTCCTATTGTTGTGTTATGAACATTAGGAATGACAGAACATCACGTTTCATCTCCAGCTAAGAAGACAGTAATGCAAAGTGTGATTATGGCATGCGCTGGGAAAAGTCCTGAAGAAGCACAGTAAGAGTAAAATGGATTTACAATACTTTCCATTGACTTCTCCTGAAGGCAGACCCTTTTTCCTTTTGACTTCGTGTTTGGCTCATACCATTAAAATTTTTTGTCTTGAAGGAATTTGTCTGTAATATTGTTTTTGCTGCAATTGGTTTCCCTCTTATTACAAGACCTCTGTTTTGGAGTTCATGTTCTGATCTACACCACTTTGCAGTTTTGGTTTAAATATGGACAACATGTTTGGTGTTTATAACACATTATGCATACTTGTAAATTGCTATGTGGCTAACAATGAAGTCATATTGATTTGCAACATGGTATCTTTCTTATTGTTGCTTATTTGTGCCAGCACACAGTACACATTATACTGCTTTGTCGTTGTATTTGTACTGTGAACCTTTGCTTTCATGGCCTTCACAGTCCCTACATGTGCCTGCTCAGAATACACTTGATGAACAACAGTTACAGGTATGTGCAACTTTGTTTTGCAACTCAATAATGTGCAGAACCTTCTTCAGGGTCATTTGCTGGCCACAATTTTTGCATAGAGATTAGAATCTTCAATGAAATAATGTACATAAATTTAATTGCTGAAGTGCTTCCCTGCTGTCCATCAGACTGCCTTGTAACACACATAAAACTGGAAATGCAACAAACTTTGCAATAAAATTACATTTTCTATATCCATGATCACTCATGAACCAAACATTGGATCTCTTCACGCAAGCAGTTGCCAAACAGCTTTGCAACTGTGCAGCAATCAGAGTGGAGTTTCACTTTCTTCTTCCTTGTGGCAACATTCTCATTAGCAGAGGAAGTGAAACTGATTGTCCTCCAGGGTCAGGTCAGATGAGGTGAGGGGGGGGGACTGCTTTGAGGTTATGTAGACTCAAATTAGCTGTATACAATAAGATATTTTTTTAAAGGCATTTATGATCACTGACTGATTTTCTCACATTAATTTAAATGATTGACTGCTGGGTGGCATGCACAAAGGAGAGCAATAGAACTTCATTAAGCTGCATGAGAATACACATGCATAAAATGCAGCCAGTTGTACTATGCTGAACTGCTGAACCTGAACTGCTGAAACACTCAATGAAAAACTGGCTCCCTAGTCTTTTCCAGTGAGTAGATCTGAACCAGTGGATGTTTAAACATCTCAGCTTAAAACAACAAAAGGTTCTGTTCCATCAAGCCCAAACAGTTTTGAACCCAGTTAACATAGTTTTTTTCATCCAGTGCACGACACAGTGCAAACAAAAATAAAGTTGTTGGGTTGGATTCTGAAATCTGCAGACAGCTGTGTTCCTAGAATGGATCTTTGCCTATTCTCCTTCCCAAAGACACTTCTCCATGCCTTCAAATAGGAAACAGAAGTACCTGTAATGCAACATAAATGTGTGTCTGTGTGCAGTGGGTAGGAAGGTATTGGTAGAAATCACTTTCCTGATACATTTTTTTTCAGGGACAAGGTGATGTTATGTATGATTTTTACTGATTCCACATTTCCACTGCATACCCCCATGACACACCCTAGACATTCCTGAGAGTGCCTCAACCTGCAGGATTTAGAACAGGTGTTTAGGGAAATGGGTAGCTTCATTGAAAGGGAGAAGCCAATTATTGTTTCCATGAATTCCACTCTACTTGCAGTTCTCCAAATATATGCCACTGAAATTAGAAAGCCGGTTTATGAATTCAGCAAAATCTAATGGTAACATTGATCCTAAAGTGTTTTCTTTTAGGTTTACGAGCAGTGGAGCTCACCTTTGGAGCTCACCAACTTTGGGAATTGAACTCCTACATAGAACATAGAAAAATAGTTTGTCAGAGAAAAAGGCTTGACTGTTCTTCCTGAAATGTTTGGTTTCTTCGGTAGTCAAAGGTTTTCCAGAAGAAAACATCAAAAAAGGCAGACTTCACCTGCATGCCAAGAAAATCTCTAACGAGATCCTGTTGAAGGTATAAACTAACTCTTTAAAAAACCAAGACTACTTGGTTTTTCATATTTTCCAAGCTAATCAGAAAGATACGTAAAAGAACATATCCCTTGTTTTCAACACCCCAATAAACAGGAGTTCTTTATAAAAAGGTTTGGCAGACATGGTCTACATTAGAATGTGGACAAGCATGGGCTATGATTAGTATTGCCAGGAAATTTTAACAGCCTCTGACATTTTTTCTTGCTGACAGCCTCCTGTTTACAGATACTGGATACTGATTTGCTGTTCAGTGTAAAAAAAAAAATCTAATCAGCCAACTTGGCTGATTTTTATTTTATGTTGTGATGACACCTTTGAAGCACTCTGCAGTTTTCGTTTATGCCTTACAAAGTGTTATTTGCATAGAATGTCACTCACATTGGTGATTATTTCAGTTCTGTTTTGTTTTGCACTTGCTTCCAAACAATATGCAAGCATTTGCAGCCTAAAACATTCCTGTTTCCCCACTCATTTTTATTTTATAAAAGATATCAATGAACAAGAGCAAAAATATATTCATTCACATTTATATGGCACTTAACATTCAATGCTCAAGTGTAGAACTATAACGTTTACCTGCAAGCCATGGGTGAAGATGTTCAGAAATGGTTGTTCTATGATTCCCTGAGTAATTTGTTCAATCATTAATAGTCTGTGTAGCTAGGATGTATTTCTTAATATAAAATACAAACACAGCTCTGGAAATATGCTTGGGGGGAAGAGCGGTAAGGGTGGGGTTACCAATTACAGCTTGGGAAATTCTTGGAGATAGTTCCTATAGATTTGGAGGCAGTGCCTAGGGCAGGCAGTGTTCTGAAAGAGGAGAAGGTTCAGCAGAAGTGTGATGCCGCAAAGTCCAGCCTCTCAATCTGCCATTTCCTCCAGAAGAGCTGATCTCTGTAGTTCAGAGATTAGTTGTAATCCCAGGAGGACTTCAAACCGCTCCTTGAGGCTGGTAGTCCTAGGTTAGTCTGGGACAGTTGTAGGAGAAAAGCAGTGAGAGGGGTGAAGTTGAATCCTACACACGTTTTACACTATGGGTAAATATTTTTACAGAGATGACTTAGAGTTGGAGGTTCCACAAAACATTTGCAGAGATGACTTAGAGTTGGAGGGTCCACAAAACAATGCATATGTTCCTCTCCATTTATGTATAGGGTAGATTTCAGTGACAGGCTGTAGCATATTAAAATTTATAATAATACTGTGTGTAGTGTGGTGTAGTGATTAAGAGCCGTAGACTCTAATCTGGAGAAGTAAGTTTGATTCCTCACTCCCCTGCATGAGCAGTGGACTCTTATCTGGTGAACTAGATTTGGTTCTCAGCTCCTCCACATGAAGCCTGCTGGGTGACCTTGGACTAGTTATAGTTCTCTCAGAACTCTCTCAGTCCCACCTCTCCATCTTTTGGGCGGAGAGGAAGGAAAAGGAGTTTGTAAGCCACCTTGAGTCTCCTTACAGGAGAGAAAGTTAGGGTACAAATCCAAACTCTCCTCCTCCTTCTTCTTCATAAAATATTGGTCACAACTCAGTATTATTTTACATTTCAAAGAGATTTTAGGCTTATACAAATGACCGATGTCAGTATAAGGCAATACACATTAGAGGGAATAGGCACTGACAAAGTCACCCCTACCTATTCATATCCTCCATAAATGTGAACACACAGCTGATGTATATATGAGCTGAATATTCAAAAACTCAGTGCCTGAGTATTCCCATCTATGCATGTTCAATTATGAGCATGAGCATGAATGAGCATGGAAAGAGAGTGACCAAGATGATCGATCCCGAGTGGGAGAAGGAACAACATACTTGATCTTGTCTAGTACTAGTCTACTGATCTGAACCAAAACAGATGATCAAAATATGGTTTTCTTTAAACCTGAAACATTTAAAATGAGAAATCATTCCAGTCTAATTCACAACATCAAAATCCTCCCCTCCTGCAAAAATTATGTGCAATAGGATGATCATTTGGGAGCACCAATTTGGAGGAAAGGAGTAGACCTTGTAGTAATGGTCCTCACCCCTCCCTTAATTAATCTTCCAGGTGAAATTAAAATGGTTAGACAGCATCAAAATGGGACAAATAGCAGGCTCACAATGCCATCCTAAGCAGCATCAAACCTTTCTAAATCAGCTGAAAATAATGGGCAAAGAAGGGTATAACTCTGTCTAAGGATGACACCGGCCAATTATGTACAAGGTGTTTGCTGTGTGTTGGAGGTGAATTTCCATAATACAATTTTTTTTTGTATGGACGTATTTCCTCTAGCCCCATTTTCACTTTCCACTCTCTCCATGGCAAGCAAATCCACTTATAGCACAATTTTAATTTTGCTTCACTGCCAGAGCAGGACAGATTTGCCAGTGGGCACAGCTTTGCCTTGGACCTTCTCCTGCTGCCTGCAGCCAGACAACCTAGGCTTATTCCCCCCCTCACTTGTTGCCAACTATTTCCCACTTCTTATCCTGCTGTATCACTTGTATTGCCCATGGCCTCCCTGCTCCTACAAATATTTAGATCTTTAAAAATATTTAGATCTTTAAAAATAACCATTTTGATAGATCAATACATCGATACTAATAGTAAAAAATGTAAAATAATAAGACTAGTTGATCAGTCCAAACATCCAATTTGCCCCTGCATTTGATCAACAAACTGGAATGTTTCCAGCCTCCTAGTTTTATACACAAGCAATCTGTGCAGGCTGGGTGGGGCTGATGTGCTACCACAGCAATACACAGCACTGAGGAGGCTCAGAACTGGGGCTGTGCTGATAACAGTTTAGCAGGGAATAATTCAAGATATACCAAGTCCATGGTAGAGTCCAGAGCAGTATCCATCAAACCAGGAGTCAAAAGCAAGGAAGAAGGAGCAACAAGGAGAAGCCAAGAATTAAGGTCAAGAAGCTGATCCGTCATCAGTGAGGCTCTGGAGACAGCAGTGGTGTGCAGGCAAGGTCAGGAAAAATGCACCTTGCAACCACAACTGCAGAGATGAAAGAGGAGAAAAGAACAACTGCAGTTCTTGCGAAAGACCTTTTTGCCTAGACTCTGGCTAATACCTAGTCTATAATCTTGCTGAGTGGTGCCTCTCCTTTAAAACCAATCTCAATCTCCATCCGCAATGCTGACTTACATCTGGAGTCCCAGAACTACTGCCATCTTCCATAGTCTTGTTAATTAGCTCTGAACCAGAAGCCTGTGCTGGTGCATCGAACTGCTTGTTTGCTCACCCTCTTCTCATGAGTTCCCAACACTCCAAGAAACTCAGTCAGGGGGTGCAGCTATTTAATAAATTAAGAGCTGAAGGTCTCTTCTCTAATCTTCTTCATCAAAGGGCTCATAAACAGGAATCCTTGGAAACACAGTCACAGCACCAAACACCATTCTCCACATGAAGTTCAAAGATTTATTTGCAAAAATTATCGAGGTTAAACCATCAACTTCCCATGTAATATATCAAATCTTAAAAGAGATAGATAACACAAAATTAACACTCCAAGCCACAGAGGCTTAGGGATGGAAGAAAAAAACAACAACCGTCTCTCAGTTAAAACACAACCTCTTACTTTCCAGCTGTCTTTAAAAGTAAACTACTCCGCTCAAGGATGGGCCACCCCTTCCATCACTGAAGTCTGTGATAACCATTTTCAGGTATGATTAGGCAAAGAGCTAAATTGCAGGAGACAGCTTGTGGGGTAAAGTCAACCCTCATACAGCTGGTTCAGGCTCTACTGATTCAGCTGGTGTCTCTCTGTGAAACACAGAACTCTTCTTTGGATGAGCTGCCAGGAGGTTCCATGACACTACCAGTGATTTCAGATCACACTGGGAAAAGCCCATTGGTCTTGACACTTGGGTTTACAGCACATTGGAAGACAGAAAACCATGAACCTGGGCAAATGGCAGTCCTTTTGTGGTTTTGCAGTCTGCACGCCACCATCACTTCCCACCATAAAAGACAACGAATGTTCGGGCAAAGTGTACAGATGCTGTTTTCAAGACCTTTTGCCTTTTTTACCTTTTGTATGTTGATCTATCTGTCTGTCTGTCTGTCTGTCATTAGATTTATAGATTGATCTATTGATAAGATAAAAATTAAAGATTACATTAAATATTAAATAATACTCATTAAATATAAAATAATACTCATGCATGTTTGAGAACCCTGAAATATCAATCCCCCTGGACACAGACAAAAAGACAGCTGATGGGTAATGCCTGCCCTAATGCTAACAGGGCAGGGCAATAGGTAATAATGCCAAGCATGCCCCAAAACAAAGACTCTCCAGTCAATTCTCTTTGAAGTTGCTGGAACCTCGCCATCCGTAATTAGTTTTCCTGGATAGTATAGGGAATCTTTCAGAAGTTTTATGGCCCACTCCTATGCAGACCTGCTGATTTCCATCTGGACTTACTTTCTATTTAATCTTTTAGAAAGCAGAAAAATCCCTCTATGGCACTCAACTTGCTTGACTTTTTATGATCATCACCAAACTGTTCACCAACAGGTTTTTGGATGAGAAATGATGGCATGAAAGGCCAGTGAAGTCACATATGGCCTTACAGTATGTCCATCACACAAGATCCCCAACATAGCTGGGACTTCCAAATGCTTTTGAAAGTTAATGGTCTGTGTGCTAATAGCTGCTGGCCCTGGAACCTCAGCTAGCAGCTGGTGCCACTAATTGGTAGCCCTAAGGAAGCGTGTATGTGCAGCAGCCAGACAACAGATTCTGGGAACAACCAAAAAAAAAAAAACCCAACAGATTAGCATTGCAACGTGGATAATTCCATCGTTTACTGTGATCTTTAATCAAGATGAAAAGTCAAGGAACCACAAGAGACTAACAAACAATGGCTTCATCTGAGTATTGGAGCCCAGTTTACTCAAAAATAGGCATCCTTTGCCTTGAAACAGTTCAGCCTGTAGTATCTTCTTGCACTGCCTAGTCTCAGCTTCTTCCCCTACAATGTCTGCTGGACAAAACTGAAAATAATATCATCGAAGAATGTTGCCTGACCCTTGACCATTTGTGGGGGGGGGGCACTTGCTTTGTTATGCAAGAGGTCAGTGTAAAATTATATTTTAAAATTAGTAAAAAAAACACTAACTGAGGGAAGCAAAACAAAAACCAATACTTAATACAGGTTGTAGTGTCCATCAAATAAATACAATATAATTCTGCTTCTCTCCACTCCCTTTCTTGATCTCTGTCCTTTGTAGTCTATTTGGCAAACTAAAAAGTATAACCTTATGGTGCACAAACATAGCACAAATGTGTGTTTATTGAGTAGCTGAAAAGTTGAAAGAGATGGTTGGATAACTGGAGTCCTGAACGGTTCACTGAGGCCAGCTATATTGTAGAAACTGGAAAGACACAAGTGAATCAGTGTCCCATCCAACATGATTTTACAGATAACATGTGATCTCTTCTTTTAGAAAGACCTGTTTATTTTCTCAGGGCTGGCAGATTAGGATGTTGTCTCAGATTAGTCATAACAGTTGTCTTATTACATTCTTCTTCTGATTTAAGAATTGCCTATGCCTCCCTCCCTGGTTTTGACTCTGCTGTCTAAATTTTGACAAAGCCTTTTGGGGAGGGAAGATGGCATGGTATAGCCCAATATCCTCCCCCACTCCCTCGCACTGCTTTGCACACTTCTCCCTAATCCTCTCCCTGTTGCTGACTACTTCCTTCTTCTTGTCCTGCTGTATCACTTCTCTTGCCTGTGGCCTCCCTGCTCCTGCATATCTTTGAACAGCTGCAGTTGGCCAAACATCACAGTTCCCCCTACGGTGCTATCCTATTTGCCTTTGAGCAATGTCTCTCTCACTTTTCCCTCCTGTTTCCCTTGAAACCAACCCAAAGGCAGGAAAAGGGCATAGACCAACTTTCCTCCCCCTTTAACTGCTGCTATTCAACATTTTCATATAATCCCAAATAACTCAAAAATTTTGAGTGGTTTTTTTTTTTGGGGGGGGGGGGAATCAGAATAATCAATAAACAGAGTATTTGAATGAAAAAAAATCCCCTGAATACTGGTAAGAAAGTTTTTAGGGTTTTCTTTTCTTTTCTTTTGTCTTTTGGCTTGGATATACCAAATACACATCCCTAATTATCATTCCTGAATGGCAAAGATAGGAAGTGCACAGAGGTTGTGCCTCACAGTTTCCATTTAAAAAAAGGTTTAAGAACTAAGGATTAATGGATTAACGAATCATCAAAGTCTGCAGAATTCCAGCTGTTGTGCTTTTTGGGATAAGTGAAGGAGAGAACCCCCAAAATCCAGTCACCTGTGGACTTTATTCTTAGCATTTGAAATTCAGACCTAATTCACAAATAATTTCCACTCCTTTTGATAGGGTCCTCGTTATGCAGTCTGGAAAGTCAATAGGAACTTGGAGACTTACCCCAAAGTTCTTATACAGGTCTGTGCATACTGTGGCTGATTGCGCACAGCAAAGTTCTTGTGACTTCAGAGAGAATTAGCCAGGGAGCAGGGATGTAGGTATAGATTTTTTAATGGGGGGGGGGGTTCGGGGGTGGGGCCGAAAAGCAGCTCTCCGAGGTCGGGGATGGCAGACTCCCCTCCCCTGCCCTCCCCTGCCCCTTCCCTCTGGCCAGAGGCATAGAGGGAAAATGGAGCCTGGTGCAAAATCTGAGTTTTGCGCCCCCCCCCTCCCGGGCAGCCGCTGTGATGCTGGAATCCACCCCCAAACAGCATCACTTTCAATGGTGTTTAAACTAGAGAGCCCAAATTCTCCTTTTAAATCCACCTTAAAGGGAGAATCTGGGGTCCCCAGTTAAATATCATTGAAAGTGATGCTGTTTTGGGGTGGATTATCCCCCACCCTGAAACAGCATCACTTTCAATGTGGTGTAGTGGTTAAGAGCAGGTGCCTTCTAATCTGGAGGAACCAGGTTTGATTCCCTGCTCTGCTGCTTGAGCTGTGGAGGCTTATCTGGGGAATTCAGATTAGCCTGTGCACTCCCACACACGCCAGCTGGGTGACCTTGGGCTAATCACAGCTTTTCGGAGCTCTCTCAGCCCCACCCAACTCACAGGGTGTTTGTTGTGAGGGAGCAAGGGCAAGGGAAGATTGTAAAGCTCCCTTTGAGGTCTCTCCACCACAGAGGAGAGAAAGGGGGGATATAAAATCCAAAACTCTTCTTCTTCTTCTTCTAAACTGAGGACCTCAGATTCTCCCTTTAAATCCATGCTGAAGGGGGTGGATTTAAAAGGAGAATCTGGGGAAATTTGGGGGGTGCCTGCTGTCAGGGGTGCAATGGTTAAACTAGAAGCACCAAACTTTCAGGGTATCTTTAGGAGTCTCTCTGAATGATACCACTCAGGTTTGATGAAGTTTGGTTCAGGGGGTCCAAAGTTATGGACCCTCAAAGGTGTAGCCTTCATCTTCTATTATCTCCCATTGAAAACAATGGAAGATGGGGCACTCCCTTTGGGAGTCCATAGCTTTGGACCCCCTGGACCAAACGTCACAAAATCTGGGTGGTATCAATAAGAGACTCTCCTGATAATGCATCCCAGGTTTGGTGAAGTTTGGTTCAGGGGGTCCAAAGTTATGGACCCTCAAAGGTGTAGCCCCATCTTCTATTAGCTCCCATTGGAAACAATGGAGGATGGGGGCACCCCCTTTGGGAGTCCATAACTTTGGACCCCCTGAACCAATCCTCACCAAACCCGGGTAGTATCATCAGAAATGTCCCCCAAACAATCCCTGAAAGTTTGGTGCTGCTAGCCCAAACAATGCACCCCCTGCAGGCCAAAAACCAAAAAAGCACTACAATGTTTTAAAAACCCACAAACGGAGGGGCGGAGCTTCGGACATGAATGGGGGGGGTTCAAACCCGAGAACCCCCCCTTACCTATGTCCATGCCAGGGAGTCTTTCTCATGGAGCATGTTCAGTATTATTACCCACTGCCCTGTTTGAAGCAGGGCAGGCATTACCCAATCAGCTGGCTTTTTGCCTGCATCTGGGGAGGGTGATGTTTAACAGGCTCTCCATCACACGTGTGTGCTTTCATTTTTAATGGTATCTTTAATTTTTCTCTTTAATCTTATCATTAGATGGATATATCAATTTAGCAACCCATCAATAGATTGCTATATTGACATAAAAAGGGGAACTGTTAAAGAAAAGTCTTGAGTATGGTATCTGTACCCTTTGCCTGAGAACTAATTGTCTTTTATGGTGGGAAGTGAGAGGGGAATAATGGTGGCGTTCAAACCACAGAAAGACAACATGAACTGTTGTTTACTAAGTTCCCCAGGTTTCATCTTTTGTTGTGCTGTAAACCCAAGTGTCAAGACTGATTGGCTTTTCTTGGTGTGGTCTGGAATCACTGACTGTTCATAAAACTACCAGGCTGGAGATATTCTAATTTGTTGATCAAGTGCAGGGGCAAATCGGGTGTTTGGACTGATAGACTAGTATTATTATTTTTACATTTTTAGTGTTAATATCAATTATTGATCTATCAATATGGTTATTTAATTTTTTTAAATCTAAAGTTGTAAAGATATGCAGGAGCAGGGAGGCCACAGGCAATAGAAGGGATACAGCAGGTCAAGAAGAGGGAAGTAGTTGGCAACAGGGAGAGGGTGAGGGAGAAGTGTGCAAGGGAGTGGGGAAAGGTAAGACAGTCAGGCTGACTGTAGACGGAAGGAAGAGGTTGGTTCAGGGCAAATCTGTGCCCACTGGCAAATCTGTCCCACTCTGGCAGTGAAGCAAAATTAAAATCATGCTATAAGTGGATTTACTTGCTGCGGAGAGAGTAGAAAGTGAAAGTAGGGCTAGAGGAAATACATCTGTACAAGAAATCTTGTCATGGCAGACATGGCAGACGTTTGCTACCATGCAGCAAACACCTTGTGTGTGGCCTATGAGACAGGCAGCAAAAGTATTTAGGGAAATCCAGATGACTTTGAGAAATTCTTAGTATCTAATGGTGAAATAACCAAAGTTGTTTTGAAAGCCATACCCAGGATCTTTCAACAAATACTTAGTTCATTACTATCTTCCATTAGTCACATTTTCTTGTTCTTAGTATGCTCATAAAATTCTCTACCACTGAATTTCCTTCCCACATGGGATTTGTTCACCTACCAGCAGGGTACACTAGGATGGACTCAAATATGTTTGTTTAATCTCCCCTCATTTTGCCACCTACAAAATAATGAAGTTAAATAATATATATTTAAATACACCTTCATATGCATATTTTGAAATGAAGCACCACAACAAATTCTGAAGGGAGGACTGGAAAACCAGAGGAAAGGAATTATGATGTTCAGATAATCAAATGATGACAGAAAAATGCCCAGGGGATTCACTCATCACTGCTTGTCTCTTTTCTGTTCTTTGGGCATATGTCTTGATATTTGTGAAATAAACGTGACACTGGCGTCAGGTTCCCAGATGAGGTCTTTCCTTGCATCTCCTTGGTATTTGTAATCCCTTGACTTTTCATTAACGCTTCCCATTCCACTGATGCTCTCCTTTCTTATTGACTTCCCCCTCTACTTGATATTTCCTAAACGGCAATGCCTAAGATTAAACTAAACACATTTTTCACCCTCTTACCTGCTATATTAAGCATTAGGTATCATTAGCTGGCTTCTTGTTTTGCTTGGTAGGATTGTACTGAGATTTAGAACCTCGTTTATTAAACATGCAAACAGATATTTTGTACAGTGCCTGCTACATCTTGCAATATGTTTTATTAACGCCACGCTGCTCCGAGTCATTTGTCACTGTCAGTATTACTACTGTTCCTACCATTTCTTAGGACCATATTAGTGAACAAAATAGCAGAGGATATTGCATCTTTCCCCAAGGATTTGGTGTAATCTCTGAGGGGTGATAGGCTGGAACAGTGGTGACTCAATGCAAAGATTGAAGTGCATTTCAAATATGTTTAAGTTCCCTCCTCCTGGAGTATTATTGTTGCCAGTGCTTCAAAAAGTTAACTTTAGAGTTTTGTATAGTCAGAGAAACCCATATTCTGTAGCCAGAATTAATCACGCTATTTTAGTAATTTGGTATAGAATTTGTGATATTGCAGATTTTCTGCTCTTCCCAAGCTTCAAAGATTTTGGAATGTTTCAGAAAGGAATTACGGAGGAGAGAGAAAGAGGAAAAGAATGAAAAGGAAAGTTTTGCTGCATTATCTGTAGAACCAGAAGACAAAATAACAGAAGGGAGAAAAAGCAACGTTGTACAAATACTTGCCCAGGTATTTTTAAACATTTCTTAAATACTGCCTCCATGTTTCCACTGTATTCATACACAAAGTCTAGAAAATGCTCTAAAATGGATGAAAACTGAGAATCTTGTTTCCAGATTCTGAGGCAGACTTCTTACTTTTTTAACCCATAGCCAGAGGAAGATGATTTGCTTTTCTTTACCAAAAGGAGTCTTAAAGTGGTTTACAAACTCCTTCCCTTCCTGTCCCCACAACAGACACCTTCTGAGGTAGGCAGGACTGAGAGAGTTCTGGGAGAACTCACTGACAGAGCAGATTGGTGGGGGAAACAGGTGCAGAAAGCTCATATAATCCTATGGACGTGATTCTTCCCTTTGCAACTGCATGCCAACCCAGAGCAGCCATAGCACCAACACACTGCCTGACTGCAGAGCCCCAATCCAGTGGTCACAGCATGGATGTCTCAACATAGAACAAAGTAAGTACACCATCTGATATCCCATTATGGCAGATACTGCCCCTCCAACACCCCAGTGAGAGGCCATGGCCATACTCAGGCAGGTTTGACAGATGGCTCCAGGGCAGATGGCAGCAACATACTGAGCTGAAAAGGGGCTGCCACTGTCTTTGGTCCCAGGTGAGACCCCCTCTGTTGATCTATCCATATGGTACACAGCAACGGGCATACAGAGCAGTACATGGTAGTGAAAGGGCCCTAGAGCCTCCTCACATCCCACAGGCCAATAGCTCTGCCACACTGGTACAACCCCCACCCCCAAACACTGAGTCTGGGATGCAGAGAAGGTCTGGGGCTCAGGCAGGCATAGCTAGGTATGCCAGGCCTCCTGCTATAGTGGAAGGCCTCCCAGCTTCCAGGCTTGTTGCCCAGCCAATAAAAAAATGGGGCATGAGGAGTGCATGCCTTTTGTAACTTCAGTCCTTGCAGAGGGTTTTTTTAAAAAAAATATTAGGCACTGCAGGAAGGTTTAGGTTGGAGGAAGGTAGGAAGGTATGGGAAGCCTGCCTCTGAGTATTTGCAAAGTGGAATTTGGAAATCCTGTAAAACCTTAATTCCTACTCCTCCTCTCTTTGAATTTCTGTTTTGATCAAAATGGAATTGATTGAAACCAGAATTCTAAAAAGAGACAAAGAAATTGATGGTTCAGTTTCATGGAGTAGGTAAGTAACATGGAATTAAGAGAGTTCCATGTAACAGTGGTCGATTCCCCATAGGGGAAATACCCTGGGATTGAACCAGGACCATAAAATACCAGTACCTTTTGATCCCAGTCTGTCCTTCTGCGCCACAGCCATGTCAGCAGAGAGGTCTTGAGTTGAACCTGGGATCAAGACGTCCACCTCCTTTCCATGAGCCCAGGATCAGCTTGGCAGCTCTATTGTTACTAGTTCATGATTGGCTGTTGCTTTGGGACGTGAATGTGAACGAGTGTTTCCTTTTTTGTTTTTGTTTTTTTCTGTTATGGCTATGTAGCTACATCGTGACAAAGCATAGAGCGTCAGGAGGTGTAGTGAATGTCAGTTTTTATTTATTTATTTATTTTATTTTTGGGTTTTTTATACCGCCCTACCCCCGAAGGGCTCTGGGCGGTGAACAACAGTTTAAAACATACAATCAAGTCGATTTAAAATAGATACAGCGTTTAAACATATAAAACATATAAAACAGCGTCAGCAACAAAATCCAATTTTAAAAACCTCCGCAAAGGAGGGGGGAGGGGTCCCATAGATGGTGGAGGGACCCTAGAACAAGAACTAAGAGTAAGAAGGGGAGGGAGAGGCGACCATCAGCGGCCGGACACTCCAAAAGCCCGAAGAGAACTAACCTCCGTCTTACAGGCCCTGCGGAACTCACCCAAGATCCCGGGCAGGGCCCGGACAGCTGGAGGGAGAGTGTTCCACCAGGCAGATTTGCCAGGGCCGTAAAAGCCCTGGCCCGGGTGGGAATGGCCAGCCGCATCATAGAGGGGCCGGGGACTAAGCAGCAAAATTAGCCTCTGCCGAACGGGCCTTAAGAGGCCTGGAGGGGAAAATATGGGGTAATGCGGTCCCGAAGGTACGAGGGTCCCCAGACAGCGTAAGCAGGCCTTAAAGGTCAACACCCATACCTTGAAGATGATCCGAGGAACTCAACTGGGAGCCAATGCAGGCGGCGCAGCACAGGTTGGATATGATCACCGAAGAAGCGCTTCCCCTGTGAGTAGGCGGGTCGCGCATGATTGGACCAAGCGCTGCTTAACTTCGGATCAAAGCGCAAGGGTAGGCCCGCGTAGAAGCGGAAAGTTACAATAGTCCAACCTGGAGGTTTGATTTCGTTACGCATGGATCACTGTATGGCCAGGTCAAGTGCGGGAGAGGAAGAGCCAGCCGTGCGGGCCTGACGAAGATGGAAGAATGCAGCCCGGGTTGTATGGGCCACCTGGGTCTCCGCATTGAAAGAGACGTAATCCAGGTGGACCCCCAGGCTGCTGGAACCCGGAGGGAGGTCGGCGCCCAATGAGACCCCCTCCCACACACGGTGACTTGGAAATTCCCAACCTCGCCACCACTGGCCAAGCCAAAGGATCTCTCCGTCTTCGATGGATTAAGTTTTAACCTGCTCTGCTGCAAACCAACCAGCAACCGCCTCCAAACAATGCTGTAGCAGAGCTGCAGGGGCAGCGACCGTTCCCCCCTCCATCAACAGGAATGAGCTGAGTGTCATCAGCATATTGATGGCAAGATCAGCCCAAAGCTCGGTACCAGCTGGGAGCAGGGGTCAGCATGTAGATAAAAGTTAGAAACAATATAGCGGGGACAGGGGCGCCCCTGAAGGCACACCGCGGCACAAAGTGGGTACCTCTGTAGAGGCTCTGGTCCCCGCGACCACACTTGCTGACTCGCGGTCCCGGAGAAACAGGAGGCAATCCATTTGAAGGACAGTGCCCCGCGACTCGAAGCGGCCAGGCGGTGGGTCAAAAGGTCGTGGGTCGACCACGATCAAAGCGGCTAAGTGTCAAGATCTAACAATACCAACTTAAGCGCCCGATCCGCTCTTCGGTCAGAAAGCTGCATAACGGAGCGTGTCTGTGACTGGCTGACAAGAACTGTCTCTGTCCCATGCCCAGCAACCTGCGGAAGTCGGACTGGAAGGCCGATGTGTCAATCCAGGAAACCCTGAAGCTGCTCCAACACCGCACTCTCTCAATTACCTTCCCCAGGAGCGAAAAGATTTGACACGCGGGGGCGGTAATGGCCTGCCCAGGGATCTCCAGGATCCCCTAATGATGGGTCTTTTCAAGAGTGGGGCGGACCACTTCAGCCTCCTTCAACCCACCGGAAAGACTCCTTTGCTCAAGGAGAGCCATTGTTGATGATATTCAACAGGTGGGGTCGTAACTCCTCCCGGCAGGTTTATAAACCAGGAGGGGCACGGATCCAGGAGGGACAGGTAGTAGGTCTAACAGCAGCCAAAGGCCCTGTCAACAGCGGACTTCGGAGAGCAGGGAAAACTGGAGCCAAACAAAGGGCCTGAAGAGCGGCAAAGGGAGCCACTCCAGTTCACTAATTGTAGACAAAGTGGAGAGGAAGGGTCCCGGCGGAGCCGCGTCGAGCTTTGTCTGCAAAAAAGCTACTATAAATGCCTCCAGGACTAATGCGCCAATGGTGGGAATTTGCTTTGGAACCACTCCGGATAAGGGGAGGCAAGTTAAAGATTACTCGGAACAATTGTGCTGGGCGAGAGCTAGCAGATCGCGAGAGAGGAGGAGAAGAAGCGATCCTCTTTGCCTCCCTTGCATTACCGCCATCTCATAGAGCTTTCAGTAAGCGTCCTATAAGATGTTCACGCCCATTTGTGCTTCCGTCAAGCGAGATTTCCTCTCCACACTCTCAGCTTCTTAGAGCGTCTGAGTTCCACGCTTCATAAGGGCGGAGCTCCACAGTATACCACGGAGCCCGCTGAGAGCGGGTACGCCAGAGGACGTCGGGGCAGACGTAACTTCGATAATAGCGGTATCGGAGAGCCGGGAATTCCAATCCTCCACCTGCTCATCGAGGTGTATGCGGCAGAGTTCAGAGATCCCACAACGAGCATTCAGGAAACCAGTGTTCGGATCCATAAGTTCTCAGCGGGCGGGGCATAAAATCAGCCCGTCGCCTAGAGCATTGTGGTTGGAAGCGAGCAAAATCCATCCGGACCTTCAGGAGGCATAAATGGATTTGGGACCATGGCACTCTCTATCAGCAGAGGATAATGGACCAGATCAACGCTCCTGACCCAAAGACCAAATCTAGCGTGGTGGCTGCACGGCCTTCATGCAAAAGGTGGGGCCAGAATTTACTAAGGGGAGAGGCCTAAGCGTCGCCATGGATGACATCTAGGGTCCCACAGCCACTGTTACAAGAGGCGAGACGTATCGACATGGGCGTTGAAGTCACCCAAGACTATAAGCCTGGGGAACCTCAACGCCCAGTCAGCTCCCACCACCTCTAGCAGCCGTGGCAGAGCTGTCCCTAGATGCGCTAGAAGCGACCCGGTACACCAGCAGGGACTGCCAACCTCTCCAAGGCCAACCACTCTAGGCCGACACACTCTAAGCCAGTACGATCTTCGGGGACAGGGATAGCCCTAAAGGGAATAGAGATCACGGATGAACATTGCCACCCAGCCCCCTCGGCCCTGGAGTTCGAGTGGCTGGTGGAGGCACGCTGAAAACCTGGTGGCTGTGACCTGCCCAAGGCTGCACGGTCTCCGCCTTCACGCAGCTCCAGGTTTCGGTGACACAAGCCAGGTCCATCTGCTGGTCTCCGAAGATAATGCGTGGAGAACTGCAGTTTTATTAATGGATGGACCTGGCATTTTATCAACACCAGGTGATGAAGCAGGGTGTCTCTGGAACCCAACCACTCTGGATTCCTTTGGGATGGGACCGTGAGGTCAGAAGGCGAACGGTGAGCATATCCATATCTTGTCCGCCCGTGCCTATCATTAAGGCCGCCGTAGCCTACCGTCATATTTACTCCCCCCGGTCCCATTAACACTGGGATCCCCAGCCCCATAAATGGTGCCCCATGTCTCCGTTATCTCCCCCCTCCTCTCAATAGCCTAGCTAAAAAACTCCCACCTCATGTGGGTCTAAAACTTTACCACTACTCACACACAACTAACCAATTTGAGACTAATACTAAACTACACTAATTCTAATCTATAACAGCTAAAATATTATTGCAATCACACAGTTATAGGCAGATAATACAAGACCAAAGGAGAGAAGGGCCACAAGAACTCTAGCTATTGATTGAACAGCCCCCGATGCTCACACTACAGGTCGCTGTAGGTGTAACTAATAGCTGGCAGATAGAAATTGACAATGGCCAGGCACCTGGAACACGCAAGAACCAGTGGGGGCCAGAGGAGGGCGCTAGATGACAACACAAAGAAAGCCACACCAGAGTTACGCTTCTGGCTGCTGCTTCCTCCCAGTAGGCTTAGTGATTGAAATGGAACACAAAAGCGGCAAAGCATGGGGCTCACACCACCCAGTCTGCTCTCTTTGCATAAAATCTGTGTGTTCTGCCAATGCCCTCCTAGAAGCACAACCTGCACAGCTCCCTCTCAACAGCTGGCCTGTCATGTAGTCAAAGCAGGGTTCCAGTCTCTATTAGGGCAGAGAAAATCCGTTCTTTTTTTAAATACACTGTCCAGTTTTCACAGCCAGGGGTAGCCACTGCACCTCCACCACTCCAAACAAACAAGTTCCTCCTGTCCTGCCGCGACCATTTTACCGCATTTCGGGCCTCCAACAGGCACCAAACCCGCCGGTGAGGAGGTGGACGACTTCGTCTGGACAAATGCAGCCTCCCACAGCGTTAAAGGTCACTTAAAGGGGGCAGGCAGCTCCGGCTTCCCTCCTGCCAGCGAGGCTCTGAGTGCATGCAACCCGCTACCGTTTCTTTTTCCATCACCGGAGCCCCTGGGATGAGTAAAAGTCCAGAAGCTGGAAGACGAAAGGGGTTTCTGCCACCAGCCCTGATCTCAAGCCACCAGACTGCTCGCGAGCCTCTGGCGTCCGCCCAGTTCTCTTCGGCAAGCTCGGCCAAGGGTTTTCTGGTTTGGCGTGGTCAAGTTGGAGATAATGGTGGGGTCTTTGCACATACCGACTCCCAGCTACCTTCAGCCACCAGACTCGATCTCCAGTCAATAAAACCCATCCAGTTCAAAGGAGTGGGCGAGTGGAGAAAAGCCGGAGCCCCCGGCAAGGTGGAGATAAAGGGAGGTGAGGCGAGGCGAGATGCCGCGATATAGAGCACAGGAGATGCCAGGTACCTCATGTCATGCCATCTTGTTCTGCGTTCGTTTCGTTTAAGCCCCCAGTCCAATGAGCCTTTGCACTCATTAAATCGGCTAGCTGCCGACTAAGCTCTCAAACTCTCAAAAAAACATCTACAAAGTAGTGAGAGTGGGCAGGACTCACTCTCTAGGCTAAAAACTGGGAGGAATTTAACTTAAAAATCCAATTGTGGCGGAGCTCCGCTGCTGAGCTCCGTCGCGGACGCCATCTTAACTACATCTTAACATGTATTTTTGTCCTTTGCATGGAGGTAGCTTCGTAGCCAAGAGTAACATATAAAAAAGGCGCATTCCTGCCTGCCCTGAGTCACCTTAGGTGCATTCCTGCCTGCCCTTAGCATGCCTAGGTCACTGTGCTGTGATTGGCTGGCAGCTCGAATGGAGACTCAGGGCATGAAAAATAACACAGGACGATTCCCCACAATACCAGCGTCATCCCGGGATTCTCAAAAAACACCATCTTCCTGGTGGTTTTTGAAAATCCCGGGATGAGGAGGATATCACAGAGCAGGGCCGGGACAGAGCCAAATTTGGCCCGGGAGCTGTGGGGAGTCCCTCCTTGAACTGGGATGCCTACTGTGTGTATCCCGGGATATTTCTTCCATGGGGAATCGACCAGTGCTACTTCCAAGAAATATCCAAACAAGGTTTAAAGAAAACAGCACTTGTGTTCCCCACATCTTGTATTCACAGATATAGAGTATCAGTGAAGACTGATCCTGGCTTAAAATGACCTTAAAAGCAAATGTACCTCTGATTAGGGTTGCATAAAATGACCCCACACTAGTCAGAACACCCCCCTTCTCACAAGTAAGACACCCACATATGGTCACATAAAATAGGCAGAATTTGGAGTGGTTTTGCACCTGTGCAGTTTGTGGCTTTTGACAGAGCAGCTGACCAGATTTCTGCCATTGGCTGTGCTCATAATTTATTATATTGCTGGGGATTACATATGCCCCAGGACCATTATGGGCACATTGTACAGCTTTCCAAATGAGCTCCATTTTAAGAATATGTATACTGCTTTTCAACCTGTGCAATTGGCAATATTCATCAAGCTGGCACATGCTGGACAGAACAACAATTTTCAGGCAGCAGTATAAAATGTGCAACTTATGTTTTTATTTGATTTAATATTTTAAAGCACTTTACAAATACAAGCATGTACGGCTTCAGGGGTCAAGCCGGCAATCTGAGCAAGATCAGAATGGTAGAAATAAAATGGGAAAAGGCAGCATGTAAATATTTTTCTAAATAAATAAAAGCCTTGCAGAATCCTCCGAACCACCCCCCTCCTCTCATTCAAGGCAATGAAGGAAAGCTGCTGTTTTGGAAATCAATTTTTGAAGATAATGGATGACACCAAAGCTCCTTAGGAATGAAAATTTCAGAACAACAAAACCTCTGCCCCCTAGAATTCAGTGTTGCTACCCCATCCATAAAATGCATGCACTGAAGTATGGACATTGAAGTATGGACAGAGTAATTTGTGCATGCCTTGCTGCTCAAATTCAGTGCATTCTCTATGCATGCCATGTTGTAAATTCTCAGAACTGTGTTGCGCAAGTGTCTGCAAAAGGAAAGAAGCACAGTGTCTACTTTTCAAGTTCTACATGCTACATTTATGATTTCTCATGAAAAAATCAAAACATTCTCTGGGTGAGATGTTCTATAACAGTGGTGGCGAACCTTTGGCACTCCAGATGTTATGGACTACAATTCCCATCAGCCCCCCCGCCAGCATGGCCTAATTAATGGCCAGGGCTGATAGGGAATTGCTCAGATCCATAACATCTGGAGGATCGGAAAAATTCGCCATCTGGTTCTATAAGGACTGGTGTCTTATTATCTGCAATGTCATGTTGAGGGAATATGAATAAATTGGATCCTACCAGCTTTCCACAGGTAGCAGGGGAAGAAAGTTCAGTCCTCTTCACTGCAGCTCTCTACACACAGTCCCTGGACATACAGCACAGCCTTTTGTTGGGGTCAAAAAGGGCTGTTGGAGGAACGAAAAGGTAAAAAACATGGGAAAGCTGGTTGGATCCAACCTAGCATTTAGATTTCTCTTGCCCACTTTATTTCACATGGTTTTCAATCCCTTCTATGCAAAGAAAAGTGTAGTTTCAGGTTTCAACTGGTACATTTATATCTATGCCCAGGGAGCAAGATTCATGGCAAATTCATAGTCAAGTTCCTGAGGATAACCATAAATTCCAATGAAGCAATATATTGTTACAACATTTGTTTGTTGCTACTTTTTGATACCACATAATAAATCAAATACAGCTTTCTTCTGAAGGATAACCATGTGTGCTCTTTTGTTCAGGAGTCTGAGTTATCTCCACCCTTTCTCTCAGAAAGGAAAGACTCAGATCACTTGTGCACCTAATTGTGGCTACAGGCTTGTTTTGAAAGCCTGTTTAGACACCCTTATTATTACACTGGCTGTTCATATTACCCTGTATTCTCATAACAATGTCACGTCTTAAGCAGATGGTAGCCTCGGGGTTGAATTTTTTCTCTTGCTCTGTGGCAATATGAATTGGGAACCGAGCTGTTAGTATCTTTAGTAATGCTCTCAGGCTGCTCTAACGACAAGGGAGAAGGAAAATCTGAAACAAGGGACTGTGTAGGACAGCTGGGATGGATTACTATCAAGATTTCCACATCAAATGTTTGTTATACACTGGTGTCTATTAGAAGCATTACTGATGCAGCACTGATCTTGGTGTATGCACAGGAAGGAAGTGGCTTGATCCTTCTGCCCCTGACATTTTGCATGACTATCTCTCATCCTATGCATGTGAAATGTATTGAGGTCTGTCTGTGTTCATTCATTTATTTAAAATATATTCCTGTTTATTTCCTTAGGCTCCAGGTTGCTAACAGTGCAACAAGTTGTTGCCAAACAAGTTGATGGAAAACATAAGAATCCACTAATAAAGTAAAAAATAATCCACAGACTAAAATCATGCAGCCCTATCTGCCAAAACAGTTCACCTTGTCTCACATGGCTTCTGAAACAGAACAGTCTTGTGTACACTTTCCTACATACATCCAGTGAAGGCAACACCGATCCATTCTGGACCCACCACAAACGAAACCTGTCACTTTGCTGTCACTATATAGATAATTATAGATAATCTCAAAAGAAGGAGGGAGGGAAGGCAGCCTGGGAGTATTACTGGGTGATGTGGTATAGTAAGCATGTAAGCAAAAATGTGTGTGGCCAATTGAGCAGGAGCAAGCAAAATGTGGACACATTCAACTGACGAAGTTTCTATGTAAGAACCACTTGCAGAAAATCCAAGGCACAATGGAAAATGTCGCTCCTTAGGGCTTTGCCTCCATTTGGCAGGAACAAGCTACCACCTGCGTTGGTCGGCAAACACTGGCAGCTGGTGTTTCACTTGCATAAATGAATCTATGGGGAAAGAAAAGCACAATGAGATTCTACTGAGCTATCCTGTACAAAATATTGATAATGCTACGTTAGAATCTTGTAGTATCTGAAGAAAGAATTGCATTCACTTGATGCAGAGAACCAACCTTGTTCCTTTTATATTTACACCAGAGAACCAACCTTGTTCCCCATTTGCACTGCTGACAGTGAGAGGGGAACCAGACCTTGGGGCTGAAATTCACATGAGATGTGACACTGATACAGAAATATGTTGCAATGCCAGGAGTCAGTATTATAATAGGGATGTCCAAATGGGCTTTTAAAGCATGCCCTCAGCCACAATTAGGTCTCTGAGTATTTGCATTTTTTTTTGCAAACAAAGCACTGAAGAGCTTGCTTGAGGGAGGGGAAACAAGTCCCCTTAGACTCTGTCCTGGTAGTGTTACATTATATCCTACTGTAATTAATGAAAACTCAGTCTTTACAGAAAAAATGTTTTTTTCTGCCTGATTTGCATAATAAACAAAAAATTCTAAGTACTCCTCTCCTTCTTTCTTGGTGTTGGTTGATAATTATTGGAGGCATTCAAATATAAGCATAGAGATCTCCAAGTAATGAATTCTCTGCTGATTCAGTCTCACCCCGGATGAATGGAAAAACTTAATTAGCAGCATTTATTTTATTTTATTTTGAGAGCTGGTCTTCCACTCCGTAAACTTCTCCAGTTTATTAAGAAGTCATATTTCTGTCTGAATGGGGCAGGGCTTAGTTTCAGGTAGGTCATCTGTCCCCCTTTTCTTCCTTTTTCCCTTAGAACTTACTTGATTCTTAAATCTTGAACAGTATAATTATACATCTATTGTTTTTCTAGTAGGCTATCAACTTTTCACCCCCAGTGTCTGGCATCCACTGGAACATGAGAAGACATGGGATTGGCCTCTTTTTCTCTTTTCCTTCAACTGTTTACACTGTGGAAGGAGACATTGGGTGGCCAGCTGACATGGGGGAAGCCATGTTTTAAGCCAACTTCCATAAAACCGAAGTAAAATTTTTTTTATGGGTCTAGTGTAAAATAACTAGCTATTATAGATTTCATTCCTTAGACCAGTTTGTCCCAACTTATACATCCTGATTCAAAAGTGGGTCATAAAGTCAGTGAAAGTGAGTCCCAAGTTTTTGCAGTGTTAGTGGTTTGTGAATTATTTGTTGTTCTTTTTCAAATGGGTCCCCATATCAAGAAAATTGGGACTTGCAGGTTACCATACCAACAAGTTTTGGCATCTCTGCCTTAGGCAACTAAAGCTCTATTCCACAGCACCCGACCCCTACCCCCAATCTGGACTCTGTCTCATGGTTCTGCCTCTAGACACACTCTGCTCAAGTAATGGAATCCTTTATTTCAAGACTCAGCAACCCTATCTAGAATACATCTGAGCGAATCCTTCTGTCTATTCCTGAAAAAAATAACACACAACCAAAGGCAAGTATGACCTCAACTTTTCTCACTGTAACACTTCCACCGCAGATTACAAGTTCCTTATTTTGGAACATTACAGTTTCAGTGATAAACCCACAACTCTATTATTCTGAAGACATCGCCCCAAATCTCTGTGTAATGATAGAGTTGGACTTGAATGCCTTCTCTACTATCAAAACTCTCTGGGTAACCTTAGGACAGTCACTCATTCTCAGCTTTACCCATCTCACAGGTGTCAGCTCCTCATGCTGGTTCTCTGGCAGCATCTGCAGGTGGTGTTGGTCCACAGCCCAGCACTTCTTAAAGGTAAAGGTGAAGCCCTGGGGACCTGGGGAGGTAGCCAGGCACTCTTGCTGATGTGGAGCACCAGCTGCTCATAGAGGTTGTTGAGTGGCAGGCCAGCCATGGCCCCACAAGCCTGTTATTATATAATATAATACTACTAATATATCAATAACAGCATCTGAAAGGAGCTGGCAACATGGAAGAGGAACAACAGAGGAGGCATGGATAACAATGGGAGGGCTGACCATGGCCAGAGGAAAAAGGTCCCTGTGGTAAGCAAGACCACTTCTAGCACAAATTTAATCTTGCTTCACAGCCAACTTTGCCCATGAAAACTGTGACCTAGCTGTGCAGTGACAGCCTCTGGCCCATTTGTGTGGTACAGAACCTTTAAGGATTTGTGGGGTGGCACCTCATTTTTACCTATATCCTCCTCCCCACACTATTTCCACTTTCCCTCACTTGGCAACCCTTATATCCTCTCCCCCTTCCCTGCCTCCCTGGCTGAGAAGGAGAGAAGATGCAGAAGATCCCAAGTTCAATCCCCAGCATCTCCAGTTAAATGGATCAGTTAGTAGCTCATTTGAAACACCTCTACTTGAGATCCTGGAGAGCTGCTGCCAGTCTGAGTAGGTAATACTGATCTAACTGATGGTCTGATTCAGTATAAGGCAACTTCATGTGTTCAAGTGGTGTGGAGAAACGTGAATAAAGTGGAGACCCTCCCCGAATATGTTTTGATGATTTAACATTGGCTGAGCCAACGTCTCAGTGTTGGGACAACAGCAGAAGTAGCAGAGTCCTAATGGTATTTAGGACTCATGGTCTCCATCCAAGCAAAATGACATAAAATGAGAAGCATGCATGAACCAATGTTTACATTGCTATTTTACCTACTGTATTTTTTTTGCCAGAAACAAACTGCAAAAACCAAATAATGGTGATGAGTTCAAAAGATCTTGGAAATCTTGTCCTGTCTTGGATAGCCCCGGTGTAGAGGAATTGCCATTATTAGCTTAGCCAAAGCTATTGGGGGGGGGGGGTGAGTTTTGGCATAGCAGTCCTCAAGATAATGGCTTGTTTTGGCTTTTCTCCAGTGCCTTCTGCTTACCACTGAGCAACAGTTGATTGAGGTTGTGAACCAGCTGAATGAAGTTTCTGTAACAGGAATGATGAGTCACACTACCTGTTTGGGTTAATTGGTGCTACTCCTGATTAGGTTTTGGTTTTCCTAACTGTTCCTCTTCATTGGTGATTTGTGGTTAACCAGTTGGTTCCACTTGCTTAGCAACCATGTTGTAATAAATTAATGCTTTTACGTGCATAAGAGCTTGTATATAAGATTTATTGCTTGCTTAAGGATGTACATCTCTTGGTTTTAATTGCTGGCCCTTCACAGACTGATTGCTTGCCAGTATTTTTTTAAAAGGACTATTGTAGTTAATAAAACCTTCAAAAAGGTATTTTAAAAGGTTTTATTTTATCTCCGAGTTGTGAATATTTTCAGAGTCCTAACCCACGCAGAGAGGAGAGAGGTTATCTCTTTCTCTACACCCAGTTAATCTGATCTCATCAAATCTTGGAAACTAAGCAGAGTAAGTATTTTAATAGGAGACCACCAAGAAATACCAAGGTTGCAATGCAGAGGTAGGCAATGGCAAACCACCTCTCAATGACTCTTGCCCTGAAAATCTGAAGGGGCCACCATAAGTCAGCTGCAACTTAACTGTGGAAAAAAAGGAAAAAGAAGACAAAATAAAATGTGCAGTCCAATGGTACTTGATGCTTAATGATTTTCTGTGGCGTTTGTAGTCACTTTTCATATTTATGGGAGTCATCCATCCATGTAGGCAATGTAACATCTAACTTGGCAGACTGACAGTTTTCTGGCTCTCCAAACAGCATGTTTTGAAGCATCAATGAGTTCAGAAGCTTCTGTGGCTGAGATCCAAGAAACATTGTTCACTTGAATTGATGACTCATCTGATTACAAAAGTAGTCAAAGTCAATGCTGGGAGCAGCCTACACCTGTAGTTTTCAGTAACAGCTTTTTGTAACAGCTATTCATTAATTATAAGTGTATCTATAAAGGTCAAGAAACAAAAAGATTTCTTTGTAGATTCTCAATGGCTATATTTTCTGGACAATTCCAGAGTCTGCAGACCTGGAAGTTGTATGACCAACCAAACTTGTTCAGACTCCAGGAGAGTAAACAGGTTCAGTGATGCAGCTCAAGGTAGCTTTCTAGCATTCTTCTGATTGCTGGACATCAAGCAGAGAGCCAAAGGGCAACCTTGAAAAGGAATTAAGATGGCTACAGGAGAGCGAATGAGAATAGACAGTTGGGATTTCCCAAAGCTAAGTACTCACGTAAAACATATTAATACTGTGCAACAGCTCTGAATCTGCCACTGCTGATAGCCAAAGGGGATTGAACTGAGTATCTGCCATCTGTGATTTGTAGCTAGCTGGTTGCAATCCACTACTTTTCCCCTAATGTAGAAACTGAATTCCATTCAAAGTGTTCCTGATTTGGTTTTATTGATGAGACGAACAAACAATGGGGAATGGCGTTTAATTTTGGGTTTCATTCATTGCTCATTTTGAGAATTAGCACAAACTTGAGCAGGTTGATAGTTCCCTCCTTTCCCAGTTAAGATATCTGGATATGTTAACTTTAGGGCTAATAAAGATTTATTTATATCAAAAGAGATCAAAAGAACACTGAATTAACTGCTGCATGCACTAGCCTGTTGGTCTTTTGGGATAGAAATAAAAAAAATTGCATAGCAGTGGGAGTTCATTAAATAACCACGTTATGTTGTTTACATGTAGCAGGGATTATATTAAAATATTGCTTCTTATATCATGTTGCTTACTTTATTAAAATGGTACTTTCATAAGATGTCAGAAGGTTTAAATCACAGGAGGACAACTGAAGCTGCCTTCTACCAAGTCCGAACATTGATAGGTCAAGATCAGTATTATTTACTCTGACTGGACACAGCTTGCCAGGGTCTCAGGCAGAGGTCTTTCATCTCATCCACTACCTCATCCTTGTAACTGAAGATGGTGGACATCAAACTTGGAATCGTATTAGCCGAGAAGGCTTTCTTTGGCGGAATCACTTGGAGTGCACATGTGGTTTCCGGGCTGTATAGCTGCGATGTTCTAGCAGCATTCTCTCCCTGGCGGTTACGCCTGCATCTGTGGCTGGCATCTTCAGAGGATCTGATGTTGGAAAAGCAAGTGGAGTATATATCTGTCCAGGGTGTGTGGGGAGTGTCCAGGGTGGGTGGGGAAACCTTGTCTGTGAGTACCAAAGGCGGCAACCAGGTCAATAGTTGAGGGCATCTGAATAGAAGTATGAGTAACAATGAAGACTATAGCCTGGGAGTAACCCTGTAGATAGCAAGGTCACTGGTGGGAGCATCTGAATAGAAGTATCCTGGCCTGTTTCTTTTATTGCTTTTATTAAAAACAAGCCACATGAACAAATATAAAGAGCCATCTAGAGGGAAGGTGTTCTTACCATACATCAAGGGAACCACTGATCGCATAGGAAAACTGATGAAGAAGCACAACCTACAAACAATCTACAGACCCACTAAGAAAATTCAACAGATGCTACGTTCAGCAAAGGATAAGAGGGATCCTCTAGCTACTGCAGGAGTCTATCGCATACCATGCAGCTGTGGACAAGTCTACATAGGAACCACCAAACCTTGTACACAGACACGTATCAAAAGAACATGAAAGGCACCTGCAGACTATTTCCAGCCAGAAAAATCAGCAATAGCAGAACACATGATAAACCAACCTGGACATAGAATATTATTTGAAAAAACAGAAATTCTGGACCACTCTGAAAGGCACTACGTCAGACTACACAGAGAAGCAATTGAAATCCATAAGCACATGGACAATTTTAACAGGAAGGAAGGAACTCTGAAAATGAACAGAACTTGGCTGCCAGTGTTGAAAAATACTAGGGTCAAGACTGTGTCAAACCAGCTCCACACAAACACAGGATGACCATAGACAAAAGAAACAGGCCAGGATACTTCTATTCAGATGCTCCCACCAGTGACCTTGCTATCTACAGGGTTACTCCCAGGCTATAGTCTTCATTGTTACTCATACTTCTATTCAGATGCCCTCAACTATTGACCTGGTTGCCGTCTTTGTTACTCACAGACAAGGTTTCCCCACCCACCCTGGACACTCCCCACACACCCTGGACAGATATATACTCCACTTGCTTTTCCAACATCAGATCCTCTGAAGATGCCAGCCACAGATGCAGGCGAAACGTCAGGAGAGAATGCTGCTAGAACACGGCCATACAGCCCGGAAACCACACAGCACCCAAACTTGGAATCTTCTGCACACAAAGTAGATTCTCTGCTGCTGAGTTATGAGTCTGCCCCTCCATTGATATTTAATAGTGTTATTGTCATCTTTTTTTGTTTTTATTAGTTTTATTTGTATTGAGTGCGCACATTGCCCACTATTCTTGTACCACAATGCACATTGACAGTGTATGCCATGTGTACATGTAACATTGTGCAACATAAAATGCTGATTTCTTGATGCAGAAGTAAAGAGTCATCGGTTTAATTTGCACAATGGCAAAATGATACAGAATTGGATATTTTTAGCTCATAACAGCATGGATAAGAAATTCAAAATCATCCCCAGACTAGTCTTAAAAAGCAGAAGATAATACAAATAGAGAAAATGCCATTACAAACTTTATGAATCGTTAATGTGGGGAAATTTGCCCAATTAAGGTTTCAATGCCATATGTAGTTTCAGTGCATTAACACACAAATATTATCCTGTGCTTTCCCAATCACCCATGCCAATAGAAAGACTTTTGTTTAGCTCAGAGGAACTGAAATATTGAAGAGGAAGCAAAGCAAAATATCTATTAAAGCAAAATAATTATTGAGTAAAGAAAAGATTTGACCAACTCTCTATGACATCAGAGTGGGAGTCAAAATATCACATTTATACACAATCCTACAGAAAAGTTTGGATATTAAAATCCCTCCTTCCCTTTGCTTGTTATCTAAGGAAAAAAAATTAAACATGAACTTCATTTGCCTGATAAAAAATATTAAATCCTTTCTTACTGATAAATAAGCTAGATCAGACCATTTATCTAGAATAAACAGGCTATAGATAAACACTAAATATTCTCAAGAGTTCATTGTCGATGGAAGAGAAATAAAGTCTTCAAACTGATTCATGCAAAAATACTCTCAACTGGAAATTTGGTCCTGAATGGCCTTGTCTCATCAGAAAACACTGTTTAAAAACTTGGGTGGGGGCAGGGGGGGATGAAGGCTAGGACTTACAATAATGAGTTTAAATTACAGGCAGGAAGGTACCAATTGGATATTAGGACAAAAATGAGTTGCTTAGCAGTGGAATGTTTCAGGTTGGTAATCTATTTGGGAATGACCTGGCTCTTCTCCTTTGGACTTCCCTAAGCCAGAATTGCCTGGGGGGTAGGACTGCCCCACTGCTCTCTCTTCAGGGTAGACTCATGGTGAGTGAAGAGAAACAGGAAAAATTGGCACCCACCCCCCTTCTATCAGCAACTGGCAGAGGTCAGAGGGAGACTTACCAGGTGGTGGGAGCCCTTGCCAGTGACATACTGACATGACATCCTGTATGCACCAGAAGTGATGTCAGAGTATTGAGACTCTGCTGATGTCCCCTCTGCACATTTTGTGCCATCTTATTCTTCCGCTGAATATAGCCCTGCCCCCAGCAAGAGAGTGACCAGTTGAATGTAGCCCTGCACCAAGCAAGAGGATGGCCCTGTTGAATGTAGCCCTGCCCCCCAGCAAGAGTATGGCCTCCCTGACTGGGCCCTCCCTTCTCCTTCCTCACCCTACCCGAAGGTTTTAAGAGAGTGCTCTACCTGCTTGCGCACATCCACAGGAGGCCACAGATGCTTCTGTTCTTCTACTCTGGTCTGTTCCCAGGTGCAGTCTGCTGCCTGATCTCCACCTCCCTTTTGAGATATGTGTTGGGCCTGACAGGTTCTGAGGATGCTAGTGGTGCATTTTTTTCTGGGCATAGTCTCTCACTTGCTTCCTTCTTCACATCATCTGCTTTGGGAGCCTGCCTCAGTAGTGCCTGGGTTAGGCTTGAACAAAGACCAAAAAATTCAATAAAGTTCAGATTTGGATTGTTCTGGCTTTAAAATTATTGAAAACCCCAAATACCTGATTTGGAAAACCTGAAAATATTCTGAGTTCAAGAAAAAAAAACAAAAATCAGGTCTGTTGACATTATGGGGAATTTTTTTTTGCTTTTTTGGTTTTCTGCCTGTAGGGGGCACGTTTTTAAGTTAGCAACACCAAACTTGCAAAGAGGGCTTTAGGACACTCTCTTGATGAAATCACCCAAATCTAGTGAACTTTGGTTCAGAGGGTCCAAAGGGGGTGCTCCCATGTCCCATTGTTTCCAGTGGGAGATCAAGAGAAAAGATCTAATAAGAGATTAAGATAGCAGATCAAGACAGACTGTGATCCTTCTCTCTCAGCAGGCTGAACACTGTTACAGCCTCACAGGTTGCACTTTAGGTGATTCGCCTTTCATCACTGGTCTCCCTTTCCCCAAGAGTGCTGACGGGGTGCAGCCTCAGGATCTGGGCATCTAAAAGGGAAGGGAAAAAGAGAGAGAACATAATTACAATAATGAACACAATTTCCTCTTAGCACATGAATGTCTATTTGTAATTCTATTTCAGGGAAGGCTTAAGGACCGCCACTGTTTGAGAGACAGTCAACCACTCATTCTGGTTGTGCTGTCTCTCTCTCTCTCTCTCTCTCTCTCTCTCTCTCTGCATGGCCTTGGTCTCTTGAAACAACACAATGAGGGCTTCCTTATGCTCCTCCAAATGCTTGAGAATGGTGTAGGTCCGTGGTGGTGAACCTTTGGCACTCCAGATGTTATGGACTACAATTCCCATCAGTCCCTGCCAGGATGGCCAATTGGCAAGGGCTGATGGGAATTGTAGTCCATAACATCTGGAGTGCCAAAGGTTCACCACCACTGGTGTAGGTGGAGTTCCAGTGGCTGTTTCTCATGCAGCAAGTGGAGGTCCCTCACACATTTGTCAGCATATCTGGAGGTGATGCCAGAACGCAAGAGCCTCAGCATCCATCCCGTGATTCTCTTCAACCACAACTGAGTGGGAGATGCATACCAGGTAGTGAGTGAGCAGAGAACCCTGTCGAACCCAACATGTTCTCCCATCTTGCCAATGGCATGATCAGTCCTATGTGCCACTGCCTGCCTCCCACTCTTTGGTACACTACTTTGGCAACTAGTTTGGCACATTCTATCATGACCCTCTAATGTTTTAGCTTGGATCTGGCCATGTTTCTAGTTACTGGGGCCTCCTTCTTAAACAGGCTGGGAAAATTTGTCTGTGTTCTATTATCACATGTAGCTGAAGTGAAACTTGTTAGGTGTTACCATGGTCAAAGGAATGTGTGTGTTTGTGGATGCATGTGACTTCCCTCTTCTCCCCTCCTTCTTCTTTCTTCTGGGAAATGTTTGTATGCATACTTTCTCACCTCAGAGAGGGGGTGGATCTGACATGTCTCTGCAGGGGAATATAATCTTTTGCTTGCAGTCTTCTGGTCAGGTTAAACAATAAAACCATTTTCTTTCTGAAGTCCACTTGACAAGGTCTGGGGTGCTGCTGGCAACATAAGTATCTATCATCAGTTGCAGGAGAGGAGAAGGCTCCCAGGATGCTGAGGAAGAAGGGAATCAGGCCACACACTTAGCTGGAGGCTACAACACAAGTAGCCCAGTGTAGGAGAAACAGCTAGGCAGAACAGAGAGCAAGACCAACAAGCTGTGCAGTGACAAGAGGCCAGAGAAAATGGCCCTGGCTTTGAAGGCTCCATCTCAAGGGGAGGAAAGGATGGTCTATCCAGGTGAAAAGGGAAGGAATTGCTGGGGCAGGGGGCAGAAAGTAGTCAATTGCTGGGGGAAAGGGCTCAGCAGCATCAGGACAGAGCAACTGGAGACCCAACCCACTCCTGTCAATTAATGGGCACCAGATGACCCACCTGGGAGAAGGGTTGACGGGAAACCCGTATAAGTCATAGATGAAACAGGGGCAGAAGAATAGGATCTTCAAATAGGCCTTTAAATAGGATCCCCTGAAGGGTAGGGAGGGGTCCCAGTTGATGGAGTAGTTTATCCTGGACAAGGTAGGAGGTACGTGCTGTTAACCTCATCGTTGACCCATCTGAGGCCTGGGGTGCCTCCCAGGGAATGGTGGGGAGCAATGGCTGAAGTTGTTTGAAGAGGAGGAGGAAGGCCACAAAAGACACAGAGAAAGTCTGCATTCTGTCTCTCATGCCTGGTTCCAATAATAGGCTACAGAGATCTTCTGCATCCCATGGAAGAATATGCTTGCTTTCACTCCAACTGTGCTACTGGCACCCAGAGCCAGAAGCAGCACACTGGAGTAAGATGCTCCCTACTTGTTCTGCTGCTGCTGCCCAGTCATCAAAGGTATCAATTCGGAGGAATGCCATGAGTTTTGATGGTGTTAGTCCTCCTCCCTTGTTATCTTCCCACTGCTGGGAGCAGCAAAATGAGTTCAGCTGGGTGTGATCCAAGGTAGAAACAATATTTATTTATTTATTTATTTTTTCAATTTATATACCGCCCGATCCCCGGTATATACAATACAAGAAGAGGTGCATTACTCCTTCCCATGTTCAGAGCTAGTCTAATGTCCAAGTAACCCAAGTACCTAACTGGCAGGGAGCATCAGCACAGCATGGGCAGATGCCACTGGTATAGTTTGCATTAGTCCTCACCTCTCATTACAAGTAGAAGTAGTAGTAGTAGCTTGGATTTATACCCCACTTTTCTTTCCTATAAGGAGATTCAGGGCAGCTTACAAACTCCTTCCCTTCCCCACCCCACAAAAGACACCTTGTGAGGTAGGTGGGGCTGAGAGAGTTTTGAAGTGTGACTACCCAAGGTTACCCAGCAGGCTTCATGTGTAGGAGTGAGGCAACAAATCCAGTTCACTAGATAAGAGTCCACCAGTCATGTGGAGGCATGAGGAATCACCCAGTTCTCTAGATTAGAGTCTATTGCTTTAACCCACTGCACCACATCGATCTCATTACTTGGGTCTAGGCTCTAAAACAAGAGGAGAGCATTTTGGGGTGGCATGTTATACTGAGCTATGCCTCTTGTTATTCTTGTCATTGCTGCAGAATCTGAGACAATTTGCATGCAGGATGTGGACAGCAGTTATGTCATGGCTCACAGTATCTGGCCTCCAGCTTGAAGAAGTTGGCCACACTTTTTCATGCAGCTGACAAAGCAGCCTTTGGCTCACAAAAGCTTAAGTCCCAATAAATTACAGTCTTTAAAGTGTCAGAAGACTCATTGTTACCTTGGCTGCAGTAGACTAACATGAGTATCCCTCTGGAATTAGTCATTACTAGCTAAAGAGGGATTTCCTTTTTACCGTAAATGATTTTAGAAACACACTTCCACTTACTGGCTTGGATTCACCAAACCATTTCTGCAGAAGGAAGGATTTTTGCCTCTCCATTCCTGCTACAGCCCAAAATTCTCTGGGAAATTTTGGACTGGATGCAGAGGTAAGAAAGTCATATTCCACAGATTGAAATCCATCTATTCACATAAATGATCCACTGGATAGGGATGTAGTACATACAAAAACCCTTTGTTTTAATATTTGGATTATGGGCAGGCATAATTATTGGTATTCCAGATTGTTTCCAATGGTGAAAAAAAAATCCATTCTTGCTTCAGGGATAAAAAAAGAAAGAAAGCCAAATACCAAAGAACAAGCAGCCACTGCCCAAAAGCCCCCTAATGTGAACAGAATCAACAAGCCCAATGTAACTAATATCAAGCCAACCCATCTGAAGCAAGAGGAGGGAAACCAGCATGAACGAACCAGAGTCAAATGGCAGAAGACAAGCCCAAGGCCAGTGTGGCAGCACAAGCCCAAAAGAAGTAATGGCAACCAAGAATCAGTCTGGCAAGGTTCCCCTAACATTTGATCCTTTGTCTATAAGAGCTGCTTCCCTGCCCCCTCCCTCAGGTTGCTTGCGGAATTCACAAAAAGTGCACGCACACCTCGTAATATGGAGCTTTAAAAAGGCAGCCCCAGATACTCCAAACATTTCCAGGAATATTCAGGATCAGGATACCAGTATTGCTTAGGCTTCCAACCGTTGATCCAAATCCCAAATACATCCCAAAAAATAACATTAAAGTGTTTTTCAGGTATATGTTTGGACTAAATACACCTGAGCACATGCCCCTACCATTAGATTCTGCCTTTTAAATGGAAATTGCCGGGTCATAATTTTAACAATCTGCTTTAAAAACAACAACAACAAAACCCCTACTTCAAAACAGTGCTTCTGGTGCAGTGATACGTTCACTGGCCACATTCTGGATATGTCAGTGTATGTAGCTACACTAGAAGTAGTGTGATTGCCTTCCACAAGCATGCCATAAAGATTCAGGTGCCGGGGAAGGGGGAGGAGAGGAATAATAATGACAAAGGGGACACAAACAAGAAAGGTCCTTGTAAACTGTTATTTTCCATGTATATTTGTTTTCTAGCACAAGGTGATGAGCTTGGACCAAACATTATTTTCATGCTAGAAAACAGTGATCTCTGTCATGAAGTTCTTTGGTGTTCTGATTACTCATAATGGAAACTGTTTTGAAGTTAAAACAGATTAAGCTGCTACTCTGGGAGCTGGAATAAGTCAGGAATGGAAATCTTATTGCCTGTTCATAACTGATCCTGACAAATATCCAGAGTAAATAAATTTACTTATCTTTCCCAGGTCTCACTCAAGAGCCTTTTCTATAAATTTGTGAAGTTTATAGTTTTGAACTTTATACCAGCCATAGATGTGGGCAAAATGGTAGTATGAAAAAATACCAGACTAGGGCCACACAGCCTGGAAAGCCTACAACAGCCAGTTAATTCTGGCTGTGAAGGGTTCCAATAATATATTAATCATGGATGCTTTTGTTCGAATGGTTTCTATCACACGTGTCTTGATAACATCCAGATTAGATTACTGTAACATACTGTGCTTTGGGCTATCCTTAAAGACTGACCAAAACTGTAACCAGGACTTTCCAAATTGTATTGGCTCCATATTGGTTGCGTTTGCCCAGTTTAAGGTGCTGATTTTAAAGGCTCAAACAGGCCCAGATGGTTTAAGTTCTAAGGCACCTGAGGGACTTCTCCCACTCATGCCAACCACAGATGAGCTTTGAGATCAATGGGTGAAGCCTTCATTATGGAATCAGCATTATTTGAAATCTGGTTGGCAGGGGGACATTTGATAGAGCCTCTACACTACAGCATATATTCCATTTTTATTCCAGTATTCCTTTGAATACAGTTGATAATGGTTGTGCTGGGTGACTGTAGGACATTTTAATATTTTAATTGGTTGATTTTTATGCTTTTTATTCTCAGATGCTCTGGTGCTTCTAGAAAGCTGAAAGGCTTCATACAAATTAATCATCCTAGCTAAATAAATACATAGATAAATAGCTAAATAAATATTTTGCCTCTGCTGCCTTGAATTCTGGGTGGATTTAGATAAGACATGGTCCTTCAGCCTCAGTTTCTTGCCTATCCAATTATGGATGTATTGCATCTTAGGACAGAAAATGAGTGGGATAAAAGGCAGTGCTTTGGATACATACTTGCATTCTACTCACACAAGATTTCACATCAATAATAGTGTCAGCCACTTGTGGTGGGACTCCTTCTGTGAGGAGTATCTTTGGAGTCAGTCCACTACAAAGAATGTTGAATGCACTCAGCAGGACTATTAGTTGTCTGGGAATCAGACTCCTTTCTTTTGAACAGGTCATTGCCTCTCACACCTGATAAAAACAGAATAAATGACGCAAAATATGAAATCACTTTGCCATTTTGCCTCCGTAAGTATGATTTATTTTCATTTGCTTTCTTGTTTCAGAATTTGGGTTACTCTGGATTTTATTTTTAATTGCAGGACAGAGGCAGCCATGTCAAGAAGGCACTAAAAGAAATGGTCATTTTCATGCTTGATGTTTACCCCCTCTCCGATATGTATCAGACAATCAGGGCTATACTGACAGGAACTTGGCATGACAGTAGATAGAGTTCTCCATAAACATTTTTGTCCACTCTTCTTCCTGAAATCCCATATTCATCTTTTGCTTTGATTGGCATCTTCTTTCATAGGTTCATCTGGGATAACATGGACTCAAGCTTGTCTGAACCTGGATGATAAGCTCTTCTTAAAAGCCATTACATTCACTACAGGGGTTTTTTTTAAAATATAGCTGAATGTAACTCTGATGGACTGCCACACAGTTCTCCTCTGCATATAATTGAATTCATATTCATCATAGAGCCATGAAAAATAAATTGTGTATGTGTGTGGGTTTCTTTTCACCTCTTGTCATAAAGCAGGGCATGCTGATGTCTCTGTCTTTCATAATCTTCCTCTTTGCAGTTCTGTAATAGAATTCATAGTAACAGAGGAGGTGAAATTGTGTACTTGTGGTCCACCTTGCACTAAGTGATCTATTTAGCTGCCTAGCTGCCAAATTGAAGTTGATTCATTTTATGGTAGTTAAAATAATGACCTACTGAAATTAGGTGGAACTGCTTTTGAGTAAACATGCACAGTATCATGCTACAAGAGTATCAGATTCAAAATGACACCAAAACAGAAGACACTGGTTTGAATTGGGCAGCTGTAGTTTGTACACTGTTTCTGGGCTGCCATTCTTCATACTGTAGGTGGGGCTCATACGTATGCATTCATCTACACATGCATGGATATTCCTCCATACAAATATTCCTTGCACATGAAAAATGGGTATGTCAGAGAGAGAAGGCGAAGTTGAAACATTTTTGTCTAATTTATGGAGCCAGTATTATATATGGTTTAATCATATGTTCTTAGTATTAGGCCAAAAGTGTAGTTCTATGTAATCAATAATCAGCCATGAGGAATTTCAGTCTCAGAAAGCCATAATATTTGACATATTCCAAAGGGCATGTCGGGAATACAAAAGATTGTAGAATAGTTTCTAATGCAGACTAAATTGAAGCGAGGAGACTATGTAAACTGAGATTATCACAGTTCAAAGTTATTCATGTTTACAAGGTTAAAAAATGTTTTCATCCACCTGCTATTTCTGTCTAAAAAGTACATGAATAAAGTTTTGTTCCCTTTTTTGACAGATGTATCTTTGAAGCTGCGAAGACACACATGAGAATCAGCACTATCTGTGTATTTCGAGACTTTGTAGCTTTGATGACGCTTCCCCTAAAAAAAAGGAAAAACAACATGCGCCAAATTGCAATTTAGACAGAAATTGAGAACAGATGAGCCACAAGCATAGGAAACCTCTATGGGAACTTTCTGCAAATGGCAGGCAGCATAGAGAATTTCGAAACAGCAGAAAATGGCAGACATGAATTGCAGTGACAATGGAAGTAAGAGTTCTAATGAAGGGAGAGGTGGGTAAAAGAACCATTTTGGGGGGAAATGCTTTATTTTCCTGCACTGTACAGGAAAAAATAGCCAACATGGTTCTTTTTAAAATGTCTGCAAGACATTTATTTGTGTTGTGCGGAATGGAATGGAATGGAATGGAATGGAATGGAATGGAATGGGCCAAGGTGGCCCTTTGTCCACCATATAGACTTTGGAATGTGACCTAAGAGATGATAGAACACTAAACGCAATTCCATTTATTCCATATAGTTAAAAAGTCTTCTGGAAGAATTCTTTTGTTAGCCCTGGATTTAGAGGACGGAGGGCCTACAGGGATAACACTGACCTGTTATGACGTCTCCAAGGTTGTTCAGTTAGTTTATGGCTGAGTTTGCCAAAGTCAGTGTCCAAGATACTTCCTATTAGGCAACATCTGTTCTTTTCAAAACATTTTCTGAGAACTAGCTGTATAAAGACCAGGACCAGGAAACATCTGTTTATGTTTCTGAACTCAGTGGCCTTTACATTTGTCCATTTTTCAAAAACCCTTTGGACAGGAACTGAAAGTCACCAATTCCCCTGAGATATAAGAAACAAAATTCCATAAAGGATTTTTGGCCCCACCCAGTACCAAAGGTGAATCTGTGTCTGTGGCAGAAGGCAACACAGCTGGTACCCCTCCTCAAGGGTGGGAAGGCAGCCATCCCTCTATACAGATAATTCACTCTGATAGCAGAGTCACAGCCCAGGGAACAGCCAGAAGTGCTGTCAGATCTTTAGACTCTAATGACATAATTACAGTCAACATTTTTTTTAAAAAAACACATCTCTCTCATCCCTCACAGGAAAATAATTAATGCATAAAAATTGGAATTCAAAAACCCAACACAGTGGCCGTAACCAAAATTGTACAATTGTTTTCAAAAAGAGCTGTTGAAAAAAAATGCCCATAGTTAATTTTCAAGTTTTGGTTTTTTGTGTGAAAAAAGTTCTTCAGATCTATATTAAAATTGCTCACAATAGGAATTTAGCAATTACCTAACAGACAACTTATTACTAACTATTCTCCCAAAGCATCATGCAGTATAGTAAATCTCTCCCCCCCACCCCCCCGCCCCCCATGGTATTAGTATATATACATCTTGGTGAGCTGTTACTAACTGCTGGTTTGTGCAGTTACATACATCATTGGACTTGGAAATGTGGCTTGTTCTATCTCTGACCATAAGGCATGAATTAACTTCGTGAATAAGCCAAACTCTTGAGACCAGGCCTTTAATGGCCCCTCTGGTAAAGATTTCAGGCTCCGGAGATCCTGAGGTGTGTGTGTATTGGGGTCCCACAGGCCTTTCTGAGGAGGAGGATGAAAAATGACAAGAAACAGAAAAAGGAAATGGCAGCTGATACTTCTGAGGTAAGAAATCTAACCATGAACTCACTCCACTTTAAGCAGATTAAAATCAATTGATTTAGACTGGAATAACTCTGCATAGGCTTGCAATGTAAATCAATTCAGTAATCATCCAGGGGTTTTTGCTCACTTCAAACTTTCCAACAAACCCTTTTTGGAAATATTCTAGGGACAGAATGATTGCAAACAAAGGGAAATGAAAGGGAAATGAAATTTGGATGGAAAGCGCTGCCCCTCCCCCCACCTATGTGCATAGAAATTTACATACATACAGCTATCTCTATGATGAAAATAATCTTTTGGGTCCTGCATTTTCAGGAGTTTGATGTTATTATATTTTGTACATTATATATTGGGATTTGTAAGCTGCCTTGAGCCATGGGGAAAGCAAGGTATAAATATTTAAACAAAGTGAAAAACCAGGCTGAATAGGCCTGGGATTCCAAAAAGGAAAGATGTGTTCACATGTAGAGTCAATATACTCATCCACATAAGACTGTCAATCAACTGGTTGGGTCTGGAATTCTCTCAGAGTTACAGCTGGTCTCCAGAACACAGAGCCCAGTTTTCTTGGAAGAAATGGCAGCTTTAGAGGGCAGACTGTATGGGGTCATCTCCCCACTAAACTTCTTCCCAAACTTTACCCTCCCCAGATGCCACCCCCAAATCTCCAGGAATTTCCCAAGTCAGAGCTGGCAGTCCTAGAATGTACATATTCCATTTATTCCTTTGTCAAAGGCAAAAAACAAAAGTCTAAGCCATGGCAGGAAGTCCGACTACATGGACCCAAGACAGTGTGCTGCACCATTAAATTCCTTGCCACATTACTCAAGGGTAATCAGTCCATGTTATTAATAGGAGTCAGTTGAGTTTTAGGATCCTTCTACACAATTCAAAGCCCCTGGGTTTGTTGGGGAACTTTGCATCACATATGCAATGGGAGTTTTAACCCTCCCACACGTACACCCGCTGTTTTTTGTTTGTGATCACAGCACATAGGAAGAAGTAGGTGTTTTGACATCCTCAAATTGCCTCATGGAGACACCATGGGATCAGTTGTAATGACTCACAGTACTTACATGGCAACATAAAATTTCATACCAGATGTCTCCTTGGATGTGAATGCCAAAACAGCTAGGGGGGAGGTAAATGACACTTTTCCTAAGTACTGTGGTTGTGAAAAGAAAGTACATTTGGGAAGCAAAAAACTTCCATTGTACATGTGATATAAATTCCTAATGTTGTTTCCAATGAACCCAGAGGATTGGTAATGTGCAGATGGATTCTTAGACCTTGTTATCCAGTTACTCCTGTTATCCCTGTTATTCTATATCTTATAGGACCTTAGTCTGAACAATAATCAACATCTAGTTCTTGATAATCTGTCCCCTACAGCCATTTCCTGCTTTCTGTGTTTGCTCTGCTGTTAAGATAGATTCCCCCCAAAGCTTTCCAGAACTCTGTGGGCTCTCAGCATGATTGGAATAGGACATATATTTTTCAAGAATTAGGCATATGTTACTCACAGAAAGAATAATTTGTTCTTTGCACCTGTCAACTATTCAGACCATGAAACATGATGAACTATCATTGTAAATATTTTTAATCTTTGTTGGTCTCATAGTTATGGGAGTTCTCTGTGCAGCGAGTTCACAATAAGGTCTATTTTAATGCAATTAATCTCCTGGCCTCTTTGCTACTTAACAATCAGGTTAATGCACAGGTTAATTGTGTATTGTGTAACATGATGCTTCAAATTAGCAAGGATCTTTTTCTTTTAATTTACTTTTTAAAGCTCTGATGTATGTGTTCTTGTTCAATTGTGATAAAGAACAATATCATTGTCAAGTCTCAAGAGTGAACAGTGATTGAATTATTATAGATTCTGTTCAAGCAAAGCTTATTGTTTATCCTCCAATGAAAATCCCTTTGAAACAATTGGCATGAAGACTTTGCACATGCAAAGGATGTTACTATTTGTGATCTGGAGAAAGCATTGTGACTAGCCGTTAAGCCTGTGTGTTTGGGTCAAGCATGGGCTGGAACAAGGATGGGCATAACAGGAGTCAAATTTTCCAGTCCAGGGTCCCTGCAGTCAGGAGTTGGATCATGGGCCCTGGAAGCTGCAGCCTGGAGTTTGACAGGCAGGGGGCTCTATTTTGTTAAGCAGGCAAGTGTAGAAGGTCAGCTTTCGGTATTCATGATAACCTACCTAATTCAGTATTCTCATTCTGTAGACCAACTGAAGGAATTCTTGTCAAATTTCCCCATTGTGTTCTTGTCTAGGTTCATGACATTATATGTATAACTTGCTTCAGCGCACCTGCACCATGATTGCAACACTGTAATATAAATGTACTTTGTCTCAACTGGTCCAAAGTAGTCTTTGGTCCTTTTCTGTTCCAATATTTTATTTTACTGCCTATATTAATAAAAAAAAATTACTCAGTTTCCAGGATTCCCAGTGCAAATCATAATATATGGCCATGATAGAGTATTGACACTGAGTGACACAAGAACAAGGTTAACTCTTATCAATGGCATGCCACCAAAGGGTGGCCTTTGTGTGTGTGTGTGTGTGTGTGTGTGTGTGTGTGTGTGTGTTGTCAAGTCACAGCTGACTTATGGTAACCCAGTAGGGTTTTCAAGGCAAGAGATATTCAGATGTGGTTTGCTATTGCCAGCCATTGCACAACAACCCTAGTATTCCTTGAAGGTCTCCCCAGAGGTGTAGCTAGGGAAAATGGAGCCCAGTGCAAAATCTGAGTTTTGCCCCCCCCCCCCCACCATGGGCCATCTCCCAGCCAAATACTTGCCAGGATCAGGCATGAGAGTGTGTGATGGGCCAAAGGTCACCCAGCAAGCTTCCAGAAAGGGAGTGGGGATTTGAACCTGGGTCTTGGTCAGACACCTTAATCACTACACTATGCTGGCTCTCTAATGGGAGTGTTAATCTAGTATTTGTCACATTCCCCCCTAAATGTGTCCTTACTATGATCAGCAGATCCTTCTGAACATCATACTTTGTCTCTGAAGGAATCATTCCATGCATCAAGAGATGGTTTGTTTTTCTTTTCTTTTCTTTTTTTCCTTATCTTTGTGTTGTTTTTTGTGGCATTTTTTAAGTATAGCAACATTATTTCGCATTTCGTGGTCAACCATCATTTCACAAAATGGAAAGCTATGGAAGATCATAGACTGTTCTGCAGACAGTTGGAGAAAGCAATGTGGTTGCAGCAGATGTTAAATTTGCCAGAACTTGCCTGTATCATTATGATCGGTTGTACAGGTGTATTAATGGGAATGGAAGCCATTCCCATACAAATCTACAAAGCTGTCAAAAATGTATCCAAATGTGTCCAGTTTTCTGGGGAAGATTTGTCATAAATTGGATATACTTTGTGTGTGTGAGAGAGATTAAATTAGGCCTATTTGAATAAGGGAGGCAGTGGGGGGCCAATACCAGCCTGACCACATGCAATCATGCCTCTGGTGGGGGTTAGGACACAGTGCTGCTGTCAATATGGTCTTCCTTCACCCAAGCCAGGACCTGATAAAGGCTCAGGACTAGTGGGGTAGGAGGAAAATACAGGCAGCAGTCAGAGTAGTGAGCCTCCTTCTGGCCAGATAGTCACTTATCCAGAGCCAGGGGCAAAACGCTGTGATAGAGGGTAACCAAGGCAGGTGAAAAGAGGAAAGGAAAGCAGCAGAGGAGAGGGAATGCCTGTGTAAGGACTACAAGAAACAAATAGTGTGGGGCATACTCCCAAGATAGGTTGGCTCTAAACCCACAAGAGACTTTACTTAAATGTGTGACATTTCCCAACAGTGAAATGGAAGATTAAAAAAAGCAGTAAATCCCAACTTTGTTCCATTGCTCCATTGACAAACTGACTAAATATGAGCTATGGGCAAGAACGTCTCAGCACAAATCTCCCCTCCAGATGTGTGTTCAGGAACAACGGGAAGGGCTGAAGTGAAACTCTCAAGTGTTCACAATGATTTGAATGCATTATGGACTGAGCCCAACTTTCCAACTGGAATTTGGGCATGGTTTGCAATGTGTTTCTGGGTGCTGTCCACATTTACCTGTGCAGTTCTGAAACGACACTAGAGAGGTCTCATGACAATGAAAGCTCGTCGCCCATCACTGTGGGAACTTTAGCTCCTCTTGGCACAACACAGGGTTTCTGGTTGGAAAGATCAAGCTAATTACAGACTGAGCCAGAGGGAGCTCACCCATCACTAGTGATTTTCATATCCTCATTATTACGCTAACTAGACGATCCGTATGGAAATTTTCATTCCCTGGTTCCGAAGCAGCTCATGCACACAATAAACATTCTTTCTGAAAAACAGCAACTGCTCCATGCCTAAATGTATATTTCTTCTGTCATGCTTGAACTGATTGTATCAGCCCTCCACCTGGTCTGTCCATGAATACCACTACCCCTGCATCCAATTCATTTGATCACGCCACCTAATCAGCACTACTGAGCACAAGAACAATACATTTTAAAGCACAATCATCTCTCGAGTCAGCTTGCTGTCAGCACTTACTTCTGCGATGACAGCAAAATCACCTGAGGTTAAGAAGCCGGGTAGTTTTGTAATTGAAATGTGCAGTTGTATTTTTTTTTTTTAGAAAAGGCAAGAAAATGCTATAGGCAGGGTGCATTCAAATGGGGAATTCGATTTGCACACATTAGAATGTTCATAAAAGTTTAGCCAGTTCTGTGTGTATGGAATTACAATGTGAGTTACTGTGTTACTGAGAAAAAAATGTAAATACACAAAACTAAATAAAGACCTTGAGGCCTGCTGCTGTAGCTATGTGCAGTTCAAAAAGTGGGTGCTGAGTGCATTGGAATAGTATAGAGAAGCGGCGGTTGCGCTGAAAACATAATCTTCCTTTGGTAATAGGGAATTATTATAAAACTCACTAGCCTGCCAGCCAAGATGCTGCAATTTTATGTAGAACAACATTGATAACTGAACTAAAATGTGATGCAGACTGAAATGGATTGCCTCTGTTTGTGAAAATGTCCTAAAGCTGGTAGTATCTGTGGGAGTAGGGAAAGTACTTTAGCTTTATGGGGGTGGTCATGGCTTAGAATGCACCTGTAAGCTTTCAGATTCAGTTTCCAGCATCTCCAACTCAAAGGTGTTTTGATAGGAGTTCTGAGAAGACCTGTACTTGGAACGAGATGAACACCTGCTGCTCATTATAGACAATATTGAACTTGATAGAACAAGTTTCATATGGAGCTGGCAAAAGCCAGAACACACCATGCCTTCCAACCTCCCGATGATCCTATGAGGCTTTTATTAAATGACTAGCAGCTATGGGATTTTCTCAGGGAAGGCTTCACAAAGTTTTGTTATAATGACCAACTGGAAACAGGACATTCAGCAAATCAGGGGACATCAAAAACAGAATTAGAATGAGAATCACTTTGTATAATGCATCAGCTGCTGATTTTGATCTGGTTATGGCTTGCCTGGATTCATCTCCTTGGACTTGGAGACCCTACTTGGGTGAAAAAGGGGTATTCAAAATGTTTTAAATGTTTTAAATAAATGAATACCCTCCTAATGTGTGTGTAAAGTGCTGTCAAATTTTAGCTGACCTATGGTTACCCATAGGCAAGAACCCAACAGGGGTGGTTTGTCATTCCTTCTTCAGCATAACAAACCAGACATTTTGCTCTCCCATACTGCGGTATCCCCCTTATGTGGCATGCCCTTGGGCTGGAGTACTCACTCAGGCATTCGTTTTCAGGTCCATCCAGCAGAAGCAAGTTGGTCCAAAACAACAGCTTTTCATTTGCAAGGAAGGCAACTTCTATGACCATCAGCTTTAGCTAATATGCAAGAACTGGGAATTGAAACAAAATGCTCCTCCCAGTAAGACCAAACTAAATCATACAAATAATAGGTGAGGAGTAGACTGTTCTATTACGTACATATATACACAATAAATACAGCACATATACATTTATTAATCAGGGCCAAACCTGCTAAATTCTGAAATCTGATGGGATCAGGTTAACTTGGGCCATCCATATTACCTGTATTGTTGAAGTCACCACACACGAAGTGCAAAATGGCCAGTGTAATGGATGACTGCCGTTTAAAATTTCCTTCCCCTTTAAGGCAACTTGCCTGATCTATCCCAGAGGTAAGATTGGGTTGGAGAAATGCTGTTTCCCAGGGAATGGGAAGAAACATTTTTTGAAAATGCAGGTAGGCCCTGTCACCTTCAAAAAGAGTGGAAGAGGGTATAGGGACGACAGTGACAGGACACAGATATGGGTACTGCATGGGAATAACATGGTTTGTAGAACTATAGAGTTGGAAGACACCACAAGGGCCATCAAGTCCAAACCTCTGCCGTGGAGGAAATGAACTGACTGAGATTGCAAAGATATAAAACTGCATGGCCTGTAGTAAGGCTGGAGCCTTAAAGCAACATAAAAATCTGAACTAATCTACTTAAGTGCAGATACCCCTTCCTTTTGAAATGCTTTACTTGGCTCCTTGGCTTTTTGATCCACTCTGCTATTCAGTGCTCTGCTGTAGGTAATACTGTGTTGTGATTCACCACTCAGGAGGCCTGCTCCTAATTATTATCCTTTCTCTTTTGTGCGAGCTAGCCTACAATTTGAACCCCAAACACTTGAGAGTGTAGTGAAGCGATGCTTTATGGCTTATGTCCTGACATGCGCCAGTGATCCGCTGATGCGTCTTTTCATGCAAACCCCAGGAATACAAAGCTGAAGTTGTTTAATAAAAAGGAATAAAAATAAAAGCCCAGCTAATGTGGGCTCTTTCAATTGGAAAGAGAAAAACGGTTATTATGATGACTTGTAAAGCTTGCCCTGGAAAATACTGGTTTTTTTTAAAAAAAAAGGTAATTTGCAAAATCCAGACTTTCTTCTTTAATTCTCATCACATCGCATATTCTTGATATTTGTTGGCCCGGAGGAAATGCTGCAAGTAGGATCATATCAGAGTCATTTCTGCCTTTGACTTATCGAGACAGAAAGCAAACATACACACACATGTAAAGACACTTGCTGGTGTCAGAATGCCCTTCCCCGAGGACTGTTAACACGGTCTTCTAGGCTGAAATGCCAACTTAGATTGAGGCTCAGACTTCACGACGTGGTGGCTGGTGAGGACTTGTGTACCATTTATAATGCTGCATGGATTATTTTATTACTACAGAGGGTTATTGGTTGTTTTCTTTACGATCAGGCTGCTTCCTCTGTGACTCTAAAGAAACAGAGGTAACCCCGTCTTTGAATGGAGCATGGAACAAAGAGAATGTAAAATGGGGTATAATGGGGATGGGTGGGGTATAAATCGAAATACAAATACAAAAAAAAATACAAAAAAGTATGCAACATTAGTGTGGTCTTATGAGCAATATGCCATTTAATAAAGAATGGTGGAAAGTCCAAAATTTTGGTGGCAGGGTGGAGGGAACATGACAAGGAAAATGTAAAGATATTACTGAAAAAAAATAAAGGCATCACTTTGAGCCATCATGGTTGACTTTTTTTGTGGCACCAAATCAGAGCTGACTTATGGGGACCCCATGGGATTTGTAAGGCAAGAGACTTCCAAGAAAACCTGTTCCACCTCTTCCACAAAAGAACTGCTCTAAAGTTATTCCTAATGTTTAGCTGAAAATTCTTTTGATTTAATTTCAACCCATTGTTTCTGATCTGATTTTCTGGGGAAACAGAAAAGAACTCTGCACTATCCTTTGTATGACAGCCCTTTGAGTACTTAAAGATGATTATCGTATCACCTCTCAGTCATCTCATTTTCAGGCTAAACATGTGAAACTCCTTCAACCTTTCCTCATAGGATTGGGTCTCCAGACCCTTTTGTCATGGGTTGGCTGCCAGGAAAGCCAAGGAGGCAGGCTGAAGTTACCAAACATCCACAGTCTTTATTTAACAGGCAAAACAGTCCCCAAAACACTAGGCAAAGCAATGGTCAGAGTCCAGCTCTAGTTAAGCAAGAAAGCTCACCACTCAACCAGGTGGTAAAAGTCCAAAACGCAAGTCTAGGGAGTAAGTCCGGGAGGCAGAGTCCAGGGATCGCACGCAGAAGCAGGCTTTCTGTGTAGTCGACCCACGTGGTCAGCGTAAGAACCCAGAGGCGAGTGGCGCCGAGCCGTAACATCTGGATGGAGATCGCCAGCAGCGGGAGCCGAGGAGGTCGATGTTCCTAAGCCCGAGGTCTCCCGGCGTGCTGGTTCCTGGCACCTCCTATTGTTATTCCCATCGGTGCGCAGGAGGGAGGACCGGGGAGTTCGGGGAGAAGCCCGGGAGGCCGAGGAGGTCGGGAGATCATCATGTGATGCATGATCTCACCTTGGCTCACGTCAGGCGGAGAAGGGCGTAAGCGTCCTGGAGCCTAATCCTCACCTGGGGGCAAGACCATTGTCCTATGCCTCCGTGACTGAGGCAGACAGTTCATGACCCGTGACTCATAGGGGGGATGAGAATTAAGAGTGCAGTGCGACCAGAAGGCCGTAGGGTCCGTTGGCGTTCCCAACGTTCTACCGCAGTGCTGCTGGGTCAGTAGTGCATTACTAAGACTTCCTCCTCCTTTTACATTTTAGAAGGAGGGACGAGAAATGCTAAGGGGTGATTTAAAGGGGCGGCTTTTGTCTCCTCCGCCGTGCCTGGTCAAAACTGACCAGCTGCTTGTGTAACAGTAGAGAACTTAGTTGCATGGGTAAGAGGGAAATTCGAGGGGCTTCTTATACACGTTACAGGCAATATTAGACACACATTGAGCGAAAGCAAGATCCGATACTTGAGGCACACAATTAAACCACAATGCAGAGCTGCACAATAGCATCTCAACCATCCCTCGGCAGCCAGCTCCAGAGGGCTGACCACCAATGGGAGCAAAACATCATATTTCAGATTAGATACAACTTCTTGCAGCTCCGCGTACTTTCATATGAATCAATTGGGAATTATCAGAAAGATTAAACAACACATATTATGTACATTCCTGCAACCTTGTGTGATGTAATAACAATAAGTAATCAATAAGCTGTACGATTGTCTAGGGTAAACAGCTGAATCTGTTCCCTCGCTGCCTCGGAGGCCAGAGCATCCAGAGCAATGGAGGTAGAGTTGATGGACCATGAGGGCACAGGCCAGCCGGCCAATAGTCTTAACATTATGCAGAAGCCAAGTCAGGGGACTCCCACTCAGGGAAGTTCGCGAGGGAGGCGAACTCCGGCCGAGAGGGCTGACATCGCGTCGCTCCGACAGAAGGAGGGGTCGAAGAGCAGAGCCCGAGCTGGGCGGCGGCGATCGTCCGGCTCAGAGGTGGAACACAAGGGTAGAGACGCATAGTGGTGGTGACTGAGGCAACAAAGAGTTCGGCAGAGAGTCGGGCGGGAATGTAATTCGCCCGTTCTCTCCCCGCAGGTCCAGAACCAGCCTGAGAGCAGGATGTTTCCGGAACAAGGGGAATGTCCTCCATGTGTGTGCAGTTCCAATTAGCCGAGAGCCGATGAATGGGCCAGGTCGGTTCCCCAAGCCATTGGCTTCTTGCCCAGTGATGCAGGCGCAGGTGTTAGATTAAATTAGCGACAGTCTTGGTGACAGCGGGAGAGGGCGCCAGCCGATGGTTTAGACGGCGGGTCCCTCAGTCAGCTCATAGAGTACCTGATGGATGAGGCATTCATGGGCGAAGGGCTTGAAGCAGAATCTGCTAGGAAGTCTCGGGCGGCTTGCAGATCGGGAAGAGGCAGGCGAGAGCTTAGCGAGGCTCCGGCAATTCTAGGTACTGGGCCCAGAGCAGAAAAGATGAGGCGTTGGCATAGCGGCAGCAAACTGCTCCCAGATGTTGGTCTGGTGAAAGCTTCGTCAGGGGTGGCCACGTCGCCATCGTGGCAGGAGGCAGCAGAGCGGAAAAGGCAAAGGATGGTGGCCGCCGAGGTTGGCGGTGACGTCATAAAGAGAGCAGCTAGAGGTTCTCGGGTGTCACCGGGGGTGGTCTTGCTGGCGCAGCTCTAGGAGGCAGCTGGCTTCACAGGTGGCCTCTGGACGTCTCCCCAGGTCATTCGGTCTTTGGGCGTTGGCGGCGAAGCGTTCCTATTGAGACCGCTGGGGCGGGATCGCTTTAGGAGAGATGTGTTCCATCTCGGGATGAAGTTAGTTTCCTCCTGGCGCCATTCCATGGGTTGGCCTGTCATGGCGGGCTCCGGAGTCCACAGGGACCTTACCTGGAAGAGGGACAGAAACACGCCCCCTTCCCCAGGTTAATGGGGGGGGGGGGCGGGTCCCGCCAGGCTCAGTTCTAGGAGCCGGATTGGCCGAAGGAGATCAGGATCGGGTTTTGTTTGAGTTGGGGTTTTAGAGTTCAGAGTTTAATATATAAGAAGGCTTGTTTTGCAGCCTGTGAAGGTTGCTGCAATGCAATCCTACTGGGGGCCGCCCTCTCCTCTTTCTTTAATTGTTTGACGAAAGGGAGGGCAGGAGGTAGAAACCCTGGTAGATGTCTTCAGAGCGTCATCAAGCGCGCCAAGATTAGCGGGTCCAGAGTCCGAGCCTAGAGGACGAAGCGGGTCCTGGGGGGGGATTGTGGGTATGCATGCTTAATCCAGCAGCAACACAAAAGGGGCTTTTAGGCGCCTTTTGGGGATAGTGCATGGAGATAATGATGCAATCAAGGCGATTAGAGGCAGTTACCGCGACACAAACAAAAAAAAAAGAGGGGTTTCTTTGCAAAGGGAGTTGCACTTACCGTGACCTTGGTGGCTAGCGCGAGGAAGCTGGATGGTGCTAAAGTTTTGCGTGATCCGAATTATCTTGGGAATTGCAGCCTGCTTCAGACCCCGCTTCCCTTAAGGCGGTTTTGACTAAAGCGCCCTAACCTTTAACGCGTGGTATTGATAAAGTTGCCAGGCTGGGCCATAAGCCATAACTCCAAACAGAGTTTGGGTATTAGAGGGGCATAATGGTGGCAGCCCTTTTTAACTAACCTGGGCCCTGTCCTGGCAGTGCTGCGGTATCAGGGCGTGGGCCCAGATTACCTAATCCAGGGAGGGGCCAGTCAGCCACATTGGCTCCACGCACTCTACTAATTCGAGAAAAAACAGAAGGAGAAGAGGAGGGAGAGGGAAACAGTTTTCTTACAGGGGTTAGAAAGTAATTTTTCGGAAGGCACGATTGGGGATCAATGATCTGTGGCCGGCTTTACCCATCCCAGACCAAAGTCGAACTTTTGACCTGACTCATGAGGTCCCTTCCCCAGAGATTGACATGGATGTCTAAAAGATGGGGGGGGACTGTGAGCTGTCAGCTTCGAAGTCCTGGAGCTGTTGGACCAGTGAGCCGAGGCGGATGTCTGGCCTCGATCTGTTTGTGTCTCCCCCACCCCCAGATGTGCGGGCAAGCCTCGATGCGGCCGCACAGGTAGACCCACTTTCGGCTGCCTCTGATAGCTGATAACATCAGCGCCGGTGTCCACTCAGGCCCTTGAACATACATCCTTCTATGGCGAAGCTCCAGGTATGGTTGGGAGCTCCCGAGAAGGCGTCTCACATGCGGCGGGTGGTGTAGGCTGCGCCATGTTGGCTGCGCTGGGGCTTGTAGCCTTTATTGGGTGCGGCAGCGTGGCGGCGCGCTGGGGGGCAAGAAGAAGAATCAACTGAGCGCCAGCGCTGGCTCCGGCGAGAACTCCTGTGGGATGTTTGTCCAGACTTGGAGATGGATGGAGTCCTTGAGTGCGTGGGTCGATCACTCGGGGGCGTATGAACAGTCCCTGTTTCAAGGCAGAGGCTCTTTGGCAGCACTTCAGCCCAATAGTCCCGGTGAGGATGGGCTCGTCATACTTGGGTTAGGGCGACAAGAACTCGTGGGGAGCTTAAAGGAGATGGGCTGGAGTGCATGTGCTAGATACCCGCGAGAGGGGGGGGTGGTTTTGGCAGGGGCAGCGGGTGTTTGGGTCTGCTCTGGTAGTATTCTCCTCCTTGGTCTGGGCTGGGGAGGCGCGGGCCGAAGGTTCCCCAGCGGGTGATCGTTTCTCCAGTGGAAACCTTTCTGGCATCGTGGGCACGGGTTTTAGGTGGCCTTCTCCTCCTGGGGAGGACCCTCCTCCCATCGGTATGTAGCCCCCCACCGGGCTGCCTACTACACTCCCTTGGAGATGTCGGGTCTGCAGCAGTTAAAGCAGTCATCCTGGAGGCTGCCTCCCGCCCGGTGGAGAGTGCTTTCTTGGCCGAGGAAGGCTAGCTTTGGTGGGCGGAGGATCCGGGCTGTCCTGGCAAGCCTTAAGCATGTCGGCCAGTTCAGGATCTTTGCTGAGGCCCGTGTGCTCTCGCGGCACTCCGTGGAAGCGTTCTCTTTTGCGGCGGCTTACATGAGGAGCTTCGTTTAGGCCTCTTCGCTATCTACCTGCACTGGCGCCTTCCTGGAGCCTGTCTGGCACAAACGCCGGCATATAGGGCTCTTGGGGTTTTTGGCCGGATGGTGCGGAAAAGCTCTGGGTTGGCTGGCCGGCATTAATTGGGGACTTTGATAAATGCCTTATAAGGCGCACTCAGAAAGCTGCACCGTAAGAAATTGGTACCTCAGTGCAGGACAATCTGATGATCGTTAGGGTTGGTGAAAGCATGAAACCGTAAAGCTGAGCGGCTGTGTAGGCGGCGGGCGGCTCCTCCTGCTGATGCATTGCTGGCGGAACTTCGCTTTCCCCAGATCACAAATTGTGCAGGAGCTCCAGTGAGCATCACGAAATTGGTTTTCCAGTCGTCGGAACCATTAGGTGATTCCTCGCTGATTGCCTCCAGCATGCCTCTCCGCGTGAGGGGCTAGTGACTTTCCTCGTCTGCGCGTAAACTTTCTTGAACTCCAGTGAGGATGTTATGGCTTAAAGTACGTTACTCGACAATTACGCCCGAGATAGCGCCACCCACTCCCCTCGGTATCTGTGAAATGGGCCGAGGCACAATGCAAGAATATCGGCATCGCTCTTCCGTCCAGGTTTCTTTCTTCTGCAGATGCGTGGCATAATACCGTTCTGGCGAGAGTTTTGAAAACCGCGCCACTGCGCTGAAAGCTGGCCAGGTGCAGTGGCTTCGGAAAATGAAGGCGAAGCAGGAGGAGGCTGAAACAGCAAGGAGGAAGTTTGAAAATAGGCGGAGGAGCAAAGGGGGGGGCAGAAGGAGGACGAAGCGGCCCAATTTAGTGGATAGAGAAAATTCGGGGTTGAAATTGAAGGTGAAAGATCGAAGGTAGGGCTGCCTACAGCAAAGGGAGCCATAGGTCTGCAGGCTGATGAAAGCGACATAACATTGTCTCCGCGTCAGTAGCATTGACATCGTGGCGACAGGCTCTGCAATAAAATTAAGCCCGATGTTTTCCCAGTCCTTAAGATTCAATGTCCCCCCTCTGGGTACCATGGTTACTGAGCTTTCAATCTCCTCAACCAATTTCGCAGCTCCTTCTCTTTTCCGCAGGGGACCCTGCGCTGCGCTTTCAGTTAGATCAGCCAGTTGACAACGGCTTGTCATAAGCCCTGCTTTTTGGGCAAGCTCCCATACCTCCACCGGTGTTCCGTCCGGGCCGAGAGTGTCCTAGGGCCAGCGTGTCTCTGGATGCGCGATCCAGAGGACAGGGCGATAATCAAACGGCGGTGGTCCCTGGATGCGCGCCCGATCCAGCGGACTTCGGTATTCGCATTTTCCAGGCTGACGGTGAGCAGGGTGGAGGTTCCCGAGGATTCCCCGGTTCGGCGCAGCTTGTAGTCGACTCCAATGGTCAGGCAGTAGAAACGTAGGCGAGACGCTGAGATAACATCTGGTGGAGATGCAGCCAGCAGCGGGGAGCCCGAGGTCCGCAGGTTCTAAGCGAAGGTCTCAGCGCTGCTGGTTCCTGGCACCTTTTATTGTTATTCTATCAGGGCTGTAGGGAGGGAGGACCGGGGGAGTTCTGGGAGAGCTGGAGGCGGGAGAATCCGGAGATCATCATGTGATGCATGATCTCACCACAATACGTCTTGAGAGAAGGGAGCCGTAAGCTGTCTGAGCCTAATCCCTCACCTGGGGGGCAAGACCATTGTCCCTCGCGCCCGGTGACTGAGCCAGACAGTCTCATGACCCGTGACTCGCATAGGGGATGAGGAGAGTGGGGAGTGCTTGGTCGCGACCAGAAGAGCCCGTAGAGTCCGTTGGCGTTCCAACGTTCTACCCGCGGTGCTGCTGGGTCAGCAGTGCATTACTATCTCCTCCTTTTTTTTACATTTTAGAAGGACGAAATGCTAGGGGTGATTTAAAGGGGCGGCTTGTCTCCTCCGCCCGTCTGGTCAAGCTGACGAGCTGCTTGTGTAACATTAGAACTTAGTTGCGGGTAAAAGAGGAAATTAGAGGGCTTCTTACACCGTTACAGGCAATATTAGACACGCATTGAGCGAAGCAAGATCGATAACGAGGCACACAATTAAACCAATGCAGAGCTGCACAATAGCACTCAACCATCCTCGGCAGCCAGCTCCAGGGCTGACCACCAATAAGGAGCAAAACATCATATTTCAGATTAGATACAGCTTCTTGCAGCTCCGCGTACTTTCATATGAAGATCAATTGGGAATTATCAGAAAGATTAAAACAACACATATTATGTACATTCTCACAGCAGCGAGTGTAATAACAATAAGTAATCAATAGCGACGCGTTAATCAATCAGTTCCCCACTAGGGAAGTTGAAGGGAAGCGAACTCCGCTTCGGAGAAGGCGACATTAATCCCGACAGGAAAGTCGAAAGAGCAGAAGCCCGGGCTGGCGTCGAGGCTCGGGGTGGAGCCTGGGTAGGGCGATGGTGAAGCGACTGAGGCAACAAAGAGTTCCGGCAGAAATTGGTGGGAATATGATGCGCGTTCTCTCCCGCGGGTCCAGAACCAGCCTGGGGAGCAGGATGTTTCGAACTGCGGGGAATGTCCTCCATGTGGTGATGCAGTTCCAGTGGCGAGCGATGAATGGGCGAGGTGAGTTCCCGTTTAGCTCGCCGGTGATCACGGCGCGGAGTGTTGGAAACCGTGGTTAGCGACAGTCTTGGTGACAAAGGGGCGCCAGCAGGAGTTTGGGCGGCGGTCCCCAGTCGGCGCTCATAGAGTACCCACCTGATGGATGAAGGCATTCATGAAGGGGCTTAGCCCGAACTCTGCTAAAATCTCCGGCTTGCAGGCGAGGGGAGGCAGGCAGGAGCTTAACGAAGCTCCCGGCCTCTAGGTACTGGCAGGCAGAAAAGATGAAGGCGTTGGCAGCGGCGGCAACTGCTCCCAGATGTTGGTCTGGTGGCTTCGTCAGGGGGGTGGCCGATGTCCATCGGCAGGAGGAGGCAACAGAAACGGAAAAACAAGGATAGTGGCAGCGAGTTGGCGGTGATGATACGCAAAGAGCAGCACAAAGAGGTTCTCGGGTGTCTCGGGGTGATATTTGCTGGCGCCAACTCTGAAACCCGGCTGGTGAGTACGCCTTAGCGTCTCCCAGGTCATTGGTCTTTGGGCGTTAGCGGCGGCGTTCTGTTGAGACGCTGGTAGAGTCCTTTAGAAGATGTGTTCCATCTCCGGGGATGGGGTTAGTTTCCTCCTGGCAAGCCATTCCATGGGTTGGCCTGTCATGGCCAGTCGAGGATGTCCCGAGTCAGGGACCATGTAGGAAGAGGGACTGAAACACCCCCCTTTCCCCAGGTTATGGGGGGGGCCGGAGGTCCGCCAGAGGCTCAGTTCCTGGCCCGGATGGCGGGAGATCCCAGGACTCGGAGGTTTTTTGTTTGAAGTTAGGAGTTTTAGAGTTTAGAGTTTAATATAAGAAGGCTTGTTTTGCAGCCTGTAGAAGGTTGCTTTTAATCTACCAATCCTACTGGGGGCCGCCTACTCCTCTTTCTTTAATTGTTTGACAGGGGAGGGGCAGGAGGTAGAAGCGACCCTGAGTGGAGTTAGCTTCAAGCGTCATCAGAGATGCGTCAAGGTCCGAGCCTCGAGCCACCGAGAGGACAGGGTCCCTGGGGGGGTTGTGGGTATGCATGGTTAATCAGCAACACAAAAGGGCTGTTGGAAGCGCCCTTTTTGGGGGAGATGTTGCATCAGGAGAATGATGCAATCAGGCTACGATTAGAGGCAAGATTCCACCATACACAAACAAAAAAAAGAGGGGGGGTTTCTTTGCAAGGGAGTTGCACTTACATTGACGCTGGTGGCGCGCCAGGAAGCTGGATGGTGCTAAAGTTTTGTGATCCGAATTATCTTGAGGAACCTTGCCTGCGAGACCGCTCATGGAAGAGGCGGTTTTATAAGCATAACCTTGTAACGTGGTATTGATAAAGTTGCCAGGCAGGGCAGCTCTATAACCCAAACAGGTTTTAGGTATTAGAGGGGGGGGGCATAATGGTGGCTTGTTAGCCTTGCAACCTGGGAGCCTGTCCCTGGCAGTGCACTGCGGTATCAGAGACCGGAGCCCAGATTTTAATCCAGGGAGGGCCAGTCAGCCAGTGGCCCTCCAGCCTCTACAGTCGGCAGAAGGAGAAAGAGAGGGAGGAGAAACAGTTTTCTTACAGGGGAATTAGAAGGTAATGTTTAGGAGAGCCGCGATTGGGATCAATGATCTGTGACGGCTACCCATCCCAGACCAAAGTCGTTTGACCTGACTCATGAGGTCCCTTCCCAGAGATTGACATGGATGTCTAAAAGCGATATGGGGGGGGACTATCGATTGCTACCCGGCCTTCGAAGTCCCTGGGCTGTTGACCCGTGTGCCCAGGCCCGGATGCTCCGATCTCAGCGGTTTGTCTCCCACCCCCACCCCCCGATGTCGCGGGCAAGAGCCTCGATGCGGCCACTGAGTCGAACCACTTCGGGCTGCTCTGATGGCGGTAACATCAGCGCCCGGTGTCCACTGAGGCCCTTGAACCTTACATCCTTCTATGGCGGAAAGCTCCAGGTATGGGAGTGAGCTCCCGATAAGAAATGCCGTCCACCGCTCGCGGCGGTGGTGTGCAGAGCTCGCGCCATGTTGGCTGCTGGGGCTTGTAGCCTTTTATTAGATTAGTAGCAGCGGGCAGCGCATGGAGGCAGAAGAATCAACTGGCCTTGGCAGCTGGCTCCGGCAGGCAACTCCTGTGGGATGTTTGTCCAGACTTTGGAGATGGATGGGTCCTTGCCCAGTCGCGTGGAGTCGATCACTCGGGGGCCGATGAACAGTCCCCTGTTCAGCGGCAGAGGCTCTTTGGCAGCACTAGCCCAATAGTCCCGGTAGGGATAGGAGCTCGTCATACTGGGTTAGGAAATGGCGTAAGAACCTCGGTGTGGGGGGGGAACTTAAAGGAGATGGGCTGGGTGCATGCGCAGCGAGATGCCCGCGAGAGGGGTGGTTTTGGCAGGGGCCTTGGTGTTTGGGTCTGCTCATAGTATTCTCCTCCCTTGGTCCTGGGCTGGGGAGAGACGCCCGGGCGGAGAGTTTCCCGGCCGGGCAGTCGTTTCTGCCTCCAGTGGAAATGCCTTTCTGGCATCGTGGGCGCCCGGGTTTTGGAGGTGGCCTTCTCCTCCCTGGGGGAGGACCACTCCTCCATCGAGGGTTGTAGGCCCCCCACGGGCCTGCCACCACACTCGCCTTGAGGAGATGTCGGGTCTGCAGCAGTTAAAGCGAAAGTCATCCTGAGGCTGCCTCCCGCCCGGTGGAGAAGTGCACTGCGGCGAGGGAAGGCCTAGCTTGGTGGTGCGGAGGATCCGATGTCCTGGCAAGCCTTAAGCATGTCCGGCCAGTTCAAGATCTTTGCCCAGGCCTGTGATTGCTCTGCGGCACTCCGTGGAAGCGTTCTCTTCATTGCAGTAGCTTATGAGGAGCTTCGTTTTGAGCCTCTTAGCCGCTATCTACCTGCCTCTCTGGCGTCTTCCTGGAGCCTCATCTTCACAAGCTTCGGCACTTAGGGCTCTTGGGGTTTTGGCCGGGATGGTGGAGAAAACTCTGGGTTGGCTGGCCGGCATTGGGGACTTTTGATAAATGCCTTATAAGGCTTAATTCACTCAGAAGCTGCACCGTAGCGGGTGGCCTCAAGGCAGGACAATCTGATGCCGTTGGGGTTGGCGAGAAAGCATGAGAGCAGTAAAGCTGAGCGGTTGTGTAGAGGCGCAGCCACTGAGGCGGCTCCACTGCTGGGATGCATTGCTGGCGGAACTTCGCTTTCCCCAGATCACAAATTGTGCAGGGCTCAGGAGCATCACGAAGTAGTGGTTTTCAATTGCAGTCGGAGGAACCATTAGGTGATTCCTCCTCCGCGATTGCACTTCCAGCATGCCTCTCCGTACGGGGGCTAATTGATTCCTCGTACTGCCTCGCGTCGCTTTGGCGGAGCTCAGTGAGGATGTTATAGCTTTAAAAGAGGCGATTACTCGCACAACCGGCGAATAAGACGCACCCACCCTCGGTTATCTGTGCCAAATGGGCCGGGGCACAATGCACAGAACTCTCGGCATCGTCTTCCGTCCAGGGTTTCTTTCTTCTGCAGATGCGTGGCTAATACGTTCTCTGCGAAAGTTTTGAAACCAGCGCCATTCACGATGGCGCTAATGAGGAGGTGTCACAGTGGCGAGGAAAATGAAAGCGGAGCAAGAGGGAGAGCGGCTGGCTGGCTGAGCAGCCAAGGGAAGAAGATTTGAAATGGGCGGAGGAGCAAAGGGGGGCAGAAGGAGGGACGAAGCTGGTCCAATTTAGTGGATAGAGAAAAATTCCGGGGTTGAAATTGAAGGTGAAAGATGTCGAAAGAAGGTGCGGCCTGTAACAAAGGGAGCCATAGGTCTGCAGGCTGATGGCGACATAACGGTATCTCCGCGATCAGTAGCAGTGACATCGTGTAGGCGCCACGAGGCTCTGTCAGCGAAGAGTGCAGCGCCCGGATCTTTTTTCCAGTCTCCTTAAGATTCAATATCCCCCCTCTGGGTACCATGGACACTGAGCTGAAATCAATCCTCAGCCAATTTCGCAGCTTTAGCTCCCTATCTCTTCACGGGGACTCCTGCCGCATTTAAGCCTTCGCAGCTTTCGGATTCGTCTAAGCGTGCTTGTCATAAGCCCTGCTTTTGCAAAGCTCCCCAGCATATACTCACCCGGTGTTCACGTCGGACGAGAGAGAAATTGTCCTAGGGCGCTGCGTGTCCTCTGGATCGCGCCGATCCAGAGGACAGAAGGCGATGCAATGGGGAACGGTGGTCCCTGGATGCGCGCCCGATCCAGGCGGACTTCGGATGTTAAGCGGCCCGCTTTCCCAGAGCTAAAGGTGAGCAACGGTGGAGGTTCGAAATTCCCGATTTTCGCACACCAGCTTGTTGTAATCGATTCGCGTGGTCCAAGCGTAAGTAGACGAGAGGAGCCGAGGCTGGAGATAACATCTGGTGGAGAGATAAGCCAGCAGACGGGAGCCCGGAGGTCCGATGTTCCTAGCGAAGTCTCCAGCGTGCTGGTTCCCTGGCACCTTTTATTGTTATTCTATCGAGGCGTGTAGGAGGGAGAGACCGGAGGAGTTCGGGGAAGGCGGCGGAAGTCGAGGTCGGAGATCATCATGTGATGCATGATCTCGCACAGCTGGCTAAATCGCGAGGAGAGAGAATGGCGTGCCTGAGGCCCTAATCCTCACCTGGGGGCAAAGACCATTGTCCCTAAGCCCGGTGACTGAGCCAGACAGTTCATGACCATTGACTCATAGGGGGGTGAGGTAAGAAGTCGGCGGTGCGCGACCAGAAGAGCCGTAGAGGTCCGTTGGCGTTCTTAGCGTTCTACTGACGGGTGCTGCTGGGTCAGCAGTGCATTACTACATTTCTGAAGTAGCATGCAGGTCCGTGGCAGAGCAGCAGGTCGAAGTGATGTATTGCCTTCTGCAGAGAGTTCATTGCTGCACTCTTCCTTGTATTTGCCATGCGGGCAGGGATTGCCCTAGCAAGTCTTGCCTCATGGAACTGATCCTACGGGCTACTTACAGACGGCACACAGATGATCTAGCTGACCTTCAGAGCTCAGCTAACTCCAAGCACAGTCTTTGGTAGCGTTGCTCTAAGGGGGAAGGCAGGCTGGAGGGACTGCTTCCTTGAGGCACTAGGGGTGGCCTCTGAGAGCTCCGAATCACTGAAGAGCCAAGCAGCCAATCCTGGCACTGGGCTGTCAGTGTGGGGTGGTGCTTCCAGGTTGAGTTGTTGTGCTGGGCTGCTCTCCACTCTTCTCTTGGCGGATCTAGGCTTCTTTGCTGACAGCTCAGTGCCCAAGTTATACACATAGCTCTTCTCATCCAAGCCCAAGTTATACACATAGCTCTCCTCATCCAAGCTGAAGTTTCTGTCATTTTCAAAGCCAAGGAATTTTCCTTCATTACTGGTGGAGAGATCAAGAGGGGGGGTGCAGTGGGCTGCTTTCGCTTTCAAACCCCAAAATGTTCCCTCGCTCTCCAGCAAGCCGGGTGGGGATGAGGATGGTGGGCTGGCCATAACACCTTTGTTGAAATTCATTTTGTTACTTTAGCTCAGTTTTCCAGCATGTCAGGATCATTCTGTATTCTGACTCTCAATAGTGGAGCTACAAGGGGATAGGGGTGCACTTTGCACTAGGCACGCACCTGGGTGGCACAAAAATCACCCTGCCCACCTTCCTCCTTGCCCTGCCTCACCAGGTCTGGCCCCACCAGCCTGGTCCATTTTTGGCTGGCAGAAAGCTGTTTTCTACTGGCTGGAAAAGGTAAGTAGAAGGATCATGGGGGGAGGGGCCACGGGGGGGACACAGAGTGCACCCCGGGAGCACTCCTGCCCAGTTAAGCTTCTGCTGACTCTGCTTCGACTGCATTTGCTACCCCTCCCAATTTAGTATCATCTGCAAATATAATAAACATCCCCTCTGTTCCTTCAAATAACTTATAAAGGTATTCAAAAACAAAGGTCCCAGGACAGACTCCTAAGGCACTTCACTTGTTATTCCTCTCCAATCAAATACATGGAACCATTAATAAGTACACTTTTTTTGAGCGCAATTTATGAACTAGTTGCAGATCCACCTAACAGTAATAGGATCCAAACCACATTTTACCAACTTGTCAGCAAGAATATTTCATGGAACCTTATCAAAAACCTTACTGAAATCAAGATAAACATACTGAACTTTAGTATTTGTAACACTCTCCCTACAAGCTTTGGTTATTTGTTTATATTCATCCTTCATTATAAGGCCCTCCTTCCATCTTCTAATAAGTCTTTTTTATTTCTCAAATCTTTAGAAAGTTGTTTAAAGAGCCATCCAGGCTTTTTTAGGTTCCTCCCATTCTCTCTTCTTTCTGCACAAACTGTCTCTCAGAACTCAACTCACCAGTCAACTCTGCCCTCTTGGGTGCAGCTACCATCCAATCATAATGCACTTTATTTACCCATCTACAGGCCTACATTTTAAATCACAGCAACATACATATACAACTCCACATTAAAACTTAGAAATTTTCTCTGATTCATCAAGTTTCTTCCCGTGCAAGTTTATGTAAAGTTATATCGTTCTCAGCCCATTGACTTCAATGGGTTTAACAGGGTGTAACTCTGTTTAGGATTGCACCATTAGCAAATTAATTGTGGGCTGTGTAGCTGAGAAACCATGTATTGTCTTTCACCCTGTGAACCTCTCTACTGAGTTTACTAAGGAAGAGCAGCCAACACTGTGACCTGCATCCTATTCCAGACACTGCTTGGTGACACAGAAAATGCATTTATGCACAAGCTATGATTTATGAAATATTGAGCCCGGTGAGTAAAAGGAAATGAGGTTAAGGACAAAAGGAGGTTAAAAGAAAAGAGTTTCAAAGTTAAAAAAGAAAGAAGATGAGGATGGAGATAGAATTAGGGTGTTTGAAATGAAGGACAAAGAGAGGAAGGAAGGTATTAGAAAGAATGAAGTTATAGGTATAAGAAGTGAAACTGAATGTGGAAAAAATGGGCAGCCCAATCCAGAGCCCCTGATGGCCAGGGGTGGTGCTGCTGCAGTAGTGCCCCATCACCTCCGGAAGGCTTTCCGGCAGTACGGGGGGAGAAAAAAAGAGAAAAAACAGCACTAGAAAGCCCTAAATGGGACTCCAATAGACTCACACCTAAATGGGACTCCAATAGACTCACACCACTCATATAGAGTGGCATAAGTCTAGGATCAGGTTTGCAGCCCAACTAGCCACAACCCAGGGTAGAAGCATACTAACATTGGCTGTACCTTGGGAACACCCAGACCCACCCTCCCCCTATCAGTGCCTGATCAGGAATGCCAGCACAGCACAGCAGCAGTCCAGATTTCTTGCACTGGCTGAGCGGGCAAATGCAGCCCCATGCTGCCTCCACAAGTGAATCCCTCCATCTGCAGTGGCCCATAAGACAGGCCAGAAAATATTAAGAAAGATGAAACAATTTATCATTCCATCTTCCCCAATTAATATAGGATGGTATAAACCTAAGTATGAACCTTTCCCTTCATTGTTTCTGATTATGCCAAATATTATCAGGAAAACTGTCTTGTGCTTTACATGTTTCCTTGCTCTGTTGAAAAGGGATTTAGGCATGTAGTTTGGGGTTTGAATATGGAAATACCCTTTCCTGCATACAAGATTATAGTCACCCTCATCAGAAAGCTCCAGCTGTATCAGTGGACAAGTATGCCCAAGTGATTCTAAAAGAGTTCCCTGAAGAATCTGAGAGCTGGTAGACGATTGTGAATATCTGAACTAGATATTAAAAGCCACCAATTTTCATTTGCAAATAACACTCTTGGGTGTAAAATCACTGAACTGGAAACCCCTTTTGACACTCTAATAATACAACCATTGCTGTCTATCTTTTTTTTAAAAAGAATTCTGTGCAGTATAGAGAAAATGGACAATGACAGTCTTTGTTTACTGTACAAAATAATTCAAAATATGAAATATGCCAAAGGTTTCTTAGATTCACCATAGGCTAGCGTAGAAAAATATATTTAGCCAGTTTTTGGTGTCTACTGCTTTGTCTGGAAAATAATGTAATTTTTTTTAAAAAAATCTCATTTTGATTATGGAATTCCATTCAATCATCTTATTTGAAGGTCGGAGGCATTTAGCACTGGGGACATTGTAATGAGAGTTCTACAACATCTGGTGCTGCTTGGCCAGATTTCCTGGGCAATTCCCCATGCTCAGGCAGGAAGCCCTGGCTGGATTTCCATTGCAAGCAGGAAATGCATAGAAGACAATAGTGATAACAGTTCTATTACATTTGTAATTTTAAAATTGCATTAGAGTGGCAGGTGATAGCCTATCATATTCCAGCCTCCTAGGGCACACTGCAGCTGGTATCAAGTGTAGGGATTTTCATGCAATGATTTGTCACATATTTTGCACAAGATTGTCTTCCTGTACACATTTTGTTTCTCGGTAGGAAGATGGTGTGGACACTGAAATGTGATATATTCCCATGTCTATTTATGCATGTTTACATTTGGAAGAAAGTCTCTTTTGCAAAACAGCTTTTAGATAATTCTGGTGATTGATGTCCAGGTCTGCAATCCAAAAAATCCTTTCTTGGAAGAAAGTCCCACTTAATAAAACGGGACTTACTCCCAAGTAGACTTGTTTAGGATTGTTCCCCAAATATCCTATCTTATAAGGGATCTTCTTTAAATGGCTGGCCCTATGAGTATCAAATTCTGAAATATGTAATAACAAAATGGTTTAAGTTCAAAAGCAAGCAAGTCTTCTGAAATAATTAGTCCATAATCTGAGTTAGTAGGCTATTTCATTTATTTAAAATATTATAATTCTGCCTTTTTCCCCACATGTAAAGGAAATATGTATACATAGTCTCTGTGGTCAGGAATAAATGCATAACTTAATGATTAGAGTTTGTAAGCAAGTATGTCAAGAAGAAACATGACAATAACAATAAAATGACAGCAGTATACAAATATGTGTATATGTATTCTTAAGAGTAAAAAGAAAAAAAAACCTCAGGAGGATCCTTGACAGACACCACCAAATAATCTTAACAACTCAGAATGAGGCAATGCACTCTTACTCTAAACAAATGAAGATTGTCTTGCACTCATTGGAATATTTCTATATACTGGGATTTCCAGCCAGAGAAGAAACTTTGTTTCTTTGCAGCTGCAATTTGAAATGCCCCCTTAGAATGCTATTTTCATAGGAGCAAGATTTGGGGGAGAGAGGGTATTTTTGGTTGCAGCAGCAGGAGGCAAGACAGTTGTGGCCTGTGGGCAAAAATCCTTCCATCCCAAAAACATACAGGTGGATGCAAGGCATTGATGACCCATTTTGAATGTATTCTGAGCAATTGCCAAAACAAGTGGTGTATTTTGGTGAGTTGGAAAGTTTTGTATGAAATTCTCTTCCCACATCTGTAACCCTGTCCCAAAAATAGTCTCAAGAAGGCATTATTCCAGTAGTCAAATGTAAAATCTGGCACCAAGATGACACATTTTTAGTATCATATTCATAGCTGTCTGCTTATGAAAGTAGTGTTAATTAATAGGTGAAATTGCCCAACAGCTCTTAACAGCATAATTGTAAATAATTTCCTAATGATTTATACACTTTTGCCTGGAAATACAAAAGATGAGCTAATGATAATCTGGCAGCCTCAAGCAAGATGACAAACATTAATTATGGCATATTATGATGTAATCATCAAATTTAATAGACTTTGAGATTTTGCACAAAAAATTGATAGAAGAACTTGGTTGGCATCCTTCCACTCCTATAATGTCTTGTCTAGATGGTTGATTCCATCCAGCCTTCTTTGCCAGTCGCATGATAAATATAGTACAGAAAATAGAGTCTTGATGAGGGAAATGCATAATAACTAAATGATTAGAACACTTTTCTAAACCCTTTGAAGGTTCAAGTCTGGCACCCACACTATGAGCTTGGATCACATGGATTTATCTGTCCCTATGGTATCCATGTTATTAATGCCAATTATAATAAATTCATTAACACCCCCCCCCCCCAGTCTTCATTTTCTATTGGTTTCATCAGTAGGCTTCCACTATTGATATTATGAACATTGATTTCAATGTGGGTAGAGGGAGAGTGGGCATGAACAGGCTGAACCTACTGGTCATGAGTATGAATTGTACCTGCATAGGTTCTGTCCCCAAGATCAGCAACATTGCCTTTTCAAATATTCCTGACCACAGAGACTATGTATACATATTTCCTTTACAAGTACAATTAATGTTTATGAACTGGCAGTTGTGCATATGGGTGGGACCAGAGTGGGACCTTTGCTTGCCTGGATTTCAGAGGCATTCCTCCCATTGGGCAAAGTGGGCAGTTGCCCTGGGCACAGCCCTGTGGGGGGCACAGGTTTGTTTGTGGGATTTTTTGTATTTTCAGTGTTTTTCAATTTTTGGCCTGCAGAGGGCGCAGTGTTTAGGCTAGCAGCACCAAAATTTCAGGAATGTTTTGGGAGACTCTCCTGATACTATCACCCAGGTTTGGTGAGGTTTGGTTCAGGGAGTCCAAAGTTATGGACTCCCAAAGGGGGTGCCCCATCCCCCATTGTTGTTTCCAATAGGAGACTGTAGGAAATGAGGCTACTACACTTTGAGGCCGATAACTTTGGACCCCTGAACAAGCTTCACTAAACAAGAATATCATCAGGAGAATCTTTTACTGATACCACCCAGGTTTTGTAAAGTTTGGTCCAGAGGTCCAAAGCTATGGACTCCCATAAGGGGTGCCCCATCATTCCTTGTTTCCAATGGGAGCTAACAGAAGATCGGGGCTACACTTTGATGGTCCATAACTTTGGACCCCCTGAACCAAACTTCACCAAGCCTAATTGGTATCGATAGAGGAATCTCCTAAAGATACCCTGAATGTTTGTTGGGTGCTGCTAGCTTAACAATTGCACCCTGCCAGCAGAGCACCTCCCAAATTTCCCCAGATTTTCCTTTTTAAATCACACCCCGCCTTTGACATGGATTTAAAGGGAGAATCTGAGGTCCCTGATTTAAACATTGCAAATGATGCTGTTTCAGGGTGGGGGGGAGAATCAACCCCAAAATAGTATCACTTCAATGTTGTTTAAACCCGGGAACCCCAGATTCTCCCTTTAAGGTGGATTTAAAGAGGAGAATCTGGAGCTCCCCTAGTTTAAACACCATTGAAAATGATGCTGTTTGGGGGTGGATTCCAGCATCACTTGTTTAAACTAAGAGAACTAAGATACTCCTTTGAAACATGGAAAGTGATGCTGTTTTCGCCAATTGGGGGGACTGGATACAACACCATAAAATGGTTTCAGAGCAGTAATAAAACAGGTTGAAAGCATGTGGAAAATATTTTCAAAAAAATTATTTCTGCTCGTGGCATGAGAAAACTTATTGCTGTGCTCAGATCTGTAAGTTGGGGCATGTTCTATAATGTGATGGTGACTTTGAAACAACCTGGTGTAAAAAAATCATTGCTTGGTCACAGTGGGGGAGGGTGGCTGCCCATGGGAGGCATGCCAAACTCAGTTTGCCTAGATACACCACTGGTAAATTAGCTACAAAGGAAGTCTTGCGCGTTGCATTGAGCCTGGCATACTAGGGGGCATCAAACTCAGGTTTTGCCCGGGGCTCCAGTTTGCCTAGTTATGCCACTGCTGGATTTCCATGAACATGTTGTCCGTAGATGCCTACTGTGGCTGCAGTTCACAATTCTTATAATGTTTTCTCCATCTGGATTTCTCTCTGGATTTCAGTCTTCTGAATTGCCTTCTCTTGTTTTTAAAGAATGGTTCCCATGTGTTTACCAAACCACCATTCTTTTCTTTTTGAAATACCCCTTAAGGTACACACCTGCTGAGTGATGTTCTCCCTGGCTGCCCTGGACAATCAAACACCTTCTCACTGCTCCCATGTGTCAGAAATAATTCTGTTCTAATTTAGTCCCTTTACTGTATTTACTAGCAAGTATTGTTTGAGTGAAATCTTGATTAGAAATTTATTGGACATAAGGCTTCTGAAACCTTTCAATATAACTCCCAAAAGCACACAAATTGATTCTGCTCACAAGCAATTGGATCACCTGTAGAAACTAGGTTCTTATCACAGATCAGATGTGAGAAAATGTCATAATAGATGCTGTAGAAGTGTGGTTTTAAAGGAGGAGAATTGCCAGCATAAATGGCGGAGGGCAGTTTTTCCCATCCCATTAAAATTCAAAGGAGGCTTGAAGACTCTTTGAGTACTACAAAGGATTGGCAACTGATAGGGAGGCACAACTGTTCAGTATGTATTTTGTCTGCATGTCCGCAGAGCAGTCTTTTGGTGCTGGGTGCTGCCCACCCAGCCTCCCTTAGAATTAGCGAGTTTCCACAAAAGCCAAGCAGGATTTTTTTGGGGGTAGGGGTGGGATCCCTTTACTTGTCACCTGCTTCATGATGTCAGGGTGAGGGTTAGTTAAATAGACCTGGTGTAAGCCGTAACTAGTTTTGGTAAGGATCGGGCAGGCTCATTATCACAGGTAGAGAAGATCAACAAGTGCCTGGAGGCACCTGAAGTGGTGGAGGGTGTGTCCAGACCAGCACATCACTGGCTGTGCAGCAGAGTCAGGCTGGGAAGAAGTGGCCCTTTGTTTTGAGCAACATCTTTCCGAATCTAGTAGTGACTGTATGGTGCATCAGGTGAGGCATCTGGGGCACATTGTGTGCAAAACAATGATAAGCAAAGTCAGCAGATGATGCTGGCTGTGTTAGGAGTCAGGGTAGATTTGCCAGAAAAGGCAGCCATGGGTAAGTTGCCTTAGTTTAGCCTGCCTATTTAAATATAAAACATATTTAAGTGACACACATATTTAAGTTGAATTAATTAAATAAACCACTTAACTGCAAGCTGTTGTTTCATGCTTTCATTGAACAGGTGCCTGGCATAAATAAAACATGGTGTTTGTAATGTATATAAATGCACTTATGGCTTCAGAACTGTTAGATGTGTAAGAAGATCGCAAAGATTGAGATGGAGCCTACCTTTTCCAAAATCAAATAATTACTTGTACACATAAAAGTGACATCCTCTTAGAACTGTAATGAATGACATTTGTGACTTCTTTATTCCTATTAATATACCCAGACTCTACTGTGGATTTTAACCTTATGGCAGAGTGACAGGAGAAATATAGAATCTGCAGCAGCAGCAACTTCTTGAGTTCTAGTATCAAAGGGCAGAGTTAGAATAAAATACAGATCTACTGAAAGAGCCTAAAAATCTACCAATATCCTTTACTCAATTATGAAAAAAAATATGTCAACCAGGGAAAAAGTTTGGGTTGATACTTAAAACTTACTTAGTTAGGTAACATAGAAAAAAGCAGTCTGAAAATTGTGTGAGCTTTTCTACAATACCACACTCCAGCCCAAACTGTAATCATCGTCTAGATAATGATATTATTAATAGGTGGATGGGTTTTTTTTTTTTAAAAAAAGAGATATAAGACAGGTAGAACAACAAAAATTACTCCAGCTACACAGGAGCTACAACAATAGGAGCTATGGGTAGGGAAGGCAATCATTTTACATTTTTACTGATAGGCTTTTGGCAGTTAAAGGTTGGGAGCCTGATAAAATCTATGGCCATATATTCACTGAGATTTAAATGCAGTATAGAGATTATATCTCCATGAATACTAATGAATGCCAATGAACAAACATGTGACTGTCCTCATTCCTTATGTACAATGAATCAGCCACAGGATAATTACAGAGCAGCTATATTTATAAGAATAGGGCACTTCATAATTGTTCTCTCCATATGGACCAGCATCCTATAAATAATCTTAATTGATAATAATCACCACTGGAACAATTTGCTAGATTTGCAAAGACATAAAAAGGGCAAACTAAAATAATTGTTATTCAGTGAATTTTTAAAAAGTAGGCCTCAGAGAGATGCTGGAATTCAAAATTTTGAACCAAAGACAGAAACTCCAGGGCACAAAAATTTGGAGCAGATTTAGTAACTGAACAGCACATATATCACTAAAGCCAACACTGTCTAAGGAACAGGGCATTTTCAGCTTGAACATAAAACACAATACATTGAATCTAACCAGCTTTTCTACTGATGACAAAGGAAAGTGTCTGTAAACACGTGAAACTGCCTTATACTGAATCAGACCATTCGTCCATCATAGTCAGATGGTTCTGCAGAGTCTGAGATGAAGGCCTTTCCCATTACTTATTGTCTGGTCCTTACTGGAGATGCTGGGAACTGAACTTGCATTCCACTGTACAGTACTTCAATTTTTCAATAGGGTTCAACTGTGAACATACTCAAATGGTTAGATTGTACTGCGGGGGCGGGGGGGAATGGAAGTTAAGCAGCATTGCTGATTGGGTAGGCAATGAAAGACATGAAATTCATCCATCCGATGGACCCCTATTCTTTGGTCCTGTTCACAGGCACTAATGCATCATCAAAAGGTTACATCCCCTTCACTACTTAGACTGTTTTAAAATATATATTTTGGCTTATCCCTAGCTTGGCCATTGCTTTTTGTGAGTTTCCTGGTGCTAGAGACCACCTTAAAGGATTTTCTATCACTTTCCCATTTTCCCCACCCAGCAAGAAAATCCCATCGGGAATTAAAGTTCAAATAGATAGAATATGGCTTGGCCTGTACCTGAGGGCCTGACTATTGATACAGGCATTCTCAAGTTCACACTTAGGATGTACCACCATTTTAGAACTTGAGCTTCTCACAAGGAACTCCTCTGCATGCCAAGTAGATGCTCTACCACTGAGCCACAGCCCCCAAAGTGTATTTCAGAGATTATGTGGGGTTGCCAACCTCCAGGTGGTATCTGGAGATCTCCTGCTATTACAACTGATTTCTAGGTGACAGAGATCAGTTCACCTGGAGAAAATGACCACTTTGGAGGGTGGATTCTATGGCATTTTACCCCATTAAAATCCCTCTCCTCCTCAAACCTCACCCTTTTCAGACTCCACCCCCCCCCAAAAAAAACAAAAAATCTAAGTATTTCCGAACCCAGATCTGACAACCCTAGGATCTCGGCCTCTATATGAACAATTGTCATGTGTGATGGGGGGTGTAGAACGGAGATTTGAATGAGATTGAATATATATATTAAAAAAACCTTTCTAATAAAAACAGTGGTCAGTCCCATGATGTGAGAGTTAAATTAAATCCTATTTTTAAATACATACAAACACACACACACACACACACACACACACACACACACACACACACACACACAATATATGTGTGTGTGTACATTATATGTGTGTGTGTATTCATATATTATACAGACACATACACACTGGTAGGTTAACTGTATACATCCGAGAAGGCAGATAATTGCCTCTTTCTAGAGTTAAATTTTCAAGGTTTTTTCAGTCCATGGGAGCTGAACATTTCAAGCTATGCTGTGTTGTTGCTACTCTGCCATGGGTTGGGCTAGTTATATATGTCCCTGCACCATTTAATCCCTGCAGAGCTTGGTATGGGGTGTCTGAAAGCCTCCACAGGTTCAGCCCAAGGCAGCATGATTTGGAGTCGGCACTGGCTATCTCATCTATTTTTAATATGACTGCCACAAGTGTCAAGGATCCTGGACATAGCCACTATAATACAATTGCTTTTTAAAAAATTCATGTGTGTAATGTGTTTTAAGTCTATGCTGTCAATTTCATAATCCAGAGATATATAAAGTCAAAACACTGTGATTGTACCCCTGTATGGATTTGGAATCACTGCAGACATCCCAGGATAATTGGGTGTCACAGTTGATCTTCAGGATGAAATTGGTACCCACAGTAGTAACTTGTTAACAAGCTTTACTGACAGTTTCAGTTATTGCTTGACAATTCCAGCAGTGTCAGCCGAAAGTGTTGGCTCAGTTGAAGGTTAAGAGGTTTTTTTCCCCCTGTTCCCATATAGCAATCAGATAATGCATTAATTCTGCCAGTTGTAAACAAGGACTTTGAAATGTGTTAAGTGGAGATGGTAAAGATGTCAATGGGCCTTTTGCCCCAAAAGATAGTCCACATAAAGAGGCTTCCTTATTTTCGGAATATTTTGCAACTGCTTGATGTACTAGTGTTATCAACTACTGTGACAAAATATACATTTTGATATAGAATTCCACTGGTAAAATGTTAAGTTATTTGCTCAGGAAGGGTAATTTTTCTTCCAGGCTGAAAATTGTTTGATCTAAAGGAACAGTATAGTACTAACTGAGCAAAAATCCAGAAATAAAAAAACAACACTTGTGGGGTATGCCCTTGACTTAAGAATAGTATACTCCTCCTATCTGGGATGGTTGTCCTCTCTCACTGAGTATGCAGCTTTGGGAGGGATGTACATGGAGTGGTGAGGGAGATAGGGGACATCCACCTAGCCAACCAGATTAGCTGAATCAGCCCTGCCAACCAATGGGGTGACAGATGTCCCAGCCAGATCACCCTCACACACTGGTGGGCTAATCGTGGCAGGAAGTTCGACCATCAGTTCCAGTGGTAAATATGGATCACTTCCAACTCCCCTGTTCTTACACACTGGCAGGCTGGCTATACTGAGGTGCTGCTGCTGAATGTTGCTGAATACACCATAGCATGATATATTTGCAAATGAAGCATGTTGTACATGTATGTTTAAAACCATATGTATTGCATATGTATGTATGCAATACACCAAATTAACAAAATAACCAGTGAAAAGCTGAGAATGGAAACGACTGACAAAAATATAAAGAACTACGAAAAGAAATTAAAAAAAAATATTCAATCATCCCTAACCTGGTGTAAGGTTCATTGAACATTGAAGAAATGGATTTCACGCTTAAAGAAAGAGAGAGACTAGATTGATGGGGAATTTGAACCCACTTGGAGACTAGAATTGTCAATTGGGAATTTGAATCAAAAAAGTACACAGACAAAGTTGTTAATAAAATATTATTGTTCACAATGGAGAGAGCAAGTATTTCACTGCAGAGGTAAAAGACAGTTTCTCTTCCAGAATCAACAAAAACAACAAGGGTTTTTATAGGCATATACAAAGAACTAACACAAAATGATGCTGATATTAATACTTGGCAAAGGTTAGTTTCCTTATAATTGGAAAGATTAGTGGTCCTTAGCACAAACATTTTGGGAACTTTTTTGGTTCTAGTCTCATATTCCCTTCATGAACTAGGGTTAGTCTGACCTGGTTCATAAATAACATTGGAAAGAAAGCAATGGAAAGAAAACTAAAGTCAGCTACATAAGCACAATTTATTCCTAGCTCTGTTACTACCTCTAACATAAGCACATTTTATCTGTTAATATGTTCACTGAATATACTGACTTCAGATAAAATATAAGGCAAAAGCTATCATTTGATTATTCTTTGGTTCACTCAAGCCTGTCAAGCTTCTTTAATAGTTAACAACATGTTGTAGTGTGCAATAAAGGAAACTGCTACAACATGGAACATTATTGATCTTCTTCCTGGCATTCAGTTGAAGGGACTGAACAAACAAATCTCCATAGGAGATCCATATAATTCCTGTACAAATTCTAGAGAGGCTTGTACCATATTGTACAAACTGAGTATTCCTTTGAAGCATCTACAGAAGAACATAGGCACTTGCATAGAAGAAGAAGAAGAAGAAGAAGAAGAAGAAGAAGAAGAAGAAGAAGAAGAAGAAGAAGAAGAAGAAGAAGAAGAAGAGGGGAGGAGGGAGGGAGGAGGAGGAAGAGGAGGAGGAGTTTGGATTTATATCCCCCCTTTCCCTCCTGTAGGAGACTCAAAGGGGCTTACAATCTCCTTGCCCTTCCCTCCCTCACATACACACCCGGTGAGGTAGGTGGGGCTGAGAGAGCTCCAAAAAGCTGTGACTAGCCCAAGGTCACCCAGCTGGCGTGTGCGGGAGTGCACAGGCTAATCTGAATTCCCCAGATAAGCCTCCACAACTCAAGCGGCAGAGCTGGGAATCAAACCCGGTTCCTCCAGATCAGAATGCACGTGCTCTTAGCCACTGCTCTTAGCCACTACGCCACTGCTGCTCCCTGCATAATTACATCAGTTTTCAGCCACAGCAGTGCAGTAGTGTAGCGCCAAGGGGGCGGTGCGGTGTGTGCAGAAACATGGCAAGGGCATTCCGGGGGTGTTCCAGTACATGGCGGGGACGAGCGGAGCAGGGTGCAGAACGCACATGTGACCAGAGCGCAGTTTTCCCTCGCTCCGCCCCTGCAGCAGTGCATTCCATTTTTTAAATTCCTGATACTCAGTTCAAAATTCTTTGGCCAAGTTACAGCTAAACAAGTGGCTAAACTTGTCAAAAGACATCCAGGGAAGGATGGTTGCAAGTTGCCACTCTGAAGAGAAGAACAGAACAGCAGTCAGTCAATCAAAGCTTACACCCCAGAAAAAAATATAAATGGCCAAAGTACTAAACAGCTTTTAAAAGTTTCTCCAGTTTATTTATTATTTTATCTTTTCCTTGGTCCCAGGCTCTTGGCTCTTGGAATTGTTTACCTGGTTGCCTCTCCTTTGAACTTTGTATTCTCCCAACAACCCTGTGAAGTAGGGTAGGTTGAGAGAAGGTTACTGGCCCACAGTCACTCAGGCCGCTTCCGCCTCCGTGCGGAAGCGGCCGGGTCGGCGTAGTCGACGCCAACCCAACGCTGCTGGAACCGTTCGCATGAACGGTCCCAGAAACAACCGGGAAGACGGCGCCGCTGGGCGCCGTCGCCCGGTGGACTTACCTGGTCTCCGGCCCTCCAGCACGTCGCCGGGGCCTGGGGACACGCCTCCCCTGCCCTGCGCGCCTGCTTCAGCGTCGCAGGGTAGGGGAGAAACCCTGTGGCCAGGCCCCGGCGACGCGCCGGAGGCCAGGTAAGTGAATGGAGGGAGTGTGGGGGGAAGGCGCCTTTGAGCCGCTTCCATTCGCATGGCAGCGGCTCCAAGCCGGCATTTCCCAACAACCTCGCTCCCTGAGCGAGGTTGGGAAATGCCGGCTTCGTGCCGGTCGGGCGGCGCGAGGGCGGCGCGGCTGCGCACCCTGTGTGAATGGCGGCCTGGGGACGGCGTTTTTGCCATCCCCAGGCCGCCATATTCCGCCCATGCGGAAACAGCCTCAGTGAGCTATAGGGCAGAGTGAAGATATAGACCTGGTCTCCCCAATCCTTATCCAATACCCTAACTTCCATAACATGTTGCATGCCACTTGTCTGAAAATTTTCATATTATAGAAATTTATCAATTATCTGGAAGTAATACTACCTATAAAGATAGATAGCAGGATTTAAGTGCCATGTCTGCCATGACTACATGGTGTGGCCTTACAATGCTGAGTAACAATACAAGTAGATCTACCTGTATGTTTGTTGCAAAGGTCAGACTTTTCTTATCTTAAACACTGGAAAATGTCTTCATAATTCCCATATGAATAGCCATTGATGTCAATTCTTCCTGTTCTATGCTCAAACATTGCTCAAACATTGTTCCAATTCAAGTTGGTGCAACTTCCTACTATTACATTCTTTTTTTAGTCTCCTTCCTTCAGTACCCTTCCTCCTGGGACATCTTGTAGCCATTGTATATGTGAATTTGTAATCCCAGCCAAACCAATGAAGTCCATTTCCACACAGATGCTGAATTGAAAAATTGCTTTGGCTTTGGAAGACCAATGTATATTGAAAGTCCTGTAAATGAGCTTCCATGCAGTTTTCTTTTCTTTTCAAAGAATATGTGCAGGGAGTCTGCATTAGGATTTTTATGTGGGGAAAGGGAGAGATTTAAGTCACCCCATATGCAGTTTTCCTGATCCAGAGTGATCCTGGACAGCTGCTGTCCTAGGTGCAAACATACAGGTGGATCTATATAAAAATCTGTATGTTTAAGCCAACTGGCAAATAAGCACATCTTTGAAACATTTCTGGTTGGGAAAACATTATGGAGGGAAGCTTGGAGTTTTTCCTTTTCCCCAGACCAAATTTCCTTCATATAAGTGAAAATGCCTTGGCATTCATTCATAAGAGCTCTCAGCATCATGTCTGGTTTGGCCCTGTGCCATCTCCCTGTTGGTGACCAAGGCTTCAATGCTACAAGGATAATACAGTGTGGAATAAATAAAGACTCAGGATCTGTTGTTAGGTTTACAGCTGGGGAGACTGGGGCTGAGGATCAAGAATGTACTTTATTTTTAGGACAAGGAAGGATAATAGAGGACTCAAGAAAAGGACTGGAAACATAGAATAGCAAGTAATTGGGAGGAAGAGAAATGAAGACATTTGAAGGTCAGTAGAAGAAATTATAATGTCGCATGAGAGGAAAGGAGCCAGCACGGACAATGGCAATGCAGTCATGAAAACAACAAATTGGATAAAACTAGCCAAGGAATTCAGGTGAAGAAAAAAGATCTGAGAGAAGCTAACTATGAGGGTCTTGCAATATTTAAGTTACCATGTAAGTCTACCTGGAGTTCTGATTTCTGGAGAGAGAGTAGCTATTAGTTGGAGTTTGACAGCACCAACAAAACGTTTTCTGCCCAAGATTTTCTCAGAGGCTCCTTAGGAGATTACACTGAGAAACAGCACAGTTTGACTTAAAGACAGAAAAAAGGTTCTTCAGGATTTTTAACTTTCAAGATTTTGCTGTCCATTGTTTTTGGGTTTTCCCCCCTTCTTTTCCTTTTGTTTTCCTTTCTTTTCTTCTCAGATGAACTACTCAAAGGATTTGTAACCAAAGAAGGTATTACAATATGTAATAGTATTCAATAAACAATATAAAATGTATGGCCCTTTCCGCACGGGCCAAAAAACGCACGGCCTAGGCGGTAAAAGCGCCCGCCTCCAGGTCACTGCCGTTACACCTGAGGCGGAGCTGCTGCAACGCAGCAGCGCATGTAACCTGACTGCTTGGCTCCCCCCCTCCCCAGAGCGGCGTCAGGCCAGCCTCTAAAAAAACCTTTAAAGCTGGCGTTGTTTTGAGGGGGGAAAAAGCGTAGTTCCCCGCTGAGCGGGTCGCCGAACAGCACCGCCGGGAACACACTGTTTCCCCTCCCCGTCCCACTCACCGTGTCCCCGTCGTCGGCCTGCTGGCCGTCACAGCCCCACCCACGCTGTCCTCCGACCCCTGGAGGCCACCCGCATGCTTGCATGCGAACGGCCTCCGCCTCCACGCCGGCGAGAATTCTGCCGGCGTGGAGGCGCCTCCACGGCCGTGCGGAAACGGCCTATGACTCTAAAGTAAACTTTCCCATCATCAACCATTTGCAGCAGCCTTAATAATCTAAATGGCTCTGACCATGTCTGAGTTTGGAAGCTAAGCAGGATCTGTAGTTGGATGGGAGATCACCAAGGAAAACCAGAGCTATTATGCCAAGGAAGGAAATTGCAAATCTCTTGCCTTGAAAACCCCATGAGTAGGTTGTGACTCAGCAGTGCAGTTTACTTACTTAACAATTTGTAAAATACACTGGCCAGCTAAACTGGAACTTGGCATTCTGAGCCCAATCCTGGGAATACTAACATATGTATTGAAATGGGTATGACTTTTTATTCTTCTGCTATTCTTTTGCCATTCTTTTGAAAAGTACCTGGAGTTCTAGTGAGCAATCTTATATTACTCAGATTTTGTATTGAAGGGGGGGGGGGAAATCAATTCTTTATTGCCCCATAGCCATCTAGCACTGATTGTCTACAAAAGACGGAATGAATAACTAGATTTTAGCACAGAAGTCGACAGCAGCTGAGCTTTGTAGCGATCAGAAAGGAGAAAATGAGAAGGAGCAAAAAGTGAAAGGGAACACCTGAGTAGTGGGATGTGACAGAAACCAGAGGCTTGTACAAAGAAAAAAATATATTTTGTCAGAGATAAAAAGACAGGAGAATCAGAGGAATTGACCTCAGTGAAATGCAGTATTTCCTGCTTTGCTAGGCTACAGGCAGAATGGCATTGTTAAACATATAAATATTCATTTCTCACTGGCAAGAGAACTGTCACTGAAAAAAGTGCCAACTAGGAAACAGCATCTTTTGTGTCTACATTTCAGCCAGGAGCAGCAGCACGAAAACCCTCCAGCAGGGGTTGAAGGACCAATGACAGTTCATTTTCTTCTTATCAGGAAAGCAATATCTTGTTCACTTACATGTGAAGAGATGTACTGAATTACATTGCTGAGAGAAAAACAGTCGCTTTAACAAAGAGTTGATAAAAATAAAAAATATGGGTATGTGAGCCAGACCTAGTGGGAGATGGGAAATTGTCCAGTGTGGTCAAGGATGAAGACTGAAGAGATTTTGAAGTTTCTTTGAAAAAGTTATCAGATTTATAAAACATAGACTTCCCCTTAGCCATTGCACAATCAGATCATAGACATGACTCTTTTAAACATTCCTGTTTGGTTTCTTTCTTTGAGATTCAGCTAATGACTGCTGCATAAAACAGACTTTTTTTTTTGCTAAGCATCTGCTCTTTAGAAGTCAAGCTTCAATGGAGATCCAAAATTAAAATGGGAAGATCCAAAATGGAAAACACGTGTACACCATTCTTGTCAAAAGCAAAAGAGAATATTATGATTCTACAATATACAGAAGCTGTAAACATCCTTCAAAGATTTATCCAAAAATTCCAACCACTCTATTAATGTGTGGTTTCAGTAATGAAGAAGCCAAGTTCAATTAAGCAACACTGGAAGCAATTAGACAACAACTTCAGTAATTAATTGAGTAATGTATACGTTCCAGTAAATTCTCAGAAACTCAATGAATGTTGACATTCATTGATTAGTGTCAACATTTTAGCAGGTCACAGAATACCCTGCAAGCCATTGAGAATGGCAGCACCTGAGAGTGGAGGGTAGGAACTTTACCTGCCTCCATCCTTTTGAAAGAGCTTGAGAAGGCAACTGTGGAGAGGGGCTGCCAGCTCAAACTTCATGTTGTCTCTTGAATTTCCCTAACATACTAGGGCAGTAGCAGGAATAAAGTTTTGCTTCATTTCATTTCCATAATGTAAAAATGGGTGCATTCTTCCATTAACGTTGTTCCAGTTTTGCAGCTAGACATTTTTCATTTTCCAGTTTTACTTTCCTGCCTAGCACTAAGGCTCTGATTTTCCTTCTTTGTATGAGCAGACAGCAGTGGGACTGTGAATCAGGAATACTTGTGAAAACAAACTTTACTAACAACTGGCAAGATATCCAGGTAACTCAGGCCTTTATGTGAGATCAGCATTTCCGGAGGGAACCTCAAGGTAGAACCACAACCACCAGAGGCATATCTTAATCAAGTAAAGAAACAGAAAAGCGCCAGCTGTTGACTGGAGGTGATGTTGACAACTCAGTACAATTTTTCCCTTGTTAATCACACATATAAACAGTTATCATGGGAAGTAGGGTTGTCAGGTCCCCCTGGCCACTGAGGGTGGCAGAGCAGGGCTGTCAACACCTCTGTTGAAAAACCTCTGGAGATTTGAAGATAGAGCCTGAGGAGGATAGGGAGCTATGTGGGGTATAATAACACAGGGTCTACCTTCAAAGCATAATGTTCTCCAGGGGAACTGATCTTTGTAATCTGGAGATGAGCTGTAATTCAAGGAGGTCCCCAGGCTCCACCTGGAGGTTGGTATCCCTAGTAGGAATGGGAATCTATGACCTAGAATAATTTTTGTTTCTATTTGTCTGTCTGCCCCCCTGATCTGTATTCAGGGGATGAGTATACCATGTCACTGACCTCTGAAACCTGGTTATCAGGGCACAGGAAATTAGAATTCTTTGGGGTGAGAAGTTCATGCATATCGTATCTACATAATTTTTTATCACTCCCTACATGCTACTCCCTTACCAATGTCTACATTTCTGTATCAATTAGGGAAATAGAATTCTGCAATAACAAATATACACAGTGTTGCTACTTTCCTTCCTTATAGTCTCTTTTGGAAGGGTTGAGTACTTGCTGTTCATAACCTGATTCATTTCAGGGGTCAAAGGAACCACTAGTTTAAAGACAGTGTGGATTATCTTGTCTCATACCTAATGCTCTGCCTCCTGATGTGAAGGGCACAAAACCAAAATCAAAATGATGCCTTTTTATATGCCCTATAAAAAAAGAAAAGAAAAAGAAAAAAGCACCAGATGTTCAGAGCAGAAACTGTATCTCTATTGAAAAGGCAGAAACACTGATAACATCCGTTCATTCTCCCTGCACTTTCTAACTCCTGCAGTGAGATCCAACTTTCATCAAGCAGCCAACTAGATTGCACACTGGATGATATATGTACGGGCCAAAATGTTGACTATCTCCTCAAACAACCCTGTATTGGTGAACAGCTCGAGATTAATTCTGATATTATCTTCTCCAGTCATTTATAGGAAAAATAGTTGGCTTACACCTGCTGTGAGACTTGACTTCCCAATAAGGGGATTATACATTTGATGATATATCTGCAGATCAAAACTGGGAATTCCTCCTTTTCGTAGATATACCTTTGAATAGCTGTGGAGCATTGCTGCTACTATCAAGTGAGCCCAGATATTTTAAACGGGAAATAAGCTTTCAAAATTCCTGCTGTTTTCAGCTAAGAGGAGTATATCTGTGTATTTTTATCCCATTCTTCTTCCAACCAGAAATAATCAAGGCTATCTATTAGACTGCACATTTGATGATATTTCTGTGGGCCAAGTTATAGAACAACCATTTTGCTTGCATCAATGTATGGCTTAGGAATGCTATTGGCACATCAGGGCCAATGAGTTTTCATGCAATGAGTCCTTTTGCAAGAATTGGGCAGCCCCACCCAAACCGATGTGGTGCCATCCCGCTGCTCCCATAGAGACTTCCCAGCAGTATGGAGAGACTCACAAGGCGAAAAAGCCTTCCTGCCACTGTGGGTCTCAATAGAGATATGCCACCTTTGCGGTGGTTTAAGTCTGAAGTGCAGGCCACCAGTTAATGCCAACGAAGGCTGGGAGGGAGCTGACTAATGTCAGCTCTTCCCCTGGCCATGCTCCTGACTGCACCTTCACTATGTCAGCAGTGGAGGGGGCCTTGGGAACAGTGTCCAGCTCCCCACTGCAGTGTCAGGGGTGGGTTGGGCAGCTGCATGCCAGCAGAATTGCCCCTCCACTTGCCCCTGGCAAGTGACCCAGGGAGGGCAGATCAACCAGTGTGGCTGCACATTGCTCCCATAAGTGGATTCACACACACCCCTTTGGATGGGGTTCCTAGCCAAGCAGACTAGACCATCAGCAGACATGATCTGAATAACTCCAGATTTTTACATAGTTGATATTAGGGTAACCAGGTTACCCCTGGCCATTGGTAGAGAATGGGGAGACAGGGTTGGCAAATCCAGGTTGGGAAATACTTGGAGGTTTGGGAATGAGTCTAGGGAGGACAGAGACCCGGGGGGGGGGGGTTAAAATGCCATAGATTCCACTCTCCTAAGCATTCATTTTCTCCAGAGAAACTGAACTCAGTGGTCTGGAGAAGAGCTGTAATTCCAGGGGATCCTCAGGTCCCATCTGGAACCTGGCAAATCTAATTTAACTGTCAGTGTAATAGTCAGAAATGAATAGCTTAGTCAGTGGGGTGCACAGTGGGTAAATTGTGGAATGCCAATGAAAACTATGTTTTGAAGTTATTTGTGGTTCTTTAGATGGGCAAAAATCAAAGGGAAAAACCCACACAAACTGAATCTGGCAGATTCTGCTGTAGATATGAAGGACTGCTCAATAGATGCTGCAAACAAATTCTTTATAAGACTAAGGCTTTTAGCTACTTATAATTGTCTCAGGGGATGCTTTTGACTGCAGCCTCCAAGGGAGCAATGAAGAACAAGGTTCTGTTCTGATGTGTATCATGGCTGTTTGGCAATTTATGCATGTGACTGATAGGCAGGAGGTAGGCATGGAGTGCTGTAGGATTACCTGGTTTGTCAGTGGCTATTCTTGAATATGCCATCACATTGATATGGATGGTGACATTTCCCCCACTTAATTCATATTACCTGATCAGGCTGCCTAACTTTTAACAGCAATGTTTTGTTTGTTTCAGTAGGCCGTAACGAGGTTGCATGAATAGTACATTGCTGCAATTTGAAGGTAGGGATAACAGGTAAACACCCTAGGTATCTAAGGATCTAATTACACATTACATTTCTCCCAGGCTAGTTCCTTGGATCAAGTAAAGAGGGTTCTTCTGAAGTTCTGTGCTTCCCAGTCCTATGTGGGCCACATTTAGATTGGTACTAGGGCTCAATGCAAAGTCCAGAACTTCAGAACATGCCTCTCCCTGGGGACATGCCTAGGGAAAATGTTATGTTTGAAGTCTGACATTTCTCTCCATAGGTCATGGTGCAGATTAGAAGTATGAGGTTTGGCAGAAATGCCAGGCTGTGTTTTGAGCCAGGCAGAGTGAAATTGCTCAAAATGTAGGCAGCCAGCAGAGGCTCCTCATTAGTTAACAACCTGTAATAAGTAGGGTGGGATTTTTTTAAAGAGCTTTTGTAGATTTTTTTTTAAATTTACCTCATATATTGGGGTGTGTGGGAGGAGGTTGGCCAGAATATCTCTAGTGACAGAGCAGAAGGTTCCAGGTTCAATTCCTGGCATCTTCTGTTTTTGTTTGTTTGTTTGCTTTATCTTTGCTGAAAATATTTCTCCTCCTAATAACTGAACACAAGGAATAAGAACTGCCTTGAATCTTTTTAGAGAGATGCGGGCAGTCACTGTTGTAAATAATGAAGTAGAAGACTTAGTGAAGGGGGCATGACAAAACTCTAACAAATCTGCTCTGTTTCCTATGATTCCTGGAATATGAGCATCCACAAAGGTCTGCCAAGATAATGGGATGAAGGGGATAACATCCCAGCGGCCCTAGTCCCACTGGAGGCCCATGAAGCTGAACAAATCATATGATATGAGGTAAAGGAAGTTTTTTTTAAAAAAATGGTAAGGTGATAGGTGTTCTGAAACACCTCAGCCTGTGACTCTGGATGGCAACTGTCAGTCAGAACAGGTAATATTTATCTTGATAGACTATTGACACATAAGGCAGTTTCAAATGATTCTCATGTTTTCATTTCAAGGTGCAAAAACCTGTACTACAGGGTGCAAAAAAACCTGTAATACAGGCTCCATTCTGTACACATCCATAATAATAAGAGAAATGAATGAGAATAATAATGCCATTGGTTTTGTTTTCATCAGTTTTGCTATTCACTGACATTCTTGTTCAGTGCATTAGATGTTGTCATTGTGGATCCACACATGGAAATCCAAGCTTTAACCGTTGCAGTCCGGAGTTCCACACTGTGTCCCCTATGCAGTCCTCTGACTGGAGGCAGGACAGTACCTTTTGGAAACCAGGGCATGGGCTGCCACTTTCAAATTATGGGTGCACCTCTGTTTCCATTCTGACTCGCACAGCCTGGTCCTACTTGTGATGCACAAACTCCAGACCTCTGGTTGGTGGCTATTAATAGAGGTTAAGATCTCCTCCTTTGGCCTTTCCTGGGACTCCTTGCTTACGCTCACTGCCAACGAGATTTATCTTCAACTAAAAACAAATTATTTGAGTAGGAATATCAATACCTTTTGAGCAAGGCACAGAGTTCCTGTTCACCCTTGTACTTTGGGATTATTCCCTGAAAGCTCTGTGCTGCCCATTATCTGAACCAACTTCTCAATCATAAACTCAGATGGGCATTTTCAAGAGCAAGATGCAATTCTTTTCCATCGTGGCTACTTCAAGGCCAGTTCTCAAACATTCCTCAGCATGAATGACCCTGTTCTTTCTGCCCTTCTTATATTGACTCCCTTGTACACATCTTGCTCTTCTGCCCTCAGCACACCAGCTTTAGGCCCAATTTCTCTGCCCTAACCACAGTTGGGTTCTCAGATCTGCCTATCATCGCAAAGATGACCTTTTTTGTTCAACAATCCTGAGGTTGAAATAACTGAAACCATAGCCAGTTTTTTGCTGTGCATTTTGAACTAGGTTTTCTTGGCTTCTGTTCACATTACTTTCATTGGTCTTTTTACTGGATTTACTCTTCCTCTCTGTCCCTATGTTGTACATTCCTAATAAAGGTCTCTGAATCTGATGTCACTGTTAATGGCATTGTTTAATATTTCTTTGGTGTCCGCTGTATGCTCATTGCCATTGTGAATTAGTGGAGTCAGTTCCCTTTTGATGGGAAATTAGCTGGAACTGACTTAGCAATGCAAGAAGTTGGGCTCTGAGATCTCCACCAGTTTATGCAGGGGGTTTTCCCTTCAGAAATCATGAAACCTGAATTTAAGTGAAGTTCGACAGTTTTATTAAAGAGCAAAAATAATAAAAAATACTCACACAGTTTTGCAAAACACACACACACAGAGTTTCAAGGAGCTTACAGCTTCAAGGATACAGACAAAAAAGAAAGCTATGTTTGGAATAGTAGAGGACATTGTGGGGAGAGTGATATTTACCAGTTCTAGAAGAAGGTCCAAGAAAGCAAGATCCAATGCCAAAGCTGGATGGAGAGAGAGAGAGAGATGACGTTGGGGACAATGGAACCAAACCAAGGGCAGCTCAGGGTTCAAAGGGTGAGGGCTCATCATTTGGGAAAACTAGATATAGGAAATTTTAGCCCTCTGGCTAAGAGAAACACTCTTGGATGAAGCTGAGTTCTGCTCTCAGGAGAGAATAATACTGTGGAAAATGGTTTGAATGAGTCAGAACTGGGAAGAGTCTAGTACTTGATTAAATTTTAGGCAGAGCTGATGAATTTACAACTCAGGCATTCCACTTCAAACTAAGGTTTGATGTTTCTCCAATAGTAGGAAAGGAAAAGTTATGATTAGATTGACCAGGGAAGAAAGGAATCAAGGAAACAAATTGTGTTGAGACTGAGTAGTACTTGCATAGCCTTTGTTAGGAGGAGGACAAGTGTGGCTCTGGGGTTTTTGTCATCCAGATTGAAATGGCAGAGGCTTGAGGAAAGGTGTTGTTTGCTGCTACGCACACTCAATTAGGGAGTAGGGTGGAGAGGCATGTGGCAAGCAGAGCCCCCCACCATTAATATCAAAGTTCAGAAATAAGATTGGGCAGTCATATTTGTCTGAACTGCCTAAGGCACTAAGAGCCCTATTGGGCTGGCCGATGGGGAAGATGCCACTCCTGTGCTACCCCACCCTCATCAAAGGGCTTCCTCGCAGTGCAGAAAGCCTGAAAACAAACAACAATGGTGAGCAACAGAAGCTTACTGAGGTCAGTTACACCCCCTAGACCACCCCTGAAATGCCCCTAGTCATGCCGGTGCAGCTTTCTGCATGGGCGGGCCTAGGGAAAGATGATGGCTTCCAGGTTGGCTACTGTGAAGTCATATGGTGCCTGCCCACCGAAGCCACCCCTCAGTGGGCACATTTCCCCTTGCACCAGCAGGGTAGGCACCCATGTTCACATAGTAATGCACTGGCTCCAGAGGTGGGTCTGCCCCCCGCCCCTTTGGATTGAGCTGCCTAAGAGATGACTGGCAGGACACATAACAGAAAAATGTCCTCTTGCTATGGGCTTAAATGCCAACAGGAGTGTCACGTGGTTTTTGTATGACATTATAAGAAAGACAGCTTGGTGAAAGGATCCAAGAGAGAGTCAGACAACAAAAAATGAGTTAGAAAGCATTGTGCGAACTTGATGCTGAAGATGGTGGCCTAGGAAAGGTAGATGAACATCAGGGGCATATCTGCCAGAGGGACATGGGGGGTCACAAGACCCCAGGTACCACCCATTAGATCATGTGAGGGGTGCAAAATCACCCCTCACACCCCTCCCGTGGAGAGGTGCCCCTGTCTGGTACTCCCCCCTCTCCAGCCAGGACTGTTGCCTTCCTCCTCTGCAGGTTGAAGGAGCAGCCTGCTGTGGGACCACCGGGCTCCCCTCGATCCAGTCCCACCAAGACCAGCCCCACCAGGCTGCCCGGGACCACCATTAACCTCCTCTACCAGCTGAAGGAGCAGCCCGGCCTGGCTGGGCCAGATGCACTGGCTACCATAGGTGGGTGCTGGGGGAGTGCGGGGGAGTGGGGGGGGGCGCTTGAGCAGGTGTTGCTCCAGGCACCATTTTCTCCTGGTACACCTCTGATGAACATATAATAATTTTTAAACTAAGTTAAATGAGTAGGTGTGGAGAGAAGTTATTCCTAATGTAAGGCAGAAGATACATAGGCTAGATTCGAACAAAGATGATCAGTGACAGATGAGCAGTGGGGGCTTCTAGTTGATGAAAAGGCACTTTTATTTGGCTCTGCTTTTGAGAAATATTAGTGAAAAGCAGAATGCTTCAGAGTCTGTTGTTCCAAGAGGTAGTTTGTTCCAGGTACCCTGCTGGTGGTAGCCGTAACCCTATGAGAGCATTATTAATCATATGTCACCTCTTTTATCATGGTGTCAAAACGTCCTCATTTGCTCACTGGTGTGTAAGCTGGTCATCTTGCCTGAGGAGAACCATTGGGGGGATATTGTTAAACTGGTGCTGCTTAATATATGGAACTAAATTTAATAATGTACATCTGCTATTTCTGCAACTTAATCTCTCTGTTTATTTCAAGAGTAAAGTCAAATCCCAAACGCTTGCATTTTGTACTGATATTTTTCATACAGTAGTATGAAACTACTTCAGTTTGGAGTAGCAAATGTGTCAAGAAAATTCTGTGTGTGTATGTATGTGTTACATGTTGTCAAGTTGCTTCTGACTTATGGTGACCCTATGAATTAACAGTACTTGATGGGAGACCACCAAGGAATACCAGGGTCACTATGCAGAAGAAGGCAATGACAAGTCACCCCTGCTTGTCTCTTATTTTGAAAACCCTACTGGGTTGCCATGAGTTGGTTGTGACATGATGGCACTTTATACACACATGAATGATGACTTCCAAAATGTCCTATCATTAACAGCTCATTCAGGTTTAGCAAATTAAGAGCCATGGCTTCTCTTCCTGAGTAGTCCATCTCATGCTGGATCATCTTCTTTCCCTGCTACTTTCAACTTTTCCTAGCATTCTTATCTTTTCCAGTGAATCCTGTCGTCTCATAATGTAACCAAAGATCAGTAGCTTCAGTTTGGTCATTTAAGCATCTACAGAAAATTTGGGCTAAATTTTCTAAACAAATTTAAAATGGCAAAAGTATTTTGTGTCTCCCTTACTACAAAAGCCCCTCAATCTTCTTTTAGCCAATCAGAAGAGCATGCAGAAATGTCCTTTAAGATTTCAGGGTGATTTGGAGAAATTTCAGTGAACAGAAGATTCACAGGAAAAAATTAAGTTCAGCAGTTAGAAACATGCAAAGGTTATTATGTATTTATACACACAGTTACTATAGTCTAAGCCTGTGATCTTGGGCCAGTTACTCTCAGCCTAATTTACCTCATGAATTTGCTATTGTGAGGATAAAAGGGAGGAAAGGAAAGCAATATTTATAAGCAGCTTTGGCTCATTGGTAACAAAAGTTAAGTATAAATGTCTAATAGTAGTACTACCTTGTAACCTGTACAAGAATTAGCCCCTGCCACCCAACTGTCATGGTCCCTTCAATTCAATTCACAATAACTACAAAGATATTAGCAATAAAGATCAATATCCCTTTTAAATCAATAAAATGTCTTTGCAATACATATATACTATATTAACTGATTTTAATTGTGCGAATGAAAATGCTAAGTGTGTAGGACCATTAATGAAAACAAAGAGGTAGATGTTTGACAAAGACGAATGTGTGACATATAGACTGCAGTTCTAAATACAACTTCCTGGGAGTAAACCTAAATGGATCACACAGCATTTGCATATGAACAGACATACTCAGGATTGTTCCCATAGTCTGAGAACAGAAACTGTATGTATCTGATTCCCTCTCAAAGCCAAGAGCCACTTACAGAATCTCCTGATCACAAATTTGATTTCAATGTTGATTGTACCAATAATCCTGAATCTTGTTTAGTTGGCACAATTTTTCTTCTGTGTTAGGGTTCTTGCTTAGCAATGATACTTGGAACCTATTGTTGTAATCATGGCTGCATTTCTTTTTTTAAAAAAACCAGCTACTTGGATTTGATCAAATTCATATAGACACATACTCAGTTCCCTCCCTTCCCCAGAAAAGAGCTTTGCAGTATATTTTGGAAAGTCTTGCAAATGCTCCCAAATGCTACTTTAACACTCCAGAAAAATTGCAATGTGAATTGCTATTAGCCCAGATTACAGCACTGTTTCATTTTTATAAGTGATTGGCTTGATAGGGATCTGCATGGGGTAATGTAATTAATAGTTTGTGTTTATAAACAATTCAGCCAATCAAGGCATTGTTGAGCTGGTACTCCTGTAATCACTGCTTTTGGTTTGAATTCAATTCTTCCTTCATAGATATAAAGTCCAAGCCTAAAATGGTGAAAAACAATCAGTAGGGTAAACTAATGTGCAACAGATTTATGAACTTCATGACAATTAGAGACAGCTTGGCCCTACTCCCCACCTTTGATGCAGTTGCCTGCTGCTCTGAAATGGTAGCAAGAGAATAATTAAGGGGGGGGGGGGCGTGAAGCCTTCTTCACTTACTGGAATTTCATACAGGAAATGACAAAAAGTAGCTCTAGAAATCACTGGAAACTTTATGGTTTTGCCATAGAGTTTCCAGTGATTCCTAAAGCTGCTCTTTCCCACTTCCTATATGAAATACATAAGGTAGGAACATGAAGCTGTGCTTTTAAAACTTTTCTCTTGAAATGCTGTGCCCCCAACCTTCCTGCTAGTCACCGGGTGGTGCCTGGCCATGCTATTCTCAGACCAGGTAAAGTGTAATAAGCAGCAATTTCCTAAACTCATGGGCTATGGTCAAAGTCAGATATTCTCTTTTACTAATTGTCCACTTCATGTTCCCTGTAAGCAATATCTCTTATCCCTAGGGAAATGGAGAGAAATGAAGATCATCTGATTCTCTTGCAAGGTGGTCAACTTGCCTCAACTCATGCCAACATTTTAGAATAAAAAAATCTGTATCTACTATTGATGAGATAACAGTTCAGGTACCCCACTCAAGGATAAAGGAAGCCTCCAAGGTCTTTCTCTGAACAGAGTTTTGACCTTTGCTTTTCAGTGAGCTGTTAGTGTTTATTTCCAGATCCATTCAGAAAGTGAAACTTCAAAATGGACTTTAAACAAGAAAAAGTGAAACCTTAGTGCTGAATATAACTTGGGAAGAAAATGGTCATAGAAGAAATAAAATGCTTTTGGGTTTGGACTGAATGGGGCTCCAAAAGCAAGATAAACTGATGGGCAGTAGATTCAGGACAAAAGGAAATACTTCCTTACACAGAGAGTGACTAAAATGTGGAATTTGCTGCCAGAGGATGTAATAATGGCCAAAGGCATAGACCGTTTTAATAGAGGATTAGATAGATTTGTGAAGGATAGGTCTATTAGTGACTACTAGCCATGGTAACTACAGGGAATCTCTACATTTAGACTCAGTGAACTTCTGAATCCCAGTGCCAAAAGGCAGCATCAGGGGAAGGCCTTGGCCTCAATGCCTTGTGATGGGACCCTCCCCCCAAAGAAAAACCTCCCCCTCCAAAAAAACCCCACCCCACTCACCCACAGTCGCTGCTGCTGCTGCCTCTGGTGAAGCCTCTGACTGACTGAATGCAGCAGCAGCACAAGGCTGGGCTGTCATATGCTGCTACTGCTGAAAAACTGCTCCAAAAAACAACAAAGAATCTTGGCCAAATTTCTGGGGGTGCCTGTCAGGGGTGCATTTTTAAAGCTAGCAGGACCAAATTTCAGGGTATCATCAGGAGACTGTCCTGATAATACCACCCGAGGTTGGTGAAGTTTGCTTCAGGGGGGGGCCAAAGTTATGGACCCTCAAAGGGGTAGCCCCATCTCCTTAGCTCCTATTGGAAGGATTGGGGGATGGGGCATCCCCCCCTTTGGGAGAGTCCATAACTTTGCCCCTGAACCAAACTGCACCTAAACAGAGAGGTATCATTAGAGACAGTCTCCCTGAATCTTATGGCTGACATTTTAAATTAGTCTATCTATCTACGTCTAAAATGCGCCCCCTGCAGGCTGAAATGTGCAAAACACCTAAAAAATAAAAACGCATCCGAATTTCTCAGATATTCCCAGAGATTCGGACACATCTGAATCTCCAAGTTTCGGAACTCAGCTGATCTGAATTTATTAGTCCGAGAAAAATCTGAATCTGAATTGGCCTGAATTTTTCTGGTATCGACCAACTATACTCTTTTCATATGATATGAGTTAAAGGAAGCCCAAAAAGGAATCTTTGGCTCATTCCACACTTGCAGAATAATGCACTTTCAAACTGCTTTCAGTGCTCTTTGAAGCTGTGTGGAATGGCAAAATACACTTGCAAACAGTTATGAAAGTATTTGAAAACGCATTATTTTGCGTGTGTGGAAGGGGCCTTTGTTTAGGGGGCTGTGGAGGTCCCCAGCAATTTTTCAACCATGTTTATGTAGTAGATTCAGATTGTAAGTTTCAGGCTATCAGTGTGAAAAGTGGGCAGATTGTAACCCTAATCTACTACTTACCAGCAGTTGCAGAGAAAGTTTTGTGCTAGAGTTAAAATTTAAATCATGGACTTCCTGGGTTTCAGCTCAGCTTCTTCACTTCTGTCCTAAAAGCTAGTGTCACATGCTGACTAAAATCATACCAAAAACACCTTAGAACTCGGATCTCATTATAGATTGGAAGTATTCAGCAACTTGGGTTCAGCAATTTCTACTTTAATTCATTTGCAAGGAAGTGAGATTATGTATGGAGCTCTGTTTGATTTAGAAGTTCTAACTTGCAGGGTTTTTTTAAAAAAAATCTTGCTATAGAACTGTCATACTATTCACTTCGATTCATCTAAGGAGCTGAGCTCTTGGGAAGCTTACCATATAATTTCTCATAATACTGATTAGGCAACCTGATTCAAGAAATACTCATTTTCAAACATTTTAGGGTTTTGATTCTTTTTCACAAACACTTTAAAGTTTGTTCTTTTCTTTTAAGCATACATTCTTCTCTGCTCTCTATCACATTAAATTCCTGCCTGGGGCTGTTCTTGAGCTCAAACCCCCTGGGGTTAGTCTTTTTTTCCTGCACCAGCCCTTGTGCTGCACAGTTTTACTCTTACAGTCTGCTTCATTTTGAAACCATAGAGTGCTGGGGGATTGCTATACCATCTCCAGTGACTCATGACATCCTTCCTGGTTATGAGACTGGAAATGATATTGCATGATGTTCATTTTCACCTCAGATGTTCCTGGCGGTAGCTAGCCCTCAGCTAACAACCCTTCATATGATATGAGGTACCTGCCACAGTGCTTTTTGCCCTGTTTTTGACTTTTCACTGCTCCCCAATTCTTCCTGGGATTCGAGGCAGGGCCGGTGCGTTATGCCCCAACTATTTCTTCATGAGCCTGGTGCTTCTCCGTTTGCACCATGAGCTCTTCTGTAATGTATTCCATGCACGCGCGGACAACCTCCGTTTCCTGCATTCTGATTGGCCGAATCTCCCCTCGTTCTCCCCACTCTCTTTCACTATTTTACTATTTTAGTTTTAGTTTTAAATGACTCTGAACATGAAACAGGTGCTGAGAATCAGTGCCCTTGCCCCCCTCCCCAAGGGAATCACCACCCTACACCCCAACCTGTCTAAAATCAAAATCTAAAATCCTTGCATGTGTGAGAGAATCACTGCCCTCCCATTCGCGGTGCCTGCACATGCTGCTTTTCTGTCTAAAAACCCAGGTTTCTCCCTCCATGGATTTTTTTCCACTGCAAGGGGGGGTGCTAATTCTCATCCCCTGTTCATTGGTGGGGCGGGCCAGAGCAGCGAGGTGGGGGAAATGGCCCTGGTTCTGTTGCTGAGGAGTTTTGCAAGGCAGCGGAAGCCACTGGAGCAACAAAAGAACCGCAACTTTGGCGGTTTTGAAAATTCATGGAGCAAGGCCAATGCCATGGAGCAGTGCCAGGGCAACAATATGGCAGACATGCTGCAGTACCAGGAGCTACGAAGAACTCCCGGCTGCCCCGGACTATTCTCCGTGCTAACAGGGCATTTTTACCTTGAAAAATCGGTCTCAGAATCTATTGTCTTGGGGATCATGATGTTCTAATCATAGTTGTTCACAAAACCCTCCATTATACAACAAAAGAAGTGGACTATAAAAATGTAATTTTAGAATCAGAGAAGAGCAAACCTGAGCAGGGAGGCGGAGTGGAATTCAATGCAACAAATACTGTGAAAAACGTCAGTTTCTCACTAGATGAAGAATGGGTTTGTGAAGATCTTTTATGTGCCATCAAAAATGTTGCACACATAGACACCAAGTGCTACTCTGATGACATTCACCATTACAGCAGAGGAAATATATACATATTTCCATCAGCTATGGAAATGCTAGCAGTAAGCATCCAGTAACATAATGGCCAGCCAGTGTGAATTTGTTGAATTACCTCATTGAATTTGTTGAAATTACCTCTTAATGCATAGTTAAGTAGGAGTTGTTACTGCTTGTAGGTAAATTACTCACTGTCATTATGGGGCATTACACCATTGATAATATGGAAATCTCCATAAGAGATTCACTGAATATTACAGTTTTCCTACTGACTTAATTATTGGAAAATCAAATCACCATTGCTTCCCCTCCCCCCCCATCATTTCCCAGATACTGAAGGTAAATCACTTCTGCACAGAGCAATCAAGGAGGTTAATATTCAAGGAAAATGATTCTTGAAGAAAAGAGGAACTACTTAATTAATGTCTCAAAGAGACTATTGTTTGCAATCTCCCTTTCCTTTTTCTTCCGCTCATTTGTCTGCCTTTTACCTTTCTTTGCCAGTTTCGGCCATAAAACAACTTTCCCAAACCGCATCACATATAACCCATTATGTAATCAGCACACAGTACATTGTGCAATGAAATACAACCACCCACATATTCCTCTAGGTATTTAAAATGGACTTTCCAAGCACTCAAATCACACTAATTGCTCTGCTATTCCCCAGGTCATTGTTCTCCTCTTGTAAAACATAGGTCCAACATGTGCTGTTCTCTGAATCTCTTTCAGCTTGCTAGTTCTCCAGGGTTTTGGAGAAGGATGCCAGCTAGTAGGTCTGAAATTTCCAAATTGTTTCTACAGAATCCTCTGACCAAATGAATGTTATTATACTTTATTACATTTTTAATCCCGCTCTTCCTTTAAGGAGGTCCTTCATTTTACTGTCACAATAATCCAGTGACATAGGCTGAACAAAAATGACTTGGCCAATACGTTTCAAAGGAACAGAAGCCTTGAACCTGGGATTTCCGGGGTCTACTAATATGGACTACTTTCTAAGTGGAGCCCAAGCACATGCTAAAGCAACCGCAGCATAAAGAAGAAAGTTTCCTTCATCTGCCTCGAATGCCAAACCACAATAGACACCATCTTGATTTCTTTAGGGTAGCTGTAGATTGTTAGTTTTAAGTTTGATTTTATTGTATTTTGTATGTTGGTAGCAGCCCCAGTGGCAAAGCCACCAGGGGGCGGGGGCGCGCGCAACGCACCAGGTGCACCATTTCTAGTCATGTGGGGGGCGGAAAAATCCCCCCTCCCCCACGGTCCCCCTCCCCCCATGGTGCCCCCACGGTGCCCCCCCGCAGCACCCCCCCATGGCACCCCACCCCACTTACTTTTAGGAATGGAGCAGGCCAGAAGCCTGCCTGCGTTGCCTGGGCCTGGTGGGAACTACATTTCCTAGGCTCCTGGGAAATGTAGTTCCCACCCAGAGCAAACCAGGCTACTGAGCTGTTTCTGACCTTCTCCGGCCTGCTCCTTCCCTAAGAAGTAGGAGTGGGATGGGGTGCCTCTAAAAAAAGATGCCGGGGGGGGGCCAGGCGGAGGGAATCGCGCCAAAATCAGAGTGTGCACCAGGTGCACTCTGGTCTAGCTACACCTCTGAGTAGCCCTGAGCCCATGAGGAGAAAGATGGCTTATAAATTAAATGAAAATCATCATCATCATCATCATCATCAATTAGATGCATCATTTTTGGCATGATTTGACATAGTGGCCAAGACATTTTAATGAATTGGTGGGAAAGAGTAATTATTTTTGGATTTCATATCCTGGGGTATAGATTTTTATTTGGGGCTGGCGTAGCTGTTGCTGAACTTGGTTCTTCACTGATCTAATGTCTGCACAACCAGTCAGATTCTTACAAAGACACAATAAGTCATGCATGCTTTCACCTGTAAAGGGTTGTCCAGAACTTCCCATTGGTCAAGGACTGAAGGCTGTGATGTGGTATTTTTGCTGTTCTTCCCTTCGTTTGTGTTTCTGTGATCCTGGCAATAAAAGTGCAGCAATAGTTTTATGATTTCTATCCACTCTCTTATGTTCTCCATTCCAACCCAATATATCTTATAAGTGCTCCAGCATACAGGGTCAAAAATGAAAGATGGGCTCATATACTTTCTCTTTGCCTTAAACTACAGATACACGCCATGCTGTCATTTCTCAGTCTTGATTCCCACGTCAGCACAAATGAAGAGGTCCTAGTGATTTCTGCTTTGTGATAGATGGACTCCATAAGGAGGGAAGAAATTAAGGATGCTTATTTCACAACATAGTTGGTTGATCAAAACATAACAAAAACAACAGCACTTTAAAATGTGACATTGCAGGCAACACATTCTTGGTCACTGGATATTCATTGTGCATCCGTCAAAATATCTGGAATGTGATGGATGTGATCGATGGTCCGCCATAGCCAGCTTTTCTTCTCCTCTCTAGCACTATACATAAACATACTTGTGCTCAAAGCTTTCATAACTTGTCCAATTAATACCAGTAAATATCATGTTGGTTGGATCTACTTAGAAGGAACATGTATAGGTGTATCATAGCAAGTTATATCTGTGTACATTCTTCCATACTTATGTCAAGAACATCCTGGGGAGATGGTAGAGAAAGGAAAAGGCTATGCTGAACTCAGAGGAAATTCCCTCCATTTGTTTACTTTGTTTTATCCCCTATTTTATTCATGCAACAACTTTGTCAAACAGGTCACACTGACAAATAACAATTGGCTCCAGAGAGCTTCGTGGTAGTTCACCAGGAATTTGAACTTGTATCTCAGTGGTCCACATCTAGCACTTCAAGATTTTGACCAAGCATGGAGGACTCATTTTACAGCTATTTTCTGTAACCGAGAACTTCTGGTTATTCCATGTGCAACTGGAGCAGCAAAGGATTTACTAGAGTGGCCCCCAGTCAGCTGCAACGAGGTGGTTACCCTTATATCCAACTTAAAACAAGGGAAAGCCCCAGGCCCTGATGGCCTGCCACCTGAACTCTTTAGAAGATTCCCGGAATTCTGGGCCCCTATTTTGGCTACCCTGTTCACCAAAATTAACAACAGTGGCTGTATCCCTAAGTTTTGGACTGAAGCCATCATTGTACCTCTATATAAAAAAAGGCGATCCATCAAATCCATCCAATTACCGCCTGATAAGTTTGCTTTCTGTGGCCCAGTAAGCTTTCTGCAAGGTACCTTGTGATACATCTCACTGCCTGGTCCTCTTCAGTTGCTAAGGCCCACGAACCAGATAGGATTAATGCACTTGCAGGTAAATCCACCCACATACGACCATTGTTTGGTTTTAAATCATCTGGCAGAGAAATATTGCTGCCCCAAGGGAGGGAAACTCCTTGTGGCCTTCCTGGATTTGAAATGTGCATTTGACTCCTATCCCAGGAATCAGCTTTGGGAAAAATTGACAGTGTTGGGAATAGACCAGAGATTATTTTTTCTCATTCACCAACTGTATTCCTCTACTACCTGTTAAGTTAGATTTGTGATGGTCAGTGCTGGCAACTTAACTTCACCCTACAGTTTCCAACAAAGGGGAGTTAAGCCGGGGATGTATTCTTGCTCCTCTCTTGTTTAACCTCTATTTAAATGACCTTGCTCCTCATCTATCCCAGATTTGAAAGTCCAGCTTACCAATTTTGGTACAAAGAAGACCTACATGTGTGCTTCTCTGGCAGATGATTATTGCCACCATGTTGCTGTCTACAGGTCCAAATTTGAGCTTGCAAAGACTTCTACTTCAAGCCTTGCTGCTACTAATAATTGCAACAAACAGTGCCCTGTCGATTAATTATAATAAAATCTAAAAAGTGTTGAGATATTTTCAAATTCAAAAAAACCTCAATGTAGCGTGGAAAATAAGCGGTACATTGATTGAACAAGGTTCATTTCAGCCTTGTACGGAGGTATTTAGGAATTACCTTCCACCATTCCTTAACCCTGGACCTCCCCATATCCATCAGTCTCTCAATACAATTAAAACCAAAGTGCTGGCAATATCTAGATTTTTTCACACCCGAGGCGGTCAATATTTCCCTGCAGCAATGGAAGTTCTTCAGTCAAAATTATTGCCACAACTACTCTATGGAGCCCCCCAATCTGGGGGAGCAAAACTGCTGAAAAAAAATTGGACGAGGTGTTCCAATCTTTGTTTTCATTGCCTATTGGGTCTTCCAAGCTCAGTCACATATCAAGTTCTTTGTTTGCAGAGCAGGAGCTACAGATTATTTTCTTTACCCTGCGTTTGTTTTTTTTTGTTTTAAATATTGGCTTTTGCGCACTTCATTTTAGAGACTTCCACGAGGGAACAGCCCTGACATACCTTCCTGATGGCAAGCCACTTCCATTCCACTTGACACACCAAAAAAATTATCGAAATCAAAATTAACAATATAGTTGTATCTTTTGATCAGCTTCTACCCTGATGGACGTTGAAAGAGGACGAAGCGTTTAGAGTTTTTGAAACAAGCGCCTCTTGACATCGAAGAAGAGGCGAGAAACTTCTCATGGCTGGAGCCAGTAGAACTTGCTCTCCACGGTACATTTTATGGCATCTAAGCCACCTTTTGCGGGTTTTATGCCTAAATACGCCAGGAAGTAATTCAACCAGTCCACAGCCGGTAGAGTATTTTCATGCTTGCTCAACTTAATGTGCTACTGCCTATTCATCATACCCTTCACCCAGCTTTGCCCAAACCAAAGAGGCGAAGATATCACAATATCCCACAGGAGAAATAGAGCATGTTCATATTGCAGCGGTTCTCACCCAAACAACAGAACCGTGCTTTCGCTTCATTTGCAAAGATTTAGCACGAGACTGCATCGGATACTTTTTCTTTAGAGGCCATCCTGAAGAAGAAAACTCCACAAGCCGAGATCAGACAGGGAAATAGTTTCATACTTGCTCGAGTGACCATCATCCCCACACTACTGGAGTCCAGTTGCCAGGTTGCAATTCAGGCACTTTGGATCTAGAGAAACAGCTTTTGTAAGCTTTAGTTATTTGGTTTTAACATATTTTGTATATTACCACCTCTTTTATGCCATTAAAGGTTTTTGTATTTGTTATTTGCCTTTTTAGTTCTTAAGCACAGATTACAAGACATTGAGAAACAGACCCTATTCTCCTTGACCTTCACAACGTACGCCCCTAGGCTATGGGCTTACCCTTACATATGGGCATCTCCATGCATACTTTTACCTGCTCATAGCACCGCAACTACAAAGGAAGTTTATGCAAGCATGGTTTAACATCCCTTCAACATCAAACTTAAAAGGCTGTTTTATGTCCATACCACCCCATGAAAGACTATATCCATGTTCCCAGAGGCAGACCGAAACTACCAGTCATATTCTGCTATATTGTGAACTATATGCTCTTTTGTGGAATTCCTGACTCGATGTGCACCTTAAGAATGTCTCCTCATTAACTGACAGTGGGAAAGTTTGCTTTCTTTTGCTAGACTGCCAGCCCCAGAGAACAACGGATGTAACAAAAAATTTATTGCAAGCTATGCAACTCTGTTTTTCTTTTTTTATGAACCCAACTTTGTAAACAACATTTCTCTTTCTTTTTCCTTCCTTTTCTCTTTTAACTATACCAATAAAAGGTTGATGACGATGAATAACACAAAACATACATCAATTCACTGTTTCTGGTTGCCAGGTTCCCCTGTTGCCAGGTTCCCCTGTTCACTAGCAGAGGTTGCCAGACCCAGGTTGGGAAACTCCTGGAGATTTGGGAGTGGAGACAGGGGAGATCAGAGATCTTATCAGGTTACAATGCCACCCTTATCAGGTTACAAGTTCATCCTCCAAAGCATCCATTTTTTCCAGGAAAAAAATGATCTCTATAATCTAGCGATGAATCGTAACTTTGGGGGATTCGCCTGTCCTACCTGAAGACTGGCATACCTATACCCTGTTTCACATAAAGATCTAAGTAAAATTGTAACTTCATCTGCCATTTCCTCCTGCCCTCACCTCCCCACATGCTCTTAATTTTCCCCTTCGTCATTTGAAGGTCCAAAAGACCAGGGTGGGACAAAATTAGAGGCATGGAGCTTACATGGAGGAGGGAGAGAGGTGGAAATAACTGATGAAGTTACAATTTTACTTAGGATTCTATGTGGAACAGGGTATAGTTTCTACTGCTTTTTGGAGGGATGGGGTTTAAAATGTTTAATTCAAAGACCCAAGTGTCATTTTAACCATAGCATAGAATATGAAATCTACAACTTAATTCTGTCTTGCGCTCAAGGAGATTCGGACAAGTGAACTAAGGAGAGTTGCTTTGACAGTTTGCAAATCTCTGATTTCTTCCAATGTTAGAAAGCATTTATGAAAAAAAAAAACATACCAACATGATAATATTAATCATTTTGCAGATTTAGTCTATAAAGAGATGTATTAAAATGTTAACATTAATCATTCTGCAAATATATGTTGACTGGGAAATATATTATTAGAGTTGCCTACAATTCGCATTTCATATTCTGTTACTTTTTGGATGCATTTTGTGTTTTATACAAAATTATCGGCATGAATCATTGGTGCCAGCCCCCGCCCCCCATCCTAAATTTGTCAAGTTCTAGGGACCACAACATGATTTATTAATTTATTTGAATACTTTTACCCTGCTTTTCTCCACAGAGTGTGGACTAAACACAGCTGACAATATAAGAAGCAACAGACCACAAATGCATCATACAAGAGCACAACAAATCTACTTGGCAGCAACAAACGAATCCATGAGGGAGGAAACAGGAATGGAGTAGGTGGTAAAAGCCTTGACCCTCATGTCAACAGTCTCTCTCCAGGATGTATCTCTGCTTAGGATTGTACGGATGGTTCAGTCAAAGCTTCTTCACACAATAAATAATAGAGATGGATTTTTTTTAAAGGCACTTAAAATGTGAACTCTAAATGCATTAAACCATGGTTTGAACTATGTGTGTATTTCTGGTGATAGCTAGCTCTTTGTGCTCATGTGAAAAATAGCCCCTTAAGGCAGAATGAGACAATACAGCAGCAGGATGGGTGTTATTCACCACAAAGTTCTCTGGAGCAAGCACAGACTAAATAAATGCCAGCTTGCATTCATTTTAATGATGCTCTCATGGGAAAAACTCCCAGTGGATTATGCCATGACTGACAGTGCAATCCTACGGAGAGGTACTCCAGTCTAAGCCCACTCATTTCAACTTGTTTATACCGGCATAGCTTTGCATAAAATTGCACTGTGAGTTATTATGGGATGAGCTTTTGTAAGCAGTGGCCTGTTTACCCACCACCACAGTCTTAATACTTTGACAAAATAAACTCTTGCCTGCAGCAGCTCATTTTACATGTTCCTGTGTTTCCCTGGCTCTTTCTCAGTCATTCTTATTTCCTTTTTTAAAAAAATTCTGGACGGCCACTCCGTCAAAACTACCAAGGCAGTATACTGAAAAATAAAGGATTACAATGTAAAATAAAGCACACTGAACAATTCAATGCTCAAACAACCATAGCTGGATAAAAATGGGTCTAGGGATCAGTTTTCCATGAGAATGTCTTCTGGTCACTCATTCAGGCTCCTCAATCCACAATAAGAAAACTATTCCACAAAAAAGTTGGTTCAGTCAGTTGAGGTGAAGCAGTTGAGAAAATTGAATGCTTCTGCATTGAAATGCAGTCACAAATGAATATGAGAATTATCATTCATTTTTATGCAGTGCCTTTGTCAAAACCATTATTTTGTGCATTTTGGAACATGCTTTTATAGTTCATTGAATAATTGTGCTCAAATTCAAATCGAAGCAGGGCTAGGTAAGCATTGGAGGAAGCAGGGCTAGGTAAGCACTAAGGCCCAGGCAGAGCATTCTGCAACAAAGAAAGTCCAACGCTTTGTTCTATGGCAGAGGAATATACAATCTACTGAAATTTTTAATGTGATACAGTATATTGACTGATCAACAAATTTCATTATAAACTGGGTTCAAAACACTTTAGTTCAGGAGAGGCTTCCTGAATGCAAAGTAGCTGCTCCCCCAGTGCTACCCTTCCATTAAGTGTTTCCTAGTCCTAAGAGGACATGCCTTCTTAGAATAATGTAATAGGTAAGATGACAAAAGATGAGCATAGAAATGACAAACCACAGCTCTCCAAATAACTTGTCTACATAATCAGTCTAAACATCTAAAATTCTTCAGGCAACAGCAACACAAATGGATGTCTTGGAGGGTGGACTCAATAGCATTGCCCCCACTGAGGTCCCTGTCCTCCTTAGTCCTTGACCTCAGTGGGGGACTAAGGAGGACAGGGACCTCAGTGGGGGCAATGCTATTGAGTCCACCCTCCAAGACATCCATTTTCTCTAAGAAAAGTGTTGTCTGGACATATACCGTAATGTAATTCCAGGAGATCTGCAGATCCCACCTGGATGCTAGTAGTATTCTGATAGTATTCTAACATACTGTGCTGATTTACAAGCAGCAACATATATGCACTCCTGGCTTTTGTTATTGCTGCTGATTTCTTACTGCTGAACAGTAAAGAATTTAAATGCCTGTAGTTCCTCAGTGGCACCTTCCTCTTGAACTCTGCTTCTCTTGCTTTGATAAATGCCTTTGAGAAATGGGGGTCGGTCTTCTCCTCCCACCTAGGAACGTGGATTTCCACTTGAGAAGCTGAAGAAATGTGAATGCTATTAAAAAGGGAGAAACAATTTATGGATTAAAATAGCAGCTTTGTTGTACACAGAGGGAAAAGACTTCAAAAGAAAGAATCGACGGGGAGAAGTGCCTCATTTCATATTTTAAGGTCAAATATACTTGTTTAAGGATTGTATCTGCTCCCAGAATGAAGGCATGCCAATCAAAGGGGTTTAACTAGGCCTTATTTAGTAACTCAACTACCAACATAACATTGCTCTAACTTTTTACTGTAGGTTTCTATTAATTAATCACATCTACCAGCATTGCAGGCAAACTCACTCTGGCTGAAACTGGGCTAGTGTTACTGCCAGCTTCATTTTCCCAAGCTTGCACATCTCACTGTAACAAGGCTGACAAGCGTTAAGCCTCATCTCCCACATGTCAGTCAAGCAGCTAAGGATTTGTCCCCTTCCAACCAAACAGCCATTCAAGCCTGTGATGGGCTAGTTTGGGAATAGCCATTCATCCCTGGTTGCCTTCTTGCTTTTTAGATGTCCTTACCAATATATTAGCAACCTGTACTGTTTCTGTCATCCACAGTTATGACCTAATCAGTCCTGAAACCAAGCTTAATTATGATTAAGCTGAAGAAGAGTTTGGATTTATATCCCCTCTTTCTCTCCTGCAGGAGACTCAAAGGGGCTTCCAATCTCCTTGCCCTTCCCAATCTCCTGACCCTAAAGAACTATGCCAGGCAGATGGAAAAGATCCCCTTCACTGACAGTTTAAGAAAAATCCCAAAATCCTTACTTGGTCCCAAAAGGTGACCAACTCAATAGCCAATATGTGGCTAAGCTGTCAATAACAGACAGAACCTACTTAAATAGCTGCTCCGATTCCCATTCATGAGGAATAATGGCCCAGTAAAGGTCTGATGGGAAACCTCATGCTCCATTCAATATTGAGGATGGTATAAAGTCACATCCCTTGTCAAAAAGCAGGAAACAGGCTTGCCCTATGTTATATGCAACTAATATGTATGTTGGCAAATATAAATATACTTGCAAATATACTTGCAGATTCTAAAAGTTTGCATAAAGACCTGTCTAATTTAGCACATGTCTCAATTGTAGTTCACTAGATGCCCTTACATCTCCCATGTATACATTAGCCATGTATGGGTGTGAAAGCTGGACTATAAAGAAAGCTGACAGAGGAAGAATAGATGCATTTGAGTTGTGGTGTTGGCGAAAGCTACTGTGCATACTATGGACAGCTAGGGTGACAAACGCAGAAGTCGTGAGCAGCATAAAACCAGACACATCACTAGAAGGGAAAATAACCAGTCTCAGACTTACATACTTTGGTCATGTGATGTGATCAAATTCGCTAGAAAAATCTATGATGCTCAGGCTTATCAGTGGCGGGAGAAGACCTGGACGCCAAAGAATATGATGGCTAGATACCATAAAAGATGATACAGGCATGAACATCAACCAGCTGAAGGAAGCAGTACTTAATCAAAAATGTGGAAAGAGCTTGCATATCAGGTCATCAAGGGTCAAGAACAACTGAATGGATAACATCATCATCAGCTGCCCCTAGGAAGTTCATAAGCTGACAGAGATGTCCATTTCTTGATGCTTGCTACCTAGAATGTGGTGATCTAAACTATATAGTTCTGAATATGGAGGATTTACCTGCCATGGTTAGATACTATCCTCCATGAATGTGGCTAAATAATATTTCTAAAGACAAGCCAATTTTTTGCCATGTCTTTTTATAGTAATACATTCCATCTATTAAGTTACATTACATTATTTTTCCTCCTTTCAGTTCTGAACCGACAGTTTGTGTGAATTGTACAGGAGATATAATAAGTGAAAAGGGGAAAATAAAGACATGCCACTGAATACAGCAAAGAAGAAGCTTTCATAGAGCCGAGTGGTGAAATGGATTTGGATTTATACCCCACTTTTCTCAACCGTAAGGAATCTCAAAGTTGCTAACACTTTCCTTCTCTTTCTCTGCCTACAACAGATGTCTTGTGATGTAGGTGAGGCTGAGAGAGTTTGAAGAAAACTGTGACTGGCCCAAGGTCACCCAGCATGGAAAGAAATCCTGTTCACTAGATTAGATTCTGCTTCTCATGGGGAGGAGTGGGGAATCAAACCTGGGGGCTTTCCGCACTGACAGAGTTGTACTGGTTTCTATCTAGGTTCACCTCAGTGTATCCGCACTGCAACTGAGCTCAACGTTGTTTTGTCTCAGTTCCCACCCTCAGAACTGCGACATCCCTGTCGCACTTATGAACTGCACCTTTCTGCTGGAACAAGGTTGATACCGCTTCAAAGCTTCGAAGTGTGGACACATTGAAACGACACCTCATCCGTTCAACCAATCAGGAGCCGCTTTTGTGGCATGTGCAGAACGGGAGAGTCGTGGCGGGCATGTAACTGTAAACTGTAAAAACTGTAAAAAAAAAAGGACACTCCTGTTTCCCATGGTAACACAAGCTCCAATCACGATCGAGGAGCGAAACAGGCACCAAGATGATCCACTTAGCTCGGTTCCAGGGGGCCAAGTAAGTTGCTGTGCGGACAGCCTGGAATCGCCCTCAACTGAAGGGAACCGAGTCGACCTTAGCTCCCTTCTGTAGTGCGGAAAGCCCCCTGGTTTTCCAGATTAGAGTCCAATGCTCTTAACCACTACACTATGCTGAATGCAAGCCACTACTAATGTTCTCTCAGTTTCTTATGGAAAAACCCGCACCATCAAGACCACAACATGGCACAAATAGGGATCAGTTACACCTCCAGAGGTAGCTGCAGAAATTGTCTCGATTGACTCCTGTAAGTGATCAAGCACATAAAGTTTGCCAGATCTGTGAAATTCTTATGCTCAGTGACCAATGAAAACTTTTTCTGTCTAATATGCGTAGATTTGCTCTGCCCTGCAGTCCACTTGTCAATAGATATCTGTCTGTCTCTGCCTTGAGCTTCCTCCCGGGTCTGGTTAACCTTTCCACACACTGAACGAAGTATTGTAGCTTGGCAAAAAGAAAGATCACTCAAGCCATCTGAGAAAAGTACAGGCACACATCCAGTTCAATCAATTCAAGGAGCTCCAGCATTCATGTAACTTGTAAGACTTAACTCCACTCTTCCTATGCTTCCAGCTGTGTAGACTGTGGGTGACTAAAGTCAAAATGCAGCGGAGGTGCAGAATCAAATAATTTTGTGACAGCAGAAAGGTCAACTGTGGAGAGGAGAACTGACTGAAGTTGTCACACCAGCAGGTGAGCAAGGTTGTGTATGGCTCAGCCAGCAGAAAAGTGATGAATGTACTATTCTTAGATCAATACACCCTGTATTCACCCACATTTGTCATATGTTTAGAGATTCTTTATATGTTTCCTACATTAAAATAAGCTGCTTTGTGTGGGAAATGCATTTACCATCACTGGTAATTTGTAGAATGAATACAATGTGGGCAGTTACTGTTGGAATCTATGGTTTGAGATTGCTTTGCAGCTGAGTGCACAGTGGCACAGTGCACAGTGGCAAATCACAAGGATGCTTACTTGGGCATGTGAGGGCATTCAGAACAAAAGAATCTCAGAACTAGGTCATAATTACACAATAACAGAAGGAGGCTCAATTCTAAATAGGAAAGTGAAGAGAGAGGTTCTCTATCCTAATCTAGCTGTCCCCATCTCTGCCCTCATGGTGCAAGATGAAGAGATAGCAGGAAGAGGTATGGAGAAGATGCAGGAAAGAAGGAAGCCCCTAGAATAGCAACCTGCACTTCAAAGAGAGAGAAGGTTTTTTTTTGGTATTTGGTATTTGAAAGTTGGGTGCACTCCAGGATGAGGACATGAGATGCTAATATATGGGTTAAACAAGTTTTTATTAACAGTCGATCTACATCAAAATTATTTATTTATTTATTTATTTATTTATTTTATTGTTTCGATTTATAAACCGCCCCATCCCCTGGGGGCTCTGGGCTTCAGTCATGTTTTAGTACCAGTTACTTCTCATGGAACCCTCTGATGGCTGCCAGCATTTGAACTAAAACACCATGCTTCCAAACTCATCCAGTGTCACTGATATCCCTTCTTTATTCTTTATCCTGCCTGTAAACAAATTCATATTTAGATGCTACTTTTCGCCACTTCACTATAGCCAGTGAGCAGTTGAATTGGCTAAGGTCCCCCTGAGGCTTAACTACCTAAGGATGCTTATTTGTTATCTCTATCCATGGCTCAGCTATTCACACTAGAAGGATTTTTCTTGTCTTAATTTTCTTCACCCTACCTGTTGATTATGCATGTTCTGCTACAGATCAGCCAAAAATGTCACACATATCCCAACAGAGAGGCAAATGATGATGCCTAAGCAAGGGATATGTTTTCTTGCTCTGCTAACATAACTGTCTGGAAGTCTCCATGAAACATGGGCTCATTCCGCACATGCAGAATAATGCACTTTCAAACTGCTTTCAGTGCTCTTTGAAGCTGTGCGGAATGGCAAAATCCACTTGCAAACAGTTGTGAAAGTGGTTTGAAAACACATTATTTTGTGTGTGCGGAAGGGGCTATGCACTGTGCTAACTCTACCTTTTAAGGGGATTAAACACTTACTTACCTCACTTTTCAACCTTCATTTTCAACCTTTACTTTAAAAAGTGGGCCTGTGGGACCCTTTGGAATTGTGGTACCAGATGGTGGGCACAGGCACAAAGTTACCCTGGAGCACTGGCACAGAGATATCCTAAACAATAAAAGGCTAAGCCAGTGATGGGCAACCTTTTGAGCTTGGTGTGTCAAAATTCGCCAAAAAACCGAGCATAACTTGGGTGGTGTGTCTTGATATTATTTAACTTGTGTGGGATGCTGTGAAGTAAGATAAGTGAGGGGGAGGGGGAATTCTTTAACTAAGCTGCCTATTAGTGACTTTTTTGTTGCTGAATTTCATTGGCTAAATCTTCAATTGAAGGTTGGCATTTTGTTCTCTTCAAGCCCAAGCAAGCGCTACTAACTTCATCTGTCAATCTGTTTTATCTATCTATCTATCTATCTATCTATCTATCTATCTATCTATCTATCTATCTATCTATCTATCTATCTATCTATCTATCTATCTATCTATCTATCTATCTATCTATCTATCTATCTATCTATCTATCTATCTATCTATCTATCTATCTATCTATCTATCTACTTATTTACTTACTTACTTACTTACTTACTTACTTACTTACTTACTTACTTACTTACTTACTTACTTACGGGCCCGGACACGTTTTGCTGTGGCAATTGTCCTTCTCATCACAGTTCGCAACCCACACAGATGTCCATGCAGGTCCAATGATCCGCAGCATAGCCTTTTGGGGTGGTCAAATGGAATCCCTCTTTCCCTTTTCAATGCACATCACTATATGGTGCTGTCTTTTTTTTAGTATAAGGTAACCCTTCCCATTCCACAACGGAACTGTCCAGAGTGTGAATCCCACGGTCCATGAGGCTGGTTGACACGCACAGTCCTGGCTTGGGTAAGGCAGAACTGGGGCAAGGAGGCTATCCCAGTCAGGCAGCAGAGGCAGGGTGGTGAGGCATTCAGATCGAGGCCAGCTCCCTGGGTTCTTAAAGGGCCATGTGCAAAAGAAGCAGAGCTGGTAGTGTTGGTTCGCCCCCATACTGTGGATTTTCTTAGAAGAAAAAGGCAAACTCCAGCTCGCTTTTAGTAAAAGAGAGCTGTGGCGAATATGGGTGAGGAAGTGGGTAAGTGGTGGTTGGATGTGACGGAGGGCAGAGTGAGATGTGTGAGGATGAAGTGGATGTGTATTGTGTAGTAGCAGTGGGTGAGGCACAGAGAGTGAAAGTTACCTGCATATGTGTGGGGGAACCCCACCCGACATCTCACATGGCAAAGTGTGTATGTGTTTCACTTCCACTCATATTACCTACCAGTATTACCTATTTACTGTTTTCACTGCTCATCTCTGCCCATTTGCACGAACATTCTAAGCCCTCATACCAACCCCTCAGGCCACAGACAGACAGGCTGCATGAACATTCTTAGGGTGACAGTTAAACACAGCCAGCTTCATGGCCTGGTGTGCCAGGAAAAAGATGTTTGACCTGGCTCAAGTATGGACTTTCGGCGATTTGAAGGTCTGATTACCTGCCCGCAACAGGGAGGAACGTCCTGTGAAATTTGGGGGCAATCAGTCCAGCAGCTTCTGAGGGAGACCATCAGGGACAAACACACTGTTAGATTTTTATATAGAGAGATTTATTTATTTATTGGTTTTATATCCTGCCCAACCCCCAAAGGGCCCTGGGCAGGTTACAACAAGCTTAGAACATTTTGTTGGTTTTGATATTATTTAACGCTGAGAATAAAGTCTCACAAAAGTATGTAGAGGGAAAAATTGTGAGTAAAGCCTTTGCTATATTTTTCAAGGTGCTAAAAGTGTCTGGTAATCGGTTCTAGGAACTCCAAATTTCCTGTTCGTAGTGGCACTCTTGATTCTCCAAGCGGCACCGTTCCAGATTCTCAAGCTTTGACCTCAAGTCGACAAACACCTGAGCCCAGATGCTGTCTTGAAATTCTGCAAGTTGCATCTCCAAATCATCAATTTGCATCCATTGGAAACCATTTAATTCCAAACTACTGTAGACTACTACATCAGGATACTTAATTATTTTCATGGTCTGTTCTAGGCTTCTAAATTGATTAAATCTATCACTGAACTGGTCAAGTAATGAGCCTAAAACATGCTGGTACTTTATATGTAAGGGTTCCATTTCACTTTGTACAGCTGCACTGGCCTTCTCAAAATACTTGTTACTCGAGGAAAATACTTATAAGTTTTAGTTTCTACATCTCGCTTGAAAATTTTAAGTTTACTTTCAAAAGCTTTTATGTATCCAAACATAACGTCAATACTTTTGCCAAAACTTGTAACTTTAAGTTCAGTTCATTAATATGGACAGAGAGATCTGTAAAAAACATCAGGGTGTTGACCCACTTATCATTGAGCTGAGGAAAGTTTCCCAGATCCTTATCCTCAAGAAATACCTTAATTTCTTCAAAGCACTCCACCAAGCGCTCAAGAACTTTGCCTCAGCTCAGCCATTTTACATTATTGTACATCAGCAGTCCACTGCAAGTGGAATCAACCTCCAGTAAAAGTGCAGGAAATTCTCGCTTGTGAAGGGGGCGAGCAACTATTAAATTAACTATTTTTGTAACAACTGACATTATGTCGTTTAAGTAGGAGGCACATACAGCCTCCTGATGGATAATACAATGAAAAGGCACAATTGGATGTCCAATAGCTTCCATAAACAATTTGACAAATCCGACTTTTTCCCCCACCATGTTTGGTGCCCCATCTGTCGTCACTGACACAACTGTAGAGATATCAATGCTTAGATCACGGAATGTTTGTACAATAACCTTACATATTTCACTTCCTGATGTACTTGTTGGCACTGATATTAACTTTATCAACTCTTCTCTCATTGTGAGATCATCAGAATATTGACCTATAATGGCCAACTGAGCATGTGATGTGACATCAGTAGTTTCATCAAGAGAGATCGAAACATATTTACAATTACTTATGTCTCTAATTGATGTTGTACATTTGTGTTCAGTCTAATTTTTCGGTCTTTTATTATATTTCTACTGAGTGGTAACTCAGATATTCTCTTAATAATTGTATCTTCATTCTGCATATCATGAAATAGAACTGGTGCACATCTTAGGAGAGTTTCTTTAATAAATTCTCTCTGACTGAGTGCTTTTCCATGCTGAGCTATGGAGTGAGCAATGCACAAACTTGCAGATGTTAAATTTGGAAAGCCTTTTACAAATTTAAGGATGGAATTAGATTGGCTCTTATAAAGGTGTAGCTGCCTGGAAATGTATTCCTTCCTTTCATCCTCACTTTTTTTCAAGAGCTGGGAATGATTAGTTTCAAAATGTCTATTTATATTCCACATTCTGCTTATTACCGTTTCAGTACATAGAGCGCAAAATGATGTGCCATTTTTTTTTCTATAATGCCATACATCTCGGTCCATGTCTCTTGAAAGGGTCGGCTACTGCTACTACCACTTTCTTTACTTAATCTTTTTTTTATTTTTTTGGGTTCTCCATCAGGGGGGCAGTGACAGAAGATAGACTTATAGATAGTCTGTTAGCCCTGCAGGCAATTAGGGGTTAGCTAGCCTAACTGACCACAAGATGTCACATGTAACTGTCTTTTAGGAAAGGGCAGGGTTAATAATCAGAAATAGGGGTTAATAAGGATACACAACGGTAATAGTGGTGAAATGGAGTCTGCACTATGCTGCAAGATGGCATTCCTTATATAAATTAAGATGGCTGCTGCTATTTCTAATAGCGGGAAATGGGACCCATAGCACAGGCCCTCGCCTCTCCCAGCCTCCCCCTCACTTATCTCAGTAATGATGGTCAATGATCTCTTGCTGGGGTCTTTTCTCTGCTCACTGCCTCCTTCTCAGCTTGTTCTTTCTCTGCTGCTTTTTCCCAGCTATCTGCCTCCTTCTCTGCTCTTTCCCTCTCTGCTGTTGTTCTCCAGCTCTCTGACTCCTTCTCTGCTCTTTCCCTTTCTGCTGTTGTTCTCCAGCTCTCTGTCTCCTTCTCTGTTCTTTCACTCTCCGCTGCTTTCCTCCAGCTCTCTGTCTCCTCCTCTGCTCTTTCCCTCTCTGCTGTTGTTCCCCAGTGCAGTGTTTTTCCATTTTTGGCCTGCAGAAGGTGCAGTTTGTAGGCTAGCAGCACCAAAATTTCAGGGGAGTTTCGGGAGACTCTCCTGATGCTATCACCCAGGTTTGGTGAGGTTTGGTTCAGGGAGTTCAAAGTTATGGACTCCCAAAGGGGGTGGGTGCCCCATCCCCATTGTTTCCAATGGGAGCTAATAGGAGATGGGGATACACTTTGAGGTCAATAACTTTGGACCCCCTGAACCAAACTTCACAAAACATGGGAAGTATCATCAGGAGAGTATCTTACTGATACCACCCAGGTTTTGTGAAGTTTGGTCTAGGGGGTCCAAAGCTATGAACTCTCAAAGGGGGTGCCCTTTCCAATGGGAGCTAACAGAAGATGGGGGCTACACTGAACCAAACTTCACCAAACCTGGGTGGTATCATTAGGAGAGTCTCCTAAAGATACCTTGAAAGTTTGGTGCTGCTAGCTTAACAATTGCACACCTGACACCCCCCCCCCAAATTTCCCCAGATTTTCCTTTTAACCCCCCCCCCCTTTGGCATGGATTTAAAGGGAGAATCTGAGGTCCCTAGGTTAAACATTGAAAGTGATGCTGTTTCAGGGTGGGGGAGAATCAACCCCAAAATAGCATCACTTCCAATGTTGTTTAAACTGGGAACCCCAGATTCTCCCTTTAAGGTGGATTTAAAAGGAGAATGTGGGCTCCCTAGTTTAAACACCATTGAAAATGATGCTGTTTGGGGGTGGATTCCAGCATCACTTGTTTAAACTAGGGAGCCCAGATTCTCCTTTTAAATCCACCTTAAAGGGAGAATCTGGGGTCCCCAGTTTAAATAAAATTGAAAATAATGCTGTTTCCCCCAATTGGGGGGACTGGATACAACACCATAAAATGTTTTCATAGCAGTAATAAAGCATTTTGAAAATGTTTTCAAAAAATTATTTCTGCTGTATGGCATGGCCTGTTGCTGTGTTCAGATTTGTGAGTTGGGGCATGTTCTATAATGTGATGGTGACTTTGAAATGACCTGGTGTAAAAAATCATTGCTTGGTCACAGTGGGGGAGGGCGGCTGCCCGGGGGGGGGTGCCAAACTCCAGTTTGCCTAGATACGGCACTGGGCGTAGCTACAAGGGGGCGCGGGGGGGGACGTTGCACTGGGCACGTGCCTGGGGGCATCAAACTCAGGTTTGCCCAGGGCTCCAGTTTGCCTAGTTACACCACTGGGGCTAAGCAATCGAATATCCAATGATGAACGCTCCTGCTCCTCCATTGGTGGAGGGCTCCTGGTGGGGACATTCAATTTCTTCTGTGCTGCTCTGTGGGCTCCCTTAAGCCCTTATGCCTCCCCCAACAGCCATATGGCCAGCACTCTCCCCACTTTCCCCCCACTTCCCAAAGTAATGCTGGGCCCACAGATGGCCCTGCATCCCCCCACCTTCCCATTGTGAGATGTGTGGATTTTATGAAATTAAACAGTCTAACAAAGGCAAGGCTGGATGGAAAAGTACAGCTTACCTGACAGAAAACACCACCCTCACAAACCAGGAAATTGGTAGAGAAAATAGCTCTAATCTGGTCAAAGAAAAACTGGTTAGCCCTGCGGTGGGTCACGTCAGCAGCAGGAGGGTGATGAGGGCTAGCTAATGTGTGTCAAACCATATATGGGAAAATGTTATAAAGGGGAATGGAAATTAGAACAGGGTATGAGGAGATGTAAATAGGAGCAAAGCAGGATAGACTCATGGCCTAATCAATGGGCAAAGGAAAGGGCATGTGCGGCTGGGCGTAGGGTGTATTTTAGGAGAATGAGTGCTCCCTTGCTTTGAGCTTCTCAACATCCACTGTACCATGGTGAGATGGCTCCCAATTGCTGCAGCTCTTTAAATAAAACCTTGGTTTAAAAGGAATCATCTTCTGGGTGGTCATTTTCAAATATCGAATATCCAATGATGAACGCTCCTGCTCCTCCATTGGTGGAGGGCTCCTGGTGGGGACATTCAATCGAGTTGTGAAGAGATAATGTGTGCCCAACACCATCACCCCCAGACCAATGCCAGGCCATCAGCAGGCCCGGCATTCCCCCCACCTCCCTGCCCAATGCAGGGCGTGCAGAAAGCCCAGCATTTCCCCCTGCACCTTCCCCCGTCCCCTGCCCAATGCTAGGCCTTCCTCCTCTGATTTCCCCTGCCCCCCTGACCAATGCCATCCCAAACATCACCTTGCCACCCTCCTCCACCCCAAGTCACCTCTCTCCAAACTCTCCACCACCAAGCCACAGACCAAAAACTGGGTGGCACACATCATGCTGGGAGCAGAGGGCAGGGGTAGACATGGCCTCACTAAAGCCCACTGCAGGGGAGATGCTTCCTCTTCCACCCTTTCCAAGGCCTATTGCATCTCCCCTGCAATGGGCTTTGCTGCTAGTTGTCTGAATAAGTAAGTAAGTAAGTAAGTAAGTAAGTAAGGCCCCTTCCGCACACGCAAAATAATGCGTTTTCAAACCACTTTCACAACTGTTTACAAGTGGATTTTGCCATTTCGCACAGCTTCAAAGAGCATTGAAAGCAGTTTGAAAGTGCATTATTCTGCATGTGCGGAATGAGCCAAAGAAAAATGAAAGAAAGAAAGAAAGAAAGAAAGAAAGAAAGAAAGAAAGAAAGAAAGAAAGAAAGAAAGAAAGAAAGAAAGAAAGAAAGAAAGAAAGAAAGAAAGAACCTGGCCCAGCCCTGCCTCTACAATGCCTTGTGTTCTATTGCAAAAGAGAAAGTTTGGTGCAAAAATCTCCCTCGTGTCTATTGTAGATGAGGCGTGGATTTGTTCCATATTAAACACCGAGGTCACTCACATTGTGTCTGCTGTTCCCACAACACAATTCTACACTTGTTCATTGCTGTCTTTTGCTACATTCACTCTATAATAGATCTATCTCTGTAGCTGGAGATCACACATCAAGATGCATAGGTAGATGTTGCAACTTTGCTTTGGATGGGTGCTGTGTGGTTTCTGGGCTGTATGGCCGTGTTCTAGCAGCATTCTCTCCTGACGTTTCGCCTGCATCTGTGGCTGGCATCTTCAGAGGATTTGCTTTGGATGTTAAAAGAAGCAAGAAGACAAAAGGGCAGGAAATACTTGCATATCTCCCACTTTCCTTTCCCTGAGATTTAATGCTTCAACATGTTCTCTCAGCCATTGTTTAACATCACTAGAACACTGCCACAGAGCCACTGTAAGGGAAAAGATATGCTAAGTTTGAAATACTACAGATACACCTACGGTGGCAACAGGGACAAGTACAGTGATGGCAGGTTAGACAATTTCAAATGTTCAACTTTCCTGCAAATGAATGAAACCATACACACAGAGACCTTTGTTTTTCCTTTTCTACACAGAGGGTTAGCTAGAAAGCTAACAAGAAAATGAAGCAATCCATTCCAAGAAGAATTCCAACCCTAAACAAAAACCCACCTCATCCTTTAGATGGAAAAACATTTATTGCTTTGTTTTTCTTCAGCTTTTGATCATTTCAATGAGCTCTGACAGGCCTTGTCTTTCTGTATCTGGCCTTGAACTTGTTTTGTCAATTAGAGAGCAATCCTGAACAGAATTGCTTCAACCCATTGTCTTCGACGGATTTAGAGGGATATAACTCTGCTCAGAATTGTACTGCCAGACTCTTTATCCATCAAGCTTCCTTTATCAGAAGTTGAGAAGAAAGACAAAATGGCAGTCAGAAAGGGAAGATGCCACACAACTGCTTTCAAAGGGACCGGCAGCAGACTTCATGTCTCATGTGGTCTTATATTTGTATAAAAAATTCAAATCCTTTACAAATTAATGTCATGTGGCAAAGGATGGAGAAAGAATATACTCTGTCACAAATCACTCCACAGGATTATATCTCATTCAGGAGTCCCAGGACAACTGCCAATGAACTGAATGCATAGCAATTACTTCTTCTTTCCCTCAAAATGATTCCATTGTTTAACTTCATTAATCCAGAGCTTTTTTAAAAAAAGAAAATGTATCCATCCATTCCAAAAGTTAGGCATTTTTATCTGTACACATCTTCAGTGCATTCCAAGTACTTTTTTCCCCAGTGGAGCTAACAATACCATGTTTTTGAAGGCTGGTTCCAAACCTGGGAAGAAGAGAAAAATCTTTTAAAATGGAAAAAATTGTTAATAGAGCACAAATTGTAGTGAGAAGGATACACACACACACACACACACACACGTGTGTGTATATGTATGTATATGTGTGTGTGGATAGATAGATAGATAGATAGATAGATAGATAGATAGATAGATAGATAGATAGATAGATAGATAGATAGATAGATAGATAGATAGATAGATAGATAGATAGATAGATAGATAGATAGATAGATAGATAGATAGATAGATAGATAGATAGATAGATATAGATGCATGTGTGCATTTGTATACTGCAGTAGTCTCTAGTATAATGTGATTCTGTGCACTCTGTGAGCCTAGACACATGACATGGACATGGATATATTCCTTCTTCAAGATCCTTATCAAGGAGTACTAGACAAGGAGTAGGTGCAGAGTGATGCAGCTTGGTTATTATCAGGAGCTGGATGGAGCACACATATTACTTCCATTCTGCAGTAACTACACTGATTGCCTGTCAGTTACTGGGTTCAATTCAAGGAACTGGCTATCTCATACAAAGTCTTTCATGGCCTTGCTCCCTAATATCTACAAGACTACTTCTCTCTGGCCTCTTCTGCACAAGCAGAATAATGCACATTCAATCCACTTTCATAATTGTTTGCTATTCTGCACAGTAAAATCCAGCTTCAAAGTGTATTGAAAGTGGACTGAAACTGCATTATTCTGCATGTGCAGAAGGGACCTCCCTGTGTTTTGCAATAGTAGCTTCATTCATCCAAGCAAGGCCTTCTGAAGGCATCACCCTGCAAACGGTCAAAATCAACAACTGCCAGCACATATACATTCTCTGCTGTGGCTGCCAACTTATGAAATAGCCTGCAAATTAGGAAGGCTCCGACTTCTTTGGCTTTCTACAAACTATGCAAACCTGAATTTTTCAGTGCATCTTTTTTACACAGATATTAGGCTTGTACTAAAACGAACCGGTTTAGAACAACGCTTTGGTAAAGGGAAGGTCTGTGAACTATGTGACTGTTTACTGTCTGTTGCTGTAAGTATGCTACTACCATGTAATTTTTGCATCATTTCATGTGTCATATTTAAATGCTTATACTTTGCTTCAGCTTCTTTCAGCTGAGTTTTGGATTTCTGCCACTCAAACCCTATTCCATCTTGTTTATTTCACTGGCTTACACTGTGTAATACTGTGTAAGAAATAAGTGAGACGCCACCAATTTGAGCAAAACTTTGGGATAATTATTTGGGGGTAAAGAGGGAGGAAGGAGAACTACAGTCTAAATTTATCTTCATTGCCTCCTGCTTCAGCTGACTTGGAGGTGTGGCAAGGCAAGATGGTTGCTGTTTCAGATGCTTCTTCTTTTTCACAACTGAATGGCCCTTTAACAACTTCCATATGGATCACAGATGCCGCCCGGCAGAGCTCACCATGAACAGCAAATGCCCATTTCTTTTGTGCCAAAATCTGGAGTCTCAAAATACTTCTGTTTTCATTTTCTCAGCACAATTTGTTCAATTTTATAAGGTCATTTAGCAAATAATTTTAATGTTTTGCTTAGATCTGAGTTTCTGGGAGTAATGTACTGTTGTACAGTTAATGAGTCTGCTAATAAGCTCCAAGAAAACGTGATTTGCAAATCATTCCTTGACATAACTGTCACTCAGACCCTATGCTAATTAGCATAACCATTAGCAAGTATCCCCTAAGAGGTCCTTGAAATTTAAATGAGATTTCCCAAGATCCCTTTTTACTAGGATAGAAGATTCTTCTTTATGCAGAATACACAACTAGGAAATAAAGCAATAACTCATTAATAAAAGTATATCTTTAGAGGTAAATGGCCACCTGGGTTTCCAAGTACCATTCCATCTTAATATATGATGTGTGTTTGTTTGCCCTGTTAATGATGCTAAAAGTGATCATTACTGAATACTTAATTGAGCTGCACAGGGAGGGAGTCAATGTCTGACACAGTCTCCGATAATATATTGTGCAATATAAGCAAAGACACTTATGAAATATTATGGCACAACAGCATTTTGAAAGCTTTGAGTGCCGGGGGGTGGAGGTGGGGGTGGGTTCATTGGCAGTCCGTGGACTAAGAAAGAGCTGATCAAAATGGATAGGCTGAAATAATAATGACTTCATAGGTACCCTAAGATATGTGATTCCTGTAGTACTAACCCATATGGCTGTGCTTTGCATGGGAATACTGCATGACTGAATCAGAAGTTAAAATGTTGACTGAGAATAAACAGGGCTGTTCTCAAATAACCTGCTTCATGTCCCCTTATCCCCAAAGGGGCAGAGGATGGGGTTGGATCACATGGATTCATTGTGCTGGTGCCAGGCAACTTCCTCTGATCCAACAGTCTCTTGGAGGAAGAACCTCTTGTTTTAGAGGAAGACTCTTCATGCTGGAGGAAAGAGTCACCATTTGTGAAATGAATTTTCAGGATCCAACCCATGGCATAAAGCACTCTTGGCGCAAGATGGCTCTTTTTCAACAAGCATATGCTAAAACTGTGCTCTGTGCCTTTTTCTTTTTAAGAAGCTTCATATATACTTTTCCTCAGTGGCGTAGTGCCAAGGGGGCAGGTGTGTGTGTGATGCACTGGGCACGTGCTGGTGCCAGGGCCGGGTGGGGGTATTCTGGGGAGTGGCGGGGTGGGCAGGGGCGTGGCAGGGGCGCAGAGTGCATGCTACCTCCGGGTGCAGTTATGCCTTGCACCGGCCCTGCTTTTCTTAGTTTTGTATGATAGATTTTTGTTTCCTCTGTGAAAGAGTGTTGATTTAAATTGGGGGTAGGAGTGTACATTGATTTTGGGCCTGCTATACTGAAAAGCAGGAAATATTTACACATATTTAAAAGACTAGGACCAAGGATTCTAGTCTCAATAATTCCTTCATTCCAGTATTCTAAGGTAATTTCTTCAAATACATGCTTATTTCCCTCAGTTCCCTGAAATTTGAAGAACACCTTCCTGGGAGTAAGCAGCAGTGACTAAAATGGGACTTGCTTCTGAGTAGATTTATTCAGCCTTGCTCCCATGGTTGATCCAAAAGTCAGCATGTAGCTAGAAAAGCACTCTGATATTCTTTATTCAGGTAAAAGGGACTTCTTGTGTCAGGGTGACAACTCCAGAATAATGTGTGTGTATGTTGTCAAGTCACAGCTCATTGGATTTTCAAGACAAGAGACACTGATGGTTTATGATTGTCTGCCTCCACATCAGCTGAGAGTGTTCTGAGAAAACTGTGATTGGCCCAAAGTCACCCAGCAGGCTTCATGTGGAGAAGTGGGGAATCAAACCTGGTTTTCCAGGTTAGACTCTGCCACTCTTAACTACTATACCAAACCCTGCCATAATTTTAAAATGCAGAAGGGTTCTTTCTCAGAGTCCAGTATAACTTATTGGTCCCTTTGGGACATCCAGAGCCTACATTTCTTCCTCTCTTAAGGAAGCCTGTTGTCCTGGGATTTGATAAAAAGTTCAGGATGTTCCAAGGTGGGCTTGAGTTTGAAGTGGTCCAGAGGCATCAGGAAAGGGGAGGAAGAGATAGAGAGGAAGCTGGGCCTGGCAGACAGTTATTAGTTGACTTCTCTGATCTATTTAAATTTTAAAGGGCCAGTGTGTTCTTTGGGAAGACCTGGCCTTCAAACTTTTGAACTCTGTAGGCCACGTTAATCCCCACATTTCTTTAAAAATTAAAGGGAAAAGAGACACCTAGCAGCAGTTTGCTGGGTAAACCTAGACTTTGTAAGTCAAGTCTACCCTTTCATGTGCGTTTAGAGTTTAAAAAGAAAGGAAGGCCCGAACTGGTCACAGACTTGCCTGGCTGACATTAACCTTTCTAGCTGATCTGAAGTCTTGTTGTACATCTGGCTCTCATTTACAGTCCCTGCCACAGGCACTGACAGTAGCAGAACCTGTCTTAACAGTTGAAAAACTGGGTCCATATCACCCAATATTTAATGGTATTTGTCCAGGCTTTGGTTTTCACAAAGGATTGTTTAATTTTTGAAGAAATGATAGAACATAATTGTGTTGCAGAGTCACACTAACAAAGTAATCCAGAGGGGGGACGCCAAATCCCCCTCTAGAGGTGGCTCAGGCTTACACCAGCAAATTTACCCTCCCTGGGGCACTTACTCTGGTAGAGGGGCAAATCCTTGGGCATCAGGCTGCTGCAGGACCCTGGGCTGTCCAGCAGTGGTGGCCAGCTCTCCTTTGGCACGTCTGTGCTGCCCTGAGCTGCACCAGCATGGCAGGAAAATTGCTGGAGATAGAGCCAACCTTAGTTGGCTTCCACTGCCAGTTTAGTCCCCTTATGTTAGTGGGCCCAGCCACAGATATATGCCATGTTTTCCACAGTGTATCTCCACTTTCCCCTATGAGGGATTCTCAGGTATGTTTTTTAAAAAAACAACAACACAACTCTTGGTGCTCCCTCCACTGTCAGATAGCCCTTTGGATGGGGCAGGGCATTGCCAGAGTAGTGTCATCCCAGCCCACCAGCCCAGTCTGGATTGGGCTGCCAGACTGTGTGACCACCAAATCCATGATGTTGTATTAATGTGTTGTTGTAACATACAGTGGAAAATAATAGAATTTATGTTCACATTTGTTTTGAATGATTGATTTACACACGAACTATCACCTTGTAGTACTGCTTATATTGTAATTTTTCTTTACCCTAGCACCTGGTCTTTTTTTTTCCTTTTGGTCATTACTACTCTATGGTGCTTCTTATTTGAGACTACATGTTCAATCTCTGGCATCTCCTTTTAAAGGTAGCAATTTTCTATGCTTAAGATTGCAGAGAAATGGAGTCACTGATAGAGTACAATGAAGAGCAAGATAGACCTATGTCCTCCATGTAAAGTAGTTTTATATGAGCTGGGCGAGAACATATCAGGTCAAAAGAAGACTTTTGCTAATAGATACATTGACATTTTCTAACTCACAAAACTTGGATGTTGTCTTTATCAGCCATATAATAATGTGATACTATCTGAAATGATTTTCTTTCCCAGGAACTGTTTAATAACCTTTTGATTTAATAGTTGATAGAATCTTCAACTCTGCAAAGATTCTGATTGGAATACTTTTTTTTAATCTGAAAGCCTCAGTAACTATGGCTTACATGCTGAAAACTTTCAACACCAGAGAAAGGTGCTTTCATCTACAGTAGAAATTATCTGCCAGGAATGTAATCAAAGTGGCATTTCAAACAGTTTCTTTGTATAATTGTGTTTGTTTCCTTGTATTTTTAAAATGTCTGTGTGATCACTGGTCAAACCATTCATAAGGAAAGAAGCAGGACTACAATTTTACTGTTTTTTTCTTTATATCCTGGTGCAAAAGTTTTCATTAATTTGTCCTTTATGTAGATCTTTTGTCTCCCTGTGAAAGTCTTCTGCTAACATTAATTATCAACAAAGCTTTGATAATTAGTGTTAATGACTATGATGGATTTTTGCAGATCAGTGATTCAATGAAAAACATTGGCCATAAAATAAAATGAAGAATATCACATCCTTTATTCAGTGGCCCTGAAAATGCAAATTGTATGGGAGCATCAGTGTCCAAAAGAATGATAGAACCCCAGCTACCTGTTCCTTCCCCCCCTTACTTCCTGAAGCTAAGCATAAACACATGTAAATCAAAATATTCTTATTCTGCTGCCAACACCCCTCCTCTCCTTTTGTTCTTTTCGCTTTTATGTTAAATTTCAGGTAGATACTTGTTTTCTTGTATTTTACAAATGCTTTACGTTGCTAAATGCTTTATATTGTCTTGTGTAATAGCAGGGTTTTGAAATGTGTGGCCTTTAACAGCTCATTATTTTTTAACAATTTATGGCACACACACTGATGGAACAACAATATTAATAATAACAATATGAATAATATTTTTGAATTCAAATGAAGTGGTTGGTATTAGAGATCTTTAAAGCTCTGGATTCCTTTGGTCCTGTTTATCAATGCAGAAAGTCCTCCTATGAATGACTTATGTTATTACCTAAGAGGAACCTTTGTCCTGATATTGCTGCTTTCATAAATTTAGACAATGACTTTAAGAGGAAAGTATGGTTGATAATTACTTTGGCCACCAATGCTGCCTGGGAAAGAGCAGGGAGAGGGGCAGGCTCGGCATCGGCATCTAGTCCAGCAGGCAGGGTCATTCGGCTACCAGCATGAGCACATGATGTGGGTGGTGGGGGCGGGGCCTTATAAGGGCAGGCTGGGTCTTCCCATGCCTGTCTTCCACTTGAGCTACAATGGCTTATTTTCTCTCTCCCTTATGTCACCTAGCAACTGTTTATCAGACCACGTGGAGCAGCGGGAAAGTGGCTTTTTAGCTTAGTGCCTCTGTCTAGGCAATGGAAGGAGGCCTGTATTGAGCAAAATAGCAGCAGCAGACTTGCAGCAATGAGCAATTGGGAATTGGTGGATTGTGCCCAGCGGATCATAGTGCAGCCTCAAACAGCATGCAAGGGAGAACAACAAGGGCCCTGCTGCTGTAGGCCCCGTGGTAACAGGTACTCCCTTTTTTTTCTTTTTGGAGCTCTGGCAGGAGATTTCAGGGAAAAGAGCAAGTCCCATTGGGGGGAAGGAGCTCTGATTGCAGGAGGGAACAGCATGGGCCTCGAAGGGTTCCGAGCATGTGTACCACATGTCCAGGGAGGGGCTGTGGGTGGCTTGTACTCCCTGACAGCAAGGGTAGTTCATCCAGAGGCCAGTGCCCAGATGGCTCCCACTTTCTTGCTGCTCTCTGTGTTGGTCCCCCCCATGCATTGGGCTGGGGGAAGGTTATTACTGGGGGACAGCAGACATGCTTCCTAGTTGCTGGATCTGTCCCTTATTCTGCACCACTGCTTCCTTCAGCCAGCATACCAATAAACAGGTTGTGGTCAAATTTTATTCCACTCAAGGTGGGTTGTTTGTGTTGTCTTTCTCCACCCTCAAGCTCATTCTCCCCTCCTCAGGTGGCAAAACCTACAGCAAAAATTTGAGTATGGAAACTATTGATTGAACAAGTACATGAATAGAAAAAGCAAATAATTTATGGCTTTTATGGGTTTTCCAGACTTTGAGGCTATGGTCTGGTAATTTTGTTCCTAATGTTTCACTTGCATCTATTACTGTCTTCTTCAGAGACATGTTATGGTAAGATGTATTTCAACAGCTAGTTGATTCTGGACATAAAAGCCTTTGACCATATAATCTGTGGTCATGTGTTTTAGCCATAAATTTTAAGAAACAATATGCTGATAACTTTAATCACCATCTGTGATGGACTGCACAGGAAAACAGAAGTTTAAAGGTGCAAGTCAGTCAGTAGAATAAGGTGCTATCACAACTGACCGGGGAAAAGCTTCCTAGGAACAGGAAAGCACACTGATTGGGTAAGCTGACCTACGGTCTGATTGGTGGAACAACCAGCTGGCTTAGAGAATGATGAGATATCTCTCTGAGAGGAAAGGTTTTATGAGCTTTTGGCCACCCATGAGTTAACATCAATTCCCATAAGTTAACATCAAGACCCTTAACTGTGTATGTTAAACATCTGTTTTGAGGAAATTTCAGTCAGGGAGTGGATGTGACTTGAAATATACTGAGTGTCAGTATGTATTGAAAGCAGAAAATACTCAGACAAGAAAACTGGGAGTTTTATTTAGTGGTCAAGGCTGAAGGTGGAATAGCAGTGAAACTTTTCACAGATGATCATAAATAAAGGGGAAGAGAATATATCTTCTATATGCAGAAGAATTCCTGATCCAGTTAGAACAGTATACACAGGTGGATTCCTAGTTTGGTGTATTAGTGTTCCGTTATAGCTAACAGTGTCAAAACTATGTGTACTGTGTGAAAGAGTACCAGCTTGTTAGAACCCGAAGTCATAATGAATCCATTAGCCAGTAACATCTAACTGTACCATCTTAAAAGTGCTCTTTTAACATCTCAGCAACTTAAGAAACTTTTAAAGCCTGATTAAGAACTGTGCCTGTGCCAAAACTAATGTTTGTATATAGTTAATTCCTACCTGATTTCCAGTCACTGAAATATCTCCTAATCCCATGTATTTTGTTCAGTAAATTTTATTTTTGTTTGTTGAACTTGCTTCAGTTCACTGGTGCCTTGAAAAGGGGGATTTTGTCATCCGTAAAAGAGACTCCCTTTGACCTTTCTGGAGTTCCTAAGGCTAAGCAGATAAGTATAAAACACCTCATATGCTACTGTTAAAACAGCTCAACCATAGAAAAGATGGGAAAAACATGTCCAGCGTAGGAAGCTGCTTGAGCCTGCCACAAATAGTTCACAAGGTGAAGGGTCTATGACACAATCCCCCATACAAAAATGCACTTAGGACTAATAGTGCAGTCCTAAGCAGTTACACCCTTCTAAACCCATTTATTCTAATTTTTGGACTGCATTGTTAGAGGTCAAAATCTAACAATATTTCACACTTTCACACACACACACACACACACACACACACACACACACACACACACACACACACACACACACACACACACCTGTCAGCTGTCCACATTCTGTCTCAGTTTCATAGAAGTGCTTGGTAAAGTTGCTCTTACACAATTCCCAGCTCATGTCTTTTCATCATGGATTAACAAGATCTGTTCTGAGAAGATAACTCATATGTACCTTCCTTGATATACAAAAAATTGGTACACAAGCTGTCAAATTAATCCATATTTACTGTATTCGTTTATTTCAAACATTCATATACCTCCCTTCTCCATAGGCTCACATGATTTAAAACAAGTCCAGATCTTAAAAAAGCATATGGTCAACTCCACTAAAACCCAATAATAAATCAACAGTAGCAAATTACATTGATTTTAGAGTTTGCAATTCAATCCAAACAAATTCACACACTGCCCCAAATCACCCCTAAATAAATATATCTTGAATTCTCTTTCTGAATGTGTGGAGGGATAAGTTGAGATGAAATTTGCCTAGGATGTTGTTCTCTAGAACCACAACATTTGGTGAAGATTCTATCTAATAAAATCATCCAGAACAGGAACCTAAAAATAAGACTTGTTAAAAACAAACAGTGGTGCAGTTATACACAATTGGAAGGTTCACCTGGTTTCTATTGACTCTGAACTCTTTTTCCCCATACCTGCTGCAGATGGCACTGGAAACACACCATCTGTAGTAACAGGGCATGGTGGGTATGGGGGTGGTGTTTCTTTACCTAAAGAATGAGTAGTAGATTGATAAGGAGATAAAAAAAATTCCTCTTGGGCAATTTCCTAAGTAATGGAGGGACAGACTCATACAAGGAAATGATTGACAAATTAGAAGCACTTTGCACCTCATTTTAATGTGCTCAGATCTTTGGGAGGAGAAATATGTTAAATTTCAAATTACTCATCTTGCAGGTAGCTGCCATCCTGAAAATTGGAATTGATATTGGCACTTTGTACAGAATTCTAAAGAAACAAATCATTCTCTATGGAACACTGCACTGATAAAATGGCTTTATTTGGAGATCCAGCCAAGTAAGTTAATTTAAAGAATGTAGCTGGTGGGTAACAGAAGATGATATTGCCATTATGAGCTACTAGTATACAGCAATATTTGTAGATATTACTTTTTATAACAGCTGGAAAAAAAAGGATGCTCCTTGAGACCATAAAATAGCAGAGGGGAAGTATGTGATAGATACTCAGTTTAACTAAAGTAGGATCCTTAAAATCAGCATGTTTGTTTGTGCTAAAAATGTTTGGGTAGAGAATGATTTAACAAGATGCCTGAAGCCCAGGAGAGATGGAACAGTGTGGATCTTTCTGTAGATGGAGTTCCATATTTTTAGTGCCCTGTTACACAAATTTAAGACATCCTATCCCCTGTGCTATTTAATATTTATATGTAGCCACTAAGAGTAGCAATCAGGAGGTATGGGCTGCAATGTCATCAATCTGAGGATGATACACAGGTCTAAATTTCTTTTCCACCTAATTCCAAGGATGCCATTGAAGTTCTGAACAAAATGAAACTTAATCTTGACAAGACCACAGTTCTCTGGATTAGTTGAAAAACAGACCAGGGACTTCTGATCTTCCTTGGATGGGGTTATAATTCCCTTGAAAAGCCAGGTTGGAAGCATGAGAGTGATGCTTCATATAGCAGTCACCTTAGAAAACCAGGTGGCTACTGTGGCTTGGAGTCATTTGTTTGGCTCCAGGTGATGTGACAACTGTGTCTGCTTCTGAGGTGGGGAGGGAGGCAAAGTGAGGGTAGGGGTGGAGGAAGGTTAGAAAATGAGGCTTTGGTGGGGGTAGGGTGGGAAGCTCTAGGTCACGGTGGGGGATGGTATGGCCCAAGTTTCTTTGCGGGGGCAGGAAGAGGCAGAGGAGGGCCCCAGAGCTGCTCCATGAGCCTGAGCTTTGTTGCCTGGGGGGAGGCAGGGGAGGGTCCGTGGAGCTGCTCCGTGAGCCCAGGCTTCTTTGCCATATGTTCCTGCCCAGGAATCAAGATTGTGAGGCGATGCCTGGGCTTGGCGTTTCGGGTGCAACAAATACTGGATTCGGCCTGAATCTGGGTGAATTCGGGCATATTCAGGCAAAAATCGACTGAATATGTTCTGCCCAAATATGAACAAATACAAATGCAAGGTATTCGGGGGGGGGGGGGGTTGGTATTTTTGGTGTTTTGTGTTTTAGCCTCCAGGGGGCCCATTTTTAAAGCTAGCAGTACCAGAATTTCAGGGTATCGTCCAGAGACTGTCATTATGATACCAGCCAAGTTTTGGTGATGTTAGGTTCAGGGGAGCCAAAGTTACGGAGCCCCAAAGGGGGTGCCCCCTCCCCCATTGTTTCCAATGGGAGCTAACAGGAGATGGGGGCTACACCAAAAAAAACCCCAGATGGACCCACTTTTTTTGAGTATACCTGAATATTCGGGTATATCTGAATATGTTATTTGATTATTCGGGCGTACAGATAATTTTATGCCTGAATAAATCCAAATCCGAATTTTACCAAATTTCTAGGGTATTGATCAAGCCCAGCGATGCCCTCTTTACCAGTTAAAGACACCTGTTGGGTAGATAAATGTGTCTTTTCTGTGGCAGTCCAACAATTATGGAACAACTTCCCCAGGCACATGAGCTTGACCCTCTCATTATTGATCTTCAGTAGGAAGTTGATAATAATTTTCTTCAGGATGACATTTTCCTTGATTTAGCTTTTTATTATTGGCAGTTCTGATTAAAGTTTTTAATCTGACCTGTATAGGTTTTATAGTTGTTGAGGTTTTATAATGCTTTATTTATTGTGCTTTTATAATACTTCATTGGTATTGTAATCTGCCTTGAGTTTGAGAAAGAAGAAAGATGGCTAACAGATGTTAAGAACAACCACCAGCACCAGCACCAGCACCACCAAATGGGCCCTCTCCACTCCCAAATGCCACATGGAGTTTGGCAATGGGGTGGACCCAGCTGGCCTCACTTCGAGCTCTACATGGAGCTAGAAGGCAGAGCTAGCTCTATTGGTTGTGTTCAACTGCATCCCTTCCCTGAACTCAGCATAGAGGCGTAGCTAGGAAAAATGGAGCCCAAGGCAAAATCTGAGTTTTGCAGGGGTGTGTGTGTGTATGTAGGAAACCACCCTCCCTCACCATGACCAAACAACACTTTTTTTTGCATCAGGTCATTTCAAAGTTGATATCACATTATAGAATGTGCCCCAAATCTTAAATCTGAACACAGCAATGGTCCTGTGATCCATGTGTACAGCAAACTTGCTGGGGTGGGGTGGATCCATAGGCAGAACAAGCTTCCTGAGAATGGGATGCGGATTGGGAGCACATGCTCTGCCCATGGATCCTGTGATCCATGGGCAGAGGAGGCTTCAAGGCCCCTCTCTGTCTGAGAAGGACCTTCTGAGAGGGAGAGGGCCACTGCAGCCTCCAGCCTAGGCATTTGGGGTTGACCCTTTCTCAGCTTACAAAAAAGTGCCAAGCACCGAATGCTTCAGTACCCCTCTCCCTCTGAGAGGGAGAGGGGTGCTGCAGCCTCCAGCCTGGGCATTTGGGGGTTTTTTAAGCTGAGAAAGGGACTCTTTCTCGGCTTAAAAAAAGCGCTGAGTGCCAAGGCTGGAGATTTTAGCACCCCTCTTCTTTTGAGAGGGACTCTCTGTGAGGGAGAGGGGAGCTGCAGCCTCCACCCTGGGCATTTGGGGTTTTTTTAAGCTGAGAAAGGGACCCTTTCTCAACTTAAAAAAACCCCCAAACACCTGGGCTGGAGGCTGCAGCGCCCCTCTCCCTCTCAGAGGGTCCCTCTCAGCAGATTTGTGGGTAGGGAAATGTAAACAAGGTAAGCAAAGTGAGACAGTGATTCTGCCTGACATTGGAGCCAGGGTAGAGTTACCTAAATATCTGCTTCCATCAGAGGCTATCAGCAAACAACAACACACACTGAAAAAAGAACTTTTTAATAATTATGCAGACAAGTCAAATCTACTTTAATCCATATGCCTATGTATAGTTTCTTTGTGGGGGATATGGCCAGAGGTGTTCTTCCCATTGGGCAAAGTGGGCAGTTGCCCAGGGTGCCCCCTTGTGGGGAGCGCAAAAACTGCAGGTTCGTTTGTGGGATTTTTTGTATTTTCAGTGTTTTCTGTTTTTGGCCTGCAGAGGGTGCAGTTTTTAGGCTAGCAGCACCAAAATTTCAGGGATTTTTTGGGAGACTCTCCTAATGATATCACCCTGGTTTGGTGAGGTTTGGTTTAGGGAGTCCAAAGTTAAGGACTCCCAAAGGGAGTGCCCCATCCCCCATTGTTTCCAATGGGAGCTAATAGGAGATGGGGGCTACACGTTTGAGGGTCCATAACCTTGGACCCCCTGAACCAAACTTCACCAAACCTGGGTGGTATCATCAGTAGGGTCTCACAAAAATACTCGGAAATTTTGGTGCTGCTATCTTAATAATTGCATCCCTGACAGCAGGCACCCCTTAAATTTCCGCAGATTTTCCTTTTAAATCCACCCCCTTCTTGCCAATGCTTGTTTTCTTTCTTTCTTTTATTCTCTCAATGCCTAATAAAGGTTGTTGTTGTTGTTGTTGTTGTTGTTGTTGTTAAATCCACCCCCTTCGGCATGGATTTAAAGGTCCCCAGTTTAAACATTGAAAATGATGCTGTTTCAGGATGGGGCATAATCCACCCCAAAATAGCATCATTTTCAATGTTGTTTAAACTGGGGGCCCCAGAGTCTCCCTCTAAGGTGGATTTAAAAGGAGAATCTGGACTCCCTAGTTTAAACACCATTGAAAATAATGCTGTTTGGGGGTGGATTCCAGCATCACTTGTTTAAACTAGGGAGCCCAGATTCTCCTTTTAAATCCACCTTAGGGAGAATCTGGAGTCCCCAGTTTAAATAACATTGAAAGTGATGCTGTTTCCCCCAATTGGGGGGACTGGATACAACACCATAAAATGCTTTCATAGCAGTAATAAAACATTTTGAAAGCATTTTGAAAATGTTTTCCAAAAAAATATTTCTGTTGTATGGCATGACCCATTGCTGTGTTCAGATTTGTGAGTTGGGGCATGTTCTATAATGTGATGGTGACTTTGAAACGACCTGGTGGAAAAAAAATCATTTTTTGGTCATGGTGGGAGAGGGTGGCCGCCCATGGGGGGGGGTCAAACTCAGGTTTTGCCCAGCTCCAGTTTGCCTAGGTATGCCACTGGATATGGCAATTGACTGAGCCTCCCATTTTGGTAATGCCATTTAAATACACCTTCTGAATTCACAGAAAACACAAAACATTTCAGTACTGTTGAAGGACTCCCTGATAACTGCTTAAGACTATAATTGAAATGAATCCGCAAGAAATTCCTAAAGAGTCTAAGATGTCAAATAATGGCTGACTTTGCTAACTAGCAATCTCTCAGTATCCTGACCTCATGAAATAAAGTCTCCCCTTGTCCACTCTAATCCACCAGCTTGCTATTTTAGATAAACATAATATAAACACTGGCAGCAAGCTCCTTGTGCATAATTGACCATTGTTACTTATAAGTTCCCTCACTGTTCTTTGTTGAATTAGTAATTGTTTTCTAGTGTGGTTAGGAGGTAAATAATTTTTCGGGTTTTGAGAAGTATCTGAACTCAGGGGTAGGGTGTCTCCCACTGTGGAGACAGCAAGTTGATAATTATGTCCTGCTTCCTTGACTCTCCTAAGTCAGAGAGTCATTTTCCTCCAGCAGGAAAATGAATAAGTGAATAATTGCCTGATCTTATATTGAAGGTGAAAGTTAATGTAGATCTCCCAGTGTCAGCCCACTGGCAGAAAGTATGGTTTTCATGATGGCATTTCATAAGGGGCTTCTTGTTTATCCAAAAGCTGCCTGGCAAACACGGCTCAGCTAAAGGAGAAAAAACTGGTTAAGTGTGTTATCTTCCCCACAAATGGAGGTAAAGCAAGCAAGCATCAGATAGATGCTTGTTATGGACAAATGATAGATACAGTTATGGACAAATGTGCAGGATGGATGTTTTTATTTGTTACTGTATTCTTTCGCTCTTATTTAATATTTATTTTTGTTCCCACTGATTTCAATGACAGTTTTTATTTATGACCATTTTGGGGGGTGGGGGGGAGGTCTGGACTGCTAAACTCAGGAAGGTAGGACAAAAAAACCAAAGTCTTTTAAGCAAGGGTAAGAGTACAATGCAGTAAAAGCTTGTTCCAAGGAGTCTGAAAACAAAGATAATATGAGCAGATATGTGTATCCCTCTGAAATAATCAGTACCTAAAATGTATGTGTAAAATGCTGGTAAGTTGCAACTACATGCGGGGGGAGGGGGGAGGGAGGGACTAAATTCTGTCAACCAGAATCTTATTTTTGCAAGAGGACACAGTTTCCATCCCACTATCATTGATATAGCTAATTCTTAACCTGGCTCCATCTGTGGATACTTAATTCCATGGTTCAGGACCAGGTGAAGAAATAGATTTACTGGTAGGGGAAAGATGAGCAAGAGAAGATGGGGGAATGGGATAGCTGCTTCCACAAGTCCCTGCTTGTGCATTCTAATATGTCCCTGCTTGTACATTCTAATAGTGAGCTTGGCCAAACTTGAACATACTTAAATCCAATGACTGGAACTGTGGACAGATTTTTTTCTACAAACTTGAGAAACACCCCAATTCTAATTCTACCCCTCTATAAAAACTATGTGTAATGATTATTCATATTATCTTTCCCTATCTCCTGTCAGTCCTTTAATTCTTTCTTCATTTTTTAATATTTCACTGATATGGTGTCTCCTTTTTTAAAATGTATAATAAAATTCTAGGCTTGTGGAAAATTAGGCGAATCAGATCTTTAGATGGCAAATTTAACATAAATACCTCCTGGCCCCATAGAAAACAATCTCCTCTATTTGTCTGCTTCCATGTTTTTATCTGTTAGATGAATCACTTAGCTATAAAAACTGTGGGAGAAAAGTCTAATGGAAACGATAATATGATTACCGCTGGTGATTCACTCAAATCTAGCATATCAATTACCAAGAAGAAGTCTGATGGAAAGACTGGAAGGATATTTTTCCTCTCATCCTCCATTTACAGACAAATTAGTGGCTGATTATAAGTCCTCACTGATGTTTTCATATTATTTGGACACTCAAAATATGCAACAGAGAAAGCTTTATTTTCCAAGTGTGCAGTGCTCATATCTCATCAAATTGAAGGGTCTGTCCTCATTTGCACCACTTCATTTACAGCATTTCAAAAGCTCATACTAAAAGTCAATTTCTCCCACCTGCCAGCAAAAGGGATACTGTAGGGACTGGGAGCATCTTAAACATGCTGCATATGAAGGCCATCAGGGGTTTCAGTCTTGGGTAGTTTGTGCATCAGACTCCCCTAATATATTAAGATGGCATATTAGCACAGAATATAAATGTCACTGAGGTACTATTATCATTATCAATATGGGTTTTTTTTTCATTATGAATGCTGGTATGCATGGGGAGGGCGGGCTTTTATATACTGCAAGAATAGTTAAGGGTGCATCCTTTCAGTGTCTCTGGCTTGAAAGGCCAAGTCAAGAGTGAAGTTCAGGTTTTGCCATAACTGAAAAAGCAATGTTTTCCTTTTATGACAAGGAAATATGATATTCATTCAGTTGAAAAAAGTAAAGAGATACATTCAAGCCAGAATTCTCAAACCACTACCCGGTTTCCCCGAAAATAAGTCCTAGTATGATTTTTTGGGATTTTTGGAGGATGCTTGAAATATGAACCCTACTCCAAAAATAAGCCCTAGTTACAGAATTCCCGGCGCAGCTGATCTGGTCACATGGGGGGTGCAAAATGTAGAATGTTATTCACGGAAAAAAATAAGCCTTCCCCTGAAAATAAGCCCTAACGCATCTTTTGGAGCAAAAATTAATATAAGACCGTCTTATTTTCGGGAAAACGTGGGGAATGGACTCTGAGTGAAAGAACTCCAGTGTTCCATCATCCTTTTTGAAGAGATACCTCCAGAACTGCACACAATACTCAAGATGCAGCCTGATCAATGTAGTGTTCAGCAGGACTATGGCATCTTGTGATTTGGATGTGAGGCCTTGCTGTTGTTGCTGTTGCTTGTTGTTTTTATTGTATTTCACAACCTGCCCAATCTGGGTGGTGCACAGAAGCAAAACACAAACCAACAGTATACAATAAATACAAACTATAAAAACACATTTAAAATCCCATGAAAGATAACAACAATAACAGCATCATACTACTCACATTTGATAGCGGCATCCAATCCCAATGCCGGGAGAAGACTGGCAATGCCAAAGATGGTACATAGTATATGGTATAGGGGACATCAAGAGGGGGCAGGCAATCTGCGGCCAACCTCCCCAAAAGCCTGGTGGAACAACTCCGTTTTGCAAGCCCTGTGGAACTCACCAAGGTCCTGCAGGGTACTAACAGCTGGAGAATGAGTGTTCTACCAGGCAGGGGCCAGGGTTGTAAAAGCACTGGCCCGAGTAGAGGCTAGTCACATCATTGAGGGCAAGGGACTACCAGTAAATTCACCTCTGCCAAATGCAGAGGTCTACTTGGGACATATGGGGGAAGATGGTTGCAAAGGTATGACACAGCCCTAAATCACATTAGCTTTTTTTTAACCATTGCATCATGCTGGCTGCTTATATTTAGCTTACAGTCTACCCATACCTCTAGATCTTGTTCAAACAAACTGCTACCTTGAAGTGTATCACCCATCCAGTAGGAATGTTTCTCATTTTTGTAACCCATATATAAAACCTACACTTATCCACGTTCAATTGTACCCTTTTCATGCCTGCCCACTTTCCCAGTGTGTTCAGATCTCACTGAATTCACATCTTTCACTGTGTTCACCGCTCATTCTATTTTTGTTAGTCAACAATGAGTATGTGTATAATTCCTCAGGATTAGATTATATTTTTCTGGAACAATTGCTAAGAAGTCATTCAAACTTAAGAATCATTATATCACCTGACCATGCAGCACCCTGCTTACCTGAATTCATAGGATCTTCATTTGGCTATAACAAATTAAAGAAAAACAAGTTATTGTACAACATACATAAGAAAAGTACTTTACAACAGTTTTTGGTATCTGTTGAGAACTCTTGCAATAATATTTACTAGTTAAAGAACAGTCTCTGCAACATTACTTGCCCAGCGTACAAGATAACATTTCAACATTCTATCACCTCCAATCTGCATTAGATTTCAAAGATTTGGTAAGATGAAATTGGGATCAAAGCAATTACCTGCATGGCTATTCTTTACAGTTGTCTGAGGCACGGCACTCAAAGAAATTGAACTGTCAGAAACTAATACAGGAATAATGGGGGGGGGGCATTTCATCTTCATTGGACACTGGAGATGAATAGCAGGTAACTGAAAAAATTAAATTGAATAGGTGTTTGGCTTTAGTTTTTGTTAAAAGGATTATATCATGAATAATTAATATATTAGGGCAAGAATATCAGGCCTTCAATTTCTTTTAATAATGTTAGTGCTGTATATACTTGGTTTGAAAAAAATACGTTTTATATAAAACACTAACACATGGCGTTGAAATGCATTATGGATAGCTCCTCTTGAGAAATTGTACACTGTTTTCAATTTTAACGTAGTGATACAGTAATAACAGAAAATTCAGGAGCAATATGAAGACTGCCTCTTTTTTTTAACCTTTTATTATTTTTTGCTATACTGAATGAGCACCAATACACTTTCTTGCAGCTTTCTTTATTAAGGGCAGCAGCAGGTGGTCTCAAGTCCGGACTGGATCTACATTTTTCTGAAGGGGGGCAAAAGTACAACCCCACATATATTATATTCATTTTTTCTTTATATAAACATATATAATCAACAAACTCTTTTAAATGAACAAATTATGTCGACTTCTATGAACAGTTAATGAATAATTACGCATTTACATTATTTTTCTGTCTATAATGTTTGAATATTCCCTCAACCTCTCTGCACACATAAAAACCCAACCCAAGGAGAATTTTTTTTCATCCTAGCAATTTTGTAGAGGATGTACTTTAATTCTACTGTGTCATGAACAGTTGTTTGTGGACACTAAATGTACCTAAAAAAAATCTGGAAAATGTTTTTAATAAACTATGTTTGTGTGTACTTCAAGAGCTGTTATGGTGTAGTGGTTAGTGTGTTACTAAGATCTGGGAAATCCAGGTTCAAATCTCCACTCTGCCATTGAAACTTGCTTGGTAACTTTGGGCCAGTCACACACTCTTAGCCTAAACCCTGGCAAGTATTTGGATGGGAGACCTCCCAGGAATACCAGGAACATGGCATGGAAACAGCCAACAGCAAACCACGTCTGAATATCTCTTGCCTTGAAAACCCTACAGGGCCACAATAATGCTGCCCCCCCCCACCAAAACTTCACTTCAACTTTATTACTTATTAAATAAATCTAAAATCTAAATCTAAAATAATGGATAAATGAGTATGAGGAGTACGATGGCTGAAGAAAAGTGTTTATCCACATCAACTTGAAAAGGTGTCCAATAATTTTTAAAATATAATCATTTGGCTTGGAGTGTTTGGGCCTTTGTTGGGACTCCCCAGAGAGACTGGCCGACCTGCTGGTGTACCAGTCACCTAGCACACCAGCAGACAGCCTGTCACGGCTCTTGAAGGTCGTCTCCAAGGCGTACCCTAAGTTACTAGTACTGGGTGACTTCAACTTCCATGTTAATTTGGCTTTCTCCTCGGTAGCCGCTGATCTAGTGTCAACCATGGCGACACTAGGTCTCTCTCTGGTGAACACTGGGAGCCCCATACATCAATATGGCCACACTCTGGACCTGATCTTCATGGCAGGTGTGAATGTGGGCTTATCCTCTATTGATATAGTGCAGTGATCTGACCACTATGTCCTTAAGGCTCACATAGATGCTGCTGTGCCCCCCTGTCTAGGCGATGGGCATATTTTGGTCCGCCCATGGAGACTAATGGACCTAGAGTGGTTCCAGGACACTCTGTGGGAGACCTCACCCACTGGTAGACCATGGCCACACAACCTGGAAAACCCACAACAGCCAGTTGATTCAGAGAATTCAGAGTTCCCATGCTGCTATTCGCATGTGTGTGAAAGAGCATATTAGATTTCGGTAACTAATTTCCATTCAGGCATGCCAGCAAAATTTCAAGTGTACAACTACAATTATTTTAAAAGAATGTCACTCTTTCATTAGCTAAATACTAATAACACTTGTATTCCACTTCAGGTATTATATCCCACCACCATACCAGTCAGACAGATGCATCAATTTTGCATGATATTTGCAGTCAACTATCTGCAGCAGCTTCTAAAAGCAACTGAACAGAATGTTCTGACCTCTGTACCTCAACTGGCCAGCAGTTGCAAATATCTAACACAATAACAAAAATCAAACCTTCCTGATAACTGTCTCATTAAGAGTAAACTGCACTAAATTGGTGATATAATTTATTTGCTTGAATGATCAGACAGAAAATGTGCCTGCAGAGCCTGACTGAAATATAAAAAACAGCATTTCATGAAACAATTAGCCACTATCACTTATTCATCCTACTGTACTCTACAGCCATGCAACTATCAGCAATTCAGGAATCAATCACAATGCTAAATTACATGGCTAAGATTGGAATTATATGTACTAATTTAACTAAATATCTGTTAGTATATAACAGTACAAAATATGACATATTAAATGGAATCAGTTAACATTCCAACCAGACACTTGCTGGTATATATGTGTGCCACTAATGAAAGCGAAGAAGTACTGAGGAGAGATTTGATAAGCATTTAGATCAAAACTCTTGTAGAGGTCCAAGAGGTCCAAGAGGTCTTGCTTGTGAAGGTAGATGGTCATTTCTGTTATTAGTCTTTTAATAATGTAGAATATTTATATTCCATCATTCCAGAGACCAGCTCAAGGTGACTCACAAAGGTTTAAAGCCAGGTTAAAGTTTCCCAAGATACAAGAATTTTTTCTCACAAAATGTGACTTTCTCACCTCCCTAAGACATCCAGAAATGTCCCTTGAAATCCTAATCCTGGGGTGGGGGTGTCCCCTGTGCCCCAAGAGAGGCATAAGGGAGGACATTTGAGCTGCCACAGAAGGAAACATTGCTGTAGATCCAATCCAAAGTAAAGACAATACAAAAATAATTAAAAACCATTGAGTGTTAAGTGCCATCAAGTCACTTATGTTTCATGGCTATTATATCAATCCACATCATGACATATTGGGTCTTCCTCTTTTCCTGCAACTTTTCCCAGCAGTATTGTCTTTCCCAATGACTTGTCTTTTCATTATGGCCCTTTCCGCACGGGCGGAATACAGCGCCCCAGGGACGGCAAAAACGCCATCCCTGGGGAAGCATTTGCACAGGAGGTGTCCTGGCAGCCCCGGAGCGGTGTGAAGCCGCCGCTTTAAACCTTGCTCATTGAGCGAGGACTTGTAGGACTTCAAAGAAGAAATTAATGCTTAGAGAGGGGTTACCAGAGCAGATTTTTCAGCACAGAGATTATATGATGGAATTGTGGGAGAGACAGGACTTTGATGTTATAAATAAATAATGTTTGTCATACCTGGTGACATGGAGGAAAGAAATTACTCCCAGAAAAAGAGGATCCTTAAACCAGTAAAAAAACTTCTTATATTGGTAGAAAATTTATTTACCAGGATTAAGCTCAGAAACCAGTGGAAGAGGCAAAAAAGGATTATGAGGAACGCATGGCTGCGAACATCAAGACCAGCAACAAACAGTTCTTCAAGTACATCAAAAGCAGGAAGCCAGCTAGGGAAGCGGTAGGCCCATTAGATGATGAAGGAACAAAAGGTGTGCTAAAAGATGACAGGGAGATTGCAGAGAAGATGAATGAATTCTTTGCATCTGTCTTCACCCAAGAGGAGGTGAGGAAAATTCCTGCACCTAAACCAAGCTTCTTAGGAGGTGAATCCGAGGAACTAGCAAAGATAGTGGTAGGCAAGGAAGAAGTTCTGGCAGCCATTGATAAACTAAATGCTACCAAATCCCCTGGCCCAGATTGCATTCATCCAAGAATTCTTAAAGAGCTCAAGCATGAAATTGCTGATGTTCTCACATTAATATGCAACTTATCTCTGAAATCAGGCTGTATCCCTGAAGACTGGAAGATGGCCAATGTCACACCAATCTTTAAGAAAGGGTCTAGGGGGGACCCGGGAAATTACAGGCCAGTCAGTTTGACATCTGTTCCTGGTAAATTAGTAGAATCTTATATGCCATTAAAGGTTAAAATGAAATGAAATCAGTAGAATCTATCATTAAAGATAAAATTATTAAACATGTAGAAAAGCAAGACCTGCTGAGGAAGAGTCAGCATGACTTTTGCAGAGGCAAGTCCTGTCTTACAAACTTACTAGAGTTCTTTGAAGGTGTAAACAGGCATATGGATAAGGGGGAACCAGTGGACATTGTCTACTTGGATTTCCAAAAGGCTTTTGACAAAGTTCCTCACCAGAGACTATTGAGAAAACTCAGCAATGAAGGAATAAGAGGGGAAGTCCTCCTACGGATTAAAAACTGGTTGAGGAACAGGAAACAAAGAGTGGGTGTAAATGGGAAGTTCTCACAATGGAGAGATGTCGGGAGTGGTGTCCCCCAAGGATCCGTATTGGGACCAGTGCTCTTTAACTTATTCATAAATGACCTGGAAGTAGGGGTGGGTAGCGTGGTGGCCAAGTTTGCAGATGATACCAAATTATGTAGGGTGGTGAGAACCACAAAGGATTGCGAAGAGCTCCAAGCGGACCTTGATAAATTAGGTGATTGGGCTAAGAAATAGCGAATGCAGTTCAATGTAGCAAAATGCAAAGTGATGCACATAGGGGCAAAAAATCCAAACTTCACATACACGCTACAGGGGTCAGTGCTATCAGTCACAGACCAGGAAAAGGATTTGGGCATCTTAGTTGATAGTTCCATGGGAATGTCAACTCAATGCATGGCAGCTGTGAAAAAGGCAAACTCTATGCTGGGGATGATTAGGAAAGGAATTGATAACAAAACTGCAAAGATTGTCATGCCCTTATATAAAGCCATGGTGCGACCGTACTTGGAGTACTGTGTTCAGCTCTGGTCGCCACATCTCAAAAAGGATATTGAAGAGATAGAAAAAGTGCAGAGAAGAGCAACGGGGATGATTGAAGGATTGGAGCACCTTCCTTATGAGAAGAGGCTGCAGCGTTTGGGACTCTTTAGTTTGGAGAGGAGACGTCTGAGGGGGAATATGATTGAAATCTATAAAATTATGCATGGGGTAGAAAATGTTGACAGAGAGAAATTTTTCTCTCTTTCTCACAATACTATAACCAGGGGGCATTCATTGAAAATGCTGGGGGGAAGAATTAGGACTAATAAAAGGAAATACTTCTTCACGCAACATGTGATTGGTGTTTGGAATATGCTGCCACAGGAGGTGGTGCTGGCCATTAACCTGGATAGCTTTAAAAAAGGCTTGGACAGATTTATGGAGAAGTGGATCTATGGCTACCAATCTTGATCCTCTTTGATCTGAGATTGCAAATGCCTTAACAGACCAGGTGCTCAGGAGCAGCAGCAGCAGCAGCAGCAGGCCATTGCTTTCACATCCTGCATGTGAGCTCCCAAAGGCACCTGGTGGGCCACTGCGAATAGCAGAGTGCTGGACTAGATGGACTCTGGTCTGACCCAGCAGGCTCTTTCTTATGTTCTTAAGGGTGAGTTCCAGAAACAAAATGCATCACAGAAAGGGCTCTACATGCATCAAACATTAAAAGTGATTTCAGCTCATGAACAAATGGAAATACACACATACACACATAAACAAGTCACGTTACTCATGATACAGTATCGTCATGGCCAAAATTTGCAAAGCTCATCTACACAGGCCCCTTCCGCATATGCAGAATAATACACTTTCAATCCACTTTTAAAACAGTTTGCAAGTGGATTTTGCTACTCTGCACAGTAAAATCCAGCTGCAAAGTGGATTGAAAGTGCATTATTTTGCATGTGTGAAAGAGGCCACAGTGTCACAAAAGGAAAACAATTTCATATCTGATTGATATCACTCTGAACTTGTGCCCATCCCTGATTCTACACAAAAAGACTGTAATAGCTTTAGGATAGCAGAAAACATTTCCTGATCCAGTGATATTGATAGTATATGAACCTATTCCATGAAAAAAATTACTTCCCATGAAAAAAATATTGTTTAATATTATTGCTCTGGATCTTGTTAATATCTGTAGTTGAGGTGCTTTCCTCTGGTGCTACAAGACTGTTGGTAGAGACACCTCCACTAACAGAACATTTCTATCTGTCTTTTCTTCAAGCAACTTTGGTTGAGGTACATCCGGTTATCTTACTTTATCCTCACAATAAGCCTGTGGATAGTTTTGGTAGGTCTAGGGATGGGAGAAACTCCAAAGGAGCATAGTACCATCGAGTCTACCTTCCAAAAAGGCCATTTTCTCCAGGTGAACTGATCTCTATAGCTTGAAGATCAGCTGTAATAGTGGGCAATCTCCAGCCACTACCTGCATTTTTCCACCTTCGTCAGGCCCGGTGGCTGGCTCCCTTCCTCTCCAACGCAGATCTGGCCACTGTGATCCATGCAACGGTCACCTCCAGGTTAGACTATTGTAACTCGCTCTACGTGGGCCTTCCCTTGCATTTGATCCGGAAGTGAAAACTGGTCCAGCATGCGGCGGCGCGGCTGCTCACAGGGGGCGCCTTCCATGATCACATTCAACCTGTGTTGCGCCGCCTGCATTGGCTCCCAGTCGAGTTCCGAATCATCTTCAAGGTGTTGGTGCTGACCTTTAAGGCCTTACGCGGCCTGGGACCCTCATACCTTCGGGACCGCATTACCCCATATGTCCCTACTCGGCCTCTGCGCTCAGCAGAGGCCAATTTGCTGGTGGTTCCTGGCCCCTCAATGATGTGACTGGCCTCCACTCGGGCCAGGACCTTCTCAGCCCTGGCCCCTGCCTGGTGGAACACTCTCCCTCCAGCTGTTCGGGCCCTGCGGGACCTTGGTGAATTCCGCAGGGCCTGTAAGACTGAGCTGTTCCACCGGGCTTTTGGAGTGTCCAGTCGCTGAGAGTGCCCCTTTTTATTGCTCCGGTTCGGAGTTCCCATGATCATCTATGGGACCCACTTTTTGTTTTGCTTCCCCCACTGGGAGGGTTTTAATTGGGGTATTGCAGGACGTCATCTTTGTTAATTTTATTGCTAAATCTAATTTTAATGTTGTTTATATGGGTTATTGTACACTGTGTAGACGAAATTATGTTGTACACCGCTCAGAGCCCTTCGGGGGTAGAGCGGTATAAAAAACCCATAAATAAATAAAAATAAAAAATGAATACCTGAAGGTTGACCACTGTGCCTGTGAGGTAGGCTAGGTTTGATTAGTTCAAGACCACTAAAATAGAATCATGGATGACCAAGATTCAGTGGAAGTATACTCAGACTTCAAATCCAGCTGACATTAACCAGATACACCTACTGTGTTTCTACATTCAATCATCAATGAAATTACTCAGAGGTTTAGGACTGCATCAAAACCTAGCCAATCTTAACACTGACTTGAACCACAAACTGTGTTATTATCAACAATGCAAAGATTTGTGAGTTTTCAAACTCACAAAAGCCAGGGATGGCCCACTGAGCAATGGAATTAATATAATTCAAAAAGGAAGGAGACATAGAGGGAAAATAGGAGAAAAATCTTTCTCTTCCCATTTGCCCAGCCTTTTTTTCCAGCCCTGTCATTCTGCTGAGCCCTTTCTAACAGTGTAATTCAGAACAGCTTTATTTTCTGTTCCAGTAGAATACATTACCATTATGGCCAATTTCAGATCTTAAAAGTAAAGCCCTGCTGATGTCTCAGAATTGTTCCTAAAGTATTTGACGGCAGCCAATGCAGCTGTTTCATGCCGTGGACTTACTGGAGGAACCATCTTTTACATACTAATTAGCTAAGAAGGATAATGTGGTAGTAGCTGATCTTCAGTTGGGTACCCAGATACAAAGGTAAACAAAAGCATCCAATACAAGGACACATTTTGTCTTTAAGAACACATAATTGGCTCATCAACTAGGAGAGCATGTATTTTTTTCCTGAATGGTTGGATGGGAGACTTTCTTTGAAAAGGGAAATCAGATGCCGAAATTAGGCCCATAGACAGATGTTATTGTGATTGGGTTTAAGGATGCTGTCAGACTCCACCAGTTGGGGGCTGGAAAGGGGGGGGGGGTTAGAGGTTAGGCTTTGACTTCCCACTTCTCTTTTTCTGGCATGCCCAGGGGTAGGGAACCTGCGGCTCTCCAGATTGGCCATGCTGGTAGGGGCTGATGGGAATTGTAGTTCCTGAACATCTGGAGAGCCGCAGGTTCCCTACCCCTGCTATAAGCAGTGCCTCAGTAATAAGGAGGGGGGAATATTCCTTCACTTTGGTTCCCTGTTTCTCTGGCCTCTAGATTTGAGGATAAGACCTGGCCTCTTTCTTCCTTGGCTGTCTCCAGGAAGGCCTTATATGAAAGCCAGCTGGACCTCCTTTGAGCCAGGGATCTCCAGTAGATTTCCCCCTGATGAGTGGAGGGGCCTAATGGGGCAATACAGTTGCAAATGTAAAACTATGTACTTATGTAGAATAAATCATACAGGGCAAAAGTGAGATGTAAATAACTACATGAATAAGGACAAAGAAAATTAGATGCCTGTAACCTTGGTTTTACATCTGTACAGGCAGACAGAAGAATCCTTATAATGCATCTAGTTTTAGTTGATTACATTCAGCCAAAGTCATAAGGGGTTTAATTTACTTAAATTGACAAATTTATTTTATATGGATAAAGTTGAATAGTTTACTTTATATGGATAAATATGAAAAAAAATTATGAAAAACATGTAACAAAACACTGTTTTATTTGACCTGTGTAGTACTTACCACACCAAATTAGTATGATATTGTAATATAGTATTAATATAGTATGTTATTGTAATATCCAGTGAACTTTATTACATGTCCAAATTGATTTTGAACTTAGAATACATAACTACACATTATACTTTTTTCAGGTCCATTCCTGTATCCACTCAATAGATGAGGAATGGGAATTCTATACTTAGGACTCAGTTCTCAACCACACATGGGGCCCAATTCAAATCAGAACCTAGGAACGCATGGAAATTGTGTTTAAGCCATTCTTCCATGGCATTTTCCTGACCGGAAAATGGCCCTGGAAAATCATTATCTGTACCACTAGAGAAATGTAACTTGTACCGTGGGTCCACATGGTCTACTGCCGAGAGGCAGATAGTGTGTTCTTGAAGCCATTTCAACTTGGGAACATGAAACTTGTAGAAGCTTTAATTGTAATGTAATGAAAAGGATGACTTTTAGTATTGAAAGAAACTTGCCAAACTACTGTTTTATTGCACACATTCCATACCAGTTGATGTGGGGAATTTAATTTCATGTCAGCTTGGAAAGGAAGCATGGTCTTTGTGCCATGCCTCTGGACCTTCTTAGGGCATCTAGTTTGGCAGTGTGCAAAATGGGATACAGGACTAGATGGACCACTGGCCTGATCTAGCTCTCACATTTTCATCTCCTATCTAAGGCCAGCATTCCATGTACTCCATCACACTGGCCTGTCTTTGTGGCAGGAGTATTTTCCAAGTTATTTTAAGAGAAAGAGGTAAGAGCTAGTTTTGCCCCTGTTCCATTTGACACCCAGTGATTACAAGTTATCAGTTTATTGGTCTGCAGCATCTATAATTGGAGATAGGGCTAGGGTCTGCAACCTGCGGCTCTTCAGATGTTCATGGACTACAAATCCCATCAGCCCTTACCAGCATGGCCAATTGGCAATGCTGGCAGGAGCTGATGGGATTTGTAGTCCATGAATGTCTGGAGAGCTGCAGGTTACAGGCAGCCAATTCAGAATATAATTTAACAGAGTTAACAGAACACAATTTAAGTGCACTGTAAGATGATTGACAGACACAATGAAATGTGCTGACATACAATTTTTGATTGGTTTAGTGTTAAAGTCACGTGGTGTCACACTATTATTTATCAAGAATAGGATTTCAAAGCACATGATACAAAAAGAGCCATGAAAAAATCATAGGGAAACCAAATATAAACTCAAAGAAATAAAGGGTCAAAACGAGAAATTGTTGGAATAGTGAGAAAAGATCTGCTTGTCTTTGTTCTATTTGACAATGCTTTCCCATACCATCTGTGCCCTTGTTCCATAATGCTTCATATCTCAGAGTGAAAATTCCCACTGAATCTCTGCTGGAACAGGAAAAGAAATTAACTATGGCAGCAGGCCTATTTTTCATCAAAGTGCGTGGTCTTCAGATTGTAGCACTTGACATTAGCAGCTAACCAGGTCATCTGTTTGAACATACACAGAAAGGCATACAACTGTCCAAGCTTTGTTCCACCAAAACCAAAGGAAGTGAAGACTCAAGGACCCAGTTGGATTCCCATCCTTCATACCCAGTGGGGTTCCCATCCTTCAGAAGAAAGGAATCAGACTCTATGGAGCTCAGCAGTAGCACTGGAACAAAGATTAATTTCCAAGGATTAACACCAAGGATATTTTTGTGTTTGATAGAAATGAGGTATTTGATTTTAGGGTTTATTCTCATGAACTGAATTCAGTGCTCAGGCACTCAAAATCTGGAGAAATCGTTCTATATACTGCAAAAGTGCTCAGGTGTTGAAGAATAGGCCATAGAAGAACAGACCATACAATTTCTGGTGATTCCTAAAATGATGTAACATCACTTCCAGGTTTGCTCCAGAAGTGCATGTCCCATCATGCACAATAGTGGTGTCCCCTATGTCTTCAAACCCCCATTTCCCTCTGGGTTCCAACCATTGGCTGGCAACTTTACCAGACATGCTGGGAACAAGTCAGGTACCAGCAATAATGATGACTGGTGGTTGTGTAGGTCTGAGGGCAATGAGGGTCATAAGCCATGTTGATTGCATTCTCCTGCACTGCAGGCCCCAGCAGTGCTGCCAGTGACTTGGTTGCATGTGCACTGATGCAGCCCTGAGTATCTAGGAGAATTGTCTGGTATGCTATTGTTGGCAAACCTACTAGAAACTGGCTACCCCTAATATAATCCCTCACAACTCTCTCACAGTTTGGGAAACAAGTATAAAATTGGCCAGGAGAACAAGTCTTTCCATGGGAAATGATGAGTTACATTAATCAATGGAAGAGCCTTTATGTCAGTGGAATGTTCCTGACACTAAAATAAAGCCATTTGCAGAACTTCTCCATTGGATCCACCCCATTATGTATTCTAAGAACCACATGGATACTGTATTTCAGCTAGTGGCTGTGAAATGAGTGCCCAACAACTAGCTGAGGATTTATCCTCTTTAATTTTGTAATTTCCTTGCCTTTGAGGTGTTGGTAGTTTAAAAACAATGGAGAGACAACCTCCTGAATATCACACCTTGATATCCTCTTTTTAAAACAAGCACGGTAATTAACTATTTTCTGCTCCATAAAATAGTTTCAACTAATTAGTAATTATTGGGAACAAGCCTCCCACTATAAACATTATACTGAATAGGAAACCAGAACAATTATTGCTTATGGAATTGCAATTATTCTCTAGCAAGCAATTGTATATGGAATTCTATAGAGTGTTAGACAAAAGGATTTTTAAGGACCACATTTAAAACCTATATTTAAGTGTGTTTGGTTTAGCACTTCCCCGAATACCAACCAACAGCCATAATTACAATATTTTTCTCAATTTGTGTGTGCTGACATCACTGTATCATAGCCCTTGAGGAACAAACCAGCAAAGCTATAGAACTTGCAGTTCTGTGAGGCTGAGTGAGAAAGAGTGCTCTTCCACGCACTCTCATGCATTCCAGCCACAGAACATTGATCTATGGGGCAATAGCTGTACTTATTGGTCTCCAGGAGGAAAATGGGAAGGATGTGGATTCAAGTGGCAATCTATTAGATATATGTCTGCCTGGAATTTTTTTTCTTGCACTTTGAAGTAACAGATACCAATATTCATCTGCTTTGGAGTTACCACGCAAGGTTAGGGAACCAGAAGGACTTTACTGGCAGTGGAGACCCTTGCTGGAAATGCCATGAGATCACTAGTAGCACACTGACATCACTCCTTATGCAACTCTCTTATTTTCCACCATTTCCCCCCTGCCAGCCAATCAAGAGGTGTGGGATCCCTGCTTCTTGTGGGAGAAAGGCAACCTCTTTATATACCATAGAAAATTCTGGTTGTGATGTAACAAAGAAGCAAAAAGTCTCAGATGGCTTGACTGAGCATGTTCCATTGTAATTGTGTACATTCTGCACAAAACATGTCTCTACAACTTCTTATTCAGAGTACTCAGGCGTGCATAGTTTTCCCTGACCACAATACCCTTGTGAAACAAATTAGGTTGAGACTACATTACTGACCCAAAGTTACCCAACAAATGTCATGGCTGGGGATCTGAATACATTATGCCAGCACCAAATGAGGCTTAGGATACTAATTCAGTCCTTCACGTACCCTCATAAAGGAGCCTACATTGGCACAATCATGCTGGTACTGAGTTTACACTAGTGTTATGTCATCATGCCAAGGTGTATGCCAACATGGGGCTTAACTACCATCCTGTTCACAGCCCAGCCATAGACCAACTTCTTTTTTTAAAAAACCCTCAGACATCAGTCTGCTGTTGTTGCTTTGACAGTTCATTTGCTTTGAGCAATGAAGCTACTTTTTGGTCTGGTTAGTGAGATTGCAAATGATGTAGCTGAAAAGTACCTTTGGACGAGCATCTGCTATCCCTTGTTACTTCCTGGAGTCATCAAGCAATCTCATGTTAGCTGATGTCTTTTCCCTAGTTTTTTCTAGTACGCCAAAGTAAAACAAACGGAAAGAGCTACATTTCTTAGGCCGTTTCTGCACGGCCCCCTCGCGCCCCCACGCCGGCAGGAGTTCCGTCGGCGTGGGGGCGGGAGCCTGCTCACACGCAAGCGTGCGAGCAGGCAACGGGGAGGCCGGCAGAAGGCAGGTTGGCTCCGCACGGAGCCGCCTCTGCGCCCTCCCCCGCCCCACTTACTGTGTCTTCCAGTAGCCTGCCGGGCAGTCGCAGCCCGCCCACCGCTGCCCTCCGACCCCTGGAGGTCGGAGGACAGTGTATGGGCGGGCTCTGCAGGCTTCAGGAAGACACAGTAATAAAAGGGAAAAGCTGATTCTTCGGCGGCGCTGTTCGCAGCGCAGCGAAGGCGATCCTCTAACAACAACCCTTTAAAGGGTTGTTGTTTAGGGCGGCTTGACGCCGCCCTGGGGGGAGGGAAGAGGCGTCAGGTCGCCGCTGCTGCGTTGCAGCAGCGGCGCCTGTGCGAACGGCGGCCTGGGGGCACCTTTTTTGGCGCCCCCAGGCCGTCGTAAACGGGCCGTGCAGATACGGCCTTAGTGTTCCTGGATCCAAATTTTGAAAAGTGTTATTTTCTCAGTTCTGATTTACAGGTGCACTGATACCTGTGATCACTTTTGTGATCACTTTTCTGTGGTAGAAACTAATTTATTTTCAAATGCTGTTGCATATTACTTGAGAAGGCACCTTTTATTTGTCTTATAGATGACTGTTAATCAAATAGGACAAACAGCTGCACAATACTGCCAAGCAAATAGGATTAAAGTGATTGCTGCATTATTAAACCGATTAAATCCTACTGATAACTGATTGGTAGCCCCGAGGGCTAAAAGTCTAATCAGCTCAAGAAACATCACTTTGCTAAACACTCATGTTTCTGGTTCATGTTGAATACATCTTTAATTTCTGCCTGATATTGGTCATGTTCCTATAGCAACCAAGGTAACTGGTGTTAATTATCATATTTTCTCACTGGTTATTTCATGCTAATTTCATTTTTAAATTGTCCCGAGTGATTAGGTGAGACAGCTATTAGGAGCTTCCCGCTCTTCATGGTGTCTTTGCATGGCATAGTTTCATTTCTGCATGCACACATAATCTCTATGACATGCAAGGCATGGAGTGGGGAGTAGATTACATTGTTTGTCCACAGCTCACCTTAGATCTATCATAAATGTTATGGAAAGGAGTTGTATTGCAATGAATTGGCAGAGTAAATAATAGGACAGATGAGAGTGAGTTGTGTTGTAGAACATTACTAGATAACAAATGAATTTACACTAAATATAGGAATTTCAAACTCTATACTATACATGTGCTCAGTTTGGGTGTCTGTGCAGTCTTTATGTGCCTGTGAGTCTGTCTCTCCTCACTTACTGGAAGAAGGTGCAGGGAGATCTTTCAAGAAGCTCATGTGATTCCAGGCATGTATCTTCAACTGTTAACTTTTCCTTGAATGAATTAAGAAGGCACTTGTAAAATCCTAACAAAAGGCCATATACATGAATTACAGCCCAATGCAAAGGGGGTTGGAATGGGTCTATGAAGCTTGCGTAAGTTTGCGGCAGCATGTTTGCCCACCTTTCCGGTGCATTTGGCAAATGTGTCGGCAGAGTGAGCAAAATGGGAGGTGGGCAGGTACTGTGAACTTCAGTTGTACCAGACCTGAACGGGAGCCTGGCCTTCAGAGCTATGTTGGTGTCGAAGAAGATACTGGCACAGCTCAGAGCATTCTGGGGTGTTTCCAAGGATGGCAGGGAAAAACAAAAAATGACCTGGCCACCTGAGGCAGGGAAAATAGAAAAATTCCCTTGCTACCTGAAAACCCTCCATTGCCTGGAATAGAGTTATGACATTTCAGGCAGCAGAGTTGCACAGTGCCTGGTGCCTTGGACTTATGCCACCCCAAAGGGTGGTGTAACTCCATTTTAGAAAATGGAGGGTTTTTAGGCAGCTGGGGAATTTTTTGTTTTACCCTGCCTCCCCACACTGTCTGAAAGTTATCTGGAGGCAATGGGTTGGCATGGCAATGGAATCATGCCTGGCCTCTTCAGGCTTTGGATTGGGCTGTTAGTTTTGTGAAACTGACTTCTTTGTCCCTAAGAAAAAAAATGGCTTAGGCATTTTAGAGTCAGGGATGTTTCCCAACCTGAGTCCAGATTTTGGAGTTCCAAGCTAGTTGGGGTAGTTTTCAGAGCACGACTCACTCATTAGGATTTTTTAATTCCCTCCTTTCATTGTGAGATTTAGAAAATGAAAAGGGCAGGAAAATGAAAAGGGCAGGACTAAATAAAGGACTGAAGGACTAAAAGGACTACTTAAAGACTTTCTGCAACTTCAGTCCCTGTAGCTCAAGTTATCCGATCACAGTCTCCATTGCTTTTATATGTTTTTCCTCTTTTTCTTCTGGGGTATTTTATGCTTAGAAGTCCTGGAAAATGAATGAAAGAAGTAAGTAGTTGTACAAAAGGGAACAGGGATGCTCCTCTCTTGCTAATGTGATTAAATTTCTTGATCTACATTTATTTATTGCTCTATGACAAAACTATAGCATTTCTGGCAATTATTAAAACACTGTCACTTCTGGGTTTGCTCTGGAACTGATGTCATCATGCTCACAACCACGCATGCCCATGCCCATACTCCCAACCAAGCCACTGGTTGTCAAGTTTGATCAGAAGAAGCAAGAGATGCAACCAGAAATACGGAAGTAACATGAAAATGTGAACCCACTCTGATTTGCATGCAAGCTCCAACCTCCTTCCATTTTTTCCCTATCCTATTGTTTAAGCAGGTAATATGATGGAAATAGGCTAGAAGAAATTTTAAAAGGATGTACTCATTTATGAGGGGAAGCATCTCCTATCATGTGTCACTCAAAATAATAGCCCCTTGAGAAAGTAATTGTTAACAACTCTATTGTGATTCTGGAATGGTGGAGCTGAATTCTACACTGGCCTCCCTTCCATATTGCATTCATACCATAATGTGTGTGTGTTCATTTTTGAATCATCCTCACACTCACACTCACACTCTCACACACTCACACACACACACACACACGAGTTGAGGGTTCATCATGCATGTTGTCTGTCCTTACCCACCACCCAAAATGTGTGGGCACTGAATCAGATACTTTGGTGTGTGTTTTGTGCTAGGGGTTCATCACAGCCCCAGTATCTATGAATTGTCCCTTTGGATGCCTGCCAAGGCCTTTGTGATGCTCTCTGCAGCAGAAGCAATCCATAAATAAATTACATGGTGCTTGCATTATTCTGCTCAAAGCTGCCCTAGAAAACAAGCTGGAGAAATCAAGCAATCATCTGGACTAATGAGCAATACTGGCAGTGAAAATAACACAAGGTAATTTACTACTCAGAACCGACTCCCATCTTAATTAACATATATGACTACTTAAAAAAACAACTATTTTTCATAATGTTTCAGCACAGCAATCAGGCACTCCAGTCCTTGAATTATGGTTTATTAACTAAGCCTTTGTTGTGCTGAGCATATTTTCATTCTTTGGCCTTACACTTAATAATTCACTAGGATTGAAGGGGGCTTAGTAATTCATGTCCATATTGTCTTCCTTTGCTAATAATACCATGGGTTTAGGATTTATGGCCTAATCTTCCATACTGCTGAGCTTCTGCAGCTTAGAGAATCCAACATTCACTTCATGTTGCCTTTGGTGGGAAGTAAAGGAACCAAGTCTGCAACAGGATAAGAAAATTCATTCTTAACATTTGGGGGTTGTGGGGGGGGGGGGATATAGAAGGCTTATGAATTGCTGTTGTTTACATATTGGCTCTTCTAAAGCTGTGCACTATAGCCAAAAGTAATATACTTTTAATTTTGAAGGAACTGGAAAAGTTTGGCAATTGCCAAGCACCCTGAATCCATTACCATGTATCATTAGGCTCAGATTCTTTATTGGGCCATTGTCACAGATGACCATGTTACAGAGTCCAGCTAGAGTTAAATTAATTCCTCTGACTATGTGAGTTTCACAGATCTGTTTCATACATTCAGCTTGCTCACCACGAGTTAGTAGGTTGCATTATGTGTGAATTGGAGTGTTCATTATGTGGAGCTCAGTTTACAGGCAGAATTGAATAAATAAAGCTAAGGTGGTGCAACAGGTCACATAGCTTATGTTGTTTCCCAACCTATGTTGTTTTCCCCTGCTTATGTTGTTTTCCCAACCTAATCCCTCCCAGACACACATACCAAACACAGAAATTTTGCATAATAATAAAACATGCTCCATGTTTTATGTGAATTAAATATGTGAATTAAATATGTGAATTAGAGCCTGACATTTAAGGAAACCAATCTGACAGAGGTTTCCTTTCAGCTCCAATGGCACTCATGTTGCTGGACATATCCTGGCTCTATAGGGATAAAATTCTCAGCAGCTAGACCCTTTACTCAAAGCATATTCTGTCACCCTCAGTTTTCAGGCAGTTCTGACAAAGTGCCTCCATTCTATAAGAAATTTGCAGTGCAAAGTTATAGCCTTCTATGTCCACTGCATTGCACACAGTGGTGTGAGTCCTTTTTACAACCCCACTGTAAAATTCTTGCTCACAGAGCAGGAACAACGTACCTTGGCTTTCCCATGGGTATGGAGGGGAGGAGGTGGGTTCTGTTGCCATCTCTTTTACTGATTGGAATGTTTTACTGGTTTTATATGATTTTATGCTGTTAAAATGTTGTACGATGCCCTGAGCCCTTCGGGGGAGAGCGGGTTATAAATATAAAGAATAAACAAACAAACAAACAAATAAAATGAATATTCTTCTCCTTTCCTGCATTATTTAGGAGAGGTTCACTTTTTCACAAAGTCAGTTCACAGCCTGTAGGGGTGTGATGCAGTTTTGAGGCTGCCTCCTTTACAAATAGAGCCTAAGACTCCTATTGAAAAAGCATGGGACTGTTGTCTGCCTTGTGTGTCACAATCAGAGGGCAACAAGAATTTAAGCAATTATTGAAACTGATTTTGGGGCCACTTGGCAGATTTTCTGCAGTTAGCCCTTCTGCCTGATTCTGGTATAAACCAAGAACTCTCATATCATCATAAAGAAACCAAGAAGGATTTGGTGGAGGAGTTCTTCATCTTGGTCTTTGGACAGATTAGACCATTTCTAGGATGGTAGAAACAGGGATGGTTCCTATAGTAGATGAAACATTTGTCAAGCACCCTGAGGCATATGAGGATGAAGGGTTGTTCATGACTCAGTATATCACTGAATTCAGCAGTTTAGTGGATTGGTGGGAGTCCTTAGTTGCTTGAGCAGGATGTGGGAAAGGGAGAGGAGGCTTAACATCTCTCAGGATTGTTTTATGTGCAGGCTAGGATAAATAAAGCCAGTGGAAAGACTGGCTAGGTTTGGAGCTACAGTGGGTCTGCCCAGAATGGTGATAATCTTAGTAGGCTGCTAGTTAAATTAGCAATCCACTTTCAAAAGTTATAGCAAGGGTCATTATGGATGTAGATAAGGTTGGCCCAAAGACTTTGGAACCCTAGACAAATTATGATTACTCCTGTTCAACATACAAACACAAGTATAAAGAAACATCAACTGGCTCATTCCAAGGGCTACAATCCTATAAATGCTGATTTGGAAGTGAATTCCACTGACCAGAATGGCACTTACTCTGTGGTGGGATTCAAATAATGTAACAACCGGTTCCAGTGGTGGGATTCAAATAATTTAACAACTGGTTGTTTACAAGCAGCATTTTAACAACCTGTTCTGTTGAAGGGATATGAACCTGCTGAATCCCACCACTGCACTTTCAGAATAGGCCAGTTAAACTTGCGTAGGAGGAATTGTGATTCAACTTCCTCTCTGTCCTGTACCTTAAACTCCTGGGACTACCTATGGCCTTTGAACTGTTATTGGTGCCAACTGTGTCAGGATCTGATAGCTTCCTCCAACAACCAGACTCTTGGGTTCAGAAATTGTTTAAATTGGAAGTACATTGCAAAAGGGATACAAACAAGTTCTTTGCTGGAACTAAGTTCAACTAGAAATTCTTTGGTTAATATCTCTTTCTTCAAACACCCCTCCAACCCCTCACTTGCCATCCCAGTGAGGTGCAATCACCAAATGCATTCTGAGGCAAGATAAAGTCAACAAGGTAAAAGCAATGACAGAGTTCAGGTGCAAATCTCACAAGCTAGGTTCTCATGGTACCACCTTCTCCTGGCCCACGCCATATTCTGGCAAGAGCCAGGACAGAGCTAAACTCTTGACAGGGCCTTGACATACCAGAGCCCTAGATGTAGATCAACCTGTAATAAAACTTACTTTAATCCAACTGCTCATGTCTCATGTCTTCATTCGGAGTGCTGATACAAAATGGAATGTATTGTCGAAGGCTTTCACGACCGAAATCACTGGGGGGTTGTGTGGTTTCCGGGCTGCATGGCCGTGTTCTTGTAGCATTTTCTTCTGACATTTTACCTGCATCTGTCTTTTGTCAAAAAGAAAACAGGTTATTTTGGTTTCCCTTCAGAGCAGCTCCTATGCCTAACTGAAAAGTGTCCTTGATGAGTAGCTAAATAATATTTTAATGGTTTACTAGAATGATAAATATGGAAAAACTTAAAGAGTAATAAAAACTCTCAAACACCGTCTCTACATTTCTAAAAGTCTGTTCTGACAGAAGGAAGGAGAAAAAAGATCCTTTGAAGATGCCAGCAACAGATGCAGGCAAAACGTCAGGAGAAAGTGCTACTAGAACATGGCCATACTGCTCGGAAACCACACCACACCCCAAAATGAAATGTCTATATAAAGGAAATCAGATCTTTATGTTTATCTTTCTTGACTCCATTTCTTTTAGCACTGTTCTTCCAGCCAACTTGACCTCCCCTATCGGGGTCTTACTTGCCTTAATCTTAACAAATAGTGTTTACAAGTGTCTCAAACATATGAATATCATTTGACCCTTAACCAATACATCCCATCTTTGAACTATATCTTCACTTCTGTGAAGTAAGATGTTCTGGCCATTCTCAGAAACTGCTACACCTGGGCCTCAACATATAGTTGTGAATACCACACAGGGATTACCCAGTTTCTTGTCTACACAAGGCCAACTGATTGTGGTACTCCTCCACAAATTGCCCGTCTACAAGGCTATTGTATTCTGCTTTTCTAAACTCCCTTTTTGGCTTATTTAGCTGAGATGCGAGACCAGCTTTATTTCTGGTGCACAGGAACATCTTCTTGACAAGCAAGCCTTGAATTCTGATCCTGATCATTTATGATCACACCGGGTAGCATTGCTTTAGATGTTGACCTATTTCATCTCACAATGTTGTTTTGAAGGCAAAATAAAACAAAACCAAGAAAGCCACATTGAGCTCCTTGAACAGGATATCAATACTTGAAAAATGCAGGTCCAGGCTTGTGTTTGCTGTTAAGCCTTCCTCCAATATAGAGAAAGATTTATTGATAAAACTCTGTGTTTTTTTGCAGTATGTTATTGCATAAACACAGGCACAAATTAAGATTTTTTCCTCAATCTGGTTCATCTTGAATTGCTTGATGTATTTTCTTACAGAAGCATTCAGTAATAAATCCATGACAGAGGAAGATGCATCTAAGCCCCTGATATAATCTCATCCCTGGCCTGTTGCTGGCATCTGCAAGTCCCTTGAAAATGCAGCTGCGTGATCCAGCAAGGCATAAAAAGTTGGCCATAGCTTTTTGTCCAAAGATGTAGATATGTTTACATGTATCTTTATTACTGTGTGTCAGGAATATAAATCATAATTCTGTGCCAATGCAGGTCAGTTAGACCAATGTTTGACAGCAAGACATGAATTTGACAGATGGAACTGCTGGCAGACATATGTATATCAGTTACATGCATACCACTCCCTTATGGACTGAATGGCTCTAAGTACACATTGAAAATGATCCTGAAAACACATATTTTGCACCTCCTTTAAGTATCGTAAATACTATGCAAATTAATTAAAGTTTCCAATGCATGTAAAATCTTTGTTCAAAAACTTTCATTATTGTCAAACAAGCCTTGTGCATTTTATTATACTTTTTCCATCATACGTGTTTAACCTTTTCATATTCAAGCCTCTCCTGTAATCACATGCAAAAGCTAGAATGAAAGAGCAAGTCCAACTGGAAAAGGCAATAGCAAACCACCCCATGAGCAAAGTCTGCCAAGTAAACATCATGATGTGGCACTACCCATTGAGTCTGGAATGACCTGGCGCTTCCACCTTTACCTTTAGAAAGAAAGAAGCATTTCGGAGAATGGCAAAGAATTCACACAGCTTTGATCCATAATACATTGCACTTATAACTGCCAACATACATGCAAAAACAAAATAAAACAAATGCAAACAAAAAGCCCTTTTGACTAAAGTGAACAGATAACAGTGAAGAAATGGAAATGGTAGCAGAAATGGGACAATAATTAGAACATTATGAATGGGCAGTTACATTTTCAATGGAAATCTTAAACTTCAGATTACAACAAAAAGAGTTCACCTGTCTGTAAAGAAATACCCTAGCACAAATATGGCCAGAAATACAGGTGAATAATTGCTGGCTGCTAGATCAGAATAGCCATGGAGAGGCACAAAATATAAAGTAGTAACATAATGATATAGACTTGTGTAGATTAAAAACTGTCCTGACCTGGATTGCCCCAGGCTTGCTTGACTTTGTTAGATCTCAGAAACTAAGCTGGGTCAGCCCTGTTTAGTATTTAAATGGGCAGCCCTGCAAGGAATACCGGGGTTGTGATGCAGAGGTAGGCAATGGTAAGTCACCTCTGAACATCTCTTGCCTTGAAAACCTTATGAGGTCAACATAAGTTAATGGCACAAAACAAAAATATTAGAAGCCGTCTTGTTCATTATCAATAGATATTATTTATTGTTATTGTTTAATAGGGCCCAAACGTAGCCTATATTGTTCTTATCCATTTTCCCCTGGCAACAGCTCTTTGGGTTAGTTAGGCTGAGAGGGTATGACTGGCTCAAGGTCACCTAGTGAGCTTCAATGGCATGAGCGTGGATTTGAACCCAGGTCTCCAAGATATTAATCCAGCACTTCAAGCCACTATGGCTAGAGTGGGAATTTGAATCCAAGCCTTCCAGATGCTAATTTGAGACTTTAAAGGACTACTCCACAGGTGCACACAGCATCTAACAAGGCAGAAATGTCCAGCTTTACAGAAGTGGAGATATTGTTCAAAGACGGGCATGCTGGTTGAGGGCCAAAATATATTCATAAATATGAGAAACTTCATAATTACTGTGTAATTAAAAAAAGATTCAAATAAATTTAAAAAGAAATTCAAATAAATTCAAACAAAGAAATATGGTGCAGCAATGGCACAGCTGAACCACTTTCTAATCAGTTTGCTGCACCGGGGGCAGCTCCAGGGGGACAGAGCAGAATGGCCAGGAGCTGGATGAGCTAGAGTCCACAGGGGCTGGGTAAGCGGCCCCAATATTGCTGGCATTGCTCTTGAGGTAGCCATGTCAGACCACCAGATTCACCATCACCGGCCACTACCACTCCAACAGATTACATGCTCATTGTCATTTGCAAATTCAAGGAACCAGGCTCATTGCATCCAGCATGTGAGGGAGGGAGCTGTCGTGGTCTGTGCTGAATGAGCCTGCAGCCGCTCACTGCCCATTCACTGCAATGCCATGTCTCTCCCAGGTACTGGAGTACTTACCTTGGTGCCCATGCAAATGCCCCTTATGCCAGTGCAAGTGGCATTCCTAAGGGTACAGGTTCATGCTGCTTCCTGAGCACTTAGGCCAGAGGTGGGATCCAACCAGTTCTCACCACTTCTCTAGAAGTGGTTACTAATTTTTTCTGAGTGCCAAGAAGGGGTTGGAGGTGCGTGTGTGTGGCGCTGCCACTGTTTGAATCCCACCACCATCGGAACCTGTTATTAAAATTTTTGGATCCCACCACTGACTTAGGCCCTCTATTTCTGTAAGCCAGGATTGTTCAACTGTACATGTGGATATCGACAGGAAACTTATAAATCCACAAAAGGAATGTCGAAGGGCTTTCACGGACAGAACTGGTTGTTGTGGGCTTTTCCAGGCTGCGTGACCGTAGTCTGGTAGATCTTGTTCCTAACATTTCGCCTGCATCTGTGGCTGGCATCTGCAGAGATATATCAGAGAGAGAAGTGTGTTACACACTGTGTCCAGTGAGAAAGGAATGTTTAGTGGGGTATATATTGTCCATGTCCCAAAATATACCCCATTAATCATTCCCTTCTCACTGAACACAGTGTGTAACACACTTCTCTCTCTGATACACCTCTGCAGATGCCAGCCACAGATGCAGGTGATACGTTAGGAACAAGATCTACCAGGCTACAGTCACACAGCCTGGAAAAGCCCACAACAACCACAAAATAACATTTGTTAGCCCAATTTCCTATGCTTGTTTCCTAATAGGTAGGACCACAAGATCAAGAAGCAAGTGTCAACTTTTGTAAGACTTTGCTTTCAGGTCACCCAGGAGTCATTCTTGTTTAGCTGTTTCATGGGCTATTTCATGAGCTATGTTATCTATTTTGGAACACAGTTTATTATCTTTTTCCAAACTCTCCATTCACTGTTTCACTCTTTGTTGTTTTCCTGAATGATTTTGAGATGTATTTCTGTTCTCTCTTTTTTTCATGAAGGGAAAGTTTCATTATATGTGGGAAATTTTCTGCTGTGTCTTGACAAAATCAAGACAATTGCCCATTTTATCTTGTAAGCCACCAGTCATTGTGATGACATTCATAAGAACCCATTAAAGCTATTAACATTAGTGATTATAGCTTTTAGGCAATACTAATGCCTTTTAAAGACTGTTCCAGATCGACCCACAGTCTTAAGAGGAAAAGAAAATCTTCTTTGCCAGTGTTTGTATATGAAAAAGTCACCCATCTGCAGAAGAAAATTAGCTTGCTCTAAGGAAAAACTCCAAAATATAATAATGGGACATAAATATACACCTCCAGGTAGGCTCTTTCCCATTGCCTACACAGTAGATTATTGTTAATTAAACCTCTGCTCACATAAACAGAACAAGAAAGGATGTAAAAGTAATGAGCTGACAACCCGGTGTGTATTATGTTGGGCTTCTAAGAGAATTTAATTTGAAGAAGAATTATGCACAGGCTGAAAGACAGTCCATTAAACCAAGCTAACTGTCTAGAAAGAGATAAAACAAAAAAAACGTGTTCCACCTCCTGTGAAATAAATAGTGAGCTGCGTGTTTCTGTTACCTTGTGGCTCACAGGATCTCCAAGCACAATAAAGAGCATGGCAGCAAGTATGCCAGTTCTTCATTCTGGCAAGCAAGGAGGGGAGGTTTGCAAAAACAGAAAGAACAGAGTGAGCGAGGGGCCTTGATCCCACAGGATATCATGAATGCAGCAGATAAGGGTCCTGCGGGCCTTGCTCATGTGTTTAGATGCCATGGTGATAACGATGGCTTTCTAAGTATCTAGGGATGGAAAGAAGGCAGGAGAACATACATAATTGCATTAATATTCATCTTCTATCTTGTGTTTAATGGTTAAGAAAGTCTAAATATGTCCTTTCCTTTTCTATCTTTCTGTCTTTTGCATATGACATTTTTTTAAATTGTGTTTGTGTGCAAGATCAGGTCAACCATTTTTACCCAGTCTATTTTCTTTGGCCAACTTCCTACTGCTGTTTATTTTATTTTTATGGCATTCTGCATCATTTTTTACACTAAACGCCATTTTACAGTTGTTTATGCCTTACATACCATTTTTATTGCATGCCATTTTTATTTAGCTATCTCTTTTTATTCAGCTCTTTCTTCAGGGACCTGAGTGTTGCTCACGTGGTTCTTGCTTCCTCTGCTTTATTATAAGATTTCTAGGCTGCTTATCCAGGGAACCTGCTTGAGGCAGCTTACAAAGTAAAACATAAATATAACAAATATAAATAAACAAATACAATATTTGTTAATTAAAAACCCAGCATTAAAAATCAGTTCTTCTCTTCAGGTCCTGGTGGCTCCCCACCAAAGATCATTACTACAACTTGAAAGTTACAAAGGTCAGAAAACAGGTGCGTATGAATAAGACTTCTCTGTTTTTACATATGACATGAAAATCTATTTTGTACCATCTGCATATCACTTCTTGCCAATTCATAGTAGATTTCAAGGGCTCCAGCAGAGAAAGGCCTTTTCTATCATTAACTACCTGAGACTCTTAACTGTGGATGCTAGGGATCAAACCAGTGGCCTCGACATTGTTCTGCCAATGAGGTATGATCTTTATTACATGAGTGGGAAACAGGTACTGAGAACAATCCCTCCAGACTATTGCTATCATCCTGCCAGTTGTATCATTTTGTCTGCATACAGAATCATTAAACCAGGATAAATGATAACTGTTTAGGCTAATTTGTTTAGTAAAGTCAGATCAGCAAACAAACTGAAAGTTTGTTCAGGGTTTTTTTTGGCGGCGGGGAGGTGAATACTTGAAGCAGCAAAAATACCTGAGCCAAACACTACAAGAAAATGTATTGTCGAAGGCTTTCACGGCCGGAATCACTTGGGTGCTGTGTGGTTTCCGGGCTGTATGGCCGTGTTCTAGCAGCATTCTCTCCTGACGTTTCGCCTGCATCTGTGGCTGGCATCTTCAGAGGATCTGATGTTGGAAAAGCAAGTGGAGTATATATCTGTCCAGGGTGTGTGGGGAGTGTCCAGGGTGGGTGGGGAAACCTTGTCTGTGAGTAACAAAGGCGGCAACCAGGTCAATAGTTGAGGGCATCTGAATAGAAGTATGAGTAACAATGAAGACTATAGCCTGGGAGTAACCCTGTAGATAGCAAGGTCACTGGTGGGAGCATCTGAATAGAAGTATCCTGGCCTTTGTTTCTTTTGTCTATGGTCATCCTGTGTTTGTGTGGAGCTGGTTTGACACAGTCTTGACCCTAGTATTTTTTCAACACTGGCAGCCAAGTTCTGTTCATTTTCAGAGTTTCTTCCTTCCTGTTAAAATTGTCCATGTGCTTATGGATTTCAATTGCTTCTCTATGTAGTCTGACGTAGTGGCTTTCAGAGTGGTCCAGAATTTCTGTTTTTTCAAATAATATTCTATGTCCAGGTTGGTTTATCATGTGTTCTGCTATTGCTGATTTTTCTGGCTGAAATAGTCTGCAGTGCCTTTCGTGTTCTTTGATACGTGGTTCGTGCGCCATGCGTTTGGTGGTTCCTATGTAGACTTGTCCACAGCTGCATGGTATGCGATAGACTCCTGCAGTAGCTAGAGGATCCCTCTTATCCTTTGCTGAACGTAACATCTGTTGAATTTTCTTAGTGGGTCTGTAGATTGTTTGTAGGTTGTGCTTCTTCATCAGTTTTCCCATCACGCATCAGTGGTTCCTTTGATGTATGGTAAGAACACCTTCCCTCTAGATGGCTCTTTATCTTTGTTCATGTGGCTTGTTCTTGGTCTTGCAGCCCTTCTGATTTCTGTATTAGAGTAACCATTAGCCTGTAGAGCCCTGTTTAGGTGATTCAATTCATCTTGTAGGAGGTGAGGTTCACAGATTCTGTTTGCGTGATGTACCAAGGTTTTTATGGTGCTCCTTTTTTGCCCTGGATGGTGATTGGAGTTTTTGTGTAGATATCTGTCTGTGTGAGTAGGTTTTCTGTATACTGTGTGTCCCAATTGCTGGTTTGGTTTGCGGATGACTAAAACATCTAAAAATGGTAGTTTTCCTTCATTTTCTTTCTCCATAGTAAATTGGATGTTTGGGTGGATCTTGTTGATATGGTCCAGGAACTGTTTAGTTCTTCTTCTCCGTGGCTCCAAATGGTGAATGTGTCATCCACATAACGGAACCATATGGTGGGCTTTTTTGGTGCTGTTTTCAGGGCTTGCTTCTCAAAATGTTCCATATAAAAAATTAGCTATTACAGGGCTAAGAGGGCTACCCATGGCTACCCCATCTTTCTGTTCATAGTATTCATTATCCCACTGGAAGTAGCTGGTAGTGAGACAATGTTGAAACAGGGCTGTGATGTCTTTTGGGAATTTCTGGTTAATGAGTGTCATGGTGTCTGCTATGGGGACCTTGGTGAATAGGGACACCACATCAAAACTGATCAGTTTGTCACTGGGGTTAAGTTTGAGTTTGCTGATTTTTTCAATGAAGTGAGTTGAGTCCTTAATGTAATGTGTAGTAAGTCCAATATGGATTTGCAGTTGTGTGGCCAGAAACTTTGCCAAATCATATGTAGGAGATCCAATTGCACTCACAATAGGTCTGAGTGGAGTGGATTCCTTGTGGATTTTTGGCAGTCCATAGAGTCTAGGAGGGTGAGCTTCAGATTTGCAGAGACGTTTGCGAATGATAGGATCAATTGAGGAGTTTTTAATCAAGGTGTTGGTTTTCCTGGTGATTTTGTTGGTTGGGTCCTGTTTTAACTTTCTGTATGTTGTGGGGTCCAAAAGTTGTCTGATTTTTTCTTTGTATTGGTCTGTTTCCATGATAACCGTGGCATTACCTTTATCTGCTGGTAGAATGATGATTTCTGAATCAGAACTGAGATCTTTGATGGCTTTTCTTTCTTTCCTTGTTATGTTACTGGAGGGAAGTTTTGCCTTTCTCAGAATCCTTGCTGTTTCTCCTCTTACTTCCTCCGCTTCTTCCTCAGGGAGATGATAAATCGCTGATTCCACATTAGCGATTATGTTTTCTACTGGAATTCTGGTGGTGGTAACAGCAAAATTGCCTCCTTTTGCTAAGATGGATACTTCAGCCTCAGAGAGTTGCCTCTCAGTCAGATTGATGATGGTCCGTGATGTGTCCAGTACAGGTTTCACCTGATGTTTTTGGCATTTGTCGAATTTTAGTTTCTGCCTTTTAGTGTGGTAAACCATGTCTTTCTCCATTTTGCTGTAGGTGAAGTTGTCAATTTTATCCCAGTCTTGTGCACTCATCTTTTGGCTGGTATTGATATGAAGGACTAATAACTCCCTGTCTAAGTTTGCAAGTTCTTTGCGGGTGGTGTGGATTCTCTCACGTAAAAGCGTACGTTCTAGGCGGTTATAGATGCGGTGAGCCTGTGGTGTTTTGAAAGTCCTTTTGGCTGCAAGAAATGATGGGATAGTACCTGTGTCTCTGCAGCGTAGAAGAAAGGTTAGAGAACACAGTAAGTGTGCTTTCCTGAGCCGTAGTTTTTCCAATTTCCGTGTGTCTTGGAACAATTTCTCCCCGTAGAGATGTTCAATGTATTGTCGAAGGCTTTCACGGCCGGAATCACTTGGGTGCTGTGTGGTTTCCGGGCTGTATGGCCGTGTTCTAGCAGCATTCTCTCCTGACGTTTCGCCTGCATCTGTGGCTGGCATCTTCAGAGGATCTGATGTTGGAAAAGCAAGTGGAGTATATATCTGTCCAGGGTGTGTGGGGAGTGTCCAGGGTGGGTGGGGAAACCTTGTCTGTGAGTAACAAAGGCGGCAACCAGGTCTTGACCCTAGTATTTTTCAACACTGGCAGCCAAGTTCTGTTCATTTTCAGAGTTTCTTCCTTCCTCCAACATACAGAAAGTTAAAACAGGACCCAACCAACAAAATCACCAGGAAAACCAACACCTCCATCTTATCAACCTCAGTTTGTTGGTCTTTGTTTTAGTTGCTTGCTTGGACTTGGTGGTGTATTGTGGGGGAGGTAACAGGTTTAAGCTAGGCCTACAGGCCAGGTTTGATCTGATTATTTAAATGTTTTTTTAATCCAAATTTCACTACTTGTTTTTTCCTTGTTCTTTCTTTGTTCTGGTTCTGCAAAAGTTAAATAATTGGCTGCTCTCACAGTTTTGCTATAAAGTTGTTGCTGTTACCAAGTTTGTGGGGAGATCTTTAAGTTTCATAGTTGAAGCTCCCCTCCTTCATGTGTTGCTGCTTCACTGGTGTTTCTTTGCATTGGAAACAATAGAAAACAATGGGAAATGGGAGCTACCCCTTTGGGGACCCATAGAACCCCTTAACCAAACTTCACCAAACCAGGGTGTTCTTATCAGGATAGTCTCCTTAATCCACCCTGCAAGATTGGTGCCTCTACCTTGAAAAATGCCACCCCTACAGACAGGAAGCACCCCCCCCCCAATTTCCCATAGGCTCAAATTGAGCCAAAATTTCCCCCCAGGTTTTGGGGAAATCTGAATATTTTTGGGTTTGGGTACTGTGTGGTTTCCGGGCTGATCATGATCCTCTGAAGATGCCAGCCACAGATGCAGGCAAAACGTCAGGAGAGAATGCTGCTAGAACACGGCCATACAGCCCGGAAACCACACAGCACCCAAGTGATTCCGGCCGTGAAAGCCTTCGACAATTTTTGGGTTTTTCATTAAAAGTATTTTGGGGTTTTCTGGTTCTACCAATAATTTTAAAGCCAACATAACCTGAATCCAAATTTTACTGTTTTTTTGCTGTTTTGCTCAAGTATGTAGCTGCTTTCTTTCAGGTACATTGCATGAAATTGATGGGATCTTATGCTCTCATTTAAGGAGAATAAAACAACAGAAATGAATGTTTCATAATTGTCTAATTACTACTGGTTATACTGTCTTCTTGAATAAAAATAAGAGGACATGGCATTCTGACATTATATTGATTGGAGAGTAATTTGTGAATCTGCAGGCATTTTGTCTACCACTTGATGGATTCTAGTTTCCTTTGTTATCCATTCATTTGGGTGCCGAGGGAGCTTGCTATTCTCAAGGCATTAACTCCCATTCTTTCAGAAGATGATGAATTCTAGAAAAAAACCCACATTAGTTTAGTTTACTGGCAACAATCCCTTCCTATTCTTCAGCATCAGAGGTCCTTACAATAAATACAAATATAGAAAAGATATCAAAATTGTCAGGCTCAGAATAACAAAAACTGAAGGCATCTCATAGCAACATCTGTGCATCCCCACTCCTTCTCTGACTTGGCAGAATGAGGAAGGAGCAATTACAAGGTACTTAGTGCCTCAAGAATGCAGACACCATTGTTTGGCAGCAGACCTTTCAACTGACAGGGAGATTTTGACAGGGGCAGCCAGACACTTTATTCTCTGTGCCTCTTCAACAGATTGTCACAGAAGAGCTTACTCTGCTGCACTTACACTTCACTTCAATCCTGATAGCCACAACCAGCAGTGAGTCACATCCTTCAAGATGTGAGAGGAGCGGAATGGACCTCCGGGTTCTGCAGATGTTCCAGTTCTCAGAAGAATGTAAAGTTTCTGAAGCAGCTGACAGATACCTCTCAGGATAGTTAATATGCTCTGAACACATTGATATAGGTCAATGTGGAGTGCAGAGAGATTTCCGGAATTTAATGTTGTAGATGTTTGGGGGGGGGGGGGGGTATGATGTGTTTTATTCAGCAATAGGGTTTTATGTGAGGCCTACAAGGTGGAAGACTCTGAAGTTAGGCTTTCACCTCAGTTCAAGAAAATTGCCTCTGCAAGCAGCATGGATGGTGGACAGTAAAAAGCAAAAGGGACCTCAGTTGTGATTTGACTATGTTTCAACTCACAGATTAGGTTTTCCCACATGTGACATCATGCAGATACATTGCAACTTCCTAGGCCTCTGGGTGAGGCTTGAATTGTAATGAAGGCCAACAACCAGCTAGAGATCTGGTGATGTCAAACATAACTGAAGAAGAAGGAGGAGGAGGAGGAGGGGGGGGTTAGGGGGAATTAAGTGTTTACATGATTCTACATACATTTGTATAATTGCTTCTCATATTCTTTGACATAGATAACAGTGAAAGACACTCATTAGTAAATGCTATGTTCCACATGGATACAGGATGGTATACAGAGGAAAGCTCACATGAAGGACAAATCTGGTTCCTGGCAAGGCTTTGCATTCTGTTCAACTCTGTTCAACCCACGCACTCACTCCTGATCAGGCCTGCCAAGCCCACTACATTTTTGCCAATTGTAGCATCCACCTCCCTCAGTGTCAAATACCTCTCCCAGTGCTGTTCTAGCTGACAAACCCACTTCAGGCTTGCCAGTCCATGCAGCCTCCCCCCCATCTTGATACCAATACACCTGGTGATCCACTCCCCCAGAGCCCGTCTGGGCTGGCAAGTCTTCTGCAGTCTTGCCTGTCCAAGAAGCCACTGCTTTGCTCCCAATCTGACCTGGTGAGCCACCCCCTCCCTCCATACTAAGCTGGACTGGCGAGCCTACTGCAGACCTGTCAACGGAGGCAGTCACCCTCCCAGTGCTAACCACCTCCCTCAGTATTAATCTGGACTGATAAGCCCTCTGCAGGCTCACCAACCTTCACCCATACCCTCAGTGCTGATCTGGGTTGGCAAGTCTGCCCAATTTCAAACATCATTTTTTGGGAAAGGTAGTTGAAAGAGCAGTTGTGAAACAGCTCCAGGCATTTCTGGATGATGCATAAGTTCTAGACCCCTCCAGTCTAGCTTCTGTCCTGTCCATGGGATGGAGCCCATGTTGGTCACCATCTCAGATGAGCTCTGTATGCAGCTGGACTGATGTAGGTGAGATCTCAGCATTTGACATGGTTGATTATAATCTATGGATCCACTGCCTCACTGATGCTGGGATTCATGATACAGCCTTGAACTGGCTTGCCTTGTTTCTCCAAGACCGGGGACACTAGGTAACAATTTAAGGGGGGTAAGGGGAGAGTGTCCCAGTGACAGCCTTTTGTCTGCAGAGTGTGGCAGGGGTTATTATCTCCCCAGTGTTGTTTAATATCTATGTGCGGCCCCTGGCACAGCTTGTTCAGAATTTTGGGCTGGGTTGCCATCAATATGGTGATGACACCCAGTTTTTTCTGTTGATAGAGGGCCAGCCGGCTGATGCCTCAGATATGCTGACACTGTTTTTGGAGGCTGTGGCTGGATGATTGGAAGAGTGAGATTGAATCCATTGAAGATGGAGGTCCTATGGCTGGGATGGGATGGGATGGTGAAGGGGTTCCAACTGCCACAACTTGACAGTGTGGCTTTACATTCTGCCACATCCATCAAAAGCCTGGGTGTGACCTTGGTGTTTGTCTTGTCCATGAGGTCCAGGTCATACAAATGGCAAGGGTGGCCTTTTCCCATCAGGCTAGGTGATTGGTCCTTTACCTGTCCCATTCTGACCTAGACACAGTAATCCATGCAAAGGTCACCTCTAGACTGGTTTACTGAAACTTGCTCTATGTGGGCCTGCCCTTGAGACTGATCCAGAAGTTTTAACTGGTCCAGAATGCAGCAGCAATACTCCTAACCAATATACCAGTGAGGGAGAATATTACATCTGTGCTGTGCAGACTGCACTGGTTGCCAGTTGAATTCTGGGTCATGTTCAAGGTTCTAGTGTTGACTTTTAAGGCCTTGCATGATCTGAGGCCCTTGTATGTTTGGAACCACATCTCCCCATATTGCCCACAGAAGACTCTCTAGTCCTCCGATAATCATTTGCTGGTGGTCTCTAGTCCCAAGGACATTAGGTAGGCCTCAACTAAAGCCAACTCACACAGAAGTCTGGCCTTGTGGAACTCTCTGTCAGCTGACACAACCAGTTCCACAGGGCCTAGAAGACAGAAATGTTCCACCAGGCTTTTGGCTGAGGCCAGCCATTGTCCATTGTTCCAGCTAGCTGGCACCCCAATTGTCAATTGTAAACTATCAGTTGTCATCTGTAAATTATGAAGGACAAATTGTGAACCCCACCTCGCACTTTCTCTTCTCTCTTTTTTATTATCAGATTATAGACTGCTGTAGCTATTGTTGAATATTATCTGCCATCAGAGGATTTTTAGCTGAGGTTTTAGTAGAGTCTTAATTTATACTACTGTTTTATTGCATTACCATGTTTTAAATTGTTGTAAGCAGCCCTGAGCCCAAATTTAATAAAGTAAAATAAATTAAATAGTGCACACTCTCCTAAATCATTGCATTATAGTGCTATTATGAAAGATCGTTCTTTTTGTAGACTATTAATGTAGTGACCAGAAGAAAGCAGATCAGTCATGACCCCTACCATATACAAATGGAGAATACAGACTTGCTCACACAGAAGACTTGCAAGTCTGGAAGCCTGGGGATTGGCACCATTTCCTGTGGATTGGCACCATATCCTGTAAATGCTCAAACACTGAAAGACAGTGATCACTGGCCGCAACTGCAGCTATCTGAAGTGTTGCTGGATAGTGATTAAGAGCAAGCTGCACATGGTGTCTGGCAGGCCTGGCTCTGATGAATTCTCTCTTAAAAGCCTTTCTCCTTCCCCCTGCCTTTTATTGACAAAAAACAAGGCCCAAAGGTTTGTAATTCAGTTGAGGTTGCCTAGCAACAGCCACTGAGGACATTATTTTCTTAAAGCCACAGGCCCTCCTTTTACCATTTTCACGTTTTAACCCTCACATTTTTAAACTTTTCCCCCCTGCAAACTGGGGTTTTTAGGTTTGTAGACAGAGCTGTTTTTTCTGTTAATGGCTCCAATCTATGGATTTAAGAATCCACTCTTGAGAATTAGTTTATTGATAAGAAAAGCCCTGCTGGATCAGACCAGTGGTCCATCTATTGGCCATGCTGGCAGGGGCTGATGGGAATTGTAATCCATGAACATCTGAAGAGATGCAGGTTGCAGACCCCTTCTAGTCCAACATCCAGCCTCACACACTAGCCCAACAACAAGGACACAACAAGAGGGCATAGAGGCCAAGGCCTTCTTCCAATGTTGCCTCTTAGCCTTACTGGGAAACTTTTTTATCTGAACCTAACCTACTTCACACAGTTATTTTGAGACTGAAATAAAGGAGGTAATTCTAAAGGTTATGGGGCAGGAAAACTATCTTATTGGTAATAATAGGGCTTTGTAACAGAATGTGATTAGAAGGGAGTCAGGCTTTGGCCTTCCATTCCCAAAATGCATCCCACAGAAATCTAACAGTTATCAGAACCATAGACAGGGATGATGAGCTGCCAAATGATCAAAAGAAAACTCCAATGAAATTAATGGGAAGGCGCACTGAACAGAAGACAAGTGGGCTATTGATGTTTTTCTCTGCCTTTGGTTTAAGGTAGAAAGTTTGCTTTGGTGCTTGGCTCAGTTAACAGATCTCACCAGAAACTGCCCCCACCCAAAATTATTATGCTTCATCTTCAGGGCTATCCCTTGAGACAGAGGTCCTATTCACATACCAGTTTCTTTTTTAAAAAAAAATTCAACAGTCAGCAGCCTTACTGACAAGACACTGAGCAAAAGAAAGCATCACACTTTTCCAGAAAAAAAAAACATTGAGGGGAAACAGTCCACAGTTGGTTACAATGAAACTCTTAGCTCCAATTTCTAGCTTAATGATCCATGTCTCTATCTGCTGCTGCATTTTGTTTCTAAACAGCATCCCTGAATTTCTTTGAATTGTTTTCAAGGCAACAGAGCACTCAACAAAGCTCTGGAGCTATTGGACATTCTGTTAGATCCTTAGCTTTCCGAGCCATTGTCTTGTTTGTTATTAGCAAGGGATTAGAGGTTTAAGGTCTCTGTGTTTAATGGCCTCAGCGGGGGGAGAGTGCAAGACTAGCTGTGAAAATGATGAAAATCAATAGCTAATCCAGTGCACTCAGTCAACCTTTTCAAAGCCTCATCTGTATTGATTTCCAAGTGCTGCTCTTCTTGTCCCTTAACGTAATCAGCCTGTTTGCTCAGCAGATACTCTTGCTCTTTTTTTCCCCCTAGTCATTTTCTCTCTTTTGGCCTCTGCTGCTCATACTTAAACATTAAAACTTGCTTACATCTGCTTGTTTCTGTGTCCAAAGTTCCCAGGGTTGCCAAACAACATGTGGGGCCTGGAGTTCTCCGGGAATTACAACTGATCTCCAGACTACAGAGATCAGTTCCCCTAGAGAAAATGGAATCTTTGGGGTGGACCTTATAGGGGATACCCCTGCTGAGTTTCCTTACCTCTCTGAACTCTGCCCTCTCCAGGCTTTGTCCTCAGATCTGCAGGAATTTCCCATCCTGGAATTGGCAACCCTAAAATCTCCTCTGCAGAGCTTTTGTTTTCTTGTTATAACTTGACAGAAGACCCCTGCAGATGTTATAATGACATTCCATTCACATGATGGAGGAGTCTGCCAGGCATACATTTGAGGATCATAACAGATGTGTTTACCCTACATGTGGAAAATCCACTTGTTGCCTTTTTTATGATAAGTAATCATATTTATATCCAGAGAAGCACATCTTGTTGTGACATGCTTCTGAAGATGCCAGCATAGATGAAGGCAAAACATTATAAGGAAAAACTGCTAGACAATGGCCACACAGGCCAGAAAAGCCAAAACTGCCAGTTGATTCCGACCATGAAAACCTTTGACAATTGTCTGGTTCTTGCTTATAACAGCTGAGTGGGACAGGAATTTTACCAGTAAGTGCTCAAGTGCCTCAATTTAAAACTGTGATTAGAAATAACACCAGTTGAAATAAATACATTATCAAATAAAAGTCAGAAGGGAGAAGCAAAACATACACGGTAAAGGTCTTTAAATGTTTTTAGCTGAAAAAGAACAATTTTAAAAGAAATGTATTTCAAACAGCACAGGAAAAGCCATCATTCCAGACCATGCACCTGTCATAGATAAGATTCACACACAACAAAACAGCACCCCAGGTTCAGAAAATTACTTTAGGCATGCTTTAGGGGCATGACCCAGCCAATGAGATTTTTCAGTATTTTTCTTTAAGTGGCCAGCACCCACATTATATCAAGGGTTTGAGCTTATCCATTCTGAGTTTTCTGAGTTACATGGCTCTGAATATTTCCTAGATTGTTCTTCATTAGACACTTTCCATTTCTGCTTCAAGCTAGTTTTGTATGAGTAGAATATGGGGAATAAGAGACTCTAATTTGCAGTTATGCTTTTTTCCCAAGCTGCTGTCAAAACAAGTAACTTTTCATTTCATCTCTTTTTATTGGGATCAGGAGGCTGGATTTTATAAGATAAGTTATAGAATTAATGACTCTGTTCTCAAAGAAATCAACTGGTGGAACAATCAAACAAAAGCTCTTCTTTATGCTTTTGCCACTAAAGCATAATAAAATATCTCCACCATTTCTCCTGTGAATGAACTTAAATATCTCTATGTAGCCCCAACTGCTTTAACGTATGCACAACTAGTGACAATGGAATATGAATGAGAATTTGCATTCTATTGAAAGCTTAACTCATTGAAAGCAATTAAGTTCAGATAGCATCTGTAGTGATATACACAAAAAGGAACTGTGGCTTACTGACAGAGGACCAGATTTGCATGCAGAAAGTCCTCAGATTTTGTTGTTATTATGTAGAAATATTTGTACTTCACTTTTAACTTCAGTGAAGACCCAAAGTGGCTTACAAAGTAGAAATGTCCTCCCTTCTAAATTTTATTCTTAGAACCTATGAGGTAGAGTATACTGAAAGTCAGTGACTGTCCCAAAGTCACACCATTCTGATATCACAATGTTGATGTCAGCTAGTTGATGTCAGGAAACAATCATTGGAACTTACCCATGAAAGGTCCTTCTCCTCTGGGCATACAGATGACAACTTGTGGGTGGTTCCCAGCCTCCCCAATGGGACAATGGGAACCACCCACAAGATGTCTTCCAGCCCAGGGGAGAATACTTTTCTGTGCAGGAAGGTTATAAGTGAGGTGGACTAATAGTCTCATTTGTTGTTCTTAGCCACAGAAATGAAAATGCATATGTATCTTTCCTGGTAGATCAGTGTACAGTAAGTTTAGTAGTGAAATGGTATAAACAATGTCTCCTGTGTTATACAGACTCATTTTTATCAGCCACAAAAATATCTTCATTCCATTTAACAAGGAATTTGGTGTCATTTCTCTTATTCTAAAGACATATTGGCAACAAAAAATTCAGTTCCCCGGTACTCATCATTTTAATAGCAGATTCATTCCTATTTAGCTTCATTAAAGACAATATTTAGGCTTTACTATAACCAGCCAATAAAAGGGACTTAAGTACACAGAACAGTACATACAAGAGCACTGACAGCTGATTTCATCTTTGCTATTTCCCAGTTTCAAAGAGACAAGCCTCTACATATTTTTTTAAAGGTGTATTTTCTCTCTGGGAGTTGAAACTGTTCTGTTGGAAGTTAAGAAGTAAACCAAGTTGGAGGCACAGTTTAACTTTACATGTCTATGCTCTTCCACTGAATTGCAACTTAAGAAAACTTTATTAGTGTGGGACATGCTAGAATTCTGCTGCAGAGTTCTGAAGCAGGAACATTTATTACATTTTATGGGACACTAATGTGCTTGAACAACTAGCATTTAAAAGGAAGGTCTCCCCCTAAAATAAGAAATATCTGACAGTCCTAAATTTATTTCCTCTAGGCAATGTTTCTGGCCATGTCTGATGAGCCAATCAAATGTATGTTATTGGCATCTCTCCAACAGTGCATTCCTCCATGGAATGGCTTTTCCTTTTGCCAAAGAGCAATTTCTCTTGATTCTCCCTTCTGCTGCAGACTTGCACTTTGCATCCTTTTCTTTTCCTGAGAATATGCTAACCCTCAGGAACAAAATGGTAGGGAGCTCAATGGGGATAAAGCAGAAAGGAGAGGCAGGAAAATATCACACCACAAAGTCCATGTACGGTTTTATCCACACAACTGATTTTTTTATTATATACATAATCCCTAATACAAGGAAGAAAAAATGAATATGGTACAAGAGACCAGACCATTATATTCTGTTTACATTTGAATTATACTTTATTCAATCTTATTTAGGCTTAAGAGGAGCCCTGTGGTGCAGAGTGGTAAGCTGCAGTACCACAGTCAAAGCTTTCTCATGACCTGAGTTCAATCCTGACAGAAGGTGGTTCCAGAAAGGTAGCTCAAGGTTGACTCAGCCTTGGTAGAGTAAAATTCAGCTGAGGTAGGTTAAATGAGTACTCAGCTTGCTGTGTGTAAAGTGTAAACAATTGGGGAAGGCAATGGCAAACCATCCCACAAACAAAGTCTGCTATAATATAACATCACCTCATGAACCAGTAATGACTTGGTGCTTGAACAGGGGACTACCTTTACTTTTAAGAGTATAAACTCCATAGCTCACATAAGCCAACCAAGCATAAAGGCCTAGTACTATTAGCCATAGGGGTGTACATTTAGGCATTTAAGTATACTAGAGCTGAAATTTCGGTTTCCAGCATCAAGTATCTAGGAAAATACAAAGTCTTAATTTCTCTCTTAAAATAAAGAAGTGATGGACAAAGGTAACTCACCAGTGAAGTTAAGTTGACTGAATTGGGGAAGCTAGTAAAAAAGAAAAAGACCCTTGTTGGTAAGAAATACCTTGCTGACATATTTTAAGGAGAAGGAGAAGTAATTTAGTAGTAAGCATGCTCAGAAGTTATCTGGACTCAGGGCCATTGAAGGTTTTAAAAGATACAATTCGTGTCTGGAAGCATATAGGCGAACATTGGGGTTTACAGTACCCTAATATAATGCACATTCCTCTGGCAACTCTGGTCCAGTACCCGAATGTAATGGTCCAGTACCACAATATAATGTGCATTCCCCTGGTCAGCAGTAGAGTACACCTGTTTTGAACGAGAGCTCTGTAGAGCCAATTGCCTGAAAAGGAAATTGACAAAGAATAGATGACATTTGCCTGTTTTCTACTACTGTCCCTTTTGAATATCATGGGATAAGAGGTCAGTGTTTAAGGGCCAAGCAGTAATTTTGTGGGTTCCCTCTAATTGACAGGTTCCCCCTAATTTGTGAGTTCCCCCTAAAAGCCACTTGGATGTTTGCCCCCTCCACCGGAAATGGGCACCACCATGGAGCAACACTGGCACTAGAGAGGACACCAACACAGGAGGGGGTGGGCCAGAGTATTCGCTAGGATGAAGCCAATTGTAATGAACTTCTACCTGGACTTTCAAGTCACGGATGCCATGGCCAGAGCCTTGGACTCATACCACCCTAAGGGGGGGCATAACTCCATTTAGCCCCATGGTGGGGTTCCAGGTGGCTGGGGTGGTGGTGGTTCTACTGCATTCCCATGCTACCTGGAAGCCCTCTGGAGGTGGCATGGTGGTGTGGCAGTGGTACTGACCCTTGTCTTCAGGCGCTTGTGAATTGGGCTGCCAAAGTCTCTTTAGGATGATCAGATTTCCAAAAAAACATTTGAAACTTTTTCATATATCTTTGCCATTTTTTCTAATAATTGTGCATTAAAAATTACAATTAACTCTACTAATATTTAATTTCTTGGTTTCATTTCACATTTCCCTTGTGCAAAGTCTAAAAGTCCAGTTGTTTTTCAAATATCATCTAAATAATGCTTCATGTGGTAAAATCAACATTGACATTTTTTGACAGTCTACATTTAAATTTATCTCATATTCTCAGACCTCAGAAGCTAGGCAGGGTAAATACTTTGATGAGATACCATGAAGGAAACTACTACTGCTTCTCACTTGCCTTGAAAGCCCTTGCTAGGGTCTCCATAAGTTAACTGAACAGTCAAGTATGAACCATTAGTTTGGTAATGCTCAAATTTAATATGAAGAGGGCATTACAACTCTAAATTCTTCCCAGAGTGTATATCCAAGCCTGTGAAAAACATCTTTCTCATTCCTTCCCACTCTTTTCTCACCTCCCACCTTTATTTGCCTCAGAAAGGGAAGGAGTTGAGGAACAATTGTCAGTATATTCATGTCAGAAACCCAGGACTTCATTTCCCGCCCCCCGCCCCGGCAAGGTGCTCCAAAGCACAAAGCAGTGGATGAGTCAGAAACAATATTGCACCAGCAACAGTGTCCTTGGTCCTAGCAACAGCATCAGACTGAATAGTAAGTAGTGGAAGGGAAGGAAGAAAATGAGACAAATATTATAGTAAAAATGAATAGGATTGATATAAATATGAAAGCAATATTTTGTAAACCCTCCCAATAGCTTGCCATTAATCTTCCATGGCCTCAGACTCTGCACAATTCCTCCTATGGAGTACAGCTACAGCTTGAAAGTTGCGAGAACCCTCAATGGTCATACATTCCCACCCCCTTTAAACAAACATAGGAAGCCACACATGCACTCCAGAGACTCCTGTCTCAGCCTCCCATTAGATTCTCTGCTCTTACAGGTCAGTAGCAGAAATGATGGCAATGGTGCCATTGCCTGGTATGGCCCGTTTATAAGGTCAGTGGCCCAGGCTCAGAGCCATGTATGGGCAGGCCCATTGCTGCTCCTAGACATACATACAAGCTGCAGAGGCATTTCCTCTGCACTTTTTAAATCTAATCCTAAAAATGTCAAGGTTGATCATAGTTAGGGTCTCAATCTTTGAACAAAATGCCTCGCAATTGCATAGTGGGTAGGAACAGTAGAAAGGCAGTAGAGATATCCAGACTGTCCTTAATTAGGGGTTCCATCATTGAACAAAATGGCTCTCAGTTACATAGTGGGGAGAATAGAAAAGCACACAGACTGTAAGATAGAAATTAAACAGTTTAATTAGGCAATATAATTTTGTAATATGCTATTCATTTTTCATCAATAACTGTTTAAATTCTATCAGTTAAATTTTGGAGTCTGCATCCTGCGACAGCTGTCCTTGCCCACTGGGGTAAATAAAACTCTAATTAACTCATTGTGGCTTGGATAGATGCTGGGTGGCACAAGAAGAGTTATATGCCTTCTATCATGCAGCTTCTGCCCTCCAGGAATCACCAGGTGTGTTTTCTCCTTAGTTTACCTTCAAGCCTGATGAGGTACTACAGTAGAAAGTGCTTCAGGCTGGCTCAATAATTTGAGCTGCCTTTAATATAGTCTTTATTTCAGTTTCTTAGCACTGCTAAATTCTGTCATTCAATACCACAAAGAAAACTTATGGGGGCAAAATAATCCCATGTCCTAGTTCTAGCTGTGACAGTAGTTGATGTCTTGGAGTACTATAAATCTTCCAAGATAACCGACATTGACCATAATCAGTCACAACCAAAGTGAAATTGAAGATCAGCTTTGAAAGAATCTGCTCAGGTAAAGTTTTGGCAGGAATTTCAAGGGCAGTTTATCTTTCTATTTAGCTGAACTATACATACCAGGCCTTTCTCATGCATCTCAGGACAATTTAGAATTTCAAGATTTAAAACATATGAAATAAATAACCTTCCATTAATTCCACCCCGCTGAGAAAATAGGCGTAGAGAGTCTTTTCAGCTGTTAGCTGATTTATGACAAGTATTATCAGGGTTTGCAAGGCTAGAGACAAATGCAAGTTGCTTGTCATTTTCTGGCAATGCACAGCAGCCTGGACTTCCTTGATGGTCTCTTTTCCTAGTACTAATCAGGGCCAGCACTATGTAGCCTCCACTATCTGGCAAGGTTGGGCTAGCGTCAGTCATCCAGGTCAGGGCACCAAGAAAATACTTATAGCTTAAACCTCATGAAAAGTCCAGGTAAATAAAACAGATTTTCAGTATCTTCTATTAACCTCTAAAGATGGCATTTTCCTTACCTCCTCAGAGAGCCTGTTTCACAAAGTGGAAGCCATAATAGAGTAGTAATAGGCTCCAGTAGATGCCATATGGGCCACCTTAAATGGAGGAACTGTCAGAAGGTGGCAACCAGAATGCCACATTTAGAACACAGGGACATATAAGGGAGAGGTAATCCTGCAGGGAAGAATTATGATGAAATTAGAGAAATTTCCCATTGATCCTTTTTTCATAAATTGTTTCCAGCCTGAATCATATAAGGGCCAGTTTGCAGCCATTAGTTGTTGCAATCCTGTTTTCTTTTAATTTTTTTTTAAAAAAACACTTATTTTGCCTTCCTATCTTTTCTAGAATGTTCAAATTAAATTTTATTTGTGGTTGAAGACCAATAATAAAAAAATACCTAAAACAAACACATTACATTTTTGGATTTTGATCACAAAATTATATCTAATATAGCTAATGTAATTTAAAGGCAATATGATATATATCTAATTTAACTTAATTTAAAAACATTAACAAATTTTACAGTCCTCCTGTGAAATTAGGGTGAAATTTATAAACTGTTATGTAGAACCAACTTAGCAATTTGCAGTAATTTATCAATTAAACATTTACGAATTCTTGCTTTCTCAAAGGGGGGGGGGTAGAGCTCTTATTCAAGAGGGCATTGAGAATTTTACATCTTCTAAAAAATGTTCTATGGTTTCCGCTTCTCCAGCCCTACACAGACAGAGTCTCTTTTTGAATCTGCCCTTCAAAACAGCTTATGGCAGGACTGCACACTTGCCAGAGTAAAAATCTTCTAAGGCTACTTGTTTTGAGAGTAAATAAATAAGTAGCTGGAACTAGAATATATTTTCTACTGAGTGGCAACCTGAAAATAGGGGATCTGGCAAGATCCAGTCATCTTTCAGTGTCTTCTGTTCTTTATTTTAATACTTGCTTCACTATATTCTAATGAAGGAGTATTTGTGGAGCCAAAACAAGAGATTCTAATTTATCATTTATGGCCATCTTGATTGAAAATTGTCATTTAAAATCAAGTGAAGGAGGTCATCAGAATTAAAGTCCAACTTAAGCCATAAATAGAGGAATAGAAAAGAAAACCTTGCCTCCACTTTCAGCCATCCAGTCTCCAAATACACAATCAGATTTGAGGCACATTTAGGTCCTTGGAGTACAGTTCTCAGAAATGTAGATTGTGTCCAGTCAAGAGGAGCATAGCAAGAAGCTGATCCTTTAAAAAGTGTCATATAGGAGTTGGGCAAGCGTTTTTGCCTGGTACAAATTGAGGGCAGTCAGAACAAAATAACAATATACTTGGCTTGAAAAAAAAAAGAATATTAAAGGCAGATCTGACTCCTAAATCTGCCATGTCATTACTATGGGCAATTTTTAACCCACTTGCCTGAAGGTCTTTAGCATATTTGATTTATGTGTGTGGATTTATACATTAGATTATATCTTTGGTATGAGATTTCTGATGTCAGTGCAGGAGAATGGACTAAATTACATTTAGGTCAGTCCTCCCCAGCCACATAATTGTAAGACAGTGTGATGAATTCTGTAATATAGATTTGTACCAGCAATTCCAGGAAATTCATGACATTCAAAGTTCACTGTGGAAATGAACAGCACTTTCACAAATCAAGTCCTCACCTTGCTTGCTTTGACAAATATGTGCGTTGGAATTCACAAGCGGACCAATGAAGTTGAAACTGAGTGCCAACATTTGGTTCAGCCCTAACCCAAGTTATCAGATATTCTCCAGCAGATAACATGCAGTTTTACTTCCTGTCTCAAATTGTTACTCATTGTACATGGGCACTTCCCAAGGATGGACAGGAGGGTGAACAAAATCCCCAGTTGCATTATGATACCAGCCCGCTGGCTTTACTATATGGTAAGATGAAGGCCAATTCTTCCACAGTCTCTATCATCTTTCTATAATTGGTCTCAGCTGGACAAACATGTCTTGTTGGGGTTTTTTGTTCTCCTCTTCTGGCACCACAGTAACTCAGGACACCTTCTTCCTTGACTGGCTGCATCTGCAGCTTTTACAAGACACCTGTAGGAGATGCACAGCTCCTGTCTCCTCCCTGACTCCTACTGGAAAGTATCCCCATCATTGGGCAGTGTGGGACCATTCTACACTGAAAGAACATACTGGCCTACATGGGAAGAACTACCTGTCATATAGGGAAGGGATGCCATTAAATCTGTCCCAACAATATTGAGAGAATAACTACCCATCAATGTGACTCTTACTCAGCAAGCTCTGTGTGCTTGCATTCCAGGTAGCTGAACTGCTGTCTTTTTTCTTGACTGCTGACTCATCTTTACCTGCATAATCAGCATGGTGGCCTCGGTCTCAATGTCTCTTTTGGCAATTGCCCAAATGCCTAGTGGGCCAATCCTTCAAATTAATTATAATATTGGCCTACTCTCACAGCATGTGCAAACAATTTGAAACTCAATTACTTGGTAAACATATTACCTGTTCAGCTGAGGATAGGGTTAATTGGGAAGCAAAGTTATACCCACCCAGAGATATTGGCTTTGAGCCAGTTTCCTTCTATCATAAATTTTCCAAGCTGATAATGCAGCAGTAATCAAAACATCTGGACCTAATTAGTTGTACAGCCTTCACCGCTTTGCCATACCTCTGAGTAACTGACTCATCTTTACCTTTGTTCCTACCTACTTCCCAGTGCCTCACAACTCACATAAACACTTTACAGACTGCTACTATTCTCCTCTTGGGTGCAGTCTTTCTGGAACTGTGCCTCTGAAAGCAATATGGTCCTTACACTACAACTGTACAACTTCAATCTTCTGCAGTGCAGAATGCACCTCCTTTCCAAATTAGATCTTTGGGTGCTGAAATGTTTTTAAGGGTTTTTTTTAAATTCAGTATGCAAAGAGTATCTGTTGGTTTGTTTCTATTTTCAATACACAGACATAACTTTTGTTCTGGAATCCTAGACTTTTAGGATTACAGAAACACACACAAAAATTCCCATGTTTGTCTTTGAAATTACAGAAAGAAAAACTGAGGGGGGGGGGGGGAAACCCCAAAGCATAAATCCTTCTTAAACTAATAACTGGTTAAACCCAAAGAGTTGGTTTCATTTTGAAGAACAAGCCAGTAAGGAAGAAGTCCAAGCATTGGTTGTACCATCTATCCTGATGAGATGTTCTGATAATAGCTATCTAGAATCATACGTTAGTTCACAGTGGAACTTGATAATAGATTTCTTGATTTTTGAACTCTTGAAAATCTGGATATCCTATTCCAATATTCAGTGCTTCTCACAATGTTTGCTCAAGATAATCATAGGGCTGCAGAGACTAAGCATTACAGAAGATCAAAAGAGAGGCAATGATTCACCAGACTTTGTAGGGCTGATGATAGGATATATGCAGAGATAGGACCCAAAGTGAACCATTTCTATTAAATACATCAGTCTCCACTGTCAGCCAAGGATAAAAATTCCAGCCTTTATGCTTTGACAATCTAACAAACTGTAATGGGATTTGTTACCCTGTACCACAAGCACAGCAACTGCTAATTACTTTCCCCACTTGTTCATTAAACGTTTAACCAGCATTTCCACATACAAATGGTATATTACAAGGTAGTTTTTCCAAGACCATTTTGCATATAGTTTCCAAGGACACTAATTGATGTTTAATGATTTTGTAATTGATCTCTGTCATCTTGTACTGATGGGGAAAATGCTAGAACATATTACAGCAAAATGGAAATTAGTATACTTCAATATAATATTAACAGTGTAACTCAGATCCACATTTGTTGCAATGGTATAAAATAGAACTGACTTACAAAGGAAGTAAACTGGCAGTTGTGGCAAATATTCTTGAGACCTTATTGTTGTTATTATTGAACTGCTAATAAAATGCAACTCAGCTTACGGGCATGAAAGGTACATATATGATTAAAGTTGCCATTTCATCACGGGTCTCTGTGTTCCTTAACTTTGATCCTGTTGGGAACACATTAAACAGATATCCATTATAGGACTGCCAACCTCCAGGGGGTACCTGGAGATCTCCCAGTATTAAAGATGGTCTCCAGGTTACCAAGAGTTCCCCAGGAGAAAATGGTTGTCTTGGAGGAGGACCTCTATGGCATTATACCCTTCTGAGGTTCCTCCCCAAATTCCATCCTCTCCAAGCTCCTGCTCCACCCTGAAAATCTCCAGTTATTTCTCAACCCAGATCTGGCAGCCCTTATTGATTATCCTGTCACTAAAATCATGTTTCCTTTTGAACTAATGAAAAGATGAAGAATATTCTGGCCTATATTTTTGAGCCGAGAGAGGCAACTCCCTGGCATGTGTGAAAACAGTGGCACAATAAACCATTTTGCTTAGCCCCTAGGGACAGATCTTTGCCCAAGCAAGCAAGGCACTGGCAGCACTGCTGCAGCCAGCAGTGCATAAGAACATACGAATATAAGAACTAGCCTGCTGGATCAGACCAGAGTCCATCTAGTCCAGCACTCGGCTACTCGCAGTGGCCCATCAGGTGCCTTTGGGAGCTCACATGCAGGATGTGAAAGAAATGGCATTCTGCTGCTGCTGCTCCTGAACACCTGGTCTGCTAAGGCATTTGCAATGTCCAAGTCATTTTTCAAGCTATCCAGGTTAGTGGCCATCACCACCTCCTGTGGCAACATATTCCAAACACCAATCACACGTTGCATGAAGAAGTGTTTCCTATTATTAGTCCTAATCCCCCCCCCCCCCAGCATTTTCAATGAATGCCCCCTGGTTCTAGTATTGTGAGAGAAAAATTTCTCTCATGAGGCAACAGTGCATAAGGAGGCTTATGCTGCCTCTCATCAGTTCTCAGACCTGCACACCCACCAGCCAAATACGGAATCTGGAAGTGATACTTGGACTTGGATTGCTTGCTCCAAGTATGTTACGGCCTTAACAGGGGAGGGGTTTTTAGGAAGGGGATTCTCCACCAGCTGCTAAGAGTGTAACACTTTTAGGTTTTTAAGTCGCACAGGGGAGTAAAACTCACGTTGGCAGCGAGTGGTTGGCCAGAGGGGACCTTTAGGACTGTATAATATGGGGAAGGGATTCTGGCAAAGAATATTCCACAGAGGAACGCAAGAGTCCAATTGAGTTTAAACGTTTTATATAAATTTAGTTCAAAAATACATACATACAGTAAGGCACAAGAGCACACACATTCAAGTAGTATATAAAAAGGTTTGAAATATAGATGGGAGGATAGAGAGGGAATGGGGGTTTGCAGGTTAATACATTACCTAACGATTCTTAAGAGTAGACGAAGTAGAAGGCAGGGATTCCACGCCAGCACAGAAACCCAATGAAGGACGAATTCATGTCTCAACACTGACCAGACCAAGGGAGGTACAGGCTAGCAGGGGTGAATCTAGGCAAACTGGAGCCCGGGGACAAAATCTGAGTTTGGTGCCCCCCCCACCCAGGTATGGACGACCACCCTCCCCCACAACGACCAAACAATGATTTTTTGCACCAGCACACAAAACACCTCCCACCACCAGCAAAACATACATGGCTTTCTCCCCACCAACTCTCTTTCCTAATTGTGTTCTCACACCAACCCTATGAGGTAGGTTGTTAGCCTGAGAAACAGCTCCAAGCCAGTGCAAGTGGGAATTAACTTTTAAGCATGTAAATCTCTCACAAGTCACCCCCAAGGTTTACCAAGCAAACATCAGCATCATCTCTCACAAATCACCTCCTACCCTCAGCAAAACATATATGGCTCTCTCCCCACCACTTTCCTAATTGTGTCCTCACACCAACCCTGTGAGGTAGGCTGCTAGCCTGAGAAACAGCTCCAAGTCAGTGCAAGTGGGAATTAACTTTTAAGCATGTAAATCTCTCACAAGTCACCCCCCATCTGAAGGTTTACCAAGCAAACATCAGCATCATCTTCAGTTCTGCTGCTGCTTCTGGGCTCCCTGCTCAGCTTGCCTTTTCCTATGCCTGCTGCCGGGGAGAAGGCTTCTGAGTAATGCCACACTTAATTTAAGGCGAATAAGGCATGCTGGGTTAGAGGGAGGGGAGGTGGAGCTCCCCAGTCCTGCTCCTGGGAGCCCAGTGGGACTTCTCCCCCACCCCCTGGACACTCAAGGCCACCGTACAGAGTGGGCGGGGCTACGACAGGCACTGGGAGCAGTCGGCTGCTTCAGTGCCTGCTTTCTAGGGCTTGCTCAATCCCTCGCTGTGTAGGAGGATGTTTTGGCGCCCCCCACGTGACCTCAATCGATGCGCCCAGGGACAAGGGGTACCCCATGTCCCTAGGCAGGAACGCCAGTGCAGGCTAGTAATGAGCAAGGTGCTCCAGGTGAACTAAACCTTTATAGGGTAGATTGTTCTTTGGCAGGAAAGGGAACCAATCAGAGTAAGTTACATTTCTGCAACATCTGTGCTGGATTTGGGGTGCTGACCTTGATGAGTCAGCTCACCTACTGCTAACCCCGTGACAATAGGGCCAGAATTACATTGTTAAGCTAAATGAGGGAGGGCTGCAATGCTCCCATGCAGATTAACCCTGTAGGGTCACTGCCCAAGATATTCAGATTTTAGCTGAGACCATTGGACCTGGCAGAGGTAAGGGGCTTTTAGGAGAACCATTACAAAAGGAGGGGGAAATGCAGAGCAGTAAGTATTTGCTGTTGACCTGTGTTTCCGAGAGGGATAAAGAATACAGTATCTGCTGGCAGAGTGACTTTCCATATCCTTTGTCTTTAACAGTTTCTATAGCAAGGTGTGGTAATCAAGCATGCTATTAACTCAAATGAGGCCTCCAGGTTTCCAGGAGTAACTCATTATCTTAATTCAGCTTTTGTTAAGGAAGTTTTGACCTTTGGCTTGTGGTCAAGTGATCATGCGGCTACCTACACCCAGAGGAGTGCTTTTTGGCAACTGGCTTTTTGGCCAATATGTTTTAAAGCAAAATATATTTACTAATATTATTCTGGGGGTCCTTTGGGTCGTTACAAGTATGTCTAACCAAGTACAACCTTTGGTTCCCCTGCCCTATTTTTTTTAATCAGCACACAGGAAGACATTTCATTTTGGAGCCATTTTCTTCTTTGACAAGGAGAAACTGGAGAAGGTTTGGAGACAACCCGCTAACATGGTGCAAGCTCTAGCAACTAAATTAGATAACAGCATAAGTCTTCCTTGCATTTAGAAGAAGAAGAGTTTGGATTTATATCCCCCCTTTCTCTCCTATAGGAGACTCAAAGAGGCTTACAATCTCCTTGCCCTTCTTCCCTCACAACAAACACCCTGTGAGGTGGGTGGGGCTGAGAGAGCTCCCAAAAGCTGTGACTAGCCAAGGGCCCCCAGCTGGCATGTGTGGGAGTGCACAGGCTAATCTGAATTCCCCAGATAAGCTTCCACAACTCAAGCAGCAGAGCTGGGAATCAAACCCGGTTCCTCCAGATCAGAGTACACCTGTTCTTAACCTCCTACGCCACTGCTGCTCCCTTAGTCTGGTATTCCGCCTTGTAATTGAAGTCAAAAACCCCAAACGTGGCAACTGGTTGGTTATTTAAATTACTTTTTGTTGTTTATCTAGTATGATGTTGCTCAATGCCTGTAGGCTAAGTGAGCCTCATCATTAAAATAAAGGAAGGTATTTTGCTTTCAGTACTGACCACATTGATTTTCCAGCCAACTTACAACCAAAGCTTGGTGGAACTAGCCATCTTTTGGTGCAGGTAATACTTGTGTTCAAATTCCAACTTGCCATAATACTCCCTTTTGACCTTGAGTTAGACATACTCTTTTCAAAGCCATATCTATCTTGATGTGTTGCTGTAATGATGAGTTGGAAGAAGGAAGATATACTGTCCTAAATTCCTTGGAGAAAGTACAGGATGAACACATGTTCTGCATATATAGAAACATTTTATGTACAGCTATCATGAATGATTGCTAGACTCTTCCTACATGAATTTGATCAATGTTTTGTAAAAATTAGTTCTTTTCACTAATGGTCACTGTAACATCTCCACAGCCAGTTTTCAGGTAGTAAATGAGGCAAGTCTCTCCTAACCACAGAAGGTTGGAAGAAGAAATGAGAATCTCAGGAAACTATTCTCAAACAAAAGAACAGACAGGCATGGAAAGAAAAGGAGGGACTAAAGTAAAACTTCAAAGTAGAGCAAGAAAATCCTGTCTTTTCATTAAGAAGATTGTCACACATAGATTTACATTGGCCCATTATACATGGAATACTTACCTCAAGCCTCTTAACTGCACAGTGGGCCTACAGTGGAGTCTCCTCTGTTTACACATGAGGAGCCAGCCCACAGCCTCCAGTGCAGCTTTTCTGCCAAACTATACTAGATCTCTGGTTCTCCTGGTTCTCTTAACCCTACCCAGCAGCAGCCTTAAAGGCATAGATCTCATCACACCCAGGACTGTCAGCACTACAGTTGATATTCTCTCCCCCTCCTTCCAGTACTTCCCCCAAGAGGGGAAAGGTGTGCAATGCAATGTGAGGAAGTGGGAAGGCTGGCTGTGGGTGAGGGAAGCTGCCTGGGCCAAAGCTGTGCTCACGGACAAATATGCCCATTCTGGCAGTGAAGCAAATCAAAAGTTGTGCTAAAAGTGGTCTACTTGCTGAGGAAAGAATGGAAACAGGTCTGGGCACCATTTGGTAAAGATACACTGCTGCAACAGGCTGCATTTTTCAGGCTGTGTGATTGTGGTTTGGCAGTTTTTGCTCCTAATGTCTCACTCACATCTATGACTGGCATCTTCAGAGGTAGATCACAGGGAGCCTCACTGCGACAATCCTCCAAAAATGTTCACCACAGATCCAAGCAAAGCATTAAGAGAAAAACCTCCATGGCCACACAACCCAGAAAACAATTTCCTTTGGCTTTCAACTTCATTAATTATTTCCTGTTCTTTCCCATGGTCAGCCATAAAATTCACAGGTCAACAGTTCATTATCAGTTTGGGTGTGGGGGGAGTACTTATTTTCACTTTGCAAGGAAAGCTACTCATTTTTATTTAATTTTTATATCATTATAACACACTAAAATTACATTAATATAAAATAACATACAGTGGCCTTGCTTGCAAAGAGGAAGTAATTAACATAATTGCTAATTAACAAATTATTAATGAATATTGAGGATTGCTATGGAGAGAACAGGAAGTAATTAAAAGAGAAGGAAAAGAGAAGAAAAGAAAATTGCAGCACAAAGCAGAATGTGGACTTTTTTCCAGGTCAAAATATAATAGGGTCTTGATATTGGAAATAGACATCACTAAATTTTATGAACAATATCGTGATATATGAAGTGCCATTTGGCACCTTAGCTTCAATTCTTACCGTGAATATGAGATTACTCTCCCCCCCCCCACAAAGCAGATACTTTTTATGCAGAAAGAGCGGCCGCGATTTTACCGCGGCCGCCATTGCTGGTGGGGAAGGGACAGCCTCCTAGGTGGCTGCCGCCCTCCCCATTGCCTCACGAGCTCTCAACAGCTCGCGAGGTTTGTGGCAGTGACGCCTGGTCCCCTGACGTCACAGTAGGAGGTGGGGTCAGGCAGCCTATTTTAGGCCGGTCTTGGCCTAAACCATCCCCATTTTGCCGGAGCAAACACGTGTGAGCAAACACGTGTGAGCAAGCACGTGTCTAAGCGTGAGGTAAGGGGGACGATCCCATATCAGCCTCGCCATGTGGACTCCAGCTTCACGCTGGCGGTTGGGGCCTCTTCCCCACCTGGGCGGCGATTTGCCGGGCTCACACTTACCGGGAGGGATTCACCGGCGGGGGAGTTCGCTACCGCAGCAGGCCCCTGCACCCGACATGGATTTGCCCCGGCTTCTGCCAATGACTGGCCTGACGTCCCGGCGGGGAAGGCCTCTCCCGGCCCACCGCACCTTACCGCCTTGCTCTTGGAAGGAGAGCCTGTGCGCCGCGGCTGCACACGCCCGCCGCCGGCTTCAGCCGATGGCTGGGTGGGTGGCCCGCCGCACCTTGCTACCTTCCTCCTGTGGGGGGAGGGGGCCCCCGCGCCCCAGCTGCGTGCGCCCGCCGATGGCTGGGCGGGCGGCCCGGCGGGGAGGCCCCTCCCGGCCTGCCGCAATCCGCCGCTTTGCCGTCGTGGGGGGGGGGGCGTGCGCTGCGGGTGCGCCCGCCCGCTGCCGGCTATGCCGATGGGTGGGCGGGCGGCCCGGCGGGGAGGCCTTTCCCAGCCCGCTGCCCCTTCCGCCTTGTTCCTGCGGGGGAGGGGGACCTGTGTCGCGGCCAAGCGCGTCAAGCGGCTTTTTTTGCCGGGCGCCGCTGGCGCCCGGGTGGGAGGGGAACCTCTCCGCCCGCCGCCGCCCGCCCATCGCGGCTTTAGTCTTGCGGGGGGGCGGGGATGCCTTGCCCTGCCCGCCGACTCTGCCGCCGGTTGGGCTGGGCCCTGTCTTCGGGGGTCGGTGCGCCGCGGTGGGGTGGGCCCTCCCTTCCCGCCGCACGCCCCGCCGCCGAACACGGCTTGGTTTCCGCCGGCGGGAGGGGGCCTTGCCCTGCCCGCCGGCTCTGCCGCCGGCCCGACTGGGCCCCGGCTTCGGGGAGGGTTGGGGTGCCGCGGCGGGTTGGCCTTGTCCCGCCTGCCGCGCGATGCAGCCGCTGATCGTGGCTTTTCTACTGCGGGGGAAGGGTCGGCAGGGAGTTCTTTCCCCTGTCTGCCGGCTCTGTCGCTGCGGCGCCTGTTTGGGCCTTCTCTCGCCGGCTGCGCCCCACCACTGATTTACACCCCCACCCCGCTCCGGGCTTGAGCACAGTCTCGCCACTTCATGGAGCCTTTTGCGTGCTTCCCACGCCTTTCATGGTTCCCCTGTTGCTCTGCGCCTTGACCCCTTCTCCTCCAATATGGGAGGGAAAAGGGGGGGGGCTTCTCGCCTGGAACAGGTGGTGGCCACAGGCCCCTCGATTTGGACTTTGCACTGCACACAGGCCCGTGGTCCCCTCAAATGTGGGCGGCGTTGCCCGGCATTTTTAGGGGCTGCTGGGTCGCCTTCATTCAAGCCTCTGAGCTTGCTCACTGTATTGTTTCAGTATTGTTTCCGTGTTATTTCTGTCTTATTCTTGTGTTACAGACTGCGGTTTTATATTTCCAATGGGCATCTTGTAACGTTCTGCTGTTTTTTCCTTTCTATCCCTCCCTGCCGCACTTCAGAACGCTAGTGTTTAGGGTGCCTTTTTTCTTTTCGTTCTCCTGCAGTTGCGTTAAAGCACGGGTTTTTTGTGCCTCGGGTTATTACCATGGCTCCAGCAGCTGGCAAAGGGTCTAAGGCTCCACAAAAGGAGCAGGGGGCCAAGGCGGCCACCAGGGCCAGAAAGGAAAAACCCGCGGAGGCACCCAAGGGTGCCCCAGCCAAAAGGGCCAGGGTTGCTGGCTCAGCACCGGCTACACAGCCTGAGCCAGGCACCTCCTCCAGGAGGACACGAAGGAGCGGACCCCCAGTGGACTCAGCCACTGTCACCACCACCAGTAGGAGACCACCAAGGAAGCAGTCAAACCCCTTACCTGGAGACAGTGAAAGAGCTCAGAGCTCAAAGCGGGCTGGCAGCCGGGCACACTCTTTATCCTCACCTGCCCCTAGGGCTGGCAGTGCTGGCCAAAAACGCAGCCACAAAGGGAAGCAACCAGCCCCCACCAGGCATCGCAACCCCTTAGTGCATATGGGGAATGTTTTCATTCGATCCATGGCCAAATCAATGATGCAGCTATCCAAGAGCAGTGAGTGGTTAGGGGCCCGTGACCAGTCGCCAGATTCTGACTCTCCCAGCACTAGTTTCCATGCGGCCAGGGACTCCAGGGAAGGGGAGGTTTTTCCTATCTCTGACCAGGTTGAAAGCGACCAGACAAGGGAACCCTCTTCGACGGACAGTGAGGAAGAGGAAGACCGGAGACAGCCACGCAGGTCCCAAAAGCGCAAGACCAAACATCGCAGGGGTTCACGGAAACACCGCGACACCTCTTCGTCCAGTGAGTTGTCCTCTGATGAGGACTCTGCGCAGGCGGATGGGTTTTATTGGGTTTCTCGGGAGGGTATCCCCTCGTTGCCTCCTTCCTTGGCGAAACGGCGTGACCTTAGCTTGGGTCTCCCGCAGGATGGGACAGATCATGATTCCGTACTGTCCAATGGCGAGTTGCTCCAGGACCCCCCGGGGTGGCACCTCCCCAAAAAAGTTAAGGAACGAGCACTGGAAGGCTACTATGTCGATATTTTTGACTTTGTAGTCCCCGAAGGGGCCCAAGCGGTTTCTGGGGGATCTGCCAAGAAGGGCTCACGGCCCACTAGGGTGGACCGGACCTTCACCAACTGGCTATCTGGTTTTGGTGAATATGCCATGCTCATTTCGGCAGCATACCCGCTTAGAGCTTGGCAGTTATTGGCCCACTACAATAACGTGATGAGGGCCAGAGCCATTGCTGGAGAGGCCGCTGCAATAGGCTATGATGAAGAGTTTCGTAAAAGTGCCTCCAACACGTTCAAACATTGGCATCTAGTTCATAATAGAGGCGTGGACAATGCTTGTGCAGCCCAATGCCAACCAGCAGCCTTCCAACAAGAAGCGTCCCATTTTCGCGGCACAGGCCGCTTAAGTGTGCTGGGAGTTCAATGGGGCGAAGTGCAACAGGGCAAAATGCAAGTTCGAGCATTCCTGTGAACGGTGTGCTGGTCCCCACCCACGCATCAATTGCCCTAAAGGGAAACCTGCCCAGTCCTTTCGTGGTGCCCGGCCCACCGCCAGCCCCAGCAGCAGAAAAGACGGAGGGTCGGGGAATCCCGGGGCCACCACCTCTGCCTGAGGCAGAGGAAAATCGGGACCTCACCCGCCTGGCCGCCTCTCCGGTGAAGGTCTCTGCCCTGTTCCCATTACTCCAGGCTTACCCAAGGAGGCAGGCAGCTCATTTCTTGTTAGATGGATTCACCAAGGGTTTTAGAATTCCTTACGCAGGCCCGAGGGTGCCCACAGACTGCGGGAACCTGAAGTCGGCCAGGGACCTGCCCAGGGTGGTTGAACAAAAAATTAACAAGGAAGTTCAAGCAGGCAGGGTAGCTGGCCCCTTCTCATCCCCTCCCCTACACAACCTCCGGGTGTCCCCTCTAGGGGTGGTTCCGAAAAAGACGCCGGGGGAGTTTAGGTTGATACACAACCTTTCCTACCCCAGGGGCTCTTCGGTGAACGATGGCATCGACCCGGATGTCAGCTCTGTCAAGTACGCCTCTTTAGATCAAGCTGTAGCCCTGATCCGTTCATGTGGCCCTGGGGCTCAGATGGCGAAGTGTGACATTCAGTCTGCCTTTCGCCTGCTGCCCATTCATCCCGATGACTTCTGTTTGCTGGGTTTTAAGTTTCAGGGCCAATGGTTCGTGGATAAGTCCATGCCGATGGGCTGCTCTGTGTCATGTGCGGCTTTCGAGACGTTCAGCACATTCATCGAATGGGCTGCCAAAGGCCGGGCCTCCTCTCCCCACATAACGCACTACTTGGATGATTTTTTAATCATAGGTAAAGCCGGCACACCTGAATGCGCAGACAGGCTGAGGGCCTTTACACAGCTGGCGGCAGATCTGGGCATTCCTTTGGCAAATGAGAAGACAGAGGGCCCCACTTCCTCGTTGGTCTTTTTAGGTATCACGCTGGACACCGTGAGGGGTTCTTCCAGCCTGCCGCCAGACAAGATGAACAGGATGCTTGATTTATTGCAGGATTTTTTACAGCGCAGCAAATGTACCCTTAAAGAGATGCAGGTGGTCCTCGGGCACCTGAATTTTGCATGCCGGGTGGTGTCACCAGGCCGCCCTTTCTGTGCACGTCTATCCCAAGCGATGAGGGGAGTTAAGGCCCCTCATCACTACATCCGTTTGACCAAAGGCATTAAGGCAGACTTGGCAATCTGGGTGGAGTTTTTGAAGCATTTTAATGGAACATCTTTATGGCAACTCCCCTTGGATGCAATCGCTCTGCCCCTGCAGGTTCACTCTGATCTCTCGGGAAGTTTGGGTTTGGGGTCTCTTTTTCAGGGTCGATGGTGCGCCCAGCGATGGCCAGTGGAATGGGAAGCTACTGGAATCTTGAGAGATTTAACTTTCTTTGGAATTCTTTCCCATTTTAGTGGCCGTGGCATTTGTGGGAGGCTGGTCGGTTCAGGGACCGCAGCACTCTGTTTTGAATGCGATAACACAGCAGTGGCAACCGGGTAATCAACAAACAGTCTTCCCGTTCGAGCGGGTCATGCTTGGTGCGGAGGTTTGTGGCCACCTTGTTTGCTTAACAACATCTCCTTTCAGCTAGGTGCATGTGCGGGAGTGGACAACAACATTGCTGATGCCCTCTCCAGATTCCAAATTGATAAATTCGGGCATTGGCTCCTAATGGGCGCTGTTAACCTGATTTCTTCCCCAGGATCTGTGGAGTCTTGGCAAGGATTAGTGGCCCTAGGCATCAGGGAATCTCTTTGGCACCAGCGACACGTCATGCTTACCAGAGGGGTTTGGCGGACTTCTTGGAATTCCACTCGGCTTCAGCAGGCCGGCACAAGTCACCTTTCAAAGAGGAGGTCATACTGCGATATCTGGCTCACCTACAGAGCACAGGACGGCTCTATTAATGACTTCAAGTGTTTTTCTCTGGCGGTATCATTCCACTGCAAAAAACCTCTGCCACCTGACCCCCCCCTCCCCGCTTTGTAGCCCGCCAGGCCATCAAAGGGTGGGTTAGGAATGGCCCCACGCAGCAGGATGGCCGGGCTACCAGCTCTCGCTTTCACCCTGCTTCGCCAGCTCATGGACACCCTCCCCCAAGTTTGCAGGTCTCGTTTTGAAACCTTACTTTTCAGGACGGCCTTCTCATTAGCGTTCTTTGGGGCCTTTAGAGTAGCGAAGCTAGTCTCAGCATCACGCCGGACACTTCAGCCAGGGCTCTAGTGCACGGGCTATTATCAGCATTAGAGACCACAGGCCTTATATATACACCTCGCCAGTCAAAACTGATCCAGCGGGCTAAGGGGCGTCTATAATCATCCTGTTCAGCACTGGCCTTCCCCGTCTGTCACATTGATCGGAGGCATACCTAGTGGCCCTCGCCCTGACATCCTGGCCCACTGCTCATCCATTGCTGATGGGGCCTGCTTGTCACGTTACCAGCTGGCCAGTGTGTTCCATTTGTACCTTTAAGAGCCTCCCACCTTCCCCACAGGTCACTTTGGCCTACATTCATTCAGAATCGAGCAGCTGCCCACCGCTGCATCTTTGAAGCTGGCCAGTTCAGCACATCCAGTCATTGGGCAGGTGGGCGCATCCTCCGTGATACAAGACTTACATCAGGCCCTTCATGGCACTCGTGATTTTCTCCTGTCTCTCAGTTTCCACAGGTACCCGCATATATGGATTCATCCCGGACACAGCATCGCCCACTGGGCATCTCAAGCTTCTGGCGCCAAAATCTGGTGGTGGGATGGAACCTGGGTCTCCCCATGGGAAACAGGGTTTCTGTGGTTCAAGGCCACAGAGGTGGGCGCGGTTGGGATTCCCTTCTGCCCATGCTACTGGACAAGGTGGATGCAGCCTGGGAGTCTGGGCAGATGCTCTCATCATTCATCTCGGCGAAAATGACTTACCTGCTTGCAAGCGTATTACACTACTTCACAGGATCCGGGAAGATTTGGGACGGATTTTCAGGATGCTACCTGGGACCAGGATCTTTGGTCCAAGCTGCTGGAGAGACGCTGCTGGTGGGGCCGCTTCCCCAAACAGGTGGACTCAGCCAGAATCAACACCTGTCAGCATGGTTTCAAGTTTTGTTCAGGACTAAAAGGGGGCCATTGCATTGCTCACTGGGAAATTTCAAGATAAACTGTGCCCCCCCTTTTATAGGGATGACGAGTGCACCCTATCTTCCTGGGTATGGACCATTGGCTGCATAGGCATCGCTGCGGTGATTTATTGTGATTGGCCCAAGGTATAGGGAGGCGCATGGCGGAGCTGGAGCCCAGCTCTTGGCGGATTAGCAGCATGGGGAGACCCGATCTTAGTTTGGGGACAGCGGGCAAAATGCCCACTTTTTGGGAACCTCCTTAGGAGGTTATTAGGGGTGGAGTAAAAGCCGTATGGGTAACCTGCCTAGCAGACGTGGAAGGCTTATATGGCTGGCACCCTGGCAGCAAAGAGTCTTCTAGGAAGTGGCAACTACCCATCTGGAATCTCTACAGCTGCTCCGAAGCGCGGTGTTAATTTTTCATCGGCAAGCTGTTGAGAAAAAATTTAGGTGACTGAGGGGACAGCACTCATGCTGCCCAGCACACATGTCATAAGATCAGACCCCCATGCTGCGCCTTACGCTTTGTTTTGCCTTGAACCAATTTTGTTAATAAAATAACTTTTACCACACACAAAGTGATGTTGTATTTCACATTTATTTCAAGGAAGGGCTAGGAGGCTTATTAGATACTTTCCCTCCAAACAGTAAAGGTGCGCCGTCACATTTTACCATGACCGCCATTGTTGGTGGGGAAGGGACAGTACTCCTAGGTGGCTGCTACGCCCTCCCATTGCCCTCACGAAAGCTCTCAACTTGGCTCAAGCGAGGGAGTTTGTGGCAGTGACGCCTGGTCCCCTGATCGCCACAGTAGGAGGTGGGGTCAGGCAGCCTATTTTAGGCCGGTTCTGGTCTAAACCATCCCATTTTGCCGAGTTAAAACACGCGTGTCCCACCCACCTCTCCCGGTTTTGACGTTTTGTTAATGCATGCATACTTTGTTGTAGGGTTGGCGGATTGCGCTTGGGAGACTGATCTTTAGCTTGGGAGACAGGCGGGCAAAAAATGCCCATTCTTGCAGGAACCTCCTTAGGAGGTTAGGGGTGGAGCAAGCCAAGGGGTAACCTGCCCAGACGTGGGCTTATATGGCTGGCACCCCTGGCAGCAAAGAGTCTTCAGGAAGTGGCAACCGCCCATCTGGAATCTCACAGCTGCTCCAGCGTGTGTTAATTTTTCATCGGCAAGCGTGCTGAGAAAAATTTAGGTGACTGGGGGACAGCACTCATGCTGCCCAGCACACATGTCATAAGATCAGACCCCCATGCTGCGCCTTACGCTTTGTTTTGCCTTGAACCAATTTTGTTAATAAAATAACTTTTACCACACACAAAGTGATGTTGTATTTCACATTTATTTCATGAAGGGCTAGGAGGGTTATTAGATACTTCCCTCAAACAGCAAAAGCAGATGGCACTGACTTTACAATGACCCTCCTAGAACAAGGAATAGTATAAAGTTGTTTTAATTGCATAGCAATCAATATACGATAAATAATATGGACTACTAGAGAAGGAAATTAGTACTTTTATTTTTTATACTACTTTGCATCATAGCTATTCACTAGTAGTACAGGATCACCCTGTTTCGAATTTGTAAAAGGCAAGGTTAGCTTTTTAAACTGCTCCCCCAAGACCATAATAAGCCAAGGGTGAGATAATGACTCACCAAGTGGCATTGCAGTGCTAAACATAATTATAGCCTCCTAAGTCCATTGAAACCAGTGGGCTTCTAAGGATGTAATACTGCTTGGGAATGCACCATTACATTTCACAATGCTTTCTGTAAACTAAGAAGTCATGCTTTTTTAAGTGACTATGGCCCTCTCCGCACATGCAGAATAAGGCACTTTGAATCCATTTTCACAATTGTTTGAAAGTGGATTTTGCTATTCTGCACAGTAAAATCCAGCTGCAAAGTTCATTGAAAGTGGATTGGAAGTGCATTATTCTGTACGTGAGGAAGGGGCCTCAGGTATATCACCAATCCAGCAAAGACACCTTTAACTTTCTCAATGTAAAATGTCCATAAACTCATAAAAATTATAGATAATGTGGATTAGTGGTTAAGGTATCAGAAACCCAAGTTCAACTCCCCACTTGCATCATAGAAGCTTGCTGGGTGACCTTAGGCCAGTCACACACTCTCAGCCCTGACCCTGTCTGTTATTTGAATGAGAGACCATTAAGGAATACCAGAGTTGTGATGCAGAGGCAGACAATGGCAAACCATCTCCAAGTGTTTCTTGCTGTGGAAACCTATGGAGTTGGCATGTCAGCTGTGACTTGACAGAAAAACAACAACAAATGGAATTGATCAGTGCTCCTGGTATAAAAAAATATCTGTCAAGCTGGAATAAACTTCAGTTATTGCTGCTGGAGAGAATTTCTGTGATTAAGATGAATGCACTCCCAAGAATGTTATTTTTGTTACAAACAATACTGATATTCCATTTAAACAGTGGCAGAAGGGTATATTAAATTTTGTCTAGCAAGAAAAAAAACCTTAGGTTAAATATAAAATATTTCAGGATGCAAAATAAAGAGAATGTCTAGGTTTACCTGATCTGAAATTATTTTTTGTGGCTTGTTTGGAAATTGCTTGATCGAGAAGGCCATGATTTGAGATATGAATGGCAGGCCTATCTATGACATGATAAAGTTAAAGTTAATAAATATTTTAATAATCATTAATAAAGTTAATAAATATTTTAATAATCATTAGCCATGCCATTGAGAATATGGGACAAGTTTAAATCTAGACTATGTCAAAAAATGCCAAGGTGGCTCTTACCACAAGCATTATTTAGACATGAAATTATGTTTGAAAATAGGTGGATAACATATGACATTTGAGTCTTTTCACAAGGAGAATGAAAATTTAAATCAAGAGATCAATTATTAGCAAAAAGAAATACTTTTAATTAGTTTTTTTTTCCTGGCCAATTACTAGAAAGATATAAAATAGATAAAATATCCTATGGTTTTGAAGAATCTAAAATTGAATTTGAAGTGGAACTATGTATGAATGGCAATCATGTTGTAACTAAAATGTACAAACTCCTGTTGAGATTTGAAATAGAAAGATCATATGACGAAATGAACCATTAACTTTGGACATAATATACAAATGGAACAATCAGAAAGTATGTGGTTAAAGTTCCTGTCTAACAGAGAGCTTCTTTGCAATCACGTATCATTGATATTTGTCACCAGAGAAACTTTTTAAAAAAGATATATAAATGGTTTGCGTGTGTGTTGGAAATGTGATCATCATGAAAGGACACTTTTAACATTTATGGTGGACTTGTAACAAAGATTAAATTTTTTTGGATATACCGTAAATACATTTAACAGTTCAGAAGATCTTAAAGACTAATATACAAATGAAACCAGAGACTATTCTTTTTGCTCTTGTGGACAGACAGATGGGGGAAAAGGGATTTTGTTTTTATACATCATATCAACAGCAAAAATATTATATGTGGAAAAATATACCTACAACAGAAGAATGGCTTGTGAAGTTGTGAAGTTTTTGAAACTGATGAAGATGGCTAAATACTTCTTTGATTAGAGAAAAGAACTTATTTAAATTCATTGATAATTGGAAACATTTGTTAGACTTTTTTCATAAAACAAAAAAAGTGAATTGATGAGTTGTGGATTTGATGACTAGAAGAGCAAGAAAATATAAGTAATAGAGAAAATGTGATGCTTATTAGTAGTAATAATAAACCAGCTAAAGAACTGGCACCTATGAAATCAACCAAAATAATAATAAGAATTAATTTTATTATTGTAACTAGAGAGTAACTAGCAAACTTGTGCTTATATTTGGTGCAGACTAAATCAAGGCCCCCCTCTTTCCTTTTGTTATGTGTATTTTTCAGGTCCCCCCCTTTTTGTTTTTTAAAGTCTTAATAATATGTCTTTATAATGTCTTTAAAGTCCTAATAATAAAAAGTTCAAGTAGGGTTAGAAACATTATTTGTTTCATCACATTGCTTAGGACTGTAATTAAAAGAGTCATAGGAGGAGGGGAGGAATCAGGTGCTGCTTCACCTCTGATAGCAGAAGCCCAATCCAAAGCAAGTCTAACGGTGCGTTCAAGAAATGTTTCAAACACAAGGAGGGAGGAAGACACAGATATACACTCAATTTTGTCAGTGCTTGTGGCTGAAAGGGGAAATAGGAAGATGCATGGACAGAGCATAAGTTCAACTGGTAAGGAACAGCCAGGAGTAGAAACTGCCAGCCAGCTTGACAGGAAATGAGAAGGAAGGAGACAGGTGGAAGAGTGGACTTGAAGGTGGTCCCACCTTCAAAATATTGCAATGTCTTGTTTGCCACTGGATTTTAGCCCTCCTCTTCTCCTGTGGCTCTTTTAATTACACGAAGAGCCATGAAGAAGTTCAGGAGGGGAAGAATCTCCTTAGAAATCCATTAGAAATCTGATGGTTTGCATTGTTCCAAAACTGCTTGGAAGCTTTGGTGTCAATTATGGGGAAGTCCAAACAAGACGTTAAAATAACCCCAATCTATGACTAGATATGAAATAAAACACTGAAGAAGATATGCGAAAGTGCAGCTAAACGTGTGTTGCATTCTGTGAAACTTGATTGATTTCATTGACCAATACTTGTTGCACCTCCCTATGTGGAATGAAGCGGGAGCTGGCAATTCATTAGAAGGCAATTGAATGACAAAAGTCTGATTGTTGAGCTGGCATTTCAATACAAGGCAGTTGAAAAGACAAAAGACTGATTGCTTATTGTTGGGAAGTCACAACCTGATCCACAGGACAGTGTAAAGGTGGACTTTTGACTGCTCATACAGGATAATTGCACTGAATATAAGGACTAATCCTTTCCTGTGAACTAAACATATGAGTGGTACCATATCCTTTATATGCATGATATAGATCTTTATATATTATATATATTATATTAATTATATTAAGTGGTTTTATTATATTTATTGTTTTATGTGAGTGTGAATTGTTTTATGTGCATGTACACCGCCCTGAGCCCTTCGGGGGTAGGGAGGTTTAGAAGTGGAATGAAATAAATATTAGGATAATTGTTAGATATGCTATAAGAATTAGATATGCTATAAGCTAATGACTGGTGTTAGTTCACGTAATAGATATTTATACAAGCATACATAAATGTGATAATAAGTTATACTATTGTGATTGTGTTTGGTGTGCAACGTTATTCTCTCACGCTTGACATACTGTCGTTGCGCATGGATTCATTTTGTTTCGAACAATGGGATGTGGACATCAGAGATTTGAAACAGGAACTGCAGCAGACTACTGACAGGTTATGCAACCTTCTATTGCCACTATCCTCATAAGTTACATGAGTTCAGCTATGGATATACACATGTGTTCTTGGCTGTTTCTGGTTGTTTTTGTATGTTGTCATTGCGAGGTTTTTCATTTCATCCATTTTTATTGTTAGTGATCCCAATGTATGTGTCTTTTGATGCCCTTTTACACCACTGCATGTCATTTATAGGAGGGAATGAGTTATGGTATAGCCAGATCTCATCATACCATGTGAAGGGAGGTGTTCCAACTAAAGGCAATTCAACCCCTGAGAGTGCCCTAGTCAACTCCCCCCCCCACATACACACACCAGCATCCAATCAGATGCCAGCTTTGCTCCACAGCAGCCCCAGCTTCCAGGTTTCACAACCATGGAGCGGAGGGGCACCCAGCCAATAGAGCTTTTGCCTTCTTTACTAGCAGTGTGCTCCTTGCACCAGGGGCGTAACGAGGCAGCCCTGGGCAAACTGTAGCCCTGGGCAAAACCTGAGTTGGATGCCCCCCCCCCCATGGGCGGCCACTCCACCATTACCAAATTTTTTTTGCACCAGGACATTGGTGCCTGCAGGGGGTGCATTTTAGACATATCAGCACCAACATTTCAGCATATCATCAGGAGACTGTCCTTATGCTACCTCCCAAGTTTGGTGAGGTTTGGTTCAGGGGGTCCAAAGTTATGGACCCTCAAAACTGTAGCCCCCCTCTCCTATTAGCTCCCATTGGAAACAATGGGGGATAGGGGCACCCCCTTTGGGAGTCCATAACTTTGGACTCCCTGAACCAAACCTCACCAAACTTGGGGGGGTAGCATAAGGACAGTCTCCTGATGATACGCTGAAATTTTGGTGCCACTAGCCTAAAAACTGCGCCCCCTGCAGGCCAAAAATGGAAAACCACTAAAATACCCAAAAACGAACCCAGCATTTTGATGCCCCCCACAAGGTGATGCCCTGGGCAGATGCCCACCTTGCCCAATGGGCATTACGCCAGTGCCTTGCACCACCAGAAGGGGCAAACAAGTCAACACTGCCCACTGCCCACTGCCCATACCATAGCACATTCCCTCCCCCAGCGTGGATTGGACTGCCTGAGGCTTAATCAAAAATTTCAAGAAAAAATGGATTTTTAAAAAAATTTAAGAATAATTAAAATACGGAAATGGTTGAAGTGTGATATATAAATTATTATTAATCCACTTAGGTTTTCATATTGTTATATTTTCAGTTTACTACAATTTGCATAGTGTTGAAAAGGGTATAAAATCTGTTAAACATTTTTTTATTTAAAAAACACCATTTGTAGAGGTATGGCTCTCTTACTATTTAGAATTGTCTCCCGGCTAAGATCTTTTACTTGCTTTTTGTCAGAATTTTCTGTCTGTAATTTTGAAATTAAAGAATTTTTAAAATGGGGCTCTTTCGCTGGAATAGTGGGTTTGCAAAATTTGATAACACCCCTAAGTTTTAACTTGCATATGTAAACATCTGAAGTTTCATGAAACTCTGGCCAGTTATCCACTGCATGAGTTTTCCCGCTTTTGCCCTGCTCTGGTGTGAAAAGTCATGCCTGCTAGAATTGGTCTTGCTTTCCTCATGGAAAACAAGAAGCACACGTGGAGCAAGAGGAACTGCATCAGGACAAGAAATCTTGCCTGACGCACCTCCTCTCTCGGTGTGCAGCAAAGAAGAAGCACTTTAGGACAGGATTTCTTGCCCAGACATGCTTCCGGTCTCATTGGACACCAGAGAACCGGTGGGTAATCGGCCTCTATGGACTTTTATTTCTCACTTTCTTTCCCTGAGGCTGGATTATAAATATATACCATATCTGAATAACAGGTATAAATATATAGACTAAAACTTACCTGCAGACATTAATGTGTTTATTTTTAGATGCTTAAGAAATGCCTGAATGGAGCTTTATCAGATTGTTTTACAATTAGATGGCTCCCTTGCAGTTATCTTTCCTCTTCTCACTTTTAGTTGTTATCAATATTCTATTCAGTGTCTTGTCATCAAAGCCATACTTTATTTATCCTCATCAAGCCATTGCCTAAGCCATTTAATGACTAAACGCTCGATATTGAACTGTTCTCCCATTATGTCATCTCCTTCTCTGTGTAAATTATCACTTGCAATGACTCTTTTTCTCGCTGTCTGGCATTTGGTTTCTGAACTAAGCTCTCATAACAAGTCTGGATTTTTAAGAACTGAAATCAGATAAAATGCCAAGACAATACCCCTGCTGACTACTAATGATCTGAGATTTTAATTTTTTCATTGATTTTTTTAAAGGACATAATCAAACTGGAGAGGAATCTGGCTTTATGTTTAAACCAGTTTGAAACTTTATGCATTTTCCTGTAAAGGATTTGAACAGAATAGAGAGAAAAATAGAAATTGCCATACATACCACGAAGGGCATCAACTATATCATGATATGGTTGGATTCAAAGACATCACATGACCAGTTCAACACAAAATTAAGGGTCACTTCACACAATGACAAACGAGCCCAAGTATTCAGCAAAGATACAGTGTGTTCTTGCCACTGGTTGTGCTGACCACTGTGCCCTGTGCCCAAGAACATTTCTAGCACATAATGATGACTACATCTAAATCAATAATAGGATTTTATACCTGCAGTATCTCCTGCCAGCTAAGTTGTGAATCAGCCTTCAGAAAAACAATCTCATTTCTGTAGCCTTCCCTGATTGTCTCTGATAAAGGCAGAAAAACAGAAGAGATTATTATACCGCTCTTTAGATGTTACAGTGTTCCAGAGGCCTGCCAGATGCATGAATTGGGAGCAAGGACAACCATGATCTTCCTGACACATGCTGTCACCAAGTCGTCTGAAAGGGGTAACGCATAGATTTTGCCCATCTTTACTGTTTCTGTACATGCAACACTATATCCTGATTTTTCAGGGTTTTTGTTCATGTCTACAAAAGCTGAAAATCCCTGTGCTACTCTTTTCAGATGACTGTGCCCTTTTAGGCAACTGAGCATATTGAAAGAATCTCTGGCTGAGAAAATTCATTGGTAGCCATAGTAAAGTCATATACTGAACAAAAAACAGAGGCTATTAAACGGTTGCCAATATCAGACACACTGAAAAACTAAACTGTTTTGTTCATTTGTTTATTTACACTAAGGCCAGATGCTCTAAGTCTCTCTCTCTGTGTGTGTATAAAACCCAGACTTTTCAGCTCGTTTCCAGCATATGTGGTGTCAATGCTCTATCATAGCCAACATAATTAAGAAGCCAAGTGATTATCTTCATCCTCAGTGCTATATAAATGAAAAAATGTCAGGATGAATTACTGCTGGTTTCAGGTTCCCAAACCTGGAACTGGCATTCACATGGGGAGTGGGCCACCTCATGCCACTTTCCACATGGGGAGTGGACCACCTAATGCCACTTGCCACTAGCCTCCAATCAGAAGCGTAGCTGGGTAGGAGTGCATCCTGGACACACTCCATGTTTTCCACCCACCACAGCACTCCCTGCACCCTCTCCCCCTCTCCTCATGCCCCCTGACTTACCTCCAGCCGGAGGAAAACAACTTTCTGCTGGCTAAAAATGGGCCGAGCTGGTTGAGTGGGGCCAGGTCTAGTGAGGTGGGGCAGGGTGGGGGAAGGGGGTCAGGGTCAAGGGTGATTTTCACACCCCCAAGGGCATGCCCGGTGCAACGCGCACCCCCCATCCCCTTGTAGTTTTGCCACTGCCTCTAGTTTGCCCTCTCCACTGGGTCCAATACACACTGCCATGCAAAAATGACTGCCAATAGCCACTTTTTCTTTTTAGTCCCTGTCATTGCTCATTCTTTTTGTGAGGGTTATTTAAGCAAATAAGCTTGTTCTATTAATTCTGTTCCTACTGAAGTGGACCACATTTCACCTCAGCTTCAGCCAGGGACCAAAAGCTGGTATCACAATTCTTGGCAAGGTTCTTCTACTTTCACACAGATATAAATTAAAGGTTTGTGTTTGAACAAAGATTACAGGAGCAGATTGTCATGAAGTCTATGCAGACGTGCCTTGGTGCATACAAGTGAGCAGCAGGAAATTCTGGTTGCTCTTCAGCTGAACATTATTTCACAATAGGCAAGAGTACAAGAATGGGCAAGAGAAGGCAATGTCTTTCATCTTATGGAATATTCAGAAATTCTGATCATGTACAAAGTATTCCCAAGTATGTGCATTAATTTCTTTCTTTTTCAAGAGGTTAGAAGTTTAATGAGGTTATATAATTTAATTAAGAAATAATAGTGAATTACATTACACCAAGAAAAAAAGTTAGTGCAAGAAGGGTTTTTAGTAACAGTAGCAGTGGGATCAGCGGTAGCAGTTTAGTAGTTTTTAATAGTTTATCTGTTTTTTCTTAAGATAGAAGTGGTTGCATTTTTCCCTCTAGTTATTATCTGCTCTGAACCGCTAGGGACAGGGTCACTAAAATCCAAATAAATGAATACTAAAAGGGAAGAATTTGTGTAATACATTCCTGAGACAACATGGGTACCGTGCTTCTTTATGAAGGTAATAATGTAGTTACTATAATGACCATGCCCTCTCTATTAGAAACACCTCTCTGTGTTTGTGTGTCTCACCTTGTTCACGTTATAGAGAATGCAGTTAAGACCTACATATATGTGCATATATGTACAGATCCTTGTTTGTAAAAAATAGCCAAGTCATGTTCATTTGATTAGTGAAACTGGGGGAAGAGCTGGTAAATGTGGGGTTTCAATCACGCATTCAGATGTACATTATTTATTTTATTTATTTATTTATAATCAAATTTATATACCGCCCCTCCCCCAAAGGGCTCTGGGCAGTAAACAACACAATATAACAGCAATGACATTAAAATCCCAGTTAAAACAGCGAATTAAATAAATAAAGTTACAGCGGCATCCAACAAAACTTCATTAGTTGAATGTAACATGAAAATAATTCAACACATTTATAAAGAACAATCAAATGTACACTGTACAATTCCAGTGCATTAACTGATAACTGATAACTATGACAAGGAAAATTTAAAATACACTTAACCCGTTAGAAAATTACCTTTTTACTTTTAGCATGAATCTCCATTTAAAAAAAAACCAGTTAAACACAAGGCAATTTCATACCAATACAGAAATCAGTCTAGTCCCTCAGTTGTTCTGAATTTATTTTTAAAAACTTAGATAGAAGATTCCAGTAAAAATAAAATCAAGGTACAGCTGATTAAAACAGTTGGAAACAGAAGTGCCATTTCAGGTTCAAAGGCATGTTCCAATACCCAGTCCAAAGCTGCAACCCTTCTGCATGTCAGCCACAATCCAGCACATATACACTGAAAGTAGAAAGGGCTTAATTGAAATTCTTTTGGCCTCCCTTGAAATCCCTCAGATGTCATGCCTGAGGAGGTACTTCCACATTCACTTTGTATTTTGCTTTTGGTGAAATTTCAGTGGCAATTCTAGTGGGCTTGCTTAGGAGATGGTTCTGCCCCATGAGAAAACTCACTTCTGTCTGTTGAATTCATTTGTATGCATCACTTCCTCTATTACTAAAGTGGATGTCATTTGTGTGGACATGCTGAGCACTGAGATAGCATCAGGGACAAGATCAGAAACCAACTTCTCCCTTCCATAAGATCCTTCAAAGTGTGAGGGACATACTGGTTCAAAGTACAGCATGGGGAAGAATTATGTTCAGAGGAATCACAAGTGAATGTCTGCATTCTCTAAGACTATTCATTATTTAGTCTAGACTCACCATAGCCCCTGTGCATCTGCAGAATCCACTGCAGTAGTTGCCCCCAAACCAGCTCTATGCTTCTCAGGCACTTGAACAGAAAGAGGATCACTAAAGCAAAAAGCGCACAGAAAGCAAACAAAGTGTGGATTGACAGTACTACTTGAAAGCACATTTTGATATGCATCCAATTTATACCTGCAGTTCCTGATCCATTCAGTGATATGCACATAGAATTAAGGCTGCTTCTCTGCACAGGTCTCTTTGCTTCGATTAGGGCAAGGAAACATGCAGTCCAATCCAGAGCCCCAGGAAACTGAGGACGGAGCCACTGCAGTACTGCCACCTCCACAGGGCTTTCTGGACCCTCCCCCCGCTGTAAGTCCAAGCCGCAGGCTGAGGTATAACTGGCCACAAAGCTGGGGGTGAAAGCTAATGTTGTCTCTGCCTTTGGGAATGCCTTCATCATGCCCCTGCTGTGCCAATGGGACCAGTGGTGGTGCAGGAGAGCTGATGTGACACCCAGTGCCATGTCCGGGCATCCAAGAGGTCTGCAACATCTGCCCACCAGTGTGTTTGCCCTTCCACTAGGGCAGGGGTGGGCAACTATGGGCCTCCAGATGTTTGTGGACTACAATTCCCATCAGCCCCTGCCAGAATAGCCAATTGACCATGCTGGCAGGGGCTGATGGGAATTGTAGTCCACAAACATCTGGAGGGCCATAGTTGCCCACCCCTGCACTAGGGTAAGTGCCTCAGGGAGGGCAAATTCACCAGCACGGGTCCCCGCTGCCTCTGCAAAATGCCTCCTTCCCCAGATTTGGTTGATAAGGTTGAAAAGAATGACAATTTGCTCTTTTTGCCCTGCTCTTCTTTTTTTCCTCTGGGAAGCAATTTGATGTCCGAAAACAAAATGTAACAGTAAACACATTTTGTTCTGTTTTTTATATACAACTTTTTTTTTGTATCTCACTCTTAACTAGCTGATTCTCAGCAATGCCCCCATATTACAATTGCATCTTGTGAGTGCCCTCTGGATGCAGTTGGGTTATTCTGGGGCAGCTGCCTGGTTCCTCAAAGCAGAGCATTGTGGTTTTCAGATTCTTCAGAAAGATATATTGTCAATGCTGCCCAAGAGAGATGCAGACCCAAAGGACTATCATTAATACAATTAGTGTTGCATTTTCCCTTGTCACGGGGACCACTTATTGCAACCCTTGCTCCATTATTAATGAGCCATTCTTTCATTTTAGCTGAGCTCAAGAAACAGCATCCATTCTAGCAGCAGGCCATTTTTTGCTGAGGAATGCCAATTATCTGCAGTGTCTGTTTGTTCCATAAGCTAGGCTTAGTTTATATACTAATCCCTTCCAGTGTATTTGTGGGGGCATCATATCTGTATATAGGGTGTCACATGTGATAAGCATGCCTGCATTAGAGATTGTGAGAATTTCACAGGAAACCTTGACATTTGGCAAACTGTTGAATTCACCTTGTGGTGATCAGAGACTGGAGTGGGTGTGCCCTCCAGCCTTCACCTTTCTTTAGTGTGCCCATCTCAGCACAGGAAGGGGGACTTACAACCCCCTTAAACATCTCTCCCCAGCCTCATTCTGACTGGTTAGGTGTGGCTGAGCCTGTTCTTCCAGACTGACATGGAATTGTGCATAATCAAGGCCTACCTGGAAGCAGGTTACCTCAGCCTCTACTAATGTCTTCTAATTAGAGGTAGGCAGTGGTGGGATTCAACTAATTTAACAACTGGTACCGGAAATCGGATTCAAACAGTTTAACAATTGGTTGTTTACAAGCACCATTTTAACAACCGGCTCTGCTGAAGTGAGTGCAAACCTGCTGAATCCCATCACTGGAGATAGGTACAAGCTCACTCCCAGTTTTTGAGCCAATCGACCTATGGGTGTGTTTCCCCCCCTCACCTGTCTGACCAGAATTGCTCCCAGGAAATTACTAGCCCTTTTTGTGGCTCTTGCCCCTAACATACTCCAGCCTCCCTGGCCTGTGATGGCTGGGTCAACCTCGCCAGCTGTCCCTGGGCGTGCTGGCAAGACGTCCTCCTTGCTCCCTCTGCCCCAGGCTGCTCTTGGCAAGGGGGTCCATGCTAAGCCTGCCCACTTTTTCTGGCTGCTTCCATCACTTGGCTGCTGCTGCAACCCACCAGCACTACTCTGCCAAACCATTTGGATATGGGAAGGGTTTACCCTGTCAGTAATGGTACAGCTGCCTGGCCTGGTTCTGGTGCCCTCACATCACTGCCAGGTGGGGGCAAGAGATCTGCTGGAATGACAACTGATCTCCAGACTACAAAAAAGGTTTAAATTAATTATTTAGTCATTTAAAACATGTATTCTATTTCCCTTGAAGAAATTGGCTGCTTTGGAAGGTGAACTTCATGACCTTATCTTGACATAATTAAACGCAGGTTGCTAGACAATGAATTTCAAGAATTTAGCTGTCAAACCAAGAATCATGTCTGTGTGAGACCAGGGAGGATGTGATGTGGACAACTACTGACGACTTAGCTCTCTCACCTGACTGACCCTCAATTATGCAGGGCATACATATTCATGAAATTCAATGTGATACCCTTGGTTATACTATGTGGAAGATTCCAGGAAACACCACTCCCAACTAGATTATGCACCTGTGGATAGAGCTATGTGGAATCGGTTTATATATATCATTTTGCACAGCTCCTTTAATCAGATAATTCAACCCAAGTTTATTAGTAGGGAGTAGCAATCAAACAAGAGTAAGATAACCTTCCTTATCAGGATAGGCAGGGATATAATTGATTTAGTTGCCAGTTTCTGCAGAAAACAATGAGGATTCCTGAATGTTATATAACACCATTTTAACTGTTAAATATGGGTGTCACACTGTGGTTTTATATTTCTGTATTCTTTTGCAACCCCTTTTATATGCCAGTAAAAGTTTTTGAATTTTTAAACACATGGCATTATCCCCTACCAAGATTTTTCCCCTTCCTGAACCCCATGCTCCTGGGCTCCACCCTCAAATCTCCAGGTATCTCAGAACCCAGAGCTGGCAGCCCAACACACCATATCCTCCTGGCCAGCCCCTAGAGCTACAGGTAATTGCAGGGAGGGCTTTGCCAACCCCAGGTGCAAAAATATCACTGGATTTTCATGATCAGACTATGAGCTGATCATGATCAAGGATATGTTCAGGTTGCACTGAACAACTTAAGCAAGTGCCAAACAAGTTTTCAGTCAGTCTTTTCAGACTTTTAGTCAGAAGTTGCCTCAAAGCTGATCAAGTGATCACCTTGCAGTTGGGCCCTGACCTCTCAAAACGTCCTTGTACCCTAGCCCTGTTGGGAAACCTTAGGAAGGGGATGATCAGAAGCTGACTCCCAGCTGGTGGGCAATCAACTGGGAATGGGCTTTTCAACCACCACCACCACCACCCCTGAGTAAATTGCTACATCATTGCAAAAAGAACAGGGGAAGCAGTTTGTTTCTGAGCATCCACTGCAAAGGGGAGAGGAGAACGGTATGGTTTATCTCCTTTGGTCTGTGGTTCGAAGAAGAAGAAGTAGTAGTAGTAGTAGTAGTAGTAGTAGTAGTAGTTTGGATTTATACCCCACCTTTCTCTCCTGTAAGGAGTCTCAAAGTGGCTTACAAACTCCTTCCCTTACTCTCGCCACAACCTTGAGAAGTAGGTGGAGCTGAAATATTCTGACAGCTGTGAATAGTCCAAGGTCATCCAGCAGACTTCATGTGAAGAGCAGGAAAACAAATCCAGTTGACCAGGTTAGAGTGTGCCATTCATCTGGAGGTGTGGGGAATCAAACCTGGTTCTTTAGCGTTCAGCCCTCTTAACCACCACACCACCCTGGCTCTCATATTGCTAGACTTCTGATCCCTCCCAAACTTGCTGTTTTTCAGCCAGTCTGGAATGCCACGAAGTTTCCAGGGTAAAAGAGGAAACTGACTTCGAGCTAATCATAGGTCAGCTCCTGATCTCCTACCTGCATTTTTTGCTTGGTACAAACCAAGTTTCTCCAGCAGCAGAGGAAGGATGAGCTGAAAGTTGGCTTCTGATGGCTACAAGTAGCCTATTCCTGTGGAATAGTGGCTGTATCATCACTGGTGAACTGGATCTGAACTGAACTGGAAGGTGTTTCAGCATCTCTAGCATGCATTGACACATTCCTGAGTTTCCATGAAAGAAAAGCATAACTTGTGAAGGATTCATGTAATTGGATAGCAATTAATAGATAGCACAGCAGGATAGACATGCTTCATTGGCCTCAAGGTGCTGCTGTTGCTATATGGGTGCACATCACCGTATGTGCTGATGCAATGACAGAGTTGTCTGTAGGACCTGGTTGCATATTTATTTTTAAATCAAGCAAGAAGTTTCCTGAGAGCTCAAGTGAAAAGACATTTAAGTCAAAACATCTCATGATAATTGTTTCCAGAAGGTACGTGAACCTCTTGATTGACGTATTTCTCATCAATAAGTTAGGTATGTTTACTTTTTTTTTTGCATGCGTACCTTAGCATAATAGGAAAAGTCATCAAACGATGAAGAAAAATATGTGGATGGGATGGGATGGGATGGCAATAACTCCTCTAGTTTGGAAAACCAGAAGCCAATTCGAGCTGTCCCAAATAGTCCTTTCCGAAATTTGGGTGGTCTTATAATGGTAAACCCTCCAGTTGTCTCATTTCCTAGCTTCCCTTCTGCCTCCCCTTCCCTCACATTTTGCATCTTACCAAGTAATGGAGAAATAGTGAGGAAAAAGTAGCTGTCTTGGCTTGCAAGAGTCAAACACTCTCCTAAAGTTTCTGACTTCCATGGCTAATTTACTTTATTTGTGTTATGATGGTGTCATTGGGAGGGAACCGCTTTTGCAGGTGTAGTTTTATCACTTCTAGCTGTGGCCTTGGAGTTCTGCGGCTGGGTAGAGACTCCAGGCCAGACAATGTGAACTGTCTGCTTCTCATGTGGGGGTGAGGATCTCTCACTCATATTATCAAGAGTTTGGTGTGGCTTTTGTCAGAACTCTCTTTCTATGTTCCTGACATGTCTTCAGTAAAAGCCTTGAACCCATCAAGTGATTTATTGCCCGAATGGAGAATCTTAACATTTCGTTTCAATAATTTCAGTACTTTTTCCATATGACCACAAAGTCGCTTATAACATTAAAATAAGTACAAAAATAAAAATCATAAATCAACATAGAAAACATTATTTTATGTACATAACTAGCTGTACAAATAACTGTCTGAAAAGTTCATCCTTGCACAAAGTTTAAATGAATGATGAGGAATTTTTTTTAAAAAAACTATACTTCCCAAAGCTCACAGTTGCAATTTCTGCTTTCGGTCTGTTCATAAGCTTTTTTCCTCTTGGGAGTAAGCTAGGAGATTTTTTTTGAAGAAGAGACACTCCCCATCGTTTATAATAACATTATAGGCATACTCAGATGCATTTCTTTTGCTAAACCAGAAATCAAGGCAGAGCTGGATTTATATACAAAATAAATATGCTATACTTAATGACCTCAGATTATGAGACAACTCTAAATGCCTAAAGAAAAACCCAACTTAAAACTACTAAATTACTTTTTTAGGGACAGGGAAAGGGTTTGGGGTCTCTTAAATTTGGCATTGGTTAGGGCCTCATATGTGTTCATATGGTCCTGCAGTCTGGAAGTGGAGCAGTCTCCCCTTTGCCAAGCCTCTGTTGCTTTGCAGTCTTTGGCTTCACTTCACACACTGTTGCATATTGTACTAGCATTGAATTATAACAATAATTCATGGGATTTTCCAGTGCAGACCACACAATACAAGCAGTGAATGATTGCTCTAGTGCAATGATAGCACAATATCCAGTGGTAGTTGGTACACAGAGCCTGTGACTGCACGTGGAATGTCCCAATTTCAACTCCTAACATCTCCAACTTAAATGGATGTTCGGTTGCAACAATTAAAGGACTACTCTTGGAGAGCTACTATTAGAAATAAGTTCAATCTGGCATTTGTTTGTGCACGTTACTGTTTGTTACTGCATGTTTCTCCTTAGTGTCCTCACACAAAAGCCTGAAACTTATTACATGAGCTTCCTGTATCTGGTCTGCACTGAAGTCTTATGCTTTAATAATTATCAGAGCGTTCCCCTATTCCTCTTACAGAAGCCTTATTTCAATATATATAGGCACTTAGTGACCTAGAAATGTTATTCATGTCATCCATTAATTTCTTCCTGTAAAGACTAAACTTGGCTAAGCATGAATTTGGCTTCTTCACATCATTGTTTCTGGGTCTCTCACCTCTCACACAAACAAATTTAGCTTCCAGTGCTTCATACAAAACTTTTGCAGCATCTCTTATCACTGCAATTCAATTTTGTTTTGCAACAATTAGAACATAATTCACAAATCAGAACAAAATCAATATCTGTCTGGTATATCCTGTCATTTATTAACAGCAAAACAGTCTGATATTCTTTTTTTGGTGGGGGGGGGGAGGTATAACTTTTCATTTAAAAAGTGGGGGGATATTGCCCTTGTTGGAGATAGAAGTCTGGAATTTGCCATGCATTTTATGTTTTACCTGACTTGATCATTATTATCCATTCAGCTCCTCCTGGGATGGACTGGACCTTCTGCATAGTCCTGGATGTCTCCTTGAAAACAGTATTGAGGAGAGAACAATCTATGCAGAGAAGGATGCAGAAGATCTAAAAGGTTTCTAGCAGTGTAAATCTTAGACTGGTTCTTGGAAATAACAGACCTGAATCAGATTTGGAGCAGACCTGCTTTGGATTGAACTGTAAGCGCCAACCAGAGCATTCTGGGTCCTTCATGCCTGCATGGCCCACTTCAAAATCAACTTTGGTGCTATAGATTAATGGTTGCATGTCCAATGGAATCCAGATTGTTAATCCAGTTTTTCCAGATCCATTGGAGAGTGGAATAAGATGGAATAGAGTAGACCAGCATAACAGTTCTTTTTGATTTACTTGTGCCATCTATTTTATTCAGAGCTATTGAGCTTATCACAGAAAAATGTCGTTTAAAATTCAGGGGCATATGAGTAAATTTAAGACTGGGGCACACCAGCTACAAGACCATTTACTGATAAGAAGCAGCGGAGAGGTTATCTTAGAGTATGTAAACAGTCTGTCTCCTTCACTACAGCCTAGCAGCAAACAATTTCTACACCATTCAGATTAAGGAGAAAGGATACACTTGCAAATGAATGTCTGTATGCAACTAAAATCTTATTTGGTCCACCAGCCAATTAATGGAGCAGCTAATTAATTACATACAATATTTTTCTTAATTAGAATTGTCAACAGTGCTAATGACCTTGTTACAAATAAACCATACGAAACTTATTTATTTTAAAAAAATACACTGCAAACATTTGCGTTGTGCAAAGAAAGGCACAATTCACTTTCCTGTGGGCACAGCTCCCAGGGGGTTGACTAAGAGGAAGGGAGAGTGGATGAATGCACTGATGGAAGAATGTTCCATTGAACACTTGGCCAGCCCTGTTCTGTGTGTACACCGGATCTTACAGCAAGGATACTGAATATATCACACCATTAATCATTTGCATCAATCATTAACTCATCAGGAACACATACATTCACTTAACAACTTCCAAATATTGCCTACACTGAACTATGGTTAACTGATAGTTGATTGATAGCCCTATGTGGTGGATCTTAAAAAGAAGACTAATTGATAGCCCTATGTGAAGACTAATCTTACAGAGTTATATCTCTTGAATTGTGATAGACAGACAAGAATGGCTTCATATCACTCAGAAAAATGATAAAAGTTAAGACTCACTTGTGTGTGTGTGTGTGTAAAGGTTATGTCATTTTTATCCATGAAGGTATATTCAGTTACATATTGTTATAACTATATTATGTTAATTTTTCTTTAAATATAAAATTAATAAAATACAGATATGACATCACATAACCAGTGGTGGGATTCAAATAATTTAACAACTGGTTCTGGTGGTAGAGTTCAAATAATTTAACAACTGGTTGTTTATGAGCACCATTTTAACAACCAGTTCTGCCAAAGCGGTGTGAACCTGCTGAATCCCACCACTGCACATAACTCCTTTGGATTCATTTAAAAAAACTATGATTTTCACCAGAAGTGATGTCTGTATGCCCATGTGATGCTGGTATACCAGTACCCACCCCCTAAAGGGTCCAAGAGGTTGTAGGGAATTGTAGGTAACATACCATTCCAGTACAATGCTTCCCAATCTGTTTCTGGGCACATTGAAAGGCACTGGTATTGACCTTTAAAGCCCTATATATCTAGGGACCAGCACACTTGAAGAACTGCCTCCCCCTCTACAAACCAATTCTATTATTGTCTTCTAATGCCCCGCTTTGGGTACCCCCACTTTCTGATATAAGATGGGTGATCACCTAGGAGAGACCTGTGACAACTCAGGGCATGGCCCACGTCTGAGGTGTTCATTTGTCCCAAACTTCCAAGCCACCCTTATGTCACCAATGGTAACAAAAGCACAAACAGGGGCAAAGGAGAAGGAGAGAAAAAGGAATTCCCCTTTCCCTGACACCTATTTCAAAGTGCCAAGCCCCAGGGAGATATTCCCTCAGGAAACTGGTTCCTCCCTAGCTGGAGGGATCTCCCCTAATAAAACCAAAAAATATTACAGGTTGCTGCCACCAAAAATATAATCTGTTTTGTAGCCCATAAACTGATAAATGGACACCACTCTTTCTAGGAACACACACAGACAAAATAGACTGGAACAGTTGTAACTTAAACAAAACTTGAAAAGTTTATTACTGGCTTAAATGTAGGATTCTCAAATAACCTGAGAGGATTTTAAAGCGTGTTGGTTTCAAAAGCTTATTGGTTTCAACAGCTTAATGGTTTCAGAGATATTTATTTGGCACTTCAGTTTCAAAACACATTCACAGACACAGCATGAGTGTCTCTTAAGAAAAGATTTTTACTTCAGAAAAAGATTTGACTTTAGAGTATCACACACTCCCTCTTCCTGTCAGACACACTAGTCTTTCCTGTACCTAACTCACACCCCTGAAACCAACACACCCCAGTCTATGCCCTGTGGGATTCTGGCACACAAGCCTCCCTCTCCCACCATCCAAACTGGCCACACTGCCACTGGACTGGGCCTCCTAAGACTGGGGTTGTACTGGTTAGGACCGACTCTAGTCTGGACAGAGGTTTTCCATCAAACACCTGAGTGGCGGGTCACCCTCCCCCAAACTCAGGGCTTCCGGATGTCTCTGATAAGCTTCCTCAGCTTACAGAGTACACTGTCTGACTCCTGCCAGACCAACAGCAGTGACAGATCTCTGCTTGATCTGCTCACTCTGCCAAAACACACCAAAAGACACAAAGAACCAAAAGAAAATCCCCTCAGCACTCTGGCTGACTCCTTTCATATTCTTGCCATTTCCCTCTAGCCAATCAGGGCTGGCCAGGGCTTAACCCCTTTAGGGCAGACTCTCACCCTGGAAACTGAATGCCTTATAAGGGCATTTGTCACAAGGCCCTTCTCAGTTATGACACCAAAACTCTCAAATTCTATTCCCAGAGAGACTCGCCTCTCCCCTTCTCTTGCTGTCTTCCACAAGTGTGTTTTGTCTGGTGTTCCCTGTGTGGCCCATCCTTCCTGCCCTATGTTTTAATAGCTGTTTATATATATGTTTTTAGTTAACTTAAGTGGCCCTGATCAGGAATGAAAAGTAGGGTATAAATTTGGTAAACCAACAAATAATTATTTTATATGGGAGTCTGATAGCCTCATGTTCCTTACTTACATTAATAGAATTACAAATTTACAAAGCCATTTTTCTGTTACTAGGCATCATTGCAGCTGGTCAATGAACAAGATTCCAGTGGAAAAATATGTAAACATATTGCAAATATAAATTTAACACATGGTCAAGCAGGAAATAGTTAACATTTTTCTTGTGATATAGATCATTTGCAGCAGATTTTGGTTACTGACATTTTCTACGAAGTGTGATCAGTATCAGAGATATTGGAAGCAAAGGTCATGTACTCTGAAAAAATAGTTATTTGCAATATTTCAAATTGCAAGCAAGTAAGAGCTTACACTATCAGTTCTTCCATAATGGAGGAAAATGTCCAAGAGGTTTTGAAAAATTCACTTGAGAAACACCCTTGCTAGAGCTGGTTTTAGCTACAAAATGAGAAGCAGGAGGGTTCTTCTTTAATATGTATTTGAAGCACTGGCTATTGTGGGTGTTCTGGGCATGCAACCATGGTCTGGTAGTTTTTGCTCCAGACCACTGCCACATAGCCTGGAAAACCCAAAATAGTTCATTCTGGCCATGAAAGTGTTTGACAATACTATTGAAGCACTCAGGAATGTAAGACGTGGTTCTCTTTGCTATCTATCCCTGTAGATCTTAACCACTTCCATGGAGTAATTGTTAGGAAGTTAGACTAGGAGTTGGTAATGGGGCTCAAAACCTGACTTGACCATGAAGTTCACCAGTCACTTTACACTGGTTTCTCTATCTCAGCCTAATACAAGGGTGCAAAAGAAGCAGTGGGGAGGGGAACTATGCAACCAACCTTGAGTTCCTTCAGGTATCAGGATAAAAATGAATGGATAGATACATAGATACATTCTTGAATTGATTGCCCGAGGCACCCCTCCCACCCCATGAAGACACAAGATAATAGCAGCTGGGTTTTGCTAATTTAGTTAATTGCAGTTCTATGTCATCTCATAAATATGATAACACTTTGAAATGGGTGGGCTGTGCTAGGCAGACCCATCCTGACTTCCACTGGCCTCATTTATCATTGCCTGCATACAGTGTGCCAACAGGTCTCCAGTGCCATCCCTTTCCTCTGATAGGCTGCTTGACCGTTACCAGGTTCAGAAAGGTGTTGCTCAGGTGACACCTTCCCAGCTTAACAGCTAGTGATGTCCTGTTTCAGACCCACCTTCCTCCACTGATGATGCCTCAGGATGCTTGCTGATTATCATTATCATGATCACTTTGCCTTATCCCTGCCACCCAGGGGGGTTAGCTTAGTTTAAATCCCCTTGCCCCACCTGCTGACTATAATCTCCTGCAGACTATGATGCAGATCTGCCAAATAAACTCTGAACAATTCAGGGGAAAAGAAAATAATTTTCATGCAATAGGTGAATGTGGTTGATGACACCTTGAAAGTCCCCAGGCACCTGAACACTACCAACATTTATTCCAGCATAAATTTATATGATTCAGGTCTCACATCATCACATGCAAGTTCATGAAAGCTTTTGCTGTTAAGATTCTGTTAGTGTTTCAAGGTGTCACTGGACTTGGGCTTCATTTGCTATTTAACCCTGAGTACCTTGATGAACATGGAGCTGGACTTGCAGCCAAATCCTATGTACGCTTATTCATAAATATATCTCACTTCATTTCAGTGGGGCTTATTTCCAACTAAATGCGGATAGCATTGAATCAGCCATGACCATCATAGGGCCTTTCCCCACTTACCGTAAGCCCCGCGCTACTTAGCCAGGAGAAGTGGCGGGGTTCCTCCCTCCCTCCACGGCAGAGGCGGACCACAGCGCCCAGCCGCCCGTAGAGCAAGCTGCCAGCTGTCGTCTTATAGCCCCATTAGCGGCGGCATCCCAGGCAGCTCTTCGGAGCGAGCCTTTTGGCGACCCGCGCGGAAGCGGCGGGGTTGAAGTGCGTAAGGAACGCCATGGGCGCGCGCCTGGGATGCCGCGTGCTGAGAGCAGCGCGCGGCATAGGGCGGATGGAAGGGAGTGGGGAAAGGCCCTTAATTTCCATTGCTTCCAAATTGAGTCTAGTGTTAGCTGTATTATGCACCTTGATTGCAGCCTAGAGAGTCACAGGTTGCATAGAACTCTCATTACCAATGAAAACAGATGCACATGGGACACTTTCCTCTATACTGCCTACAACAGAAAAGCTCCACTTGTTACTATGTGGCCATATGGAACTGCTTATAGAACTGGCCACATTATGTGCACAGACTGTCCACTTCTGTCTCTCTATCCAAATCCATCACATTGACAATCAGACCCCAGACAGATGGAGTGTGCTTGATTGCATGCAAAAGTTCATCAGTGTGGCCATACATGGTTCAAAGCAGTCCAAACAACCTATTAGGGGGAACAAAACCCTTGCTTCTGCCAGTGATAGTATATGTAGCATGGACTACTTACATTCACAGCAGATGATGGATGTCGCACTTGCCACCTGCAGCTGCTCAGTCACAGAAATTTAAATGTGGAAGACAGTGTTGGAAATGGCCCTGTGTTGTGCCTGGACTCTTGTTGTCAGTGATCCCCACAGACTGACGTTCTTTGCCTTCTGGAGGAACATTTACACATTTAAACCTCATTCATTTGCCTTTTCAATTTCACTAGCTGGCTCTATTGCATATGACTTCTGCAATAGCTAAATGCATAACAAACGCCCCTCCCCCCCCCGAACTGACTTATGACATCAATTGTACCAAAGGCTTCCTCTGCATGTTTTCACATTTCCTTCTACTGTTTTATGGTCAAGTGTCTGCCGGCTCTTGGACTGGTTCAATACACTGTACTAAATGTTCATTGTATCTGCCACCTTCTTATCCTATTTCAGTAGAAGGAAATCAATAGGAATTGATTCAAAACTGTCCAGCCTAATCAAGTATTGGGTGAGAAGCTGGTGCCAGGTATGGATTTTAACAAAGCTTTGCATGCTGAAAATGACAACTCTAGACTAAAAGAATAGTTGAACTCCAACTTGTTTAACAAGTTTATCCTCTTTGCCTTAGGCTTTTGGATGTGCCAGTTCCCTCCTGATGATTCCCCACTCAAAGAGAAGCAAGCTGCCTCCTGACTTCTAGTGGAATATTATGTGGGATGGAGGACAAAACGTTGCAGTAGGAAATATAAATGATGCCAGCAAATGCTATTTCAGTAATTATCCGTGTTTAGCAATTATGCTAATGTTGATTCTCAAAAGGCTGTTATTTGCTCAGCATGTTCTTCATACATTATCTCTGTACCTGTCTAACCCTGTATTTTCACTCATGCTATTACAGGTTGTTTGTCAAGTTAAGTGATGTTTTCAGTAGACGGTATTGTCAAGGCACTGTTGCTTTAGTAGAATTCTGTTTTTCTTCCAAATCCTACAAGTTTTCTGCCATGAACAGAAAATTTCAGAAACCTCAAGGGGACAAATTATTTTAACACATTCATGTAACTTTTTTATAGAGTACTGAAAGAAATAATTGGTGTTTCTCATATAGAATGCATAGGTAGACATTGGGTTCTCTTATTCCATGTTGTACAAGATGGTGGGTACCAAGAAGATGGTGGATATTCCCCTGAAGAAATGGGAAGAAAACCTTGTTTCCCTATTAATCAAAAGGATCACAGCTCACTACTGCTGACTGACCATGTCAATCAGAATGAAATATATTCCTAACAGCCAGAAGCAATAGGAATAGAAGGACTGTCTTGTTTAGAAGTCCACTCCATTTTAGAGAACTATATTTTGCAGTAGTTAAGTGGAGCAGAATCAATTCATCCCAGATTTTAATTATACTTCAATCTGTTGTGAATTATTACATTTTCCAGCAGTGTGCTTTTTGGCAACTTTATAGCAGCTTCACAGCATTGTAAGCCAGCAGGAATCACAGAATTCTAGAATCTTAGTTCTAGAGTGTGACATCTAATAAACTGCTAGATCAGGCCTTCCTGAATGATACTTGTCCAGCAACCACTGAAAGTTCTCCAATTAGGGAGAGTCTATCCAAGGCAATTGGTTCAATTGTTGACCCACACTCACCATTAGGACATTTCTCCTGATGTTCAACCTTGTGACCTTAGATCTAGACGTATGCTCTGAAATAGCAGAGAAGATAGTGACTGCTTTTATCTGTAGTCACTTGTTTTCATGTAGATGGGCAAGACTGGAAAAGGACAAATTGAATAAATAAAGCATTGTGAATTAGCACTGTTAAGTTTGCCCCTGGATCTTCTAGACCAATTTGTAGCTGTAAACTAAGTACAGAACAGTCTTACTTCTGGTCAGACAGCCACAAATGCTGCTGATAGATTTATCAGAGTATTTATGTTTTAACTTTGGCCCATTCTGCATGGGCTGAAGAAGCAGCTGCACACTGGCATAATTTTTGCCAGTGGAGCCTCAGGACCGCTCATATGGTACTGTGCGGATGGCCCCAAATCCACTGTGACCTGCAGAGGCTTCGGGGCTGCCCACACCCTTTTTCAGCTTCCCCACTTACCTTTGGAGAGGCAACCAGTGGTGGGATCCAAAAATTGTAGTAACAGGTTCCCATGGTGGTGGGATTCAAACAGTGGCATAGCACCAATGGGGCAGGGCGGGGCACAACAGGGGCGTGGCTGGGCATTCCGTGGGCGGGGCATTAATAATTTCTCTGTTACTGTAAAAAACTCTTACTGTAAAAAAAGTTCCTAATTTCCAGCTGGTACCTTTCTGTCCATAATTTAAACTCATTATAGCAAGTCCTATCGTCTACTGCCAACAGAAACAACTACTTCTCCTCTAATTGACTGCCTGTCAAATACTTAATACTTTCAAATACTTAATTTTGTTTCTAGAAATCAAAAGAAGGATACCTTCCTTAAACAAAGAACTTTACCATATTTCTAAAACATGTTTTTAAAACAGCCCAACAGGGAGAATTATCCTGTTTTCTATCTTCACTAACCAGCCACATAGGAAACAACAGGACTTTATGATTTTTGGACCTAATGGAATTTCTAATGGAAAAGCAGACCCAATTAGTAACCCCCTCTCGGCACACACAAATAATTAGTAATCCACTCTTGGGAACTAATGAGAACCTGCTGGATCCCACCTCTGGAGGCAACCTCCGGAGATTGAAGGGCAGCAGGGTCATACTCCCACCCCACAGGGACAGGAGGTAAGTGAGGGGGGAAAGGGAAAAACCGGAGGTGCCTAAAAGCGCTGCTAGCTAAGAAACACTGTTTCCCAAAAAATTTGCTGTTTGAGCGAGTTTTAAAACAGTGTTTCCACACTGGTTGTGGGGGGAAAGCATGGCACCGCCTCACTTCAGAGGTGGCATCTGTGTGAACAGTGTCCCAGGGATGGTGTTTTTACCATCCCTGGGGCACTGCTGTTGGCCCATGCAGAATAGGTTGAAGTCAGTCTTTTGGCTGTTGTGGGTTTTCCGGGTTGTGCCACAGAGGGAAATACATTTTACTGTGATATGTCTCTGAAGATGCCATCCATAGATATGGGTGAAATATTAGGAGCAAAACCTACCAGATCGCAGCCACACAGCCTAAAAACCACAAAAGCCATTGATTCTGGCTATGAAAGCCTTCAACAATATAGGTGTCTTTGCTTGTTACAACCATCTCTCTCCTCTTCTTATTAGAACAACTCTGTTTAATTGGAAAATGGGCCAACTGCACTGGATAAATTGTGCCCATTTCAGATCCATTGTTTCTGAGTCATTTTATTCTCTTGCTGCACATCCTGGAGTAATATAAATGGATGTAAATGCTGCAATCCTACTTCCAAGGGAGTCGCCCTACTGAATAATGTGGAACTTACTTCCAAGTAGATGTGCTTGGGATTGCTCTCATAGGCCATTTATGCATGCAGTGCTTACCTTTCAGCTGTGTACTATTATAAGGTTTTATTTAAACAGGTAAAAAAAAAGTGAAATGTCCACAGCCAATCTGATCCATCATTTGCCCTGCCCCCCACTTCCTTGTTCAATCTGTGCAGGAGGAACTGCTCTTGGGTGGGCGGGGAGAGCTGGGAGGAGCTAGAAAACCCAAAGAAAAGGAAACAGATGTTGATTCCTTTTGTTATTCCTTTGTTCTCCCTGAAAAGTCACACACTGAGAGCTTTCAGAAACCATGGATATTCTCAGATCTGAGAGCATGGTGATTTCCAGAGCGGGGAAAATTGTGCATAACTGAGAATGCAACCTGAAGGGAATGCATGCTCGATGCGAATTAGAGCACAAGTGCATAAAAGTCCCAAAACACCTGCTGCCAGGTCAGATTTTCAACCATTTCTGAATACAGAAAATAATTATGCTTGAATTTGGACAGCATACTACATGGCATATTATTCAGGTTGGAGCTCAGTCTTTCTAAGTGAATCTATACCTTACCTTCAAATTCAGTAATAGCCTACTTTAATATTGCCATTTTAAAATCTGCATATTTGAAAACATATTAAATCTAGCTTTCTAGACATTTTGTTCACTAATACAAAAGTATGCAAAAAGAAATATGCCTATTGAAACTTGATATCTTCTGACTACCATTTTAAAACACTAATGTTACATTGTTGTCATAATCTGAAAGCATATGTAGTTTCCTTCTGCAGTTAATGAACCATCTTTCCATATTTTTTGTGTAACATCTGTAACCATAGGCAGGGGTTACAGCTAATCCAGGAAAATCAAATAGTTTTGTCACAGAAAGCTGCAATATTTACAAAAGAAGTATTTATAAGTATTCTTATAAAATAAGTACAAATGCAATATTTATAAAAGAAGTATTTATCACCAAATATTTAAGCTTAGGAAAATCTAATTTGAACTAATTTGGCAACTATCTTCTTTCAAGCTGGAGAGAAGAGCAACTGAGCCCTAATTATGCTACTTAAATAGCTATGTTAAGTGGCTCACTCTCTTGTAGAGTGGCTCTTTCCACCCATGCCATGTCATTTCATGGATACACTGCTCTATATTGAACTTGGCTTTTTTTTAAAAAATCATTGGAAAGACTATATCAAAGCTCTTTTCTGATATGCCATCAGAGTGACCCAGTGGTCAGGACTCATTCCTTACTGCTTGTTCAAAGTGCTCACTCAATGAAAGCTTTGAGGATCATTTTAAAAGACCAAGATCTAGCACAGGGGTAGGGAACCTGCGGCTCTCCAGATGTTCAGGAACTACAATTCCCATCAGCCCCTACCAGCATGGCCAATTGGCCATGCTGAAAGAGGCTGATGGGAATTGCAGTTCCTGAACATCTGGAGAGCCGCAGGTTCCCTACCCCTGATCTAGCAGAATCTTTAACTAAGCAACGACAAATGGGACTATAAAAGGATTTTGGAAATCAAAGTGTGGAGAAAATGTATTCTAAGGAAGCCTTGTTCAGCCGTAAATGTTAAGATTGCATCAAATGTTCACCTGCTCAATTTCTGGACTGGAAACAGACTTCCTGGGAGAATATTTCTTGCATATTTTGAGCGTGCTCAAATTTTCCAGTCTTTTCCACTGCTGTTTCCCTTCACTGCTGTTTTTTCCTGCTATTTTTTCTTCTCATTACTGCATTGTCTTTCATTCTAAATTATTGCAGTGGACTCTTGCATAACAACCAGGCCTACATAGAATATCAGATTTGACTGTGGGATATCTCTAAAGATACTTGAAGCCAATACAGAAGACAGACAAAATTTCTTGAACAGGAGGAATTTTCACCATCTTTTTATATCTCTGGACAAATCAGTAAAGAGGAAGCACTGTTCTGCATTTTCTACCATATATGCCAATATTTTATTTTTGGAAAAGCTATAAAATACATCTGTAAAATATATGCTGCAAAGCCCCAGTTTCATGTTATTGGGATATACAAACCTTTCTGGAGTCCCTGGAACTGAGCTGAGTCAATTCACCATTTTTGCCAGAGAACCACTTCCTCATTTTTTTCTGTGCAATCTTCATTTAGGGACTGGTTGTGGTGGGTTTTCCGGGCTGTGTGGCCATGGTCTGGTGGATCTTGTTCCTAACGTTTCACCTGCATCTGTGGCTGGCATCTTCTGAGGTGTATCACAGAGGGAAGTCTGTTACACACTGTGAACAAGATCCACCAACCACGGCCGCACAGCCCGGAAAACCCACCATAACCAGTTGAATCCAGCCATGAAAGCCTTCGACAGTCCATTTAGGGAGGTTGCCATCTCCCCCCCCCCTTTTCACTGCTGCCTTTAATCTACCATTAGTTTGCTAGACCAAGTTAATTTATTGTCAGTTTCACTGGATCTATTTGTTCAGCAATACACCTTCAGAATGAAAATTAAATGGAAAAGAAAGCCCTTTCTGATCCTTCTGAAATGGTGGCCCAAACAGTGAAGGAACTGCTGTTGTGCAGGTAGGGTAAGGTGGGGAAGAGCAAGAAAACTGAACAAATGCTGATATCCTTTGCTTTCCCTATAAGAGAGAGGAAAAGTTGCCATTTCAAAGCTTTCAGAAATCATGGGGATTCCCTGATCTTAAGGGTGGGGGGAGTGACTGCCAACATGGGGCAAACATATGTGTAACCCAGAATCAAACCCAAAGGGAGTGTACACTCAATGTGAAGGAGACCACAAATGCATAAACAGCCACTGTTTGTTCCTTCCCTTTACTGTTTATGCAAAGTGCCATTTCTCTGTGTTGAACATAATGAAACCTCATGTTCTAACAAGAGGTCAGAAAGGTATGCCCTAATGCTGTATGCCCCATCGTCTGAGCTATGAGTGTCCTGGCTGGGGTTTACACAGTGTTAAAGAGAACTGTCACTGGCAGGCTTAGTCAGTAGCCTAAGCATAGCCATAACTGCAAAAGTGTAGCAAGAGGTAAGTGAAGAGGCTTTATTTTTCATTCCTACTGAGTTCAATGGAAAAACGTCTACAAACCAACCTTTTACCAGCCTTATATTACACTGATTTCAGTGGTTGAAGTATTAGGCATTAAATACATTAACTAATTCCAAATCTTCTCCTGCATGGCCCTGGTACCACACATTTTTGAACTTACACTGACATAGGCCCCTTCCGCACACGCAAAATGATGCGTTTTCAAACCACTTTCACAACTGTTTGCAAGTGGATTTTGCTATTCCGCACAGCTTTAAAGAGCACTGAAAGCAGTTTGAAAGTGCATTATTCTGCATGTGCGGAATGAGCCATAGTGTCTGTGATGCATGATGTTGGTGGATCACTAGGTATGCTGGCCAGTCTCCATGGTACTCTTGAATGAGTCTTAGTGACTGCTTTAAGCAGGTTGCAGATAGGCTTTGGCCTTGTTATTTTTACTTGCTACACAACACATTCAATTGATGGAAAACTAGAGACCAGTTTTGTTAGTAATATTGCTGTCAAATGTCATTTGCTATGGTGGGGGGAGGTGTAACTGTAGCTTGGTCCTAAATGGGGGGGCAGCCATATCAGTAACTGACAGAGGCATATGGGGGCGGGGAAATGGCATCCAGAGACAACACTTGCTTCGGGCACCCCCCCAACCTCTGCTGTCAGAGTCCTTCCCCCTGCTTCCCTGCCAAGGAAGGCAGGACTGAAAGCCCCGGCAGCTGGCTCAGCTTCTCACCTCCAGCCGGAGGCAAGAAGCTTAGCCAGCTGCCGGGGCTCCCAGTCCTTCCCTCTCCAGCTGGGTAAGGCAGGACTGGGGAGGCAAGACCCCCTCCAACAGCGCGCCTGTCAGGGAGGCAGGGGCTTCCAGTCCTGCCCTTCCCAGCTGGGGAAGGCAGGACTGAGAGCCTTGGATGCTGGCTCAGCTTTGTGCCTCCAGGGGGGAACATGACAGTTTGCTAAGGCAACATTGCTCCTCTATGCTACTTCCCTTATACCTATGTAGCGCTGCCAACTCACGTTAGGAAATTCTGGAGATTTGAGGGTGGAGCCTGGAGAGGCTGAAATTCAGAGAAGGAAGGTTCCTCAGCAGGCTACAGTGCCATAGAGTCCATCCTTCAAAGTGGTCATTAACTCCCAGATAACTGATCTCTGGGCGTTTCCCCACTTACCTTTGCTGCCCTTTGCTGCACGCTACTCTCATCACGCGGCATCTCTGGCACGCGCCTGGGCGTTCAACCAGGGATGCCACGCGCTGAGGGGGCATGAAAGGGGCAGCGTCGGGCGGCTGCATTGTCACCGCCCCTGTAGTGGGGAGTGCTGGGGGACCCTGCGCTACTTGTGGAGAGTAGCGCGGGGCTTAAGGTAAGTGGGTAAAGGGCCTCTGTAAACTGGAGATCATTTGTAATTCCAGGACATCCCCTGGACCCATCTGAAGGTTGGCAACTAGTTCTGCATGAAGAAGAAGAATTGTTTTTATATGATCACCTTCCCTTTCCCTTCTACAACACATACTCTTGCTGTGAGTATTCAAGGAGAACTGGGACTAGCCCAAGATCACCCATCAAGCAGCATGTGTAGAAGTGGGGAAACAAACCTAGTTCACTAGGTTAGAGTCTGCTGTTCATATTTAACCCAGTTCTTCAGATCAGAATGTGCTGCTTTTAACCACGGCACCATGCTGAGAGCCTAAACAGGAAGCAGCCTAGATTTTTCATCAGGCCAAAACCTTTTAACATTGTAAATATTTTAGTAAGGTTGAACTTTAGCTCTTGATACTTTTCTTTACCTAAATGCCTTAGCCACTCAGTCCTTCTGGCTCTCAGTAGTAAATATGAGGCCGCTTGAAGAGGAAACAGGGGCTTCAGCACAGTGTGGGAGGATTAGAGTTTGCTTTTAATAGCTTGGAGCTTAAAGCAGCTGGAGAATAGTGGGGCAGATCTGATTCCAAGAGAAGAAATATGATAATTGTGGGCCAGGGGGAATTGGGGAGAGCCTTGGTCAAATAGGAAATTACCTTCTGGTGCTCTTTTGCTGTAATCCCTGCAATTCCAATTATAGTAGAAAGATAAACTGTTTGATGGTGTCTTACAATGTCTTGCCTTGTACATGACTTAATCCATCCAATAAGTCTTAATGAAATCATTATTCTTATGATGTCTAATTATAGTTTTTCAGGCCTCTAAGCCCAGTGAAGTATAAAGAATGGTATTGAACTCACTGCTAAATGGGGAATAAAAGAACAGACAGAAGCTCAGCTACAACCCACACGTTGGAGGCTCTGTGTTGTGCTTAATTCAGCAGGATGATTTGATGTACAGCACATATCAGAGGATGGAAATCGGAGCTGGTTTTGTTTATGAGAAAACATCGATAGCTAGATTTGGCTGGAGCTGATCTGCAGATGTTTTGTAAGACAATCTGCTTTTACAGATGACAGGATGTGTGCAGCTTTGTTTCACGGCCTTCCTAATCAATTATCAATCATCCAAGACAGAGGTGATTAGCACCAGCTCAGAGGAGAGTCCAATAAAACTTCATTAAAATTAGATACAAAGAGTTTCATATTCCACTGTGCTGGCATCGAAGAGGCCAGGGAGAATTCCCTGGCCAAAACACCCAGAAATATGCCCCTCTCTCCTAGAATAATGGAACATCTCTAAAAAATTTCTAAGCTCTTCCCCTTGGACCAGCCCACAGATAGGTGAAGGAGCTGAATCAGCACCCTGAAAGAAAAGGGAAGAATATATGTGAAGTATCCAGACTATTGTTTATGCATGCAGAAAGATTTACCCCACAAAGTAATCCTCTCCTGTGCAGGATTTAAGGAACATTCCTGGGCTGCCATGGAAGATGGACCAAACTCCCTGTGTGGAAAACCTTGTGCCAGTGGAAATTAAAGATACCATAAAGACATATGAACCTGTAAAGACAGCACAACCAGGGTGGGTTAGAGGAGATTCCTGCTTTTGATTTTTTTTTTATTGATCTCCTAATTCAATCCATCCTGAAGCGTCTCATTTCCAATTCCAAACACAAAGGAGAATTTTTAAACTTAAGTCAGGAACTGAGAGCACACAGTTTGTAGTAACTTTTAGTTCATTTGCATCTTCCTGCCATCATTACTGAGGCTCATGTAAACATGGGTTAAAAATACTGTGTAATCTAGATAACATATTTCTACCCTCTGTTCCTCCAAGAAGCTCAGAGAAGTATATATGGTTTGTAAGGAACCTGGGGGATCAGTACGATTTAGATTGTAACCTAAAATGCACTGCTTAAATAAAATCATGTTAAAGGTAAATAGGAAAGGGATTGCTCTCAATTTTCTGGGTGGCTTTCAGCAATAAAAATGAAACAGTTTCTGTCTGTCGGTCTTTCTATCTAATCAACGTAATATTTTAATAGCAAAGTTGGCCAAATCTTTGGATACTTTAATCTGGTGCCCAGAGCTGTAAACAAACAAGACAGATATTTCTATAAACCTGAAAAGTTGGCCAGACTTGCAGAAAAATGTGATTTTAAAAAATAGGGGATTTGAAAAGCCTGAAAATGATACAAGGAGTGATTGTAACTTTAAAAACTGATTCCCTCAGTGACTGTTCCTAGGTAACCACTGCATTTCAAGCTTCAGTTTCTGTGAGTAACAGGCAGGTGGAGGGGATAAGGCCCTCTCCAGGCCTATTTTGATCTTTGAGGGAGGTGTCACTAGAACCATGCCTAGGGTTGCCAGCTCCAGGCTGGGAAGTTCCAATAGATTTTGCAGTGAAGTCAGAGAAGGGCAGGATTTGGAGAGGGAAGAAGCCTCAGCAGAGTATAATTCCATAGAGTCCACCCTACAAAGCAGTCATTTTCTTCAGGGAAGAGATCTCTGCCATCTGGAGTTCGGTTGTAATTCCAGGAGATCTCCAGGTACTTGAGGTTGGCAACCCTAGGCCTCAAAGCCACCTCTGAGTGAGTTAATATCACCTGACTTGCATGGCTCAACTAGGCCTGGCTGCTTGCTACTGTTCCATAGCAGGAACCCTATGAAAGTCAGTGTGGTATAGCAGTTAAAGCTTCAGAACAGGGTTCACCTCCCCATCTTGCTGTAGTAGCTCATTTGCACTGGTCACCTACATTTAGCATTACCTATCTCTCAGCATTACCTATCTCATTTAGCATTACCTATCATTGTGCAAATAAAAAGGAGGAGAGGAAAGTAATGGAAGCTGCTTTGGTCCCCACTGTGGAGAAAGGTTGGGTTAGAATTAAATAAATAATACATATAGCTGAAGATGGGAGACAGATAAATGGTCGGCTGGTGAATTGCTTTGAAGAAGAGAATGAATCAGAGAAAGGGGAGAGAATATGGGAGTTGCCAGGAGGGCAGAAACAGAAAATAGTGAGGGGAGGGAGATACAGGGACAAGTGAGGTGCCATCCCACAAGTTCTTGACGGTTTCCTGCCATACAAATGGATCTGGCCTAGTGGCCAGCACCACTCAACTAGGCCACAGTTTTCCCAAGTAGTGACTATTGGGGTGGGGAGAGGGAAAGCTTAAGATAGAGGGACAGATAAAGCTAAGTTGTCTGTTGGGTGGGAAGGAGATAGGGTTTCCAGCTTGATGTAATGGTTAACAGCAGTGGACTCTAATCTGACAAAGCAAGTTTTATTCTCCACTCTTCCAAATGAAGCCTGCTGAATAACTTTGAACCAATCACAGTTCTCTCAGAACTCTCTCCGCCTCACCTACCTCACAAGTTGCCTATTGTGGGGAGAGAAAGGAATTGTAAGTGCTGCTTTGTGACTCCTTAAGAGAGAGAAAAATCAACTCTGTGAAGTGAGCTAGGTTATACTTAGCCCAAGGTGACCCAGCAAACTTCATGGCTGTGTCAGATTTTATTCTGGGTGTCCCATATCCTGCTCCAGTAGTTGAACAACTACACTATGATTGCACCATGGTGAATTCCCATTTCATTAGTAATACTTTGCATGCACGTATTTTTACTAATAGGTCATTTTTCTAACAGCCTCAGAACAGTTTAGAGGAGAATGTTGGAAATGTTCCTAGTGGAAATTCTGAAGAGAGGTTCCTGAAAGCGTTCCAGAATATATGGTGTTTTGGGGAAGGGGCAGAAAGTTACTTTTTTCTGGGGCTTGATTGAATTGCTTCCTCATAATTTACATTAACTTGTTAACAAACTAGCAGTGTGATCATATGTCTCATTATTAAGAAACTATCTTTACTATAACAATAGAGTCTGGGGTGGGAAGATGTACGTGTCAATACAGTCCCAATGATAAAAGCATGTGGTTAACTCATACATTCATTAATTACATGACAAGTTCTCTCAAGTATCAGATTAACTAGATCCCTATCAGCCACACTGGCTCCACTTCCAGCAACTGCTGGAAGACATAAGAAGTTCTCCAGTTCTGTGCATGCAGGACTCCTCTAACACAGAGCCCTTTTCTTCTGACTTATCTGTCCTTAATCGTAAACTGACATTTAGACAGATGATTCCTCAAGGCCGTCTTAATCAGAAAAATAATGCCTATGGCTAGACTGCATGATAGAAGTCCCAGTCTCCAAAAACTGGCAGATAACATGGTAGGGGGCTTTCTTTGGGTATCAAAGGTTTCCTCCAGTGTTCATGCTGCTAGCCATGACCTTATCAAAAAATTGCTAATGATTTGGTGATTGCATTTTATTTCAAAGGCATTCATTTATCTGCCTCTGCCTTCAGGCCTGTTGGCACCTCAGATCTGTTCTAGGAAGTTCTGTCATTTGCTGTTGACTAACTGCTGTAGCCATTGTTTCTAATTTTCAAAATACTGACATGTTCACCATTCTGCTCTAAAACATTTTTTTCTTTTTTTAAATTAAAAAAGCAGGGGGGAAAAGAATGAAGAAAAAAATTAAAATCCAGCAACTAAAAAAAGTTAGAAAAGGAAAAAAAGAAAGAAAAATATATACATGAAATAGAAAAAGAATATACATGAAAAATATACATGAATATACATGAAAAACTCTCTCTCTCTCTCTCTCTCTCTCTCTCTCTCTCTCTCTCTCTCTAGATAGATAGATAGATAGATAGATAGATAGATAGATAGATAGATAGATAGATAGATAGATAGATAGATAGATAGATAGATAGATAGATAGATAGATAGATAGATAGATAGATAGATAGATAGATAGATAGATAGATAGATAGATAGATAGATAGATAGATGAAAGGTAGTGCACACTTTAAACTGAAACTACCAGTCACTACTGATACTATACATATGCTATACATACATATGTATATATATATATACATACACATGAAAAATATGGCAGCAGTGTTACAGATCTACACAAAACTTTCTATAGCTGATACAACTCTGAAGATTCCAGCCACAGATGCAGGTGAAACGTTAGGGACAAGATCCCCCACACCATGGCCACAAAGCCCGGAAAACCCACCAGAACCAGTTTCTATAGCTGGTTTCCAAATATCTAAAATTAAATCCATACCCAACTGCTGTCTATATGTTGCACATTCAAATATTGATAGGGTTCTAAGGTCCCTCAATCCAGTGATTTACTAGAGGCCAGCCACAGATACACAATCCTTAACCCTAAGACTTGTGAATTAAAGATTTGTGATGCAGTTTACGTTGATGAAAGGAAGAAAGCAGATTCCAGTGATTTCACTTCAGCAGAGCAAAATCAAGTACAGCAACCAGATGCAGTCTATCCGAATGTCATGGAAAGTGCACTTGAAGCACCTGAGGATGACAGCAGACAGCACATATGGAGAATCTGCAAAGCCGACTCAATCAGAAGGGGTTACAAGTCTCAGACGTCCCAGCAGAACAAACATGGGCATACCACCTTTAAGATATGCTTGTTTTACAAAGGCAGAAATGGTTCTAGAACCCTCCACATGGATGGTCATTGCAAAAATTTACTACCAGAGAAGCAGAGTGATGGAGAAAAATCACAGAAAAAGAGTTTGAAGTATTAACTCAAAACAAAATATGGACACTTACAAAACTACCACCTGGAAAGAAGGCAGAAGGATGCAAGACCAAGCATGATGCAGAAGGATGCAAGACCAAGCATGATGCAGAAGGGAAAGTGGAAAGATACAAGGCAAGACTGGTTGCAAAAGGCCAGTCTCAAAAATCTGGAGAAGACTATGATGAAACTTTTTCACCAGTGGTCAGACACATCGCAGCTGCAAGCAAGATGCAAGTTGAGCAGGAGAATGGATGATTCCTTAAGTTTCGGATATCTTATGTATAGCCATAGAAATTCTTGATCCCACCATGCCAACTAAGTGTAGTTTAGTTATTGCATTGCTTTAGGAGAGTTATCATACTTGGGCCTTGTCAGATCCATGGGGGAAGCATGTCCCACCCACCCCCCTTTTCAAAAGCAAAGGGGCCAGGTTGACGCAGTGGTTAAAAATGTTTGCCTCAGATTTAAATCCCCTTCTGTTATGAAGCTTTCTGGGTGACCTCGGGCCAGTCACAGCCTCTCAGCCTAACCTACCCCACTGGGTTATTGTAGCTTTAAGTGGAGACAAAGAGACCAATGTACACTGGTCTCAGCTCTTGGTAAGAAAGGTAGGACAAATATGTAGTAAATAAATAAATAATAGGGCAAGCCATATGCTGAGAACATTGGACTATTTCAGAGTCCAAGGGAATTTTAGATATGTGTTTTTTCCAATAACAGTCTCATTCCATGCTGCATAAAAAAAGACTGCATAAAATTCCAAGAAAAAGAGAGAGCCATCTGTCTAGAATCCTGCCTTCCAAGTTCACAACCATGCTCTTTTACAGTCTAAACACAATACAAAATATCTCAGAAAAGTGATTAAGTGAAGTATAACTTTTTCCACATGAAATTCAAAAGATTAGGCCTTGCTTTCAGATGTGACAATATTTTTCTTGAGGGCTTACTGAAAACAACATAAGAGTGATGGAAATAACTTACCAATTTGGTACTCTCAACTGAGAGTCAGTCGCAACCCCATCTGGGGGAAGGCAAATCCCCCTCTGGAGTCAGTGCAACCCTGAACTGGCATGTGTGCCCACCATGCCATACAAGGGGCAAATGCATCAGTGGAGGGCTATTTGCCTGCACAGCCAGATGCCACACTGCTCCATGGCACCTAACCCCGAAGCTGCCACTCATCCCCAGGCCTGTCAGCGCAAAAAGCTGCAGCGGCGGCATGACTCCGGGAACTGGAGTTGATCTTAGTTGGTTTCCTTCCAGCCTTTGCCTGCCAGAATGGGGGTTTGGGCTTATGCCATCCTTTTGGGTGGCATAAACCCATAGAGCCTAGTGGACAGCAGCTGGGAGGCTTTTTTGTTTTTAGTCATCCCACACCGTCGAGAAGCCCTCTTGAGGCATGGGGCAATGTGGAAGCAGCACTGTGCCCCACCACCATAGGCTCTGGATTGGTCTGTCAGTCTTATAAGACTTTATATGCATTATTGAATGATGCATCTGGACCTAAAATGCCTGCTTGTGAGAGGCCTGTCTTAGCCATAGATTTTCTTGGCTTCCCCATCTTTCTGCAAAATGATGATGATCTTTGCCTGCCTCAGATTGTTGCTGGGAGGGATTGATGAATTAATTGCTTGTAAATCACTTTGAAGATGAAAAATGCCCTGCAAGTGCACAGCATTGCATGTTACCATTTAGACCTCAAGTGTCACCAAGGCTTCCTTTCTTGGCTGAGTAATTTTCTGTGAGTTAATTGAAATACTCAAGACCTGCAGAATGCAGATTGCACCACTTCCCATCACCACTTCTCTATATGCTTTGCCAAGATAGGCACGCATCATTATCCTCTTCTTACTGAATTGAGATTGTCAGAAAGAATAATGAAGTCTGCGATCCTAATCATGCTGGCACAGAAGGAAGGTCTGCTGAAGTCATTCTGATTATTTCCCAGAAAGAATGATTTTCATGCAGTGCTATAGAGAGGGAGTGGATGTGATCTCTGGCTCCTACTTCTCTGTGCAAGAGACTGAGAATATCACATGCTCAGCCCTGGTGCTAAGGTTCACACGAGAGGAAGAGTGCCCTTTTGGAGGGAGGGGTGACACTGGCAGCATTTTTTTCTAAAGTGATTGCTGAAGACTGCTCTTGATTTTGCTTGCAGAGCAGAAAGCTAAGGATACGTACTGTTTGAAACCAGGATGTTGTAATGGTTAGAGTGTGAAACTAACATCTGGAAGACCTTGTCTGAATCCCCACGCTGCTCCCATCTGAGGCTGAATTGGATTGTACCATGTTTTAATAAATGGGCCATGCTTTCTTGGGCAACTTTAGAGCAAAAGTTTCAGTTCTTTTTGGAAGACCTTAATCAAACTTATTTCATATTGGTTAAAGACAGTATGTAACTAGGAGAAGAGCGGTTTATTATCTTGCCTGTGACAGATAGTGTGGGTTAGTGAGCTGTGAGAGTGGTTGGTGGAAAATTTACAAAATCCAGTGCTGCTGAGAGACTGAGAGAGCAGCAGCAGCAGCAGCAGCAGGCCATTGCTTTCACATCCTGCACGTGAGCTCCCAAAGGCACCTGGTGGGCCACTGCGAGTAGCAGAGTGCTGGACTAGATGGACTCTGGTCTGATCCAGCAGGCTCTTTCTTATGTTCTTATGTTCTTATGACTGCTGAGTACAGTTGAAAGCAGAAAAGCCTATACAATGAAGCAACCAAGGAATGCTTGTATGTGGTTCAGATACAAAAGCACCAGAACTCAGGCTCAATGGCAGAGCAGTTACTTTGCATGCAGAAGGGCCTGGGTATAGGCCGTAATATCTCAAGCTTTATGGATTAAGATGTGGAACACCCAGGAAAGCCATTATCAGTAATACTAGGCAATATTGACCTTCAGGAACCATTTTACTAGCCCAGTTCATAAACTGCAGTGAACACATATGCAATCCATGTACGCTGTACATTTATTGTCTTTTGTACTTGCACTGAGTAGTTCTCATATTACAGTCAACATATGTACAGATGAAGAAAACCCATATTTATTACAGTTGATACAACCTCCTATTTATCTAGATACTTGTCTCTAATTCCATTCATTAAGTGAACACGGGTTTGCTCTTCTTTACAAACTGATGTACACACATCCAGGAAGTATTATGTTCATTCACTGTCATGAGAAAGCGGCCGCCGTTGCTGCCTGGGAGGGGGGTGGGCTCAGCCCATTCTGCTGCTGGCGCAAGCATGTGGTGTAAGTGGAGGGAGCAGGGCCATGGCCTTATAAGGGTAGGCCAGGCCTTCCCGTGCCTCTCTTCTGCTCGAGCTACAATGGCTTTGTTCACACTCCCCCCTTATTTTTTGACCTTGTACTGTTGCCCTAGTGTTTGTTGGGCTGGTGGGTTGTGCATGGAATTTATAAACTTTCCACCAAACATTCTCCAGTCTCTCAGCAGCACTGGAATTTGTAAACATTGTCGCAGCCTGGTGGGTTATGCATGGGGACTGATCTATGTGCTAGGCCTCCACTTTTGGTGGGGGGCCTCCATAAGAGGCTTGGGGGATGGTAGTGAGCATGTGTACCGCATGGCCAGGCAAGGGCTGCAGGTGGCTCGCACCCCTTGGCAGCAAGGGGAGTTCATCCAGAGGTGAGCACTCAGATGGTTCCCACTATCTTACTGCTCTGGGTTTTTCCCTGCATGCATCAGGCTGGGGGAAGGTTATTACTGGGGGACAGCAGATGTGCTGCCCAGTGCCAGATCCTTCCCCTATGCTGCATCTCTGCTTCCTTCAGCCAGCATACCAATAAACAGGCTGTGGCCAAATTTTATTCTACACAAGGTGGTTGTCTGTGTTGTCTTTCCACACCCTTGAGCTCATTCTGCCCTCCTCAGATAGGAATGGAATTTCCTTCTGTTTTATTTTCCTTTTTATAGTATGCTTTGTCATTTGAAATCTGTAAAATTACTTAAATATGTTGACTCAGTCGTAACTACAATTCAGTATTGTCAAATTAATATGAAATAGAACTGTTTCAGAGAGTAGTCATGTTGGTCTGCAGCAGAACAGGTAGATTTTAGTTCAGTTGAAATTGGTTCTATGGGTCTTTGCAAGCAGTAGCATAGTGCTCTTTGTCCAATTTGGTTTTCATTGAATTTTCTGCGTCAATCTTTGGAGAGATAGGTTGTGGTGGTTGTTCTGGGTTGTGTGGCCGTGGTCTGGTAGATCCCCCAGTGGTCTGGTAGATCCCCCAGAAAACCCACCGCAACCAGTTGAATCCGGCCGTAAAAGCCTTTGACAATACTTTGGAGAGATTCTTTAGTTTACTATTAGCTTGGATTCTCTAGTTTGATATTGGTTATGTTGGGCTTGCCAATTTGTCCAATGGTTCTTCCCTTATTCTGCATTAGTTTCTTGGGCTTATTAGTTTCTATTTGCATTGGAAAAGTTTTGATCAGTGACTGCTTTTCCTGCTCTTGTGTCTCTGGCTATTCTTTGCTTTGGAAAAAGCATGGCATCCCCCCAGCCCACACGCACACACCAATTGGAAAGTGGAGGATGGCTGTGGCTGCTTCATTCAATGTCAAATTTTGAGGGGGGGGGGTGTTTATTATCTCACAATTTGTGCTGCAATCTTGATGCCATTTGCTTAAAAACAGCCTCTTCAACTGCAGAGAGATAGGAATTAATGCAGTCAAATATTATCAAAATATCTGAATACCAAACTGCTATTTGGGACCCAAATAACTGGGAATACTGATATTTTTCAGCTCCCTGATATCCAAATACAAAAAAAAAAATCATTTTTTTTCTGTTGCACAAATACCAAGTTGAGTATAAACCCTTGATTATTGCTAATCTGGCCTAGCTTCTATGCAACATCTTTTTTCTTAGCTGAACTGCTCTTCAAGTGTTTTATTTTCCTCTTTGTTCATTCATGAAATGTTTACTGTCTACCCAAGACTCAGAACACGTTTAATCTTCCATGACACATGTAGTTCTCCTATTACCGTATTCCTTTATTAAGGCAACTAGAACTCCTTTCCAGACCAAGATTTTAGGGGGTTCAATTTACATTTTTAGTACTGTTTGTTGAATCGTTTCACACTTGGGCTCCTTCTCAAGTGCAGTCTTCAATTCATGTTTATGTTCCAGCACATCCACATTTATTCTTGCTTACAGATTTATTGTTAGAACCATCCTTAGTATACAGAAAGTTATTTAAAGGAGCCTGATTTGTCTGTCACTTTACCAACCTAACCCAAGAGAGCTGCTCCAGTGAAATTAATAGAAAGGCGGTACCACTGAAAAAGCTCCAAAGAAAGGACACTACTGTACAAAGACAAAGCCCAGTTGTTCTGAGGCCCACTTTAGAGGTCCAAGCAGCAGGAGCCAGAAGGCTGGTTGAAACAACCGCCCCCCCCCCCCCAAACTGGTGGTTTCTTTGCATGGGAATGACCAAGAAAAAAAGGAAGCCAAGAAAAAAAGGAAGTCTTTTACATCACCTACTACAAAATCCTTTAACTGGAAACACTGTTGATTGATCCTATGACCTTCTGTATGCCAACCAGATGCTTTATCACTGAGTCTCAGTACCTTCCTAAATGTAGGTTGGTAGATGCAGTTTATCTGCTTCTAACTCTTAAGCTGACAGAGGGCCTTTCCCCACTTACCTTAAGCCCTGCACTTCTCTCTTCAAGTAGCGCGGGGTCCCGGGGCACTCCCCATGACAGGGGCGGTGACAGCGCAGCCGCCCCAAAGCTGCCGCTGTCGTGCCCCCTCAGTGTGCGGCATCCCTGGCACTGGAGAAAACGGTGCTGTGGGGACGCCCAGGCGTGCGCCAGGGATGCAGTGCACTGAGAGCAGCGCACGGCATAGGGGGGATCAGGGTGAGTGGGGAAACGCCCCTTGCTTTTCTGTGCTAGCATCTTGAAGTTGTGCTGTGTTCTTGCAAAGAGGATATTCAAAAGCACATTTGATATTTTCCTTACAGAGTGGTATAAGCAAAGCTACAACGAAGTACCTCTTTTGGTCCATACCAAAAGCCACTTCAAAGACTGCCCTGGGGTAGGGAAAATGTGTGGAGTTTTGTATGTTATCAGGAATGAAGAATGTGATGAGTATACACTTGTTGAGAAGCCCCAATAGCCTTTCAGAGATGTTCACTGTGCTTAAAGCAACATCCCAATCACATGAAAGAAACAACGCATGTGAGGCTTAGCATGGACTCCCACTGAAATCTGGTGGTTGGGAGGCAGCAAGTGATGGGCAATCAGATTCTTGCTACAACAAGAGTACCAACTCCCCCTCACTTTTTAAAATCTCCTGAGTGGATATTAAATTCAGACTGCTATGCACTTTTGGTCTGCTCTGCAATGAGAGTACGTTCCCCTCGGGGTAGAGTTATCTTTACAAACACCTTTTCTCCGCACCAAGCACCAAGCACCAAGCACCAAGCACCAAGCACCAAGCACCAAGCACCAAGCACCAAGCACCAAGCTGCAGATCTAATAAGCCCAGTGGTTTTCAAGAGCAGGAAAACTGTGACTCTTTCCATGCCTGTACAGGGAAAGTGACAGAGATCACTTGTCTATTCTGCTTGATCATTCATTGACTATCCTCTTCCTTTCAAAAAACTATTACAACAAATAAGACCACCGTGGCATCTTACAGTCCAATTCAGAGCCCCAGGCAGCTGGGGATGGCACTGCAGCATCACTCTGCTGCCTCCAGGGAGCACCTTGGATGTGCAGAAGACCCAGAAAGCCCTCCACAAGGCTTACTGGACTTAAGTCCAGTACCCAGGCTGCAGCACAATCAGTTGCAAATCTGGGGTGGAAGCAAACTAACATCAGTTCCACCCCTGGAGATGCCCCAGCCTGCCCCCCAGCATGTTATTGGGATGCTAGTACAGCTATGAAGTGGCCTGCACTTCTGGATTTCACCATCACAGAGCTGAGGGCAGCTGGCCACTAGCTCCTTTGCCCCCTTCACCAGGACAGGGGACAAACATGTTGGCACAGTCGCATGCCACCTCCGCAAGCAGATTCAGCCTCCATCCCCATCTGCATTGGACCATTAGAGTCTTAATATAGGATATTATGGCTTTTGAGGATTGCAGTCAAGATTGTTAGATGAGGCTTGTCCTTGGCTGGCAAAATACATGGACATGTGGGTTGGAGGACTAAATTGTCCAGTCAGGATGCAATGTAATGCATGAGGTATTGTCAGTAATATCTGAATGAGAATCTCAGTTGTTTAAGAGATAAACACAGTGACAATTCACAGCCACAGTACCAGTTAATAAAATAATATTTCCAAACTTATTAAGACTGTTTAACTCCTTCAGAATGAGAGCAATTCATTGTTGTGATTAATTCCTAGATGGATAGCATCGAATTCTGATTTACCACTTGCAGGCGGAAATCTTCCTGTGAAGTTCTTTTGTTGAATAATGGTAACTATCAGGTCAGGCACAGAGTGTTCTGGGAGACATATATTTTTCTCTCTGGTTTCTTAATTTGGATGTCATCTTGTGTCCATTCATTATTTTTGTGAAGAAACTGACAATTTTGTTCTACATGAAGAGCTGAAAAAGCATTGCTAGAATTGGAAAGTGAACAGGTGGATGAACCCCTAATGATATGACTGATTTGTTCTAAGTCTTGTAAGAACATTGCCTGAGTAGATATTTGGGGGATATAGGTGGCCGTTGAATTTGTTGAAAGGTATGCTTCTCATGTTTAGTTCATTCAGACTTAAGTTCAAGATGATTTTACAGCCATGAAGGCTGTGCCCTCTCAGGTTGTGAATCAATCTGAAGACTTTTTAACAAGTCCTATTTTCTTTTTAGGATTAAATAAACTTTTATGGTTGGTGCTTTTTAATGAGAATCAAAGGACACAATGAATTATACAGTAAGTGGATAAATGAGGGATGTTTGTTATGTCACTTACTAATTCAACATCAATGGACAGCATGTTATTTCCCTCAGGAAAATATCTGCAGTAGGCCAATACTAAATTTAGGAGGGGGGAGATTTTCTTCCCTTGATCGTACTTGTGTCTTTAAGTAATTTCCTGAATATTATATAGCTCCACCATATCTTGCTCATGTGATTGCCATAAAAGAGCAGTTCCTCTTGTGATTGTTCCTCATTTCTTTTCCATATCCAAATTTCATCTACTTTCTTAGGCCCCTTCCACACATGCAGAATAATGCACATTCAATCCACTTTCACAATTGTTTGAAAGTTGATTTTGCTATTACGCACAGTAAAATCCAGCTCAAAGTGCATTGAAAGTGGATTGAAAGTGCATTATTCTGCATGTGCAGAAGGGGCCTCATAGGAGTATATTACAAGTTTCTAGGATATTTCATGCACCTGTTAGTTTTCTGGCTAAGGAAAAATACCTTTCATGATGCTCCAACACACAGTAAATCATCAGAATATTACCTGATTATTTAAAATAAACTGAAAGAACAACACATTTACCACAATTTTAGTCACCCAGGCCCACGTAAAACTGAGAATGACCAACAAGTTACATTAGTGCAATAAATTACTCATAGATGGTCCTCTTTCCCCATCATATTCATGAGGATTAGTTTATTCTCTTTGCATGACGATGTATATCACTAACTTGTTTTAACTTATCTAATGTAAGTATAGATACTGTCATCATCCATAAAATTAATCTTTTGTCTGAGGGAAAAGGAATAGACAGAAAGAAAAGGAGATCCAATTAAAAGATAGAACACTTGCTATATCTAACTTTTTATGAAATCATCTCTTACCAAAAGTCTGTCATTCAATTTAGCTCCCTATATCTTCGATTCCATTTTAAAATATGCTGAATGGATGGAAATCACTCCAATGGGGACAGGCTTTTTTATTTGAATCAAATGTGGCAATGGAACCCTTGAACAGGGCGTAGATGATCAACTGCAGAGATGTATTGCAGAAAGGCAAATAAAGTGAAACTCAGTGGAGACAAGGAATACTTATTTATTTATTTAGCCACCACCTCCCCATCTGTTTTTCCTCTGAAATGCACACAAAAGGGTGTAAGGGCAGTGGTGACAGGAGATGCAGAACCAGGAAGAGGAGGATACAAACCAAATTGACAGGCCAGAATAACACCCTTGTGAAGATATTCAGAAAAAAAACTAACGAGGCTGCCCTACTGCTTGATCCATCAGTGTTCTGTATGATGCAAAATCATTTCCAAATGTATGAGAAATAAACAAAATGCCTGCCCTTTCTCTCCTTCTGAACACAGAAATATTTTTAAAGTATGGTATACCTTTGGCTAGCATCTACATTGCAATGACTATAGATAATTGGCACCATCTAAATAGTGTCTGGATTTGAACAGTTAGCAATTGCTTAAGCACTTTGCTCCAAAAGGCAAAATTAATAAATACTTATCCCTATGATTTTGGTCTAAAAATGTTTCATAAGGAGTAGCTTCTCAATTACCCTTTTAAGATAGGTCACGATAGCAAATACTTGGACCTGGCATAGCATAGTATCTCCATTTTAACAAAAGCATCACAATTATAGACATAATGCTACTTTTGGATCCTCCTGGTCACTTTCTCTGTAACATCAACCAAAAAAGCAACGGTTGAAAGGGCCAGTGGTTGGCTGCACTGTTCCAAATATTCTGTCCGCAATCTCAGTTTACAAAATCTGAAAATCATCCAATCAAATATGTACAGATAGTTCTCTCAAAACATCATGAACTTGTATTAAATGATTCAAAGTGAAGATTAAGGCAGGAGAGATGCATGTGATTTTATTATTATTGTTTATTATTATTGTTTTTATCATTATTGTTCTGTAAACAAGTCAGAGTGACCTGCTGAGGGTTTCTGATTATCCAGGTGGTTTTTAACAAGGGATTCTGTTCCATCCAGAATGATGCTGCTGGGCAATACTGTGCCAATGCAATTGAAGTGGAGAAAGCTCCTTCTTTGCCACTATCACTGCCAAAGTACAGGCTCTAAAATGTATTCTAGCCCCTGCTTGGCTGCTTTGGCCCCCTCTTGCATTCTATCCACTGGATTTAGCATTCCTATCTCCTAACATACCAAACAGCCAAACAGATGGGGAAGATACTAAGGAGTGTTTGTATCTCTACCAAGATCATCTCTGTTTTCTATAGATGGATTAAGGCCCACCTGGCTCTACAGAGGAATAGAGTTGCTGCCAGGGTAGCACTCAGCAGAAAATGGACTGTGGCAAATCACTCCCCTCATAGACCACAATTTAAGTGTTCAGCTGAAAATACATGGTATTACACCCCACTTTAAGCACCACATATTGTCTGGATATCTGACCTTGGATACATGGTTTATGACTATCACCCAGAGTACACTCTATCAGCTGGTTCACCAATTATTTTCTTGGAGGAAAGGAGAGGTATATAAATTTGCTACCATCATACATGCATTAGCAGAATTTTATATATTTAATTATAAAATTTATAACCCACATTTCTGCCCAAATCAAGGCCTCCAAAGCAGCCAACAAGTTAACAACATAAAAACATATCTTGAAAACAATTAAACTAAACAAAGCCAAGCTAGAATATGCATGCAAAAATGTAAAAACAACAATTAAAACAGAACACAGGAGGAGGGCTTTCTGAGAGAAAAGCAGATGAAACAAAACATCTTCACCCTCCGGCAGAATATGATAAGGCCAGCAATTATTACAGGACTACTGCATAGCACTTTACAAGAAGCAGTCCTTGAAGACAGTTCAGAAATTGGGATTAGTCCAGAATCATTATTAGCTGGTACTTGCTAATGGGATCATATTGTATCTGTGTCAAGAAAGGTTCACTGGCTGCTAATTAGTTCCTGAGATAATTTCAAGGTACTGATGTTGACCTTTAAAATCATGAGCAGACTAAGAACAGGGTATAATAGAAAGCATTGTCTCATGTATGAGAGGTTCCCTGACTATTGAGATATTAATTAAAACTGTGCCTTAACAGAAGTAAATCTGCATCCAACTAGGAGCAGGACACTTTGGGTAGTGGCATTTTGATTATGGGCTGCTTTCTGTTACAAAGTATACAGGGTCAACACCTTATCAGCATCCTCAAAACAGATTAACAGTGCAATTATAAGCAGAGTTGCACCCTTCTAAGGTCATTGATTTCAGCAGATTTGAAAGAATGTAAGTGTGTTTAAGATCGTACTATAAGGCCATTCAATTTCATTGGGTATTTTTTCTTCTTCGTATCCCATGTTGCATTTCTGTAGTTTAAAATTTTTTAAAATATGTTTCATTAAAAAAATTCATTTTTAACTTTTTCATGGTTATAGTTATAACACATTTTTGGACCAATTTGTGTGGAAACACAGAGTAAAAATAGAGAAATAAATAAAATATCTCTGTTCCTACTTTTGCTGATAAAATATTCCAAAGGCTTTTGGAGGTTTTCCACCATGTCTTGAAGATGGCCAAATTATACTGCACAGGATATTTTTTACCACATTATTTCTCAGTAACTTCCTCAGGAAGAATGATTGATTCCTTGTTTTGCTCACCCTCCCACAGCATTAGATGGTAAATGTTAGCTGCTAAAAAATCTGGGCTGTAGCAACAATGACATCCCGTGTAACCCTCTTACTTACAAGCCAAAAACCTGCTGGCTATAATTCTCCAACCTCGGTCATCAATCAGTGTGTTATTACTACAGCAAATAGCCCATTTGTCAACAACTGATGTGCTCACAATCAGGGCATGATGGATTATTCTTCAATTAAAAAAAGCAGTAGGATTGCATCAGGATTAGATCAGAGAATCCAAAACATCATGCCAGACTGTGATAATGGCACCAAATCCACTAGTGATCTTATGTCATCTGATACAGCAGTACTCGTACCAAATTGGAAGAATCTTTATACTGTTTCTTAAATCAAAAGGGAAATGCCTGATCAGAATGTCATAGAATAGCTATTGAACACCTGAGGCATTCACCTGAATTTTTGGAAGAATCTTTTAAGCACAACAATTAATTGTCAGAATTAATTCTCTCTTCCTTAGCACAGAAATATCAAGATGAAAAAAAAAAGGAGAACTGATTCTGTTTAGAGGACTGGCAAGATGCTGCCAGGATGATTGTTTTATATAGGATGAGATCCTTTGGGGAAGCTTAGCAAAATAAATGCTGCATGACTCTAGCCATGATTAAATACATTGTGAGGGTCCATTCATGGGAAATGCCACTGACAGATGTACCCATGCTATCACTCATTGAGGTGCTAATGTTACATGCAAAGAGGCTGGCATGTGTTATAAGTGCGTTTAGATGCAATTAGATCTGTGCTGAATGCGTGTGTAATCCTGATTCCACAGGCAGTAGAGTTGGGGTATTCCATAAAAGGAAAAAAAGGCACAATTTTCTCTGAGTGATTGGAGGGCCTGAGGCTGCAGGTAGCTTACTTCAGAAACACTCTGGACTTGTAAAAACCACATATTAATATTCTAAGTATGATACTTTGTTATAATGATTACTGGAAGGGGGTTGTGTTTATATTCATCAGCTATTAGTCTGTATTTTGGTATTTTGTTGTGAATGTTTGCAATAGATGTTGTATGGAAGCTTCCCTGAGTGATTGGAGGGCCTGAAGCTGAGGTAGCTTACCTCAGAAGGACTCCAGCCTTGATATGAAAACTACATATTAATATTCAAGGGCTACATGGAACTCCAGAAAAGAACTGATGACTCACCAAGGCAGGGCAGAGGTGAAAGTCCATTCCTCTTTAAGGAACTGGTTAGACAGAAAAGCCAGAGACCCTGGTCTGCTTGAGCACAACAGGCCTGAACTGTTACATGTCAGTTATTGTTTTACATATTTGACAGTTGTTCAATATTTCTTATGAAAAAAAGATCAGATTTGAAGTTTGCTTACTGTTATTTTCAGGAAAGTTAAGTGTCACAAGATGGGATCACACTGTCAAACATGTGAACTCCCTCAGTTCTTAATTGAATCAGTTACACTTAAACACAGGTAAGGGGGTTTAATTTATTTATTCAATAGATATCCAGGCTGCATTCTAAGCGAAGAGGCTCCTGAGGTTTTATCTGTGACCTGTAGCTTGTATAAGACACATTATTAAGGTAAAAGAGAAGATTTGGGATTCCACAGAGTTCAGTCAATTTGCCCAAGTGAGTCAGGTCAAATACAGTCCGGGTGGCAAATGAGCTTAGTTGTTCTATTGTAACACTGACAGTGATACCGTGGGGAATAGGACAGGTAGCGCATTTGCCTCTAAAATTGCCAACACTATCATTAGTGTTTACACAGCAGCAGCAACGCATCTGGTATTTCACACAGTTTAGTAAGCAAAACACATCTGTGAAGATTTGCATTGCAACCATGTGGTGACTCACCCATTGGCCATTTATTCTGGGGACAAATGTTTCCTGGAGGAATAGACTTGGCGGATCAGATGAAACTGATGGGCCTTAAACTGCTTGAGAGCAGGTGTAGCCATATCTGGAAAGGTGCTAGAATAGACAAGGAAACAGATTTACTGCTGAAAGATATACTAATTCACATGCATTAATACATATTCTAGGCACTGAAAATCAGAACTTGGCAGAAATAGTCTTTTGTATTGCTGAAAAAAAAATCTCTAACTTTCAGTGTACTTTTGACCATCCTCTAAAAAAAATTAGTCAGCCACATGTCAGAGCAATGGTCAGATCTGAAAGTTTTTCAGCATTCTGAAGATTCAGAAAAATTACTGGGTTGGACCCCACAGACTAGTTTCACAAATGGATGGAAACATAATTTTCACCAATTTTTTCTTCCTGTTGCAGGAAAACCCTTCTGTCTGTGGAGCTCTATCACAGTATTTGAGATCATTTATACATTTGTGGCCTTTTTTCCATTGAGCTAACATTCATTTGGGGTTTGATTCTCAGTTACACATATGTTTGTTCCTCTTCAGAACTCACCACACTCTCAGATCACTGAATCCCTGCATTTCTGAAACTGGTTAAAGTGTGACTTTTTTTCTCCCTTTGCAGGAGAAGTGAAGGAGATCATTGTGCATTAAACTTTCTTCAGGTTCCCTTGCTCTTCCCTGCCTTTCCCCACCAACTGTTTAGCAGTTCCTCCCACTCTTCAGGCCACCATTTGAGGAGGATCAGACGGGCTATTTTAATACTAAAGGTCTATTGCAGGAGATTGCAAAATCCTGTGAAACTGACATGATCTAGCAAAGTAATGGTAAACCAGACAGCAAAGGGGGGGGGGGGGCTGTAGGCAAATCTCCAAACAGAGGTTGCCGAAACAATAAAATTGTGGGCAAAATGATGGCTCAACTCTGAAGTACTGTGCTCAGCTCCAGACCCCCACCCACTCTCATGCCTAACTTTTTGCTCCCTTTAAAAGACTGCTGTTTCTTTTTTGGGCTACTTCACTTCAACATTTGCAAAGAAAAATCAGATCTGGTCTTGTAAACTAAGCTGTATAAACACCCGTTTCCAAGCTGTTTGGAAAGTTCTGATGACATGTCAGTTCATTGCACAAGATGAGTTTTTGCAAGCCCTGATCTCAGTAGATGTCACTCTCACAGCACTGCAAGCAAGCAAGCACCAGCAAGTCTTGGCACCTGCAACAAAACCCATTCCTGAAAACTGATCAGATGAGCAATATCAAGCCAGTTTTATGTTATCTCTCAGAAGAAAAGATTTCAGGTGAAGAAACTTCTTGGATGGAGGGAGAATCAGCAGGACAATAAAACACTTCTCAGGGTTTAAAAAACAACAACAGGAAAACACCACTGCAAAGCAAATAGCCATGGGGTAAGTTCTGCATGCATAAATGGCAGATAACTATATTAATATAGAAGTATATGTTAGTGTGTATTAATTTGGAGAGAACCTTGGTGTTTGTGATAGTATTGACAACAGCCAGGTGGTACCTGGAGATCTCCCACTATTACAATTGATCTCCAGACTGTAGAGATCTATTCCCTCTGGAGAAAATGGCTGCTTTGGAGGGTGGACTCAATGGCATTACACCCAGCTTAGGTCCCTCCCCAAACTCTGCCCTCCCCAGGTTCCACCCCCCAGAATTTCAAGTATTACCAAACCTAGAACTGGTAATCCTAGTTGAAGGCAAAGAAAGTATGAGGCCTACATTGAAACAATAAGAAAAAAGTGAACAAAACTTGAATTAGCTCAGCCTCTGAAATCTTTGTTGTGCACAGAAACTTAACCTGAAATGATAGGGGTGGAAGCTAGAGAGCTATCCTAAATTCCAAGGACTAAAAATTCAGCACAATGTAAGCCTCATGCATGTATAATATCAAGAGCACCCAACCATTAGAAACTTATTTTTGAAGAACCACTTCAAAGTATCTTCAGAAACTCAGGGTTGGGGGTGGGGAGGGGAACCAGTATTTTAAGAGCTTTTAAAATGCCAAAAGTCTTTCATTTGAATGCTGTGAATATAGTTTTCTGCCACAGGAAAAAAAAAGGAGGGGGGGTTGGAAGGCAGTGGATAGCAAAAAAAAAGTATACAATCAGTTCCCTGATATCATCTTGGGACTAATTAGAAATACCATTTAACTAAAGAGATCTTTGTGCTCTTCAGTTCTGCTACCCCTCTTGGCTGCACAACTTTTCATTTCTTATCTTACAACAAATCTTTTCTCCCTTGACTACAGCCCTTAATTTCTCTCCCTCCCTTTCCTGTCTCACTTTCTCTTAATGGCTTTACAACTCAGTGCTTTGATTTATTCAGTATAGAGAGCCTTTCTATAATTTTTATCAGACCCCCTTCTTTGCATGCTCTTATTTAATTCTATAGAGACACTATACCTAATTAAGTTCTATTGCAGAGGCATTGAGTCTATTGGAATTCTCTAAGTGACTAACATGTAGAAAACAAATGGTGAGAAATGCGAATTAGGATGGTGATGGTGGTGGTGAAGTAATAAATAATGATGCCTAATAAGAAGTCATACAGAGACTGCAAAGCACTTAGCAAAGCCAGTCAGTTCCGAATATTATTTCTTATGCAGCTGAGATTCAAATGAAATGGCAGAGGTGTGATCATTGCTCAGAAAGCAAAATGTGTGTATTTCTCTCAATACTTAATTTAGGGAAGGTTTTCTTTTTTTAAAGTCTTTTTTTCAATTTCTGCTTTGATTTTCAAATGGAAAAAAGCCATTTCCCCATAGGAAAACACCTCTTCAGATAATTGTTTCCTCTTGACTATGATTATCATTAATATATTTAATTTTCATCAAGCTCCTTGTGTGCATACTTATTCTTTTCCAAGGTCTCCAATGGAGACTGATGTAGCCAAGGATGAGTAGGTTACGCTAACTTTGATTCCCCACTCCTCCACAATTTGGTGAATTGTGTTTGTTTCCCCCACTCCTCCTGCTGGGTGTTTGTTTCCTCCACTCCTTGGGCCAGTCACAGTTCTCACAGAACTCTTTCAGTCCCACCTACCTCACAAGGTATCTATAGTGGTGAGGGGAAGGGAAGGTAGTTGTAAGCTGCTTTGAGTCTCCTTATAGTAAAGTGAGGCATGAAGGACAACTCTTCTTCTAAATGAAGGCAGCGAGAACAAGAAAGTGGTTAAAACATCAGACTAACCAGGGAGACCTGGGCTCAAATTCCCACTTTTTCTCTCAACCTTACTTGTCACACAACATTACTGTGAGCATAAACTGAAGCATTTTTTAACATGTAAATGTCCAGATCTTCTTTTCCTGTGTTCAGGGACTCGAGTTGCACTTGTCTTAGGGCGATTTTGCACTCACCGTGTGAACTCAAGTTCGACCTACGTACAACCCAAGTGCTCCCCACATCCGGTGAATCCAACATGGGTTTGTCCTGCTCTGCTCTGCGCTGCTATTAAATTTTCGACTCCACCTCCGAGGTGGGGTAAACCGGCAAAGCTAGGTTGAACTCAAGAGAAGCTGATGGGAGTGGGGAATCTTCATCGGGTCGATTCGCCCATTAAGCCAATCACAGACAACTGTCTTGGGCATGCGCAGAATGAAAGACTTGCGCTGGCAAAAAGCTTGCCTTTCCCCCCCACTTCCGTATAACACTGATGACCATGCGCAGTAACGAAGGGCAGATTGCACGCTGCTCGTAGCAACAAAACGGCAACATTTTTCCTTCACAGCACCGTTTTGCCCAATCAATCGCACCTCATCCCTCCCTCCTTTCGGGTGGCATGTTATAAACATTTGTCATTTTGGAGGGGAAGTTGCCATTTTGATCTGACTGCTGACAGCTGAGCACAGTTGAGTCATGGCCAGCAATTGCTCCACCTCAGGATCCATAACAGACGGTTCTGACAAGAGGATCAAAAGATGCTTTTCCCACCCAAAATGGAAATGAAAGCTACGAGCGTAAGAATCTACGCAAATTGTGCCTTATTCATTGCAACGTCAATGCTACGTAGCTGTAATGTAAAAAAAATTGGAAAAAAGGGATGCACATTCGCATTCCCACCCGAATGCAGCAGCCAATCAGGCACGACAAGTGAATGACGCGCCAAGGTGATTCTGCCCTCTGAACTCGGCTCCGGCAGGACAACCTCGACTGCTGTGGGAAGTTACGAGGGGAATGACATAGGTCAACTCTTTCAGCCTGATGAGTCAATTGTCAATTGACCTATGTCAATTCTCAAGTGCGAAATAGCCCTTACATACATTATTCACTCTAATATTGCCTATGTGTAACTTTTGATAACTTTCTTTGCGGATGAAGGGTGAGTTACCAGGTTATTTAGTAATCACAGTCCACAAGTGTCAATATCTACATGTTTGCTGATTGTTTGAAGATTTCTAAATCAATAATGAAAGCATGTAAGAAAAATTCACAATTGTGGTATAAGAGTGAGATCTGTAATAGACTGAAACAGGTTAAAAATCAGAAAACAGAGGGAAAAATAAATGTTTAGTTTTAATGGTAGACAGAAATAAACAGGGGAGAGCAGAAGTCTTCAAAAACTATGCATAGTTTTTACCTGGACTTAATTTTATCCATGCTAGTGAAAAAACAGGAAAAATCCCAAGTATTAAAACAGATCCTGCAGTGTGAGAAGAGTTTCCAATGAATGTCTCGCCACATTCTGTGTCCTCCACATGTTTTTTCCCTTGTTTGGGGAACATTTTGAATACCATATGAATCAGGATAGAGTCAGGGAATTTTGATACTAGGCATATTTATGAACACATATGAACACATACGCCGGCCTACCCTTGTGCTTGATCCGGAATTTGAAGCTGGTCCAGCATGCAGCAGCGCGCCTACTTACAGGAGGTGCCTATCGTGACCACATTCAGCCTGTACTGCGCCAGCTGCACTGGCTTCCAGTGGAATTCCGGATCATCCACAAGGTATGGGTATTAACCTTCAAGGCTCTGCGCGGCCTGGGGCCCTTGTACCTTCGTGACTGCCTTACCCCATATGTCCCTACACGGCCTCTGCGTTGAGCAGAGGCCAATTTACTGGTGGTCTCCAGCCCCTCAATGATACGGCTGGCTTCCACCCGGGCCAGCCCTGGCCTGGTGGAACACTCTTCCGCCAACTGTCTGGGCCCTGCGGGACCTTGGAGAGTTCCGCAGGCCCTGTAAGACTGAGTTGTTCCACCGGGCCTTTGGAGAGGCCAGCCGCTGATGGTGTGCGCCCCTTCTGTCCCTCCCGTTAACATCTTGGGAGTTGTGACATCTATGCCACCTCCTCTCTGGGAGGGGTTTTACTGATAGTTTTAACGTTGGATGCCAAATGATTTATACAGAACGCTGTAATTTTATATATTTTAATGATGTTGATATTTTAAATTTATTGTTATATTGTTTTGCAATATTCGTTGTTCACCACCCAGAGCCCTTAGGGGATGGGGCGGTTTATAAATACAATAATAAATAAAAATAAATAAATAAAACTTCTTGCGTACAGCTATTTGCCCCTGATGTGTGAGATTTTCTTGTGGTATATCAAGTCTCTATGACAAAGAAGAGATGGTTTTTCTACTGTGCATTTCTCTACCAAGAAATCTCAAAGTGGCTTACAGTCACCTTCCTTTCCCACTTCCACAACAGGCACCTTGTGAGGTAGGTGTGCCTGAGAGAGTTCTGAGAGAACTATGACTAGCCCAAGGCCACCAAGCAGGCAGCAGGTGAAGGAACAGGGATTCAAACCCGGTTCACCAGATTAAAACCCACCACTCTTAACCACTACAATATGCTTGATATGAAGAGCATAGTGGGTCAGAAATTCAACCCTAGAGTATATCATATGTTAAATATTAATCGATTCCATTGAAATCAATAGGGTTAAACAGCACAAGTGAACAAGTGAACACTTAAAGCATCTTAATTTCAATGAAATATAAGCATACTTTACTTTCTCTAGTGTCTCCAGGATGTAATTTAGTAACTCTCAGGTTCTTAACCTTTGTACTTCCAATATTACTTGGAAGTACATATTGTATTGCAGATATCTCAGACAGCTGCTCTCTATTTCAAAACATTTTGAAAAACCCTAATAATTGAAGGTTTTAATCCAGCTAAGGTGGACACTGGATAGGTTTTATGTTTCTCCTTTTAACCTTTTGAAATTACTTCTGTGCTCAGCCTAGTATTTCAGTAATGCACAGTTTGTGGCAAGTGAAAGTGATGGACCACGGCAAAATGATAGCTACCTGGCAGCAAGGTACATGAATTTATCCCCCCAATCCCCATGCCTATTTTTATCACCAGAAGATGGCTTTCCCCCTCAGATTTGGTATGATAAAAATGTCTTGTAAAGTCACTTGTTTTGTAGTAACTCGGTGGACTTGATATCTTCCAATCATGCTACAAAGAGAACTTCCACAATATGAGCAGTTGAACACTGAAGGAAGAGTGACTTTTCCACATCCACAAAGACTGTGTGATTTAGAATTTCCACCATCTAGAATTATGGGATTAGAAAGAAGTTGAGTCTCTGTCCTAAAGCATCCATTCAAACACATCCATATCATGTATTAACTCACACAGAGAATTCTCGCTCTCATCCTGATTATGCTACAAGGAGACAACAGGAACAAACAACCTCTCACCTTTTTGGAGATACCTCTTCCATTCAAAAAATCATTATGCAAAACAACCTACTTGGTTCAGGATGTTCAAATAAAACCTTTGTGTGTGTTTTTCAGTTTTCATAGGTTGTAGTGGAGCCTGTTGGTTTGTCTATTTTTGTTGCTGGTCATTTCAATTAATCTTTTGTAGAATTTTACAGTATTTTAATGCCATGTTTACAATACTTTACAAATATTTGATTGAATACATGTAAATAATAGGGAGCCCCATGGCACATAGTGGTAAGCTTTGCTCACAACCTGAGTGGTAAGCTCTGCTCACAAGCTGAATGCAGTTCCAATTGAAATCAGATTCAGGTAGCTGACTGGGCAGCTCCATTTAGAGGCTGCGTGGCTGGTTGTGGTGCCATGGCTGCACTGCCCTGCTGCTCCCAAATGGGCTTCTTGGCATTGCCCCACATCCACCTTATACCAGCAGCTGAGGTCCTGTAAGTTGGGACTCCCAACTGCTAACGTAATGCGGTGACTGGCCAGGTGGGAGCTGACTAATGTTGACTTCTCCACTGGCCCACCCTTTTTATGCTTGCAGTGGCCCTGTGATTCTGGCACAACATCCAGCACCAAGGGAGGGGCAGTGATGCCTGCATGGTGGTGGGATCACTTTCCTGCTGGCATAAGTGCCCTGGGGAGGGCATACCCACCAGCAAAAGCATGCACCGCTTCCACTGGTGGTTTCACCCCCCCCCCCTTTGGATGGGGCTCTCCGTCTTCCATCCTTTTTTAGGTTGGTAAAATAAGTACCCAGTTTGCTGGGGGTAAATTGTAGATGACTGGGGAAGGCAATGAACCCATAAACATAGTCTGCCTAGTAAACAATGTGATGTGACATCACCCAATGGGACAGTAATGATCTAGTGCTTTCACAGAGGACTACTTTTACCTTTCTGTGTAAATAATAAAATATGTAAACAATAAAAATAATGTTGCAGTCCCCATTATTGAACAACTGCTGTACTTTTCTCCATTACATTTGAACTCTGCATCATTTCATTTGTTTTCATACTTCCTTCCTTTCATGCCCCCTTGAGCCTGCTGTTTACAACTTTTTTCTTCATAACTTTTTGCATGTAGAAGGAGAGTCCGCTTTGTCAGATGAATGTAGTGGGTCTTCCATAGACGTAGACTCATTCTGCACATGCAGAATAATGCACTTTCAAACTGCTTTCAGTGCTCTTTGAAGCTGTGTGGAAGAGCAAAATCCACTTGCAAACAGTTGTGAAAGTGGTTTGAAAATGCATTATTTTGTGTGTGCTGAAGGGGCCATAGATATGTGAGGACCATGACACACATTGGTTGAAATGGGCTCTGTTCAACCACACTTATGGCTTTGTTATGCTGCAGCAATTTTTTGGATGAGCATCAGAAATTTCACTTGTTGGTTTTAGCCTCACATTCATTTAGAGCTCTCACATCTCCTGTCAGCTTCAGCACTGGCCCTTTTCCCAGGGCGAACAGTGCAGGGCTGCCAGGAGCCACTAGCCTACTTTGCTCAGAGACGTATGAACTTTTATCTCCCTCCCTTGAAGAGAAAGAAGTAAATCAGAGCAAGCTGACAGCTTTGTCTCTTCAGTCTGTTATCCATTGGTGAGAGGATGCCTCTCCTGAGATCCCATTAGGTGTGCTGTCTCCACCACTGAACTTTCAATGAGCACATTCACTAAGACCTGCATGTCAAAGACAGTCCACCAGTTAATGATCACTGGGAATTTACATCCAGTTTCTCTATGCCTCCACCTTTTGCTTCTTCCTCTCTAACTTTGGTTTCAAGTTTATTAAATGTGACTCCACTTAGCACAGCCTCGTCTCTCAGTCAGTGGTTTCAGATAATTATACCAGATTCTTTGCTCCAGAGAACCCAGCCTGCATAGATTCCTGCAGAATGAGCAAGAGGTTTGGAAACTGACCTATCTATGCTTCTACTCTGCTGACACAAAGAAGGGGGGGAAGAGTGTGGGAAGAGATTGTCAAGAGAGAATCCATCCTAAAGGAATTTTCCAGTTTAGTTCATTATTCCCTGACTTTCTGTAGGTGTTTGCCGCCATCCCCACACCAGGGCTATTTGTCAAGGACAGATTCTCAGGCCTGTTATTTAGACCCCATGATTCAGTTGTGAATCTGATATGGGAGGGGAAACTTACTCTGGAAAGTTCCATGGATACTCACCAATTATTGGTTGAGAAGGCCAGTAGGTTATGATTAGCAATTTCCTGTCAGTATATCTAGAGAGAAAAACTCTTCTCCCTTTACTCTTTTTTCATACCCCTCCTTCCTGCTGAGAAGACATTTGTATTATGCTCTGGAAGTTCTTTGTCTTAAGAACTAACTGTGCTATGTTAGGATTCCAACAAGCAAGATAGCAAGTCAGCTTTTTTTTAAAGTGCATCTCACTGCCATTGAACTATTTGTCTTATTTTAACATCTTCCTTAAACTTAACAGAACCTATTTTGCCTTATGGTGTGTGTTACTTGGGGAGTTTCCAGAACCAAACTGGATAAACTTAGTTATGTTACTGCACCAAGGCAGGGTCAGCCTTGTCAGAGATAGACATGAAGAGGAGTCATGTTAAAATGAAATAGGAAGGCACATATAGGAAGGCACAATAGGAAGGTACAATAGAGCCAGCCAATCATAAACCTTGTGAAGGGAAGCCTGGAAGTCATGTATTTCACTCCTGACCTTCTGTGATAGAATATGCTTGTAATGGAGACGCAACTTGCTAGTATGGAGAGGACTGTAATGAAATGTACTGGACTCAGTCCAGAGGATAATTGGACCCCAGAATTTGTTCTAAAACAATGGTTACCATAGATGCAGAATAATGAATTGGTTTTTTAAAAAAAAATACAAGCATACCCTTGCAGTCTACATTATCCCTAAATCCAAAATGCCACATCATAAAGCATGAATATAAAAATAGTTGCACAAGAAAATATTGCTTCCAATAGTAAATATAAAAGATAATGGGCCCATAGGGGAAAATATTAAAATCAGTTTGCTAAAAAAAAACACCCCTATTATCTCAAGATCCCTAGAAAACCCTGCAGGGTCTTAAAAGAGAGTGGGGTATGTGTGTGTTCTGATTTTGACTTTCATTTTATCTACTACATTTTTCCTGCCTTTGCTCTAAGGAGCTTGAGGACATATACATAGTTATTCACTTTTCTATTTTATCCTCCTAACAACCTTCTGAGGTAGATCAGGTTAAGAGACAGACACTGGTCCAAGTTGACCCTATGAACTGCATGGAAGAAGATTTAAATCTGCTCCTGATCAGTCCCCAGGACACCCCAGAATCCTAGATCTAATTTGGTGCATCATTTTGGCTCTCATTTTATTGTCTGAGTGACATAAACAATACTGCCAACTTTCAAAATTCATGAAAACAACTGAAATTTCATCATCACGAAAGTATCTAGAACATTTAATTAAAGGAACCAAAAATGCTAAATAGAAGGGAATACCATAGAAATATCTCATTTCACCCTTCACAAATTAAAAGGATGGAGCACACTTATCAGCAGAATATCAGGAGTGTGTAACTGGATACTGGCATCCCTAGAAGTAGTCCCAATTATCCTTCATTGGATTGGATTGGCTATATACAAATGCAGCAGACAAGAGAAGATTCCACTACCACCCCTTTTCTTTCCCATTCAGTTCAGATCAATCAAATCTGAAAAATTGAATGAAATGCTGGAGGTAAAAAGGAAGAACCTGAGGCAGTTTAACAGCCATGGGTAAACTGAAAAAGAAAAGAAAAGCTGAAGGTACAGGGAGTATCCTAAACAAGCTATTTCCTCTTTCTCTCCTCTTGGCATCTCCTTTTTCATCTCCCCTTTCCTTGTTTCATTCTCTGCCATTCACTAACCTACTTTTCATCTGCCACCCATCTTCAACTATATTTACTGCATATTTACTTGATTCACAGTGGGGATTGAAGCAGGTTTTTAATAAACCCAATTGTTTATATATATTTCACATTTTTCTGCAAACTTGGGGCCCTTTTGAAGTTTGTAAAAAGATTGGTCTTGCCCGTTCACAAATCCAGTCACTAGACATCGGTATCCAAAGATCTGGCCAACTTCATGACTTCCAGGGTAACGGTGGTCTGAACTGGCAGCATTTGGGAAGAATTTGAAGACATATCTCACTGTGGGAAGTTTAAAGACAGAAATGTAGGCTGAGCAGTAGTATTTTTTTCCATTCACCTCTCCTGAAGAGGGAATACTAAATATGACAAGTGAATCCTACAGACCTGATCAAAAGGAAACTGCGGGCTTCTGATTTCATCAAGAATAATGAGACTATTGGAAGCTAAAAGATAGCTTTTAGAACCAGCCAGTGGTGGGATCCAAAAATTTTAGTAACAGGTTCCCATGGTGGTGGGATTCAAACAGTGGTGTAGTGCCAATGGGCTGGGCGGGGCACAACAGGGGCGTAGCCGGGCATTCCTGGGGTGGGGCATTAATAATTTCTCTGTTACTGTAAAAAACTCTTACTGTAACAAAAAAGTTCCTAATTTCCAGCTGGTATCTTTCTGTCCATAATTTAAAATCATTATAGCAAGTTCTATCGTCTACTGCCAACAGAAACAACTACTTCTCCTCTAATTGACTGCCTGTCAAATACTTAATACTTTCAAATACTTAATTTTGTTTCTAGAAATCAAAAGGCTACTTTCCTTAAGCAAGGAACTTTACCATATTTCTAAAACATGTTTTTAAAACAGCCCAACAGGGAGAATTATCCCATTTTCGACCTTCGCTAACCAGCCACATAGGAAACAACAGGACTTTATGCCAACTGTGAAATTATAAGTGGTCACTACAGTTTAGTGAAGATACACCATCACCACTGTTTGTTAACTATATTCTGAAGGGCTAATACATTCAATACCCAAAATAATTTGCACTTTAGATTAAGACACAAATTCATTAAAACATGGATCCGATGGACCATTCCTACTGCATAGGCTTATTCAAGAGCTAGATATCAAGGCTACTGCCAGGATACACAGGTCATGACTTTTAAAAAAATTGAGTAAGCATTAGTAGTTAGTACCTTTAACCTTTCACTTATACAAAATGCTTTGTAATCCTTTAGCCCCATAAATACCTAAATCAGTCATTAACACTCCCTTTTTATTCCTGGGTGACCTTGGGCTAGTCACAGCTTTCAGCCCCACCCACCCCACAGGGTGTTTGTTTTGAGGGGGGAAGGGCAAGGAGATTGTAAGTCCCTTTGAATCTCCTGCAGGAGAGAAAGGGGGGATATAAATCCAAACTCTTCTTCTTCTACGTTTTAAAGTAAAAAATAGAAAAATTAAAATAAATTGTATTATTTTGTATGTATTTATTGAATGTGCTCTTCTTGTTATTTTAGATTATATTAGTTGCTGTACACCACCCAGAGCCCTCCGGGGGTGGGCGATATAAAAGTAGAAGAGATGGATGGATGGATGGATGGATGGATGGATGGATGGATGGATGGATGGATGGATGGATGGATGGATGGATGGATGGATGGATGGATGGATGGATGGATGGATGGATGGATGGATGGATGGATGGATGGATGGATGGATGGATGGATGGATGGATGGATGGATGGATGGATGGATGGATGGATGATAAGGTTAGATCTATACTTTAGAAATGACATATGCCCCAAATAATGCAAGAGAAAAAATATGATTTTTAAAATTTGTGTTCGATTTTCAAGGAGAGTTAATGATCTTCAAAGTTATGAATGCGATAATATATCCAAAAAAAGACAGATCCGAAAAAACCCCCAAAGGAGATAAACTTTCCAAAAATGTGTTTAATTACATGGATATGTTACAATTGGAAGATGCTTGGAGTATCAAAAATTCAAATACTAGAGATTACATTTTCTTTTCAGATAGACACCAAACATGTTCAAGGCTTCATATGTTCTGGATATCAAAAACCCTAGTCATCTATCTAGAGAGTGTGAAGGTTCAGCCAAAGACTTCTGCAGATCATAATCCTTTGGCAATAACATGGCAACGAAACAGAAGCTGAAGGGGAAGATGGAGACTATAGTATATGACAATCTTTTATTACAAGAAAATATAGAAAAATTGTAAAAAAAGATACCCCTTTGTCCAGTTCTTTTAACACTAGGGGGCATTTACTAGACACACACAGAGAAAATTTGCTTTGCTGAAATTTTGGTGAGAAAAAAGCTGATCCTGAAACTTGCTATCTCCTTCCATTTTCCTCCATAGGAAATAATGATTAGACATGACTTTACGATACAATAAACACACTGCTGACATTTAATGAACACAATAGTCTTGCCCTTTCTAAATTGTGATGTTTTTTCTAGAGTACACCTCTATAGGATATTCTACTGTATGCAGCACTGTATGCAGAATGGATGCCAAGGGTGATGCCATATGAGCTTCAGCATGTTGTTATACAGCATGCTCTTTCACTGAATTACTTTCAAGCTGATGATTTTACCAGTGGCTTTGGGTGAGGGTGAAGATTAAAGTCCAAATACTCTTCAACATGCCTAACAATTTCAAAATAACATGGAAAGAATAAAAATAGGAAATGGAAAGCGAATCAGTTAGGATCACACTGTATTTGCTTTCTTCAGTTTCTGAGTCAGTCATCCAAAATATTTCTTGAGCCCTTCTGAACAATAATCTAGAGACTTACAAAACCATTCTATTCAGAATTACTCCAGTCTGTCCATTAATTTCAGTGGCCTTAGACTGGAGTAAATCTGTATAGAATTGTACCGCTAGTAGCCCAAATTCAGTTCATGTCAAGGTTTTCATGGCCAATTCAAACCTGCATCTACACATCATTGGATATTCAGCTGTAGAAATCATTTACAACCGGATTTTCCCATGGGTACAAGACAATCCAATTGCGCATGATAGCTATAACAAAATGGAAGGCCAATATCCAATGGTATGTAGATGCAGCCCTAATAACATAATGTGTATTAAAAACCAGTGGCTGTAAATGGGGATATTCTGTCAGTTAAGCAGCTCTTGGATGAACTTTACAGTGTGGAAGAGATCACATCCCGATCACATCCGTATAATTTTTACACCATAAAAGCTGTTTCCTCATGCAGACTGGATTTTTTTTTTACTGAAATAAAAGTTAATGACTCAAAAGAAAGCCCTGAAAATGAAAATGTCACGAGTCAGAAGCTTACATAGGCCCCTGAAACAAACTTTGTTTTCTTTAAGACTTCCTATTTAACGTCATAGAAAGATTAAATGTTACAGCCAATCTGTCAGCTGAAAAGGAAGGTGTGAAGACTTAAATCTCCCCTGTAGTTCTGCCCTTTAGGCTGCAAGGTAATACTGAATTGTCCTCCAAGCACTCATTAAAGTGAAGGGCAGTCAATAATCTATGGGGACCAGAAGACACAAGTCCACACCTCAGCCTCTGGAGAAAACAAGCAGCTATAAGCAAAGAATCAATTGTCCATAGTCTCTTGCTCCAAATAAAGTTCAGGACCTGTGACATTTTCTTCATATCTGCTAGTTCAGTATAAATGAGTGGGAGACCAAAACTCTCAAATGTTATCTCTACTGCTCTTTGCTGAGATTTACGGGATGCAGAGCACTGGTAAATCAAGAGAAGGAAAAGAGACTTGAGAAGCAGAGATGCATATAAATAAGAAAGAGCTGTCAGCCAGGAGGCCCACTCTGTCTCTCTTTCTATGCGTTTTAAATTGTGAGGCCAGTCTCCCTAAGGATGTGCGAGCAATGGTAAGGGGAGGTGTGAAAAGAAGCAGATACTATAGGATGAGAATAGAAATGAGAGAATATACTCCTTTTCCTTTAACATTATTAATTTATATTTTTGCCAAAGATTTTGGTTCAATGCTTTTTATCCAGCGGTTTGCGTGGTGTACATATATTGTATGTAATCTACACATATTAGGGGTGTGTATCAATACATATATATTGGGTGTAGTTGGGTATGTTTATGGGCTGTGCGGTCAAGTCACTTCTAATGTATGGCGACCTGTATCTAATTCCCAACGGTGCCCGCTGCCTGCAAATACCTAAGCTGCAGACAGAGGGCACAGTGACTCCCAACAGACTGGTCTGCATACTTAGGGGACCCATTAGGTCTGTAGAAAAAAATTGAAATTGAAATTTTGCACAGGGGAGAAATAAAGTTGACACTGGAATTTGGGGACTGAAACAACAATTTTAGAACCTCCTTACCTGTGGAAGGGGAGCAATTTTAGAACCTCCGTACCTGCAGGACCGTCTTGCCCCATATGTCCCGAACCGGCCTCTGCGCTCTGCAGAGGCCAATTTGCTGGTGATCCCTAGCCCCTCCATGATGCGGCTAGCCTCTACCCGGGCCAGAGCCTTTATAGCTCTGGCCCCCGCCTGGTGGAACGCTCTCCCTCCAGCTGTGCGGGCCCTGCGGGATCTCAATGAGTTCCGCAGGGCCTGCAAGACTGAGCTGTTCCGCCAGGCCTTTGGGGAGGCTGGCCGCTGATGCCCCCCCCCCGTTAACATCTGTGGATCCTGCCGTCCCTCCCCTCTTTTAGGGGATTGGTTAGTAGGTCGCCTCTTATTGTATTATTTATTGTATTTGATATTAATATGCTGCTTTTAATGGGGTTTTAATGATTCAAAGACTATAAACCCATTTACTATGATTTATTTAATGATCTGAGATTTATTGATTTTATTTTGTACTCTATTTGTATATTCATGTTCACCGCCCTGAGCCCTTCGGGGGAGGGCAGTATATAAATGTAATAAATAAATAAATAAATAAATAAATAAATAAATAAATAAATAAATAAATAAATAAATAAATAAAAAGCTGGGCTTTTTAGAAAATACATCAGCAAAATCTCAATGATCCCACTACTTCTCATCCAGCATAACTGGATAATTAATATGTGCCTTCCTTTGTGCTGGGTAAAGATACAAAGATAATCTAAATTCCTCATTGATATAATTACTAAAGCTTTACTGTAATAAGAAGTTTTTGTGAACTACAACCCACTTCATCAGATTTAAGACGTATGTCCTATACTATACCCTGTTCAGAATAAAGGTGACAGGAGATTTGTGAATTCATCTGCCATTTCCTGGACTGTTTTCTGTTCTAAAATGCTCCACTTGGATCCTACTCCCTAGCTAGTTCTGTCCCCAAGGCACTGAGACTCCAGTGGAGCATTCTAGAACAAAGACAATCCAGGAAATGTCAGATTAATCACAAATCTCCTGTCATCTCTATCTTGAACTGGGTATAGTACTCACAGACACAAATATACAAATATATAGATACAAAATTAGATACTTGATGAATTAGGGTTATATGGGGTAGCCCAGATGGAATCTTTGCTTTGGGGGTCCATGCTGGCTGAGCAACCTGAGGTTTTTGCAGACCTGAGCAAAATATATGCAACAGAGAAATGAAGAAGTATAAAATACAGAAAGAAATTATCACCCTAATTGGGAAAAAAGTCAGAAATTAACCATGTGAGTATATACTACCAACTTTCCATCATCATAAAAAGTGTAGTCCCTGCCTTCTCTTTCCCACTGATGCTTGAAAAGTTGTTATTAAAAGTCACAGGACTCTCATGATTCGAAAGCCATGTGGTGTGTCAGGTCAGTGAGAAGAGAAGTCAAGCAGGATTATCCCTCCCCCGTTCCTCCATCTGGAGAACATAAATTGAGTACAACCCAATGTATTTTGGATCCATGTATCAATTACCTTTGGAGACATTCCCAGTCCATCTCTTCATCTACAGGTAGTAGTTGCACATTTGCTTGAAAGATGGTAAATGGTAAAACTGTCCCTTTCACTGAAGACAGCAAGGGAACTTAGAAAATGCTGAACTGAGAAATCATTGCAAAAACATTTGAAATCTTTTGCTTCATAAGTAGAAAGAATACAACAAGATAATTCCAAACCAATGTTTTAAGCTATCCTTAAAATCCTCATACCGTATTTTTTGAGATTCTGGTGTGGAATAAATTATTATTGACTTAAATAATCATGCATGGTCATACTTGCATGATGAACAAGCATCCTATGAACATAGCATCTATGTATGTATTGTGGTATTTGCTGGAATTTGTCAGAAGAAAGTATGAGTTCGAAAGTGTTTTGCTGGCAAATCTGCAATATATTGTATACATTATAGACATGGAGTAATTGGGGGATAATTTATGAACATTTGTGTCTGTATAGACACACACACATTCAGACATGCATACACCATCCCCCAAAAACACCATTTATAGATATATTGTATTCAATCATGAATTTTCAAGTGCAAAAAAGAACATCTGGAGTGAGTAAAATTTGCCAGGAAAGGTCTCCACTTGAGATTTACTGCCGGTAGTCAGAGATAGCACTGAACTAGGAAGATGATGAGTCTGATTATAAGGAAGTTCTTTACATTCAGACAGAATAGATATTCCTTACTTTAAGGCAGATAGACCTAAACCATATGACCTCCTTATAGTCTGAAATATCACTGATTTAAACACAGAAAAGAGCAAAAGCATACATAAGTAAGAGGCTAAGGAAAACCAACTGAATTACTTTCCACGCTGCAGGGGATTACAGGAGATAGGTTACTTTAGTAAAGCAAAGTCTTTTGTTTCAACTTAATGTACTGGAAAAGGTTTAGCTTTATTCTAATGGTTTTAAAGGCACATTGAGCTCACTCTTATGCCAACTGACGCATCCAGGTGCATTATTTGTAAATCTTTTGGGATTTGTTTACATCATCTTTGTGGCATATATTCTGCATTAAACTGCAAGTACAACACAAGATAAAGCTACTTGGTGAGACTGCACTAAGTGCTGTGAAAATGCTCTGGCCCTGATAGGTCACGCTTTTTTACCACTCAAGCAATGATCAGGATTTCCTTGAGCAATCACTGTAATTATAGAAATAGGGAGAATACAGGTGTGTATTTAGTTTTCCTTCTCTCACCTTCAATTCAACATTACCCTCAGCCATGAGGGCGGGATTTGTTGTTGTAAAAGCTAATGTCATGAGAAGGAAGTGTCATGAATCTAGCTAAAAATATTGAGAAGCAACTGTAAATCCCGGATGGCCATACCATTAGCTTCTCTGCTTCACCCACATTCACTCATAGCTGCTAGTTACCCATCTGGCCTCAAAGGGAGAGCTGTCAACATTGTTGCCACTCTGGAGTAAAAACAGTATCAGCCTGTTCTGAGGTTCTGAAAGGCAGAGACAGAAGGGATGCTTCTCCCTCCCTCCCTCAGAGGCAGTTCCTCCAAAATCCTTTGGAGGTAGGGAGTTTGGGCTAGGATGGCATGGCATGGCAATGCATGGGTAGGACACAGGGGTGGAGGGAAAGCATGTGGAGCTGGCTAAAGGGTCATCTGTCATAAAACCATCTTTGCCTTGCCCTGCCCTAAAGAGTGCAGAGCAGAGGATAGATAAGGGAGCTCTGATGTCAATGGCCAACCAAAGAAAAATACTTGAATATGGCACCTTCAACTGACCCAAGTTTATTGCAAGGAGGAAGGGGTTGCAAGAAAAAAAGACTAGGGAGGCATCAGCCTTTGGGCCACTCCTCTTTGGACCCTCCTTGATGCCCCTGGGTTGGGCACGCTGCCTTTAATGTTAGGCAGTAGCAGCTGGCCTTTTGATCAGCTAATCTGGAAGGGCTCATGCCACTGCCAAGACTCTCGTGGTGATGAGGGTGAGTGAGGGCTGCCACATGTCTACTTCTGCAGCTGATTTTTAGGCAGTTGGTCTCGTGAGGGGTGGCGCACCCAAAAGTAAAAAGGAATGCCCACAGACATTGCTGCACTGCTGTTGCCATGACACAACAGGTGGTGCGCACACACACACACACACACACAGAGTCACTATCCCTGGCCCTTCTCCAGATTGCTATACTTTCACTATCAAGCACTGTCCTCTCTAAAACAGTCACTGATGCAGTGTGGCAGCAGTGAAAAGTGCAGTTGCGTAGTGCCAACAGGGCGAGGGGCAGCAGGACCACAGGGCACGTGCATGCCCCGGGCACAGTTCCCCCTTGCTCTGCCTCTGGAGTGTCAAAGGATGCTGCATGTGGAGGGCACATAGGAGGTGCCCAGAGCAGCCTCCCCAGTTGCCCCATGGCTAAACCCACTCCTGAGCCTTATAGGTTAGGACCATGATTAACTGTTTGAAATGGGTAGCTAAATAGCCTCAAGGTTCTCTCTATCCTGAAATTATATATAAATACAGGTAGCTGCCTAGAGGAATCTACGTTTTTCTATGAATGACTACCGGATACTAGTCTACAACTGCTTACTTGTAATCTGAATCTTTAAGTGTTAATAATTAGTCAATATCTCTTAAGAAACAGCAGAACATTCAGGATTTGAATCTGAGGCATATACTTAATTGAAGTCATCCCTGTCATTTTCTCATCAGAGATGAAAAGTGCCTTCTTTGGCTGAAACGTCAGGCTGTGGCTTGACAGCTCCAGGTGGAAGATTATTCCGCAATGTAATCATTCTCTGACAGCATCAGTTACTCCTTCATCTGCATCTATTAACCTTTCCTTCCACATGTTTGAAACTGTATATGTGTGTGTGTGTGTGTGTGTGTATGTGTGTGATGTCCAAAAGATGGCTCAACCATCTTCATTCAGTGCCTGATGTACTGACGTGAAACTCAGTACCCTTAAAACATCCACTATTTCTTTACATTTTTAAGAAGGAAATGAAATTTACCACTTATGAAGATATTCAAACTATTTTGGCAATATGAGATAAAATTATGATGAAAAATAATTACAGGATTTAGGAGTATAATGGGTAGTGTGCTTATGTTAGGAATTAAAATGGTGTGCCACCCCCCACCCCCCATTCTTGTCCTATGAGTTAGCAATGCTCTGCATTGACTAATTTTCTAGAATTGCAGTTTAAGAATATAGATGAGCCTGAATTGGGGGGGGGGACCCATTTCCAGTTCATTTTTTTTCTTTTTTTGGAAAATTAGGAAGAAAAATAATTGGTTTTCATACCCCCCCCCTTTTTTTCTCCTGTAAGAAGAGCAAAATAGCTTTCAATCACCTTCCCTTCCTTCCCAAAACAGGCATCTTGTGAGGTAGGTGGGGCTGAAAAAGTTCTGACAGAACTGTGACTTACCCAAGATCACCCAGCAGGCTTCATGTTGGAATGGGGAAAAAAAAACGGTTCATCAGATTAGAGTCTGCCACTCATGTTCAAGAGTGGGGAATTGAAGCTGGTTTTCTAGATTAGCGTCCACTGCTCACAGCCACTACACCATGCTGAATCCATAATTCTTCACTTATTTTTCTGATGCTTTAATATAAGTGGCATAACACATAAAATTAGGTATAAATGTGGTGTATCTGGGAGCATTAACAGCAGCAGAAGGCCGTTACTTTCACATCCTGCACGTGAGCTCCCAAAGGTATCTGATGGGCCACTGCGAGTAGCAGAGTGCTAAACTAGATGGACTCTGGTCTGATCCAGCAGGCTCTTTCTTATGTTCTTACAGTAAAAGTCCCAGCCTCAGGAATTCCCTATCCCAGGAATTAGGTGAGGCCAACTCACTGCAAATCTTCAGATGGCAATTGCCATTTTTTAAAAGGGCATTTTAAATCTGATTTCTGTTCTGGTACTAAGATTATGATTTATCATGTATTGAACACAGAAGCCCCAAAAGCCCACCTTGATCCTAGCTTGTCAGAACTTCGGAACAAAGCAGGGATGGTCAGTACTTGCATGACAGACTTTCAAGAAAGACTGGGATTGCTATGCAGAGGAAAGCAATGGTAATGGCAAACCACCTCTGCTCATCTCTTGCCTGGAACACCCCATGGATGGAGTCAGCATATTTCATGCTGTTCTGTTGAGTACCAAGTAGAATCAGCATATCCATTTTTGCAGATATTCTATTGGTTACCAGTCAATTACCAGATTGAATTCAATGTGCTAGCTATCACCTACAAAGCCCATAAAGACATTGGACCCATATATCTGCAGGAATACCTCTGCTGCTATGTCACACTGTAACAGTACTACTCATCTGAGCAAAGCCTTCTGAAGTTTCCACCCTACAAACAGCTACAATCAGAAATTGCCAGTTCCCATGCATTCTTTAGGACGGCTCTTTCACTGTGGAAGGTTCTGCCTGAGGTTGCATGAAGGCCCCCACAAATCTATCATTTGTGAGCCCAGTATCTAAAGGGAGGTAGGAAATTGAGAGAGCAGAAACTACATGAGACCCCTGGACCCCATAGTGACAGACAGACAATATTGGTGGAATACAATTGGTCAAAACTTTATTAGTTACAGCAGAGCAATGGCTATGATAGGTAACAACCCTGTTGGTTAATATATCCACCCACCTCACCATGACCTGCCTGATGGGCAAGGTGGAGAAAAAGCAAGATGGCAGGCTGGTGGATTCCACTTGGGCACTAGTCTCTATGTGGTCTTCCCTGCCACAAGAAGTGAACAGCCCCTAAGCTGGGCATGTCCCCAAAGAACTCACCCAAAATCCATTAAGGGGATTCCCAAAGCTGAGGGAAATGGGCATGCAGGCTGATTCCTCCCTGCCCCCACCAATGAAACCAGCTCCATGCTGATACCGCCAACACAGGTGTAACAAAAGGAACACAAGCAATAAAAACATCAAATCCCAGTGTGAACACTGACAAAAACACCAAAGAAGAGATAAGGCTGGGTGAAAGAAAGCCATGAGGTTGAGTGCAACCTGAGTCAGCCAGCCAGCTTTAAAAGAACCAAGAGGGGTGTGTGCAAGCAGGTTCCACCCCATAAGGGCTCAGGTCTACCACCCACCCATAGCCTGGCCCCAGGGGCAGAGTGAGTGGGAACTGCACCCAGGGTGCACATGCACCCTGCGGCCCTGCTGTGGCAGTGCCCGCCCCCACCACGCCATGCCCCGGAACACCCCCACCACATCACACTGGGGCGTGCCGGGTGCATCACATCCCCCCACTCCGTGGGCACTACACCACTGCCTGTTTTTACAGGCTCTGTTTAAAATGATGCATCCTGAGGTTTCAGTTCCTCATCAGAGTTCTTTCTCCATTTATATGACTGGCAGAATTCTCACACACTTCATTTGATAAATTGTAATTGATGCCATTTGGCAAGTTTCAGGCATGAAGATGGATAAACAATAATTCTTTTTGGCCTTCACTCTTCCTTTCTTTTTCGAGCCCAGCTGCCAAATAGGTTGGACACATTTTCCTATGACAGACCCTCCCAGTAACTAGTTTTGTTTTTGTTTTTTACTCACTACATGAATTAACTTTTTTTTATTTTACTTGTAGTGTGTCAATATTATGGAAAATATCAGTTACATTTCACCTATAACACCTAGCTCAGATAGATAAAAATATCTTACTTAATGCCATTTTAGAGGGGTTTCTTTGCTAAGTCTAGTCTTATAACTAATTGACTGCTTTCCTTATATGAATAAGGAAACTTCTAGCACAGCACTTCCAGCACAGGTGTATCTATTGAGTCCCATAAAACCTAATCACAGGCATCCCTTACTCTGTTGCTAAATGGAAAACCTAGGATAGCTCTAAACTTGCACCTTTTCCAGTCTATTTCGTGAAGACAATGATCCCCAATGTGTCAATTTGTGTCCTTCTCCAGCAGAGCAAAGAACCAATCCTTATTTTTTTCCACATCATTGGACCTGAGGGTTTTCCAGAAGTTCCAAGGAACAATCACATTGGTGTCTGCAGGGGCATTCTATTTGAAAACAGTTGCTTTCATTGAGGGAGGATGTTTGGCTTGGAACCTTCCAACATTTACTTATTGATCTCAGCCTATATAGCAGCTATTTATTGTTTCTCTCTCTCTCTCTCTCTCTCTCTCACACACACACACACACACACACACACACACACTTTCTCTCTCACACACACACGTGCCATTTTCTGGTGGTGCTACTATTTGCTCTCAAAATGCCAGAAGTGCTCTATTACTCTTTATCCATCAAGAAAAACCTTCTGCATTGGTGATGGGCAGTGGTCTACATAATGTTGCCTGATGCCATCATAGTTTCTAGTCTGAACCAATTTTGGGCAATAGCTCTCTTTCCCTTGTTCGCATCCACATAAATCCAGGTGCACAAAAAGGGCTTGCCAAGGGTTTTCTGTTTATTTTGTTTTTGTAGTTGATTCTGCTCTCAAGCCTTTTTGAATTACAACTAATGACTTCACGACACCTTACAAATACACACTAACACTTCAGTCATTGGGCTTTCTCATCAAGACAGGCAGAGGATGCCCTTTCTCTATCCTACTCTGCTTCCTTCTTAATTGATCCTCCATGTGTTAACATCGACTTCCCTGTTCCTTAGCTTCTCTGCCAGTCTAGCCAGATGGTCTCCCCCCCATAGCATCCAGATCTCACTAGGGACTTCTTTCCTTCCTATCTTGAAAACCCTTCTCTGTTCATCTCCTTGATGTTCTGGTTCCTTCTGTGGCAGCCTTTCACTGATCTCTTCTGTACAGGTTAATTTCTCTGTACTAACTGTATAGGAAGAGCACAGCTTGGGTCAAAAATAACTTTACTTGGCCATTAACTTAGAGTAATACAAATTACATTAGATCTGCAAAGATTAATCATTTTTATTAATTTGCCATGTATAAATTATTACTATATATTACCATCAAATGGTACAAGCTAAATGTCTTGTACTGCTGCTGCTGTTGCTTCTCCTTTTGAATTATCTACCTTGGGTAGATCAATAAAAGTTGTTTTACAGTCAAGTATCTGTACCCACAAGACTCACAGGAAAAGACAGCAATACTAGGAAAAGTTAAAAGCAGCAGGGAAAGAGGAAACCCCATGAGATGAATTGACTCAATAAAAGATGCTACAACCTCCGTTTGTAGACATAAGCAAGCCAGTTAATGATCAAATGATTTGGAGGTCATGGATTCACAGGTTTGTCATAAGTCAGAAGTAACTTGATGGTAATTAAGGCACATATCTGTCCCTCTCTTCTTCTTTCCATGTCCCTATATTATGCAGTTCTGGAAACTGTGCATACATTAGATTTAAACAATCCGTTCCCTAAAATTCAAGTTTCATTTCTATACATATAAAGGATGTTCTTCATGTGTCCACACTAACAAGCAACAAATGTAGTTAACTCTTTAGCCTTTATGCTATGCTTTCTGACTCTCCAATGGAACTGGTTTGCTACAGTGTAGTATAGGTTACTAGACTAGCTGGACTGATCCGGTTGGGCTTTCATAAGCATCTTAATTCAAATGCAGAGATCTTTATTCTGTTTCAATGACTGACTGTCCCTATACACAAACACAATATATTTTCTGATAGGAACAAAATGCAATCGCTGCTTATTTATAATGACTCCTCTGAATCAAAGCATTCTCCAAACACACGTGAAAAAGTAGCCATAAAAGAAATGAGAGTGGTTAAAAAATCTCTGCAGCAATTCCTTTATAACATGAATTTAAATATTCTACCTGCCATCCAATGTGAACCCAAATTTAAATGCCACACTGGAAACTCCCATATTCATTCCTTTGCAAAATTATTTGTCACCCTCCACTTCCTTATAATGAATAAAAAGGAAATGAAATGAAAGGGGGGGGGGGAACCAAATGAAAATTGGTTTGTGGCATCTAAAAATCCATCCTTGAAATCTTTTTCTGCAATTGTTTTTTTGTGAAATTTGCCTGCAGAAAAAGGAAGTTAAATGAAGCAAAAGCATCACGGCTGTAAAAACAATCAAAGGCAAAGCCTTGAGTAAGTGCTAGATGGGAAAATATTATAAAATTATATCTAAGGCTTTTGTTCATCCTTTCAGTCTACTTTCCTAAGGAATTTAACTAAAGCAATTTCTGTTCAATGACTTCAATATTTCCTAATATTTCTTAGAAAAAGTCTAATCTAGCTTACAAAGCAAATCACAGAACATATCAATTCAGATAATCACCGTATGGTGGAAGCAGAGATGGAGCTACCAGAGAGCCGGGAGATTTGCGTTGCACTGGGCGCATGCCTGGGGGGTTGAAAATTGCCCCATGGTGCCCCGCTCCTTCCCCCACCCCCCACACTCTTCCCTTCATGAAACAGTGAAGACTGGAGAAGCGGCCTGTTTCCTTCAGGCTGAAAATGGCCTGGCAGGAACTACACTTCCCAGGAGACCTTATGAGTCCCAGGATCTCATGAGAAGTGTAGTTCCCACCAGGCCATTTTTAGCCTGAAGGGAACAGGCCACTTCTCCAGCCTGCACTGTTTCACAAAGGGAAGTGTGGGGCGGGGGCAGAAAATACAGAGCTCATCAGTGCGCTCATCAGGCGCACTCTGGCTCAACTACGCCTCTGGGTGGAAAGGAGAACATAGTAAGCACTGCTTCTATGGGATCTAACCCCTTTATGGTGAAAAGTATAATTGAGTCACACCCAAATTATGGCAACCCTGTAGGGTTTCCAATGCCTGCCTCTGGATAGTAACCCAGGACTTCCTTGGTGATCTTCCATCCAAATATTAACCATCCAAATATTAACCAGAGTCTTAGCTTCTAAGATCTGATGAGATCTAGCTAACTTGGGCCATCCAGGTAAAGGCCCAACTCCTTTACATAACAAAAAATGCTTTGCCACTGGACATCCTTACCATATCTGAGGTACTCACTATATGTTTCCAGGGGCGTACCAGCAGGCTTCATGTGGAAGAGCAGTGAAACACACAAACCAGCATTTTTAAAGCTAGTGACACCAAAATTTCATGGTATCATCTGGTCACTGTCCTGATGATACCCCCCATGTTTGGTGCAGTTTGGTTCAGGGGCCCAAAGTTATGGACCCTCAAAGGGGGTGCCCCCACCCCCCATTGTTTCCAATGGGAGCTAATGGGAGATGGGGCACCCCTTTGAGAATCCATAACTTTGGCCCCCCTGAACCGAACTGCACCAAACATGGGGGGTATCATCAGAACAGTCTCGTGATGATACCCTGAAATTTTGGTGCCAGTACATCTTAAAGCGCGCCCCCTGCAGGCAAAAACGTAAAAAATGCCAAAAAATAAAAACGCGGTTCGGCTGCTGATCCAAATCCCATGGATTCGGATTGGATGGGATTCGGACAGCTCGGATTCGGACCCTACTCATCTGAATCTGTCCAAATCAGTGCAAATTCAGTCCGAACCCAGATTCGGACCGTCCGAATCTCCAACCCCCTCCTCCACATGTCATACAGAATTTTCTCCCAGGACTCTCAGGTGATTGCCAGCTGCTGTCTGAGTCTCAGGTGATTGCCAGATGCTGCCTGACATATACCATCATCATGACTCTGTGATGGCAGCGGCTTCAGGGCAGTGGTGGGTGCATCTGGCTGAAAAGGGTGGGGACTCCTGGTGCATCCCTTCAGCATGGGCCCCAGCCTAGGCAAGCTGCCCCATATATTCCATGTGCAAAGCAGCCCTGACTTGGGTTTGGTCTGCCATAGGCCATACCACAAAGCTGCTACCAGAAAAATGAAACATTTAGAGTTCAAAAGTTTTCAGGAAACTGTCCATACATTGTGTAACTTTCTGACCTGCCAGAAAACAACCTTTGTTTATGCATTTAAGGTCATACAGCTGATTATTTCAATTCTGAGTTTATTCTTCAAGCGCATACTATCACCAATGCTGGGTACAATCTGTTCCAAAAGTCCAGACCAATTTAGTCCCCCACCAGATCAAGTCATAGTTGACTTCTGGTGACATCAGAAAGGCGCTTTCAAGGTAAGTGAGAAGCAGAGGTGCTTTGCCATTACCACCTTCTGCAGAATCTTTCTTGGTGGTCTTGCTTCCAAGTACTGACCCTACCTAGCTTCTAAGAGGAGACTGGGCTATGCCACTGGTGGTGAACCTTTGGCACTCCAGATGTTATGGACTACAATTCCCATCAGCCCCTGCCAGCATGGCCAATTCGGAATTGTAGTCCATAACATCTGGAGTGCCAAAGGTTCACCACCATGGGGCTATGCAGTGCTGCTTTCCCTTCCTCCTTGATTATATGTTCTGTGCTATAATTGCAGTTTCTCTGCCACTGATCTTTTTCTACCCAGCACTGGCAGCACTGCATATATAGACCACATGTATGTACAGTGCAGTAGATGGATACATTACTGTAAAAAGAGATTTTATGCTATTAAAAAGCACACGAGGAGATAAAATATCAAAATCTGTGTGCAGAAGGTTAAAGTATTTTAAATTTTGTTTTTGGTATGTGTACTAAAACTCAAAAAAATGACAACATATAAAAGTCGTGCCAGGGAAACATCTGTTGGAAAGCACAAGTAACTGAAATTGAAAATTCAGTCCTTATGAATCTTTCCCCCCAAGAATGTATTCAATGAATCAAACTGCCACCAACATTTGTGAACGAGTACACAAAAGCCATTTTTGAAGCCTTCAAACTTATTCATTCTAGCTTGTCATCCTAGGGTGACAAGCAGACAAGGAAAAGAGAAAGGGAGGGGGAAATGGCTTGGCAAAAACCATTGAACAGCTTTTGTGAACACTTCAACATTTTGCGTCATCTTTGCCTAGATGTGTCTGCAAGACCGCAAGCAAAATGTCAGACAGATCCAAGGACATTGCTAAAATGGTTCTAGCAATGAAATTTACTGGGGGAAATGTCATTCATGGGCTTGAATTTGTTTTTGTTTTTATACAATAGCTAGCCACTGTTGGCTAAAGGTCTCTGTGATGTCAATGAAAAGAAAAAAAATCAGTATGGAGAAAGGACCTGAAGCTTGTCTAGAGCCACAGTATTAGATGCTGGAAGAAACACTGTTCGATGCTTTAAGGAAGGAACTTTACAGTTAGGAAATTTGTATTTTTAATTTAATGTAATACAAATTTGTCACAAACCTTTTTGCTTTACTGTTTTCTCATTTTGTTCTATTTCATGGCATTGTGATGTTCTATTTATGCAATATGCCTTTTTATAGAAAACTGCCAATTTTTAACATTTTTTGTGATTTTAGTTAAAAAGAATCACCACAATTTTATTTTGAATGCCAAAAAACTGCCCTCCCACTTTCAACTGGAACTAGGTCACAAAATGCAGCAATTCACCACTCATGAGAAGTTAGTGAGATACTTTGAAGGCTCAAATTTTGCATTCTTCTTTAGGGAAAGGGAACTGGGATATGAAATTCCAAACTCTACATTTGCCATTGAATGACCCAGAATAAACACAAACAGCTTGCCTTTCTTCCTTTGCCCAGTTCACTGAAGGAGAGCGAGGTTCTTTCTTTCTTTCTTTCTTTCTTTCTTTCTTTCTTTCTTTCTTTCTTTCTTTCTTTCTTTCTTTCTTTCTTTCTTTCTTTCTTTCTTTCTTTCTTTCTTTCTTTCTTAAACATTCCTCAGTCATCACTAAGTGGCATCCCTTTTGACAACTATGCAATCTACCTTTTCCATCTATCATGCTTGCCCAGATACTGCATAGCCCAACAGCTGAATTTTGTTCCCCAGAAAACTGTGGCAAGAACAGTCAAGCTCTAATTCCAGACCATCCCACATTGCAGAAGTGTAGGTACCATGCTATTCCTCTCTGAAGACATGCCAGGAGCAATCTTCCAATTCCCATCCTTTGAACTTCCATTGCTTCTAAACTTTTCATTGGAGCTGCATTGTGAAAAGCAGTAAAGCAGATGTTGTTGCCTTAAGAAGATGAAATAACTAAGCAGCAAAACTAACAGCTGTGAATGATTCAAAGGAATGGAAAGAATTAAAGCATCATTCATTGAATCAAAAGCCGTAGTTTTATGGCTGCTGGCTCAGGGGTAAGCCCCATTGAATGCATTCATGGGAAAATATATAGGGTTGAGCTTCCTTTACCCTCCTTCAGAAGATGCTTTTGTATAGACCAGTGATAGATCCAGCAGTAATTATTAAGGTATAAAACCATTTGACCAAAGGGGGATCCACAAGAGAAGTTATTCCTTTAGATATCAACAAATCTCTGTGGTAAGAAGCCATACTGTTTGAATGACAAGATTAGTGAATGCAAAAAACCATTGTAACTGATGGAGAAGTCTTTAAAAAACATTTGAGAATCAAAGCTTTTTCCAGCCCATCTATAAGCCCAGCTGGGGGTCGTTTTTCTGGACCGTTTCACCCATCCCTACATGATGATATAAAAGTCAGCGCTTCAGTGAACTTTCTAATAGCCAGGGCATATTTCCTTTGCAACCCTGGTGCTCTCGCTCACTCTGTGTATCCCCCCTAACAGTGTGACACAACATATTGTAAAAGGAAAATGGTAATTAGAAAGAACATTTGAGCAAGGGAACTTGTCTGGAAAAATGTTTTAGTTAAATGAAGCAATAAAGATTGTTTTAATCTGTTAAACACAGAGAGGGAGAGATCTATCCATCCTCTGCTTTGGAAAAAAATAAAAAGAATTTTCTTCTAGGGCAAAGGAGGGGGGGAAAGTATACAGATAAGGGCACATTAACCCCTCCGCTCAAGAGTCTTTGTAACTCAGAAACATTTGTTAGTTTGACCATGTGTAATCAGGAAGCTTTCTATTTATTTTGATCACAAGCATTTATTACTCTTTCTTCCTATGTATCTATATTTTTTGCTCAGCTATTAATGTAAAGCATTTCTTAATAAGTAGTAGACCAAAGTTCTGCTGAAGAATGTAAAGAAGGGGTTCTTTGTTGCCTTGTGGATCATTCATATATTATCTGAGCTGCTTCTGCCTATTTGGTTTCAAACCTGTTATGGTAACAATACAAGCAAGCCCATAACTGAGGAAAATTCTATAGTAACTGGTCTCTGGAAGTCAGGAAAAGGTGCTACAAGATCCTCTTGTTGTCTCTGTTTCATGTTTTTTCATCCCCATTTAAGTTACCCTTCAAGGATAATATGAGAAGCTCGCTCAGAATTCCATTACTAATTGAAGTACCAACATATATCCCCATTGAGGACTGTTCATTCCATTCTCCATTTATGGACCTGCAAGCTTGAACAGTTCAGAAGGAATACTGTTCTCAAGCTCATAGAATCATAGAGTTAGAGGGGGCCATACACTCCATCTAGTCCAGGGCTGGACCTGACCCCTTGAGTGGGCTTATCAGGCCCATGAGTCAGCTGAGGCAAACCCTCCCTTCCATTCCCAATTAGGAGGTGGGGGTTGCCTCAGCTGGTTGGCAGGCCAGATAAACCCTCTTAAGACAGCCACCCCACCCTGCTGTGGCCTTGCAAGTCAGGCATCCCCCTTCCATGCAATTCTGGTGCCGGGGCCCGGCCCAACCAGGTCATATTTATATTTTATCCAGCCACTGCAACAAATGAGTTCAACACCCTGATCTAGTCCTACACCCTGCTCAATGACCCCATTGTAAAGGGATAACAATGAAGCACAGATTTTCCTGCGCGTCAATGCAACAAAAAAATTACTTTTTGTTTTAAAGCAGATGAATTATACTGTTATTCCATTAGCAGAGTTACAAATGGGCTATGTTCATACCACCCTAGAAATAAAAAAGGGGGTAAATTCCTCTTAAAACAAAGCCCCATGGTATTTACACAAAGGCTTGGCAAGACAAATGGTGCACAATCTGGCATTGTCTGTTACGTGTGTGGTGACAGCTGAATGTTCACAGTGACACTGCATTAAAACTGCTGGCACTATGTTAATCCACATCTCTGAGTTCCTTAATGGAAGACTTCACATCAGAGAATGACACAAGAGCCCTTTTCCTCATGTAAAATTATTTCCCTTCTTAGCTTTTTTTTTAAAAAAAATGTTGAATCTCAATGGCGGATGTCAGCTACTCATGCATGGAAGCCAACTGTGTCTCCACTGCTGGGGTGAAGTCTGTACTGATGCTGCAGCCCTTTCCTCAGCAGAGTTATTATTATATACAGAGAAATCATTCTGGTTAAAAGACTCACTCAGCCTGCCAGCAAAGCTGATGGACTAAATCTAACAGGTCCCTAAGAACATGAAGGGCTGTGGTCAAAGAAAGGTGAAGTGCTCCAAGTATTGAAACAACATAACACAACTGGACATATAAACTCAAGCTGAGTTAGAACTCTGAAACTTCTCCTCTGGTGAAATTATTGTGTAGATGTAGTTATAATGGCTTAATTGCACAGGTTTGTGGTGGTTGACCGAGAAACAGTGGTGTAGTGCCAACGGGGAAAGGGGGGCGTGATGCCCCGGGAGTGTGCTGCGGTGGGGCCAGGCAGTGCTGCAACAGGGGCACAGGGCACATGCATGTCCCGGGTGCAGTTTCCCCTTACTCCGCCCCTGCCAAGAAACCATTTCACCACTATGCTGCTGGCATTGCATCCCTGCAGTGTGGCATATCCCTAGAGGAGTTAAAAAGTTAGTATCGAAAGAGATTAATGTGCTTAGGGGGGATGGGATCACCTCAGTATATCAGCTTCTGCTGTTTTAGACATACTAGCTGGATATCTTGGAAGCAAATTGATTTGATCCTTGGGTGGCTATGTGCACATATTCCTTTGTTCATGAGGGTACAATCAGCAGTAATTAATCATCTAATCATCGATTCTTCTTGCCGTATTGTTTACTGATAGAATTTGGGGCAAGTCCATACATGGATTGAATCCATTCATGTATGTTCACTATCTACACATTCGCACTTGGAGTAACTGCAAATCAAACAGCAGGAAGACAATACTATTTTTTTGCCATCATTTCAGACATGATGGCTATCAGAGGAGCCTACAGTTATTGGGTAATGTGCTCCAAGAACTACATATGAGAGAATTCCCTCTATCTATGTTGGTACACTGAAAGCCAGTGTAACCCATATGTTCAGAATGGGTTGACCCAGAAAAGGATGGAGACTCAAAGCAGCAGGAGGCTGCAAAAACTGGTGAAGTTGGAGGAAGCAAGGCTACCAGGCTGGGAGCTTGATTTATTTCTTTGTAAGCTCTTAACACCTTGTTTAAGGTAACTGCAAAGTTGTTGGGAACTAGTGGGAAGGGAGTTTATTTTTGCTGTATTGTAAATGTTAGAATTTATTGTTTCCGGGCTTTCTGTGTGTGTAGTTTGTCAGGAGCTGAAAGTATAACAGCTGCATGGCAAAAACCTTGATTGCCTTAATTGCCTGCTGAAGGACTAACTACAGTAACCTGTTGGCAGTCAGCCAAAGGGAATGACTAAGCATGATTGCATCAGCTATATATAAGAGTCATGTGACCTTTGACTGTACTAGCCATAGGCTAATTAATGTATTATAGTGTATATAAGTAAGCTAACTCAGTTAAGCATGTTCCTTGCTGGGGACAGGACCTAAGCCGAAGGCTCTGTCCGCTTAAAACTGTATATATTGTATCAATGCCAATACATCCTTTCTTTGCATGAACTCCCTGGCTCCAGTGGTTATTGCCGCACTCTGTGTATGCTCAGTTGTGCCTACGCTTGTCAACCTCGTGGTCAGGTTATGGGCCCTCCAGTTGCCGCTAGGTGTCGCATACAACCCACTGGTGAGTAACATTGCCCAGTGGGTGGAGCTGCAGAGTGTGGTGTAAGTTCATGACGGGTCCTACACATGGGCTGCTGTTTGAAAGGCTCAATGAGTCCAATTACATCTCATGGGCGGAGAAAATGAAATGCTACCTCATCCGGGAAGGACTCTGGAAAGCTGCACAGAAAGCTCCAGATATGGACGACCGCATCTTACGAGGTGGAGGCTGATGAGAAAGCCAGAGCAGCCATTGTTCTAGCAGTGGAAAACAGCCAATTGGTGTTCCTGCGCAGATAAAACAACAGCTTTGGGTGTTGGACTGCCTCTGAAAGAGTTGGAATTCAGAGGACAAACAGCGGGCTCCAAGCTGATTCTTGGTGCGTAGACTCTTTAATCTCAAGTTGCATGAAGGCAATGTGATTTCCATCTGCAAATAAAATGAGAGGACTCTTTGCTGGATTTGTCTGATAGAGGTTTGGCTTTCTTTGATAATAATCTGCAAGCTTTGATTTTGCTCTCTTCTCTGGGCACACAATGGGACCCATTAGTGGATGGCTTGGCCAAAGTGTGCCAGGAGGATGATTTAACATTGGACTACGCGGTCCGGGAGGCTTTTGGAATGGAAGGCGGCAAAGTGACTTTCGTGCCTACCCTCAGCCTCCAGTGAACAACAGCATCAGCAAGTGACCGAGGTGACAAGTCGGCAGAGGCGTAATGCTGTTCGCGAGATGTGCCACACCTGTGGAGCAACCAAACTTCACCTTAGCGCAGGAATTGCCGCAAAGCGAGGGCATTACAGCTGAATTCCTAGACGCTTTCAAAGCAAACAGGTTGTGCAGGAGGACCGGGAAAGGAAGCACCTTTCTGGTGCAACGCACCTGGGCACCGTAAATCTACGCGGGCTTTTTTTTTGACACCGGGTCTACAGAACATATAGTAGCAAGGGCAAGTTCGCTGCAGAAGAAGAGGACACCGGATATTGGAGAGGTGACTCTTTGCCGACAGCTCTAGCAGCTGTTGTACAGTCCCAAGGAGAAGTGTTTTTACAAGCTATGGGGTTACCAATTCTGCAGAACGTAAGGTTACACATACCAAGCGGCGTATGGCGATAATCTATTAAGCTACGTCCAGGTTGGCAATCTGGATGGGTAATGTATGTACTTTTACTGGGGACAGGGTGCGTCCGGCAGCTGTGGGATGGGGACATTGTGGCACAGGGTGTATTAAGTACGTCAGGACTTTATAAATTGAGCTGTGGACAGTAACACCTGTGACCTGTGATGTTCCAACTACTGTGTGTGGGGTAAATGACCCACTGCACCCAGCTAATTGTGTGCACAACTTCCACAGGAAATGTAAGCATGTGAGCTTCAAAGTACTCCAAAGTCAAACAGCACAAATGTGTGAAGTTGTGCAATTTGCCAAAATGTGATTGTTTTTCCGTTTAGAGTGCAAAGTGTGTCGAGTGGGAAGAGTGAAAACGCGATCCAGTGGTGCAAGACAAAGCCCAAAAGGGTAACTAAGGACCCTTTCGCTTTGTTGCACCAAGGCGCATATAGCACAATCATTATGGTGTTTCCCCCATCGGGGTGCCAAATATGTGTTTGTAATTGTGGACGATGCCACACGCTTCACTTTCTCCTATTTCTTAAAAAAGAAGAGTGAAGCCTTCCATGTATTTAAATTATGGCATACAAGGACCTGTAAACAATTTGGATGTGATGTGAAAACAATCCAGATTGATGGTGCCGGAGAATTTCTAAGTAACCAATTTACTGAGTGGCTAAACAAACGAGGAATAGATAGTCGAGTGTCTAATGCCTATGTGCATTCTGAAAATGGTTTAGCAGAGAGAAAGATTGGTGTACTGAAACAAATGGTGCGCTGTGCCATGCTAGACGCAAATGCAAAGGATAGTCTCTGGGCGGAGGCATGGGCTTACTGTACGTATGTCAGGAACATGGTAGTTTTTTTGGGGACCTTCATCATCTTAAATCCAGTTCACCAAGCCTCTGAAGTCTTCATAAGCCAACCACCAGCCAGAAGAATTGGTCTTGGCATTACAAGACTGTAAATAGAAGGACTTGAAATGCAACTTAACAGGACTGTGAAGTGTTAATGTTAAATGTTAATGCTTAATAAGTGTGATTTGTTAAGTAAACCATTTTGTTTTAAATTTAATTGTTGCAACTCCTTCCAAGTTCTGCCCCACAGAACCCACAGTTAGAGGTTACACCAGCATGTAGGACCTGGAAAATCAAGGTTCAAATCCCCACTCATGATATGGAAGCTTGTTGGAAGACCATGGACCAGTCACTCTCAGCCACGACCCTGGCTAATATTTGGGTGGGAGACCTCCAAGGAATACAAGGGTGAAGGCAGGCAATGGCAAACCCACCTCCAAATATTTCTTGCCTTGAAAACCATACGGAATTGCCATAAGTCAGTTGCAACTTGACACCACAACACATATATTTGTACACTACCCTATGTATATTGTATGGTTCCCTAAGCTTTTTGGAAGAAACAGAGGCGTAGCTGGGCCAGAGTGGGCCCAATGTGTACTCTGTCTTTTCCGCCCCCCCCCCCCGGCTCCTGCCCCTGTGCAGGTTGGAGAACAGACTTGTTCCTTTCCAGGCTTCAAAGGCCCTGGTGGGAACTACATTTCCCAGGAAACCCTGAGAAATGTAGTTCCCACCAGGACCTTTGAAGCCTGGAAGGGAACAAGCCTGTTCTCCAGCCTGCTCGGTTTCTAAAGTAAGTGGGGGAGTCGCAAGAGGGTGATTTTCCTAAATCCCCCCCCATGGCTCTCGGAAAAATTTTAGATTACCCTGGCACACTTACTTCTAGGAAACCAAAGGCAGGCTAGAGAACAGGCCTGTTCCCTTCCAGGCTTCAAAGGCCCTGGTGGGAACTACATTTCCCAGGAGACCCTGGGAATTTTTCTCACTCCTCCCCATCGTGGACCCAAAATCCATAAGCGCCTGGTGCTGTGAAGCACTCAGATCCCCTGGGTAGCTTGCTAAGCAGTGGGAAAAAGGATGGGATGACATAAATAGGTGGACATACAGACAGGCAGAGAAAACTGTAACTCACACCCTGGCCTAAAGGTGACAACCAGCGCAAACGCTCCTAGGTTCCACCTCCCATCAACTGTATGTTTTTTCTGCTGCTCCTCTAAAACATCAGGTCCTCTATCCCTCATCTTCTGTTGTTCCTAAGCAACAGAAGCTTACTCACTAAGGCAGTGCTGAGAAAAAGAAAGTGCTTTCAATTTGCTGCTTTAGCAAAAGTGCGGCCTCCTGAAATGTTTTCTCTGACAGCCCACCTATAATTTACTTGTGCTAAAGCCAGAAAAAAATGGCATCATTTTAGATTACGGTAGCTCTGGTGGAAAGGTCGCAGTTTCTGTGGTGTATAACTTTATGTAAGTTATATGCTTCTGTCTAAAACATATTAAAGGAGCAGATTTTGTTTGAATTGTTAATTTGTTATTCAGAAGAAAGTGGTAATTTGAACACATGCTTAGGATATTGAACACAGACTGAGCGGCTGATAGTTTTCTAGCATAGTTTGTAAAATAATACTGTGATCACGATTGCAATTACTCATTTTTAAGGCACCAATTTGTACCAGTATTAATTGGGAAACTTTTTATATGGAAGCAGCAAGCCTAATTTTTAACAGTACTTAAATATAGCTAAACACACTAGGTGAAACTGATTCAGAGGGATTATTGCATGCTTAATTTCTTTGGATTGCACTGCATACCAATTGCCATTTAAAACTGAGACATTTTTCATCTTCTCTATCCTCTTCCATGCAGTCACCAAGAGCCATAGAAAACCACTGTCCTAATTTCTCCTGGTCTGGAGAGGACTATAGGCTGAGCAGGTGGCACAGATTTTTCCTGCCACTATCCTCCTAATCTGCTCACTTTTGAAAGCTTTAGCATAGTTTGATCATTGTACAACTGAAATTAGCTTTCACTATAATTAGTTAACTTGGGAACGAAACCATCTTTCCAAATTCTATCAATACTGAAGAATAACCAGATGTTTCTCAGAGTACAGCAGGGTTTATGTGTCTGTGTGTACTAAGATGTTTACTTACACAATAAAGAGGCCACTTTATCTTGGTTGTTAATGAAACGTACAGAAAAAGACCTCACAGCTTTGTTTGCACAAGGTTTCTTTTAAACATATTTTTGAAGCCAGGATTTAACTTACAGATAATCATTCCAATTCTGATTTGTGTGAACAAATGCTGGTTCCATTGACTTCACTCTTTTCTCTTCTTTCTCCTCAGAAGACCCACTGAGTATCTTGACCTGTATGGTGGCTAAGGTCAGGGCTGGCACAAGCATATCTTGAGGTGAGGCATCTGCCAGGGCCCACTGCCACCATCCCTGCCTCTTCTACCACCTATCTGCTCACCATTCCCCTGCTTGCTCACAAACTGTTTCCCTCCAGTGTTCCTGGATACCTGGGCTGATTAACACCACCAGGGAAGAGTGTGCAGGTGGCATAAGGGATTCTCCTGATGGTCACGGTAATGACCTTACACAGCTTTACATATAGTGGACAAACCTTCAGTCTAACATAGGGGACCTAGTTAGCCCTATTTACCACTGATTTGTAGAAACTCTCTACCACCAGTTTCACCACCACATTTAATTTGTCTGATGAGGTGGACAAAAATAATATGCCTCCTTCAGCTAAAGCCAACCACCTTTAAGTGGGGGGTGGGAGGAGGAGCAGGATGTTAGGGAGGAAAGTTTAGGTAATGACCAAATAGTAACAAATAGCGTGCTGGCTGAAAGGTGAAATTTGAGCAAGAGAGCTTAGGAGGTATCCTGATTAGGCAGGAACTTTAGCGAATTAGTAAGTAGCCATAGTTTGGGTTCTGTTCTTCTCAAAAACAATGAAAAGTAAAAAGTATATTGACTGGTATTCATCACTATAATCATCTCAAAGGTTTCAAACTGTTAGTGTATTCCCTCTTCAGACACAGTTCACAAGAACTTCATTACACTGACCATATAAATAAACTTCTTGCTTTATTTTCCTTGTCTCCAGTGGAAAATATAAGTAATAATATAAACTGCATGAGTAGTAAAGAAAAAAAAGGTAAACCTATGGTACCTATGGTAACTAGATGATTCACTGAAGGTAGAAGCTGTATGCTGCTTTACTTAGCTAAACACATAAATAAGAGAATTCAATCTCTATTTCTAATAGAATTACCTGAACGCACTGAAGAAATTTCTATTGAAAACGTGGACTAGCGCGCAACGCGTTCTGCGAATGTGGCTGCTGTCGCCGTAGTTTCTTCATCACTTGCTGGAGCTGTTGCTGCCAACTACCACAACTCATCTAAATATATTTTGGATTCATTGAATTTTTTAAGAGATACCTCGACTCTTTCTACTGGACTGGAACGCACATGACTATTGCAGGTTCTGCTGCGCCTTCATGGACAATGTTTATGACATGCTCTCATTATATGTGTGTTTATTACCTTTCTATCCAGTTAAATAACCACAATATATCTGTATGAATAATCTTTATGAACGGTTTATGAAGTATCTGTTGAAATTACACTCAAACTAACTGCTTATACCACATTGCCTTGTATCCCTATATATACAGTCCTTGTTTTTTAGGCTTGGCTGGCCTTATATCTTTCAGTAATAATAAATTTGAACAGAAGATTTGTCTATTTGAAGAATACAACTTCATCTCACATCGGAACATCCTCGTACAGGGGCAGGAAATGGTGTGGATGATGAAACATGACACCCCTAATTTGCCTGAATGACTATTATATAAGGAGAGAAAAAGTTGGAATAAAAAGAGGACTATTATGGCATCCACTTACTGTCATGTCCCACATAAATTTATTGCACTTTGGCTTTTTTTAGTTCCTTCATTAAATTACATTACTATTTAATTATATTTCTGTATGTATTTTATGTACTTGCACTATCAATGTTGAGTTCCTTATGATCCCAGCACTCATACAGCCAAGCACACCTGAAAAGTGTAAGGAACCTCAAAGGACTCGAAACAAAGGAACTGAGTTCAGTACGTTTATTTCATAAACTTCAATGGTCGCAATACACGGGATGCGGATTCTGACTTTCCCGGGCTTCAGGTGTCGCTTTTACGGAACCTTCAGGCACCTCCCCCAAACGTCCCAGCAGAATTCCCACGACAGAACAGAAACAAGCTTCAAACACACAAGATAATCACAGCAGGGTTAAGGCCATAACTACCCCGGGCACAAAGCCCAGGACGAGGAATGCGCCAAGGCCAGGCAGAAAGAGCAGAAACTAACCCCCACCCTTACACTCCGCCTCCTCCACGAAAGCCCCCTCTCCTCCCAGTTTATGAAGGAAAGCCTTATGAAAAGCAGCAATCAAAGGGGGGGCGTCAATGTTTTCAACATACACCCATTGATTATGGCCCGAGGGATATCCCACCCAGGACACCAAATATTGCAAACGTTTGCGTATGTAACGAGAATCCAGAATAGCGTCGATTTCGTAGTGTTTGTGGCCATTACTCACGATCAATCGTATGGGAACCTCCGCTATCGTGCCAAGCATCTGAATCTGGAGCCCGCTTTGAGTGTTTTGTGAATGAAATACAGGGTGAATATTACTTCGAGAGAATTGGGCAAGTAATCTTAAACTAAGCAGTCACATCGCTGATCACCTGCGTGATCCTAAACGGGCCTATGAACTTCTTGCCTTAGCTTAGGCCGACGCACATCCCTAAGGTTTTTGGTAGACAACAAACTCCACGCCTCTACTCTGCAGAGGAAAATCCATTCTATGTTTGTCCGCTTTTGTCTTTTGTAGTAGGCTTCCTGGCGCTGGGCGTAGAGCCGGAAGAAACAGACTTCCAGCCTTCAGCTAGAGACCGGATCCAGTCACCAAAGTCAGGGGGTTGGAGCGCATGATCGGGGAGCTGGGGTAACGGGGGAAACGAACGGCCCGAGACCACTTCAAACGGAGTTTTATTGGTGCTGCTGGGAACCGCGTTGTTGTGCAGGTTAATACGCCCGGCGAAGGGAAGAAGTTCGGCCCAGTTATCCTGATGATAGTTGGTGTAGTAACGAGGGTACTGCTCTGCTGCTCTGTTGGTCTGTTCGGTCTGGCCGCCACTTTACACGCGGGTACGGGGCAGCCACAGCCGAGGCAGTTCCCAAATAACTCCAGGAACGCTTTCCAAAACTTAGATATGAACTGTGGGCTCTGGTCGGAGATCACCCACTCCGGTGATGAAATGCAAACGATAGATATGTTGAATGTTACCTTGGCTAATTTAGGCTACCGAGGGAATGGTGGAACAAGGAACAAAGTGTGCCTGTTTGGAAAAGAGGTCCCACACTACCCAAAGTATTGTATTACCATGGCTTTCGGGGAGATCTGTGATGAAATCCATGGAAATCACTTGCCACGGCCGAGCCGCCGGGGGGATGGGGCTTAGTAATCCGTACGGCTTACCAGGGATGTCCTTAGCCTCACACGCCGGACACCCTTTTATGTATGCCTCAATGTCCTTAAGCATGGTGCGCCACCAAAACTGCCTCCTAAGCAGGTGAAGCCGCTTTCAAAAAAATCCAAAGTGTCCCGGCTTGTCGGGCCATGACCAGCCAGTAGAACCTGCTTACGTAAGGCCGGTGGGACGTACCATCAGCAGTCACCCTGTCTCCCCACACTCCCCCTTGCAACTTCGCAGGAGGGGTCAGATTCCTCTTTCGAACTCCTCCTGTTGTCCCTCCTCCAGGTGACGTAGAAACGGGATAACAACGGCCCGAGACCTTCTTCATGGGAGAATGTTTCGTACGAATTGTTCTGGGATCGGGTTACCGCCAACCCCAATTGAGAAGGGGTGCAGAATAGTGCGCAGGCATGGCACTGTGAAGGGAAGTGTCCGGCCCCCTAGTGAGTAGCGGACAGGGCCAGATAATTTGTTACTATTACCAGGGAAAAATGGACAGTGGAGTTGAATCTGAGAAAAATCCGCCCATCTCTAAATTGTTTGGCCGACATTTTGAGTGGAGTAGACAAAGCTGCTAAGTTTTTTATGATCCGACCAGATTCGGGAACAGGCGAAAGCAGCCGCTTTCCAGCCAATGCCGCCACATAGACAAAGCCTCCTTTAATGGCTGCAAGTTTCTTTATCATCCCCAACCGCCCAGTTGAGTTCAGGGCCGGACAGTTTTTTCGGATAAATAAGCACACGGTACGAAGCTTGTTATCTTTATTTTTTCTGCAAGAGTGCTAGTTCCTAGTGGCTTTATCCTCAAGCTAATCGACATGCACGATGAAAGGCAAAAGTGGGATCTGGGTGTTTCAAAATGGGTTCGGTGGTGAAAGCTGTCTTAAGAGCCTGAAACGATTTTTGACATCTTCAGGGGACCAGTGAAAGTGGGAGCCCCGGTTTCCGATGCTCTGGGGCCCCTTTCCTTTGGTGCGCGCAGTAAGTCTGTGGAGTGGCAGAGCAAGCTTTAGCGGTAATTGGGGAATAAAATCTCTCATAAAAGTTCGCAAAAACCTAGAAACGATTGAAGTTCCTACGGGTGGTGGGGTATCGGCCAATTCACTACAGCTGCAACTTTTGCCGGGTCCATCTCCAGGCCCTCTGGAGAGATCCGATACCCTAGGTAATCCATGGAGGTTTGGTGGAAAGCACATTTGGACAGTTTTGCGAAGAGTGAGTTATCGAGCAGACGTTGCAACACAGCCCTGACCAAACGTCCATGCTCTTCCATCGTTTGGGAATAGATTAGAACGTCATCCAAATACACCACCACCCCTTTAAACAGAAAATCTTGTAGAACGTCATTGATAAGTGACATGAAAGCCCCTGGGGCACTAGATAATCTGAATGGCATTACAAGTGTAGTCTTGCCCATGAGGCCCCAATGAAGAGATGAGGCGCGGAGATTTCATCTGGTGGAGAGAGCCAGTGGCAGGAAGCGCGGGATCCCGTGATCCTGGCAACTCTGCTGTGTGCTCACCCTTCACACCTTTTATTAGGGTTTCAATGGGGGCGTGTAAGGGGGTCGGGCAGGCGGGAGACTGGGAGGTCGGGAGATCGGGAGAGTGGGAGATCATCATGTGATGCATGATCTCATTGGGCTGCTACATGCGGGAGGAAGCATCCGTGTCTGGGTCTAATCTTCACCTGAGGGCAGGGGCCCTTTTGTCCCTTTGTATGGGACACCTGGTGACCGCGAATCAGGCAGTTCATGACCCGTGACTCATGGGGGAGCAGGGGTTGGGGGAGCGTGTGCGCCCGGAAGGCCGTAGCAGGCACCAACATGCCTGGCGCTCCTTCTACGGTTCTTCTGGGTTCCCGGGCTCACCCCTACATCTCCCCATTTCTTATATTTTAGGAAGGAAGCCGAATTAGTTGGGGCAATTTAGGGGGATGCTTGCCTCCCCAGGAACTTGCTCAAGCTGGCTGAGTTGTTTGTGCAGCATGAGGACCTGGTTGCGGCGTAGGGGAAAGTCAAAAGGTTTCTTACAAATGTTGCAAGCAAAAGCAGATACACATTGAACAAGACCCGACAACAAGGCATACAATCAAACCAATGAAGAATTGTACAATAGTACTTAACCATCCCCCCGGCAGCCAGCTCCAAAGGGCTGACCACCAGTGAGGTAATACATCATATTTCAGATTAGATACAACATCTTGCAACTCACACACTTTCATATGAATCAAATGAGAATTATCAGAGAGATTAAAACAACACATATTATGTACATTCTCACAACCTTGGTGATGCAGCAATAACAAGTAATCAATAGCAGCACGATTATCTAAAGTCGCTTGACGAAGTTCTTGTTGCTCGGAGGCCAGAGCATCCAGAGCGGTGGGGGTGGAATTAATGGACTTTGCAAGGGCACAGGCCAGCCGGCCAATAGTCTTAGCGTTATAGGTGGCGAGTCCTGGGACTCCCACCAGGGAGGTCGCGAGGGAGGCGTACTTGGCTTTGGAAAGGGCAACCGCGTCGCTCCGGCAGGAAGGGTCGAGGGAAAGAGCGGAGCGGCAACGGTGTTTGGGCTCCCGGGGCGGATCCTGGGGCAGGACGATGGTAAGGCGGCTAAGGCAACAAAGAGTCCCGGCAGAGAGGTGAGCGGGGATGTAGTTGAAGGTTCTTTCCCCACAAGTCCAGAACCAGCCCTTGGAGAGGAGGATGTTCCCATATATGGGGGGAATGTCCTCAACATGTGTGCAGTTCCAGTTGGCCGAGCCGGAGGCTGGGCTCGGGCCAGCTTCCTGTCCCGCCACATCAGCAATGCAGGCGCAAGTGTTGGATTCGTGGTTGGCGACAGTTTGGGTGATGAGAGAGAGGGCGCCGGCGGGGAGGGTTGGACAACGGGTCCCCAGTCGGCGCTCATGGAGTACCGGATAGATGAGGCGTTCATGAAGGGGCTCAGGCCGGACTCTTCCAGGAAATCTCCAGGGGCTTTGCAGACAGGGAGTAGGCAGGAGCTTAGCAAGCTTCCCACTCCGAGATACTGGCCCAGGCAGAAGGATGAGACGTTGGCAGCAGCAGCGAACCGCTCCCAGATATTGATTTGGTTGATCTCCAAAAGGGGGTGACCAAGCGTCACCGGCAAGAGGCAGCAGAGCAGGCAGATGATGGTGACTGCGGAGTTTGCGGTGATGATCGCAAAGATGGCAGCGCAGAGACCCTCGGGTGTCTCGAGGCAGCCTTGCCATTGCAGCAGCTCTCGAGCTTGGCCGGTCGTTGCCTTGACGTCTCCCCAAGTCATCTGGGGTCCTCAAGCCGCTCTTGGCGCTGGCGGCGGTTCCGCGGCAATGCAGGACCGGATCTTCCAGAGAGATTCGCCTCCATCTCCTCGGATAGGGTTGGTTGGCTTCTGGTGCCATTCCATGGGTTGGCTGGACATGGTGAAGCTGGAGTCCACTGGGGACCTGTAGGGAGGAGGGATTGAAGCATTACCCTCTTCCCCAGGTTATATGAGGGGGCCGGGCCCCGTAAGCTTGGTCTTGGCTCCAGGTGGGAGTGGAGCCTGGAAGGGACAGGCTCTGGAAATTGTCAGCAACCGCCAATTTCAATTTCAATTCTGCAGGGGGCAGGCCATGGAGGCCCCGCCTACTCCTCTTTCTTTAATTTGTTTGGACATGAGCGGGGCACGAAGGGCAGGCTAATTCCCTATGTGGAGTTGGCTTCCAAAGACGCCATAAGAATGCGTCTGGAGTGATGGTCCCGGAAAGGCCCCCCCAAAGAGAGGGGGGGCGAAAGTGGACTGCCGATCAATAGGGATTGTGAGGTATGCATATCTAATTTGCAGGACAAAAAGGACTTTGGGGAGTGCGCTCAGAGAAGGGGATGCGTCAGGAGTAGCAAAACAATCACACACTCTGGGGAGTTGGTCTCTGGGACAAAAGGACCCGGGGGAGGTTCTGGCACCCTGGGGCAAATATACTTTACCGCGGATCGCGAGGGGGTTGAGGCCCAGACATAGGCGTTCCTAGAATTTGGGGTCGAATTCGAGTATCTTGGGGAAATGCAGCCGTACCAAACCACTCCTTATAAGAAGCGGTTTCAAGCTAAACGCCTTGCCCTAATATAACTTATGGTATTGATAGAGCTGCCAGGGCGCTGGGGCAACCACTCACCCAAACAGGTCTGTGAGTGAATTTCGTGGCGGCAGCCCCTTTTTAACCTGGGGCCTGTCCTGGCAGTGCTCTTGCTGGGTACTCAGGACGCAGCCCAGATTTTAATCCAGGGAGGGCCAGTCAGCCAATGATGGCCCTCCCGCGCTTTGCTGGGTTGAAAAAATAGAACAGAAAGTGAGAGAGAAGGAGGGGTGTTCCAGAGCGGGGGCTCTGGGGTGGAGGTAGGAAACACTGGTCAGAGCTGGGGGGTAGGGATCTCTAACGCATTGGCCCAGCTGCTACATCTGGTTCTTCTTCTGGGTAGCTTGACCATGGTGGGAGTGGGATTGTATCCATACCCAGGCTAGAGTCGTCTTGACCTGACTCATGAGATCCCTTCCCCACAAGTTATACATGGATGTCCAAAACGATGGGGCCCGGATCTTCAGCAGGCTGTCGCTCAGACCCTGGACTGGGCGGACCATGAGCCGGGCGGGTGCTCTGTCTTCGTGGTTTGCTTCCCCCCACCCCCCAGATGCACGGGCAAGCCTCGGTGCGGCCACTGATCAGGCCCACTCGGCTGCTCTGATGTGAACGGTTTCATCGGGCGCCAGTGTTCACTGAAGTCCCTTTGAATGGACACCCCCCTCTATAGTGAAGCTCCAGGTACCGGGCGTGAGACTACCGATGTAAGGCGTTTCTACCGCCCACGCAGTGGAAAGCCGGTGAATCGCCCGGATGGTGATCTGGGCTTGTAGCCTTTATTGAATCGGGCGGGCAGACAGCGTGTGTGGGGCAGGAGGAGGATCAGCTGTCTTGCGCAGCTGGTTCCGCTGGAGCAACTCCTGCGTGGATGTTTGTCCACACCCTGAATGTAGAACTGCTCCCTTGCGTGTGTATAGTCGATGACTCCTGGGACAACAAACAGTCCCTTTCTCAGCGAGGAGGCTTTGGGCAAGATGTAACCCGATGGCCTTCTGGGAGGGATGGGATGCAGCTGTACTGGGTCGGAGCAACTTGTGAGGATCTCATGGGGAACTTGAGAGAAAGAGGTTGGGTACAGGAGAGAGAAATACCTCGCTGGGAGGTGGTGGTTTTGGGTTCCGGCCTTGGTTCTCGGGGCTGGTTTAGTAGCATTCTCCTCCCTTGGTCCTGGGCTGGGGAGAGGCCCGGGTAAGAGTTTCCCGACGGGCACTCTCGCTTCTCCAGTGAAAGCCCTCCCAGCACTATCCCGGGGGCATTTGGTCCGGGGCTTTCCTAGGGGCCTTAAAGTCTCCCAAGGGGAGAACCCCCTCCGCCGGGATTGTAAGCTCCCCCCACCGGGCGACCTACAGTCCCTCCGGAAGTGTCCCAGCTTGGCCACAGAAAGTTGGAAGCACTTTCTGTCTTGGGGCTGCCCCCGGGTGGTGGAGAGTGCATGCGGCTAGGAAGGCTGGCCTGAGGGGCGAGAAGATCCTGGAGCATTATCCCTGGCCAAGCCTTAAGCTATGCCTGCCAGTTCGGGGTTGCGTCTCCCTTTAAGCCCGTGATAAAGCCCTCTGACACTCAGCGGAGAAGCGCTCTCTCTTTGGCGGCAGGGCGCATGAGGAGCTCATGTTAGACTCGCGTCGTTGTCAACTTGTCTCTGCAGGGCCTCCACAGGAGCCTGTTCATGAATTCAGCGTGAAGGCTCCTGAGGCTTCTGGCCGAATCGTTGGAAAAGCTCTGGGTTGGCTTCGCTGTCCGGCAGCGGGCACTCTTACAAACACCTTGTAGAAACAGTCAAGGAGAGCAACCTTAAGGGTGGCCTCCGGCAGGAATGATCTGGCGCTGTCCCGGAACGTAGTAGCCTTCGCGAGCCATAGAGCTGTGCTGCGGCAGTATAGGCGCCGCCATGAGGAGCTGCCCTCTGCTTATGCATTGTTGGCGGTATTAAACGCTTCCCAAACAACATAATGCGCAGGGTTCAAGAGCATGTGAAAGTGGTTTTCCAGTCCTCTGGAACCATTACGCTGATTCGGTATGACGGCTTCCAACATGTGCCTCTTACATAGGGGCTGGTGATCCCCACGTCCCGCATGTGCCTTTGGCGGAGCTCAGTGAGGACGTTAGTAGCCTATGGGATGATACTCTAACGCTGACTGCAGCTGGACCGGGCAGCCGATCCTCCCCCACGTGGTCAGTGCTTGAGTGGGCTGGGCAGACCGGTGAGGAGATCTGGCATCAGTCTTCCGTCAGGAGTTTCAGCTTCCTCTGCAGATCGTGGGTAATACAGCTCTGCTAGAGTTTTGAAACTCGCGCCATTACGTGGCATTAGACAGGAGTGTGTGGTGGCTTCAGAAACGGGAGGGGGAAGCCCAGAGCAGAAGGCGGAGCAGAAGGAGGAGGCGGCAGGGCCGCAAGAGCACGAGCGGGAGAGTTTGAAATGGGAGAAGGACAGGCGTCCTACTTAGTGGATAGAGAGAAAGTTCCGAGCTTGAAATTGTAGGTGAAAGATCAAAGGAGGGAGATCCATGGCAAAGACACCATGGACCTGCAGGCTGATGGCGACATAACTTACTGTATCTCCGCGTCAGTAGCAGCGACATCGGCGCGCGAGGCTCTGTGCGAGGAGTGCGCCCGATGTTTTCCCAGTCCTTAAGATTGAATCGTGCCCCTTTCTGGGTACCATGGACATTGCCTATCAATCTCCTCAACCAATTCGCGACAGCTCCCCTACTCTTCACGGAGACCCTGCCGAGGTTTAAGCTAAGCTTTCAGCTGCAGCTAGCGTGCTTGTCAAAAGCACGTGGCTTTTACAAGCGCCAATGCACTTACCAGTGCCGGTTAAGATCCAGGAGAGAGTGTCCTAGAACGCGAATCCCTGGATGCGCCTATCCAGCGGATGGTCGGTACCGAGGGGTTGGGTCCCTGGATGCGCCGATCCAGCAGACGATCGGTACCGAGAAGCCCTTTCCCAGGCGACGGTAAGTCACGGCGGAGGTTCGAGGATTCCCGGGTTTCGGCACCAGCTTGTAGTCTTGCCCATGAGGCCCCAATGAAGAGATGAGACACGGAGATTTCATCTGGTGGAGAGAGCCAGTGGCAGGAAGCGCGGGATCCCGTGATCCTGGCAACTCTGCCGTGCGCTCGCCCTTCACACCTTTTATTAGGGTTTCAATGGGGGCGTGTAAGGGGGTCGGGCAGGCGGGAGACTGGGAGAGCGGGAGAGCGGGAGATCATCATGTGATGCATGATCTCATTGGGCTGCTACGTGCGGGAGGAAGCATCCGTGTCTGGGGTCTAATCTTCACCTGAGGGCAGGGGCCCTTTTGTCCCTTTGTATGGGACACCTGGTGACCGCGAGTCAGGCAGTTCATGACCCGTGACTCATGGGGGAGCGGGGGCTGGGGGAGCGTGTGCGCCCGGAAGGCCGTAGCCGGCACCGGCATGCCTGGCGCTCCTTCTACGGTTCTGCTGGGTTCGCGGGCTCACCCCTACAACAAGATATTTGTACTGGCCAAATTTGTTATTAAATGCTGTTAAATGTTCGAAACCTTCAGCAATTCATACTTGGTAATAAGCCTCCCTCAGATCCAGTTTGGTGAAAATGCGCCCCTTTCCCAAGGAATCAAGCAGGTCCTTGATGAGGGGCAAGGGGTATTTATTTGACAGCGAAACCACGTTGAGACCACGATAATCAGTGCACAGACGTAAAGTTCCATCTTTCTTTTTCACAAACAAAACGGGTGCTGCGTGGGTGCTCTTGGTGGCTCGGCGAATGAAACCGCGAGCCAGATTCTTACTCGAGAAAGGCTTTCAAAGCTCCTTCTCCCTCGAGCTGGAGCTCATCCGATATATTCTACCTTTTGGGGAGTTGTGCCCCTGGGACCAAGAGGATTTTACAGTCTGTGTCCCTATGGGGGGGGAGTTGATCACATTCCTGTTCTGCAAAGACTTTGGCTAAGTCCCAGTACTGTTTGGGAACTCCGGCCAGTTCTGGGCTCGGTTCGCTGGCTAAAGCCATTGCCTGGGGCGTCTCGGGATCTTCTTTAGCCTCTGCCGGGTGGTGGCTCACCCTCATGCATGTGATCCCACAAGAGGGATCCGGGTGAATTGGACTATGCTAGTTGTCCCCAGAAGATGGGTGGAGTTCATGGGAGAGGAGCCAGGGCATGCCTATTGAGTCCTATGGGATGTTTGGGCGACGTAGCACCAGAATGAAGCTACCTCTTTCCCAGTGTTCAGCACACGCAGAAGCACTGGTTGGGTCTTCGAAAACGGGCGGACCGTCGGTTGCCTCAGCAGGCTGCCATCCATTTGAGTAAAGAGGAAATTGGTTTGGCCAATGCTATCATCGTTCGAGCCCCTAGTTGCTCAGGCCACCTTTTGAGGCCTCATAAGGCAGTGGGAACAACCCGGAATCTACGATGAGCTCAAATGCCTTACAGGGAATACATGGGTGTGCTTGGAGGTATTGGTTCGCGTGGTCATAATAGTTCTGGGGGCTCCACCTTCACTCACCACATCTGGCGCAGGAAACTCTTCCGCGAGGGACTCTGAGCGGTGAAAGGCTCCACCCTTCAGGATTTCAGTGTCGTCCCGGTCTCCAGGACTCGATCATCATAGGTGGTTTCGCGCGAGCTCGCCCAGGGCTCCCCGAGGACTCGCCGTCTTACTTGCAGGAAGTTCGGTGCCGTTGTTGGCTTACGGGGAGAGCGGGGACGAAGTTTCTCTTTGTTTTTTTTGGGCAGGTTGGCGCCATGTGGCCCGGGCCCCCACCAATATAAGACATAACCTGAAGCGCGCTGCGGTGCTCAGAGAGGTGGATTCGGCTGCCGGCAATCACTGCACTTTCGGCCTCTACTAACCCGGATTGGGACGGTGACCCGATCGATTGCCCGGTTTGGCAGGAGGTTTGGTCGGAGCGGTTTTCCCCGATCTTGGAAGCGATTACCAAGGCAGACTTCAATAAGGTTGCCGGGTTGTAATCCCACTCCATAATGGTCTAGGGTCTTACGCACCATGCATGCCCAGGTGCAGATTTCTTCCTCGACAGCGTCTTGGAAGTATTCACATTTCATGCGTTCGGGCCAGTCCGGGAGCTTGCTTTCGCGGCCAACCGGAATTCTCGAGGCGAACTCTGCAAAGGTTTTATTTCTACCACCCTGCTTGGAGAGTTTTGTGAACAGTCTTGATGGCTTTGTTCACCTCTCTTCTTCCGGATCTTGAAAATGGAGTGCGCAACCCTTGAAGTAAAAGCTGCCGGGTTTGCAGTTCAGGGGCCCCCTGCTACTTCATGCAATTCCATCGAACCATTCCTCCTCCCGTCTCCATCCAGCACGAGGACCGATGTCACGCACCTTCTCGGCTTCGGACCTATAAAGATCATCAAACTCAAGCTAATGTGTGCGTCGAGTTGGTGTAGGATGAAAATATGGCAATCTGGAAGCTGTCCCATCAAAGAGCAATGCAGGAATGTGAGGGCTTGGAGGGTATCCCCTACCGGCTTTCGTGGAACTGGGGCCGGAGCTTGTTGCATGCGGTGGTTGCGCCTCTCCTGGACCGGAGGCTGGAGGGTTGCACCGGGAGTAGGACTCTACGCTGGGGTAGGGGCGGGGAGTACGATCTGGGGCGATGGGTGCGGTGGAGTCGCACCACCGGTGCTGGGTAGAGCCACTGGTGGCGCTTTTGGAGATCTCTCGGGAACGTGTACTCCTTGCAGCCAACTCCCTCTCCACGACGTGCAGGAGCCTCCCGTTCACGCTTTTGCAGTCTATCCCGTTCTCTACGTTTGCAGTTCCAGCCCTCGACTACTCCTTGGTTTTTCTTGGCTTTAAGGCATTCGCGTTGGCGCTGGAGCTCGAGTCGGGAGTGTTCTAGGACTTGGTCACGGGAAGTGAGGTCTTTGAGGAACTGGTCTCTTAGGACATCCTTCTCTCGTGAAAGTTCCACTTCCACGGCTCGGCGCTGCTGTTCACGTTCTTGTTCTAAGGCTTCACGCTCTTTCTCGAGAGCCATCCGTTCCTGTTCCCAGTCCCGTTTGGTTCTCTCGAGAGCCTCCATCTGTTCCCAAAGATCTGAAACCAGGGGACGCCATGCATCCGTGGCCTGTAGGGCGGTAGCCCCCATCAACTCAGATCTGGAGGCGTGGGCACCGTCAAGGGGCATGGGTGCCGCTTCCTCGAGATCCGATAAGTCCAGAGGGTCGCGGGTATGGGCATCCTCTGCGAACGTGAGCCTGAGTCTGGAAGTTTTAGGTAACTCCAACATTTCCTCCTCAGAGTCCTGGGTCGTTGGGGGGCGCGAACCTTTTGGGCGCGCTCCGGTGCTCTGCCAGTGATCTTCGGGAGGGGGATCCTCGAGGTATTGATCCAGGAATCTGGCCAGGGACTCTTCTGTGTCCCCGTGGATGGTTGATACCCCGATTTCCTCCTCTACCCGTCGCATCACCGGTTTGTAATCCATATGTTGGCGAGTGGTGAAATGTTGCCCCAGGGGGGCGCGATCCATCGACACTCCGCCACCAGGATCGCACTTCCAGGCGGCCGGCCGAAACCATGCGCCGAGCCATCAGGGGAGCTTCTTCCACTTGCTCATGCAGTTGGAGGAAGGCTAAGCTCCGGCTGAGCCGAGGCTTAGAGAGGGTCACCAGGGAGACGGGTTCCGCTGGCTCCTCCAGAGAGACCGTTGCATGGAAGGAAGATATGGAGCTCTCTTTGGGGGCTACCACAGTCTTGTCGCCTTCCAAGTGCGACGAGCTCTCGGTGTTCAATCCCTGCATGTCGTTGGGCATCAGGGATTCACAAAACGGATGGACAATGGTGGTGACCCAAAATCAATCCGAAGATAGAGAAGTGAGAATCCGCATAATGTAAGGAACCTCAAAGGACTCGAAACAAAGGAACTGAGTTCAGTACGTTTATTTCATAAACTTCAATGAGTCAGCCAATACACGGGATCACGGATTCACGAGCTTTTCCCGGGCTTCAGGCGTTGCTTTTACGGAACCTTCAGCCACCTCCCCCAAACATCCCAGCAGTTTTCCCACGACAGAACAGAAACAAGCTTCAAACACACAAGATAATCACAGCAGGCCATAACCACCCCAGGCACAAAGCCCAGGACGAGGAATGCGCCAAGGCCAGGCAGAAAGAGCAGAAACTAACCCCCACCCTTACAAAAAGTGGCGAAATGTATTATCATATATTGTTTTATTTCCCCAATATCCTTTCTGTATGAACAGCAAAAGCTTTTAAAAGATATTTACACAGACTGTATTCCTTTGGGGTATTTGTTTTGAGGAGCAATTAATGAAGTAGATAAAATGGAGTTGTTCCACAGTTGTGGAAAGAAAAAATTGGGCCATACAGGAGAATGCTCAATATAGTGATGACAAAATGGCATGGCAACTGTTTGCAACTCCAGTTTAAAATGGCTGCTACATCACTGCTCACTAAAGCGATGGAGGTAGAGGGAAGAGGCAGCAAAGAGGTGCTACCTGCCATAACAGAAACTAGTATGTAATCTGTGGGTGCAGTTATTTCTGTCTTATGCTGAGGGGTCATTATATCATCTGTCTGTCTCTGTCTCTCAGTGGGTAAGTGTGTGTGTGAGAGAGAAGATTTGCAGCACAATCCTAAAGTGATTTAGATTCTTCTAAATCCACTGGACTATAACTCCATTTAGGATTGCACTGTCAATCACAGGTTTCCAACATATCTCAGAGTTTGGCCATTAATAACTACAGTACACTATCTTTTTGAATGATGACACAAATGTAAATTAAGGAAAAAGCCAACCATTTCAAGATAGAGTTATGCAAACTATCTTACCATTCAAGCAGTTTCCTTTTCTCCTGGTTTGGATTGCTGAGAGCTTCCTCTTTAATCAAGGACTGTTGGGAAGTACTAGCAGGTTTCCTCTCTCCACACATTGATTGCCTTCCCCCTATGATGACAATTGTATCCTGTAATCAAAAGAGTAATCATTAATGGGGCAACTTCACAACCTCACTTGCACTCACAGAAATGACTCAGAAATGTAATCTGGAAATTAAGGTAAATGAGAAACAGTTGGGAGTTATAGAGGGAATAAAAAGGAATTTGATTTAATCAGTAGTGAAAGAAAGGATTTCATGGTAAACTTCTACCCCAAAGCCCTTGTAGCCACATGAATCTTTATGGACCTCACAGGGATTAATAAGAGCAGTTGAATCCTAGGCCTTACACATGCTGTGATCTATGTGGCATTTGATACTACTAAGTGACAGTGTAGAAGGGATTGTGTAATCCACACAGGCCAACAGCCTGCAATGAGCCTAGTGCTAGTCTACATTAGCCCAAGCAGCTTGTAGTGGGCTCACTGCCAAGCATTTCTTGGAGAAACAGTTAGTCCCCTGGTTTTGGCCAAACCAAACTGGTACTACAGAAATTTGATGCTTTATTTATTAGTCTTGGAATTCCTTGCTGGGATTTGACCATTTCTATACAATATAAATAAATCTGAAATAATCTAGTCCTACAAGGATCATGGGTAGTTTCTTGAAAATTCATGAAGTGGCAAATCCTACAAATATAGACTTGGATTCTATGAATGAGTTCCATGCATGTTAAATAGTCCACTAATCTAGAGCAACTGGATGTGTAAGTAGAACAGGAAGTGTTTTCGTTCATAGAATTGAAGCCATAGTATTTTGTTTAGAATGACTATGTTGGGGCAACAAAAACTACTTCCTGCAACAAGGCTGCAAGATAGATGTGTCATAAATTTCTTCGTTCTTTTCATTCTCCATTCCAAGAGCATTAGGATTTAAGGGAAGGGCAAATATATTTTAGAATAGGAAGAATAAACTCTACTGTGAACTTTGCTCTAAATCAAGGTAGTTCAAAATAAAATTGAAAAAAAATCACAGTATTTTTGTGATTTTTCATTATAACCATACAACCAGGTACTCTGAGGAATAATCGCATTTGATCTATAAGCCAGTCCCATACATACTTAAGAAGAGTCTTGCTTGACCAAGCCAATGATACATCTCGTTCAAAAACCTGTATCACACAGTGACTATCCAGTCCTCCCAGAGGTCCTATACCAAATGTTTCCTCTTGACCTAGCACTGGGATTCCAAGGTTCACTGCTTAATGATGTGGACATTCCCCTTAGTCATCACAGCTAGGAGCCACTAATAGAGCTAACTTACATATACCATCCACCCACCTTCCCTTCCTCCTCTTTGCTACTCCTCCTTCCAATCAATTTGCAGGGAAAGAGGCATGTAGCAGCAACAATGGATTCAAGCGGGGGTGGGGGTATTAGCCAACAAGCTCTCTTTAGACGGGGTTAATACCAGCTAATGTATGCCTGGTGCACCCTGGGAAATATAGTCTTCAGAATATTCTATGATATCAAATACCCCAGGGTTTGTGGCAGAACAGGTCCTGCAGCCACCTCCATTCTACCAAGTGGATGTGGAATTTTTCCAGATAACCAGAATCCTAAACAACTAGGATTTAATGAGAACTCTGCCACATTCTGTTCTTCTTCAAGAAAAATAAAATCTTTTATCATTACCACCAGCAGAAGCAAGTGGGGATCTATAGACCTTTGTCTTCATACTAACTAAAAAGTTAAGTAGAAACCATTCAAGAAATATTTTCTCAACCACCAATTTACCCTGGGGGCCAACTCTAAGAATCTATCCTGTTCTGCTTCAAATCCTGAAAGGAGCTCCCCAGCATGTGAAGTTTACCTTTTCCTATGAGGCTGAATGGTTAACACCAGTTTTATAAAAAGAACAATTTAACTTGTATTTAAAGTTAGTGATTGCAAAAAGGAAACAAAAGCAAAAAAGTCCACACCCCCTCCCCCTATGGCTGTTGTATTTAAGAGATTGGCAGAGCAAGCTCAAGGTGACCAGATTTCAGTTTCCATTTATTTTGTGGTTGTTTCAGCCAAGATATATTCTTCAGCTGGGCCATAAAGCCTCTATCTCTCATTGTAGGAAGAGCCAAAAGACTGACAGCCATTTTTTGCCTCTCAGAATTTCTAAGGACACTATCCTGGAATATTTCCAACAAAATAAATCTTCCCTCTTGTATGCAAATCAGACTCTGATGGAAAATGCTAGGTAGAATGACTAACTGAAAACTCAAGAGTCCATTTTTAATATATTACTTGACATACTTCTACCAAAGCAGACTGAAATTTTGCTAAAGAAATTGGTTCTAAACTTCTTGTTCTATTGGATAGGTTGTTCTTCATGTTATCTCGTGATTGTTAACAGAGTGTAAATTAACCATCTCTCTACTCATTTTAGACAAGTTGCCTATATGCAAAATGTCACATCACCAAAGGGGCTGCATTTCCTTAAAGTACATCAAACACACCTCAGGTAAGACATGACACCAGGGAACAATGTTTCACATGCATCAATTTTCAGGCTAAAAGCCTGGCATCTCTAGCCAATGGATTTCAGTTAGAAAGTTTAGTTCAGAAGGACATCTGCCTGTGTCCTTGGAGATCCAACATGAGCAGGATTATATAGACTTTTCCCAACATAAATCAGGGTCAAGTAGATGTTACAGAGGAGAGGCATTAAAAAATCTCCTTTTTTTAACAACTAAAAATCAGGATCAGAGTTAGGTGCTGTCAGTTGCTGCAGAAGAATGAGGAAAGGGACTGTTAAGCCATTAACCTCCTGCCATTTCTATGCTCAAAATCATTCTACTTAAAAGTTGTTTTTCTCTCTGCAGAGGAAAGATGTGGAAGGGGATAATTTGGGTTTAAACCTTCTACTCCCCAACTCCTCTTTATTTCAATATGTCTCCAGAGCATCTTCTACTTTGGTTTAGAATATTCTTTCAACTGCAAGGAAAGCCCTCCATATTGACAGCTGGTACCTAACACAAATTTTTGCTGCCATTGGCCAGATTGGCAGGAACCTCTCAATATCTCTGCTCTCAGTAACATTAGATTATCGTAGCCCTGCAGCAGCTAAAGCAAGGATTAGTTCACCAAGACAGGATTTCTGCTATTTGGGTGAAATATGGACACAATTTGCAGGAGGAAACTTTACTGAATCATGCTACTTCTCTGCCATTGGACATTGGGCTGTAACTGTGACAAGATTAATGCAGAGCATCCATCATTCCCATTAATGGATGGCAATTCTGGGCAGATATATTGTTCAGTTTGGCTTTAATTACTTTTTAAGGTGGCTACTGTATGTTTCATTGGAGCAGACGATGAATTACAGAATGGAGATTAGGGTGCTTTGCTAACTTCATTATAGTTGCCGGGGGGAACCTTTGTGTTCTTCATTGTGGCAAAACAGCAACATTGATGTACAGCCAACAAATAATTGGGTAAAATTATTTAAAATAGTTTCTCCTGGCAATACTCTTCTTTTTTTTTTAAATTTCACAATACCTTGCAATTGCTTATTTAATGATATCATAATTACCAGTGTTTTATGTCACCCAGATCCTACCATGTCTCCTGGAAACAAGCCCTTAGCAAGACAATGTGTCAGATACTCAGTGACTGTAATCTAGCCAGAAAGACCTTACAGAGTCTAATCAGGGATTGACTGTGCTAATGATCTTTTCAGTCGCATGATGGAAACTGCCGATCTCGGTTGTGTCCCTAATCCATTCTACTGCAAGCCCATTTTAGTCACACTGGCAAATTTTACAACAAATTTCATTTGCAGCAGAGCTTTGTAACTGTAATCCTCTTCTTGGTGTAATGGTTAAGAGCATGGTTCAGGCCAGGTGGACTCTAGGCTAGAGAACCGGATTTGATTCCCCACTCCTCCACAAGAGTGGCACACTCTAATCTGGTGAATCAAGTTTGTTTCCCCACTCAGATGTATGAAGCCTGCTGTGTGTCCTTGGGCTAGTCACAGTTCTTTCAGAACTCTGTCAGCCCCACTTACCTCATAAGATGCCTGTTATGGGGAGAGGAGGGGGAAAAGTTTGCAAGTCCATTTATTTATTTATTTATTTATTTATTTATTGTTTACATTTTTATACCGCCCCATCCCCTAGGGGCTCTGGGCGGTGTACAACAACTTTGAGACTCCTTATGGTTGAGAAAACAGGGTATAAATTCAAACTCTTCTTACTTAGACCACTACTAAAGAAGAAGACTCTTGGAAGACAGAAACCAGGGTTACTTCTGCTAATGGGGCAAAGGGCCTGTAATTTATGCAAATTTACACCCAGAGCTGCATCATCTTCCTTTTCTGCATCCTAAGCCATTCCAAAAGGCCCCATGATACCCAAGCACTTTTCAGTGATGGAGGAGAGAGCAGAATACACTGTCTGATGGATGGGATGTTCAAATCAGCCCAGAGTCCCACCAGAGAAGTTGAGAGAGCTGCAATCCCACAACACCCGATATTCTCTCCTTAATTGGGGCAGTCCCAAATGCTATTGAAAAGAGGGGAAATATTTTAAAAACTCTTGTACAGAACATCTCAGTTTCAGAAGGTTATGATCTACCTTAACTACAGGGCATTGCAAATTAACATTAACATTAGCAAGCTGAACAGAGAAGTTCACACACATTACCTAACTGTGCGAGAGAGATGACCAGCATAACTACCATTTGCAACCACTTGAAAATCCTACTGCAAATGAGGATGATAGCTCTAAAGTGATCATTAAAATTCCTTTCGAGTCTTCATCATTAAGGTAGCCCTTAGAGAGGCAGACTTCATACCTGGACAAAAATGGTGTGCTAATGGAGATGCACCCCGTATAATTGCTGTCATCCATCACCTCCCTCTCCCCTATTCCTCTGATGTTGACAAAGTGCAGCTAAATATTTAAATAAACCATTTATCTTCAGAAGCCGAAGGATTAAATGCAACCCAAATTCTCAGTGTAGTCAGCAAATGATACAAATCCAGGGATTAAACAGGATTTTTGGGAAAGAACTGAATCTGCTTCTGCATTATTTAAAATGAAATTCTTTTATTCCCAAGATTCTTGCTGATATGAGTAATGGAGACAGAGATAGAAACAAACACAATTCTTTTATTTATTGGAAGCAACTATTTCCCTTTTCTCATTATAGCTGATTTCTCTGGAACTTCACTTGAAGGGAAGTACGCAAGGACCTGATTTCTGTTGTAAATTCTCTCTCCCAATCAATAGTTTTCAAATCAAGATGAAGAACACAGTTATTTATGTTTTATTCCGAAGGTAAATCTGTAGGGTTGTATCCAGACTAAACTTCCACTAACAGGATGTAATTCTGTTATTGAAACAGAACTTTGCTACCTCCCTTTTCTTACTGCATCCCATTGACTTCAACATGCAGCTCATCGATAGACAGGGGAACCGTGGGAATTGCATGAAGGGCAAATTGGGGTAACAGAGTTTGTTTGGTTTTTTTTCAAGTGGTTTGTTTTATTTGATCTATCAACCACTCTTCCATCAGACTGACTCAGAGCAGTGAACATCAATAACTTAACATTTTAAATCAACAACATGAAATTCTGTATGATGACTCCCATCTATACACACAACCAGAGAGGGCTGAGGCAGCAGTAATAATCAGATAACCTAACAAAGAAGAAGAAAAGAAAGAAAACAGAAGATAAGCCATCTAAGTTGGAATGTCATTGCTGCTGTCAACCATAGGCCTGGTGGAACTGTGATAGATCCCACAGACCCCTGGTCTTATTGGATTCTCAAGGCCAGTTGGACAGGTTTTGGATCAGGGATCACCAGAAGGTTGTCATTTGCTGAGCAGAATGCTGTCTGGGGGGATATCAGGAGAGGTGGTCCTGCAGATACACCAGTCTCAGACTGTTTAGGTCTTTAAAAGGTAATACCAACACCTTGAACCTGATTCAGTAGTACACCTGGAGTCAATATGCCTGATGGACCACTGACTGGATGTGTGCTCTCCACAGTGTCCCTGTGAGTATTTAGGCAGCTGCATTTTGAACCAGTTATTGCTTTTGGATCAGTTCCAAAGGTGAATGAACTGAATTATAGAATGAAATGAGTTACAGAAGTCTAGTCTGGAGATGACCATTGTATGGATCACTGGGGCAAGACTGGGGCAAGACACTTAGGGTACCAGTTGCCTAGCCTGGAGTAGATGAAAAAATGTCAGTTTGGCTGTGTGTACAACCTGAGCTTCCATAAAAAGGGAGGCATCAAGGATTACACCTAGGCTCACCTAGGCTCTAGATTGATAATAAAGGTGTTAGTTGCACTCTATCAAAAGCTGGAAGCGGGCCTATACTGTGATCTCCCTGGCCCAACCCAAGGACCTCTGTATTCAGTGGATTTAGTTTCAATTGACTTTGTTTCACTCTCCTCACTAAGGCCAATAAATCCAGGGCAGTGTCAGGCTAGTTTCCTATCAGATTCAGCTGGGTGTCATCAACATACTGGTGGCAAACTGGCCTGAAATATCAGACTAGCTGGGCAGGGGGATAATAAACAACATGGGGGAGAGGATTGCCCATTGTGGGACCTAACATACCAAAGGGTGTCATAGAGAAATCCTCTCTCCCAGTGCTACCCTCTGTCCCTGACCCTGGGGAAAGGAGCACAGCCACTGTCCAAGTATCATATTGTCGGTGAGGCAGTGAATCAAGAGGTTGGGGTAAACTATATCATACGCTGCAGTCGGGTCCAAACGAACCAGCAGTGCTAACCCACTTTAATCCAGCTGCCTCATCCTTGAGGGCAACCAAAGCGATGGACTGTCTAGAACTCCTCCACAACAGCTCTCTCAACTGCTTTGCCCAGAAACAGTAAATGTGAGACTGGGGAGTAGTTTGTAAAATTCGAAGGTTCCAGTGAAGGTTTTTTGCAGACTGGTCAAACCACTGCCTCCTTCAACTCTCTTGGAACCCAAACTAAAAAAAAACAGTTTATAATATCCATCGGTGGAGAGGGGGGAGCACACAGACATGGGTCTAGTGGAGAGAATTGGTGGAAGTTACTCCTCCCATTAATGGAAAATTCAGTTGTGATCCAACTCTTTGAGGTCTGGATCCCAAACTGATCACAAATCAAGGATTTTTTGACATTCTTGGCTAGATTCAGATTTCCATAGATAGCAAAACTTAGATAGCAAAAGTAAGTGCTTTAAACTTGGGAGGGAAAAATAAGATGTTTTATGCTTTCTGTCCAACAAGCAGGAAATGTCTTCAACCCATCTTGGGGGGAAAGATTACAAGTTTAGTGTTTTCAAAATCAGTTGGGTTGAGCAGAAATAAAACATCCTGAGGACGTCTTGGGGAAAAAGCTGTGCAAACTTCCTCCCCAAAACACTACTAAGATATTCCACTTCATGGCTTTGAACTAGATTTTTCAGCTTGTTTCAGATGCCTTGCAACATTTTTATGTGAATTATCTTACTTGTTAGTTGCCTTGAGGATATATGGGCAGAAAAAAATCTATAAATATTAATTAGTTAATAAATATCTATTAGGGATGTGCAAGAGAACCCTGTTTAGTTTCTTTTTATATGACACACTTTTGTCAGTGGTTTCAGGTTGCTGCTTTGTGCAGCTGTTTTGGAGATGAATTTGTATTGTGTACATATATCACACAACTTTTATATCTAGCAGTAAAGTCTGCTGTAGGGTACGAAAATACAGCGGGGCTAGATAGGGTGGGGTGGGGAGGAGTGTGAGGGCAGGTAGGGGACTGGATTGTCCCAGCTTGTCTTTGCAGGCTGGGAGAGGGTTGGCAGAAGGATGAGAAGGCTTGTGACAGCCTCAGTCTGCCTTGTCTTTGAGGAGTGGGAGAGGCTGGGTGGGGGTGGCAGGGAAGGATTGTTTGAAGCTGGGGTGGTTGCTGTGGGTGGTGGGGGAGGCCAAGAGGGCTTGCTGGGGGTGAGGGGGAGAATGGGAGGGCTTGTGCAGTTCCAGAGCAACAGTGCCAAGGTGCCACTGGCCCAGACCGCAGGGGAAGGCCAGAAGGACTTGCTGGGGGTTGGAGGGAGGGAGGGTTCGTGCAGCCCCAGAGCAACAACACCAAAGCACTGCTGCCCTGGGCGCTGCCAAGGTGCTTCTGCTCAAGGGCAGGGATGGAATGTCCAATAAGGTAGAGGGTTCGCCATCAGACATTCCATCCCTTAACACTTTATTATTGGGAATACGTATATGGTATTAATATGTACAATATATGAGAGGGATCCAACCAGCATTTCCATTAAGGAAATAGGGACCCTGGGGTTCCTGTGGACTACTAACAGGGCTATGCTGGGTGTCATTGAAACTGCTTGGAGAAAAGCTATGTGCAATGGGGGCTCAAGTAAGTGGAAAATTAGATAAAACTGAATGAAAATGTTGGCTGGACTCAGCACGAACTCATTTATCCATATAATGATTTAATGACATGAATAATGTTGAAAACATACATTTTACAAAGAAATATTGATGCGAGTGAACAGAAGACGGTGTGAAAATAAAGAAGCAGTTATTCTATGCTTATTAGAAAGAAACAGAACTGAAGTGGGGAGTTGGGGATGAAACAACAGAGATAAGACATCTGAAACTGTTCTGACTACACACAGGACTGCTCCTCTCTTGCAGACAATGACATGGCATTGAAAAATAGTGTTTGAGATCATCTGATATATATGTTTAACTGTGCAAAAGGTAAAGACTGAGATGTAATACATTTGTATGGAACTCCACCCAGATATATTACCAGTAAAAGCTACCATTTATGTCATGCTTTTCATTCCAGTTGGAGCAGTGAGAAAAATTATCTGATGGACCTTGCCTAAAAGCTGAAGGCTTAGATTCTAACCTCTGTTTCTGCTTGTGGAAGACACTATACCTATAGCAAGGGAATATGAGGAGATTCTCTCTTCCTAGTGCAGATTTCCCACCATTTCATCCCCACTCTGTACCTGCAAGCTCATTAGACCCTGGGATCATGATTGTGAGGGCATAAAAGGCTACATTAGGTAACATGATTTCTTATAGGTGCTAGGCCAAAAATTTCTGTTTACCCGGGCTTTTAATTAAGGGTTTTTATTAAGCACGTCCCCCATGTTCTTGAACCTGCCCTTGGCAAATTACTGTCACTATCTGTTCTTTGAGGAATATTTTAGAGTTATCATTCTTCAGGGTTAGCTCCCTCCCCAGAGTATCTAAAGGATGAATGTTTAAATGGGAAATTGATAGTTACATCTCCACGCATCCACCATATACACACAAAATTATGAAGGCACCATAGGGTGCATAGCCAGCCATTTTAGATCCACAGATGTTAAGGTGCATTTGAAACTTTAGACAACAGATTGTAGGGTACCTATCAAGAATCTTTTTTAATTAAAAAAAAGAATGAATAGCTCTTGGCTATCACAGAGTGAACAAACACAACTTACAGAAAATGGAGAAGCAAACTGTCCCTATACATTAGCGTATGGATTAGAACAGTGATTCTTAGTCTGAGAATCGAGGGGTTGCAATGTTCCTATTTTCATCCATGAAATGTTGGGACATATAAAATCTAGGCTATTAATTAGCAGAGACTCTTTGCTCTTTCATCTGTGGTTGATATGGAACCAATTTTTATTCAATTATATAATATGAATTCAGGAAAAGCTGCTCTGCACTATAATCTCTTTGTTCTTCAGATCTAATTGTCTGACAGTCTAATCTAATCACTGATACCTCATCTAACCACTACAGTATCGATGTGCGATTTGTTCCTATGAAAAAAGTCAAACTTTCTTATCTTAAAGTCATTCTTTAGCCTGCTGCATCAGCTATTAACAGTGCAATCATAAAGAAGAGTTAGACCCTGTTAAAACCATTGACGTCAATGGGTTTAGAAGGATGCAACTCTGTTTAGCATTGCATTGTAACTATTGCTGAACAGTAACAGTTTAGCTCAGTCCAAGTTTCAGGATGGGAAGGATTTGGAAAGGCATCCTTAGTAAGCCCCTTTGAGTTGCAAAAATTAAAATGAGAGAATAGCTAATTTTTATTTGGACATTTTGTACAAAGTGAGGTCTTTGGGAGAACGTAGCTTTTTGTCCACCCTAATGTTCCCCAATACAGAAAGCACGGGAGGGGGGGACTTCCAACAGTGATATTTAAAATGTACATTACCCATATAATCCTGCTCATTCAGTCTACAGACTTATTTATAAAAACGGGTATTCAAATTACATCTTATGCAACACAATATAATGGTGTCATAGTTTAATTATGTTTTATTTATTTATTGTAAAATGTCTATCCATCATTTTCTCCCTTGAGGGCACTCGAGGAAGTTCAGGAAAGTCCAAAAATTTCTGGTTGTGTGAAACTTGTCCGTGCTTTATTATTTTGTGTCCAAAAATGTCACACTATCAGAAATTACATATATTTAATTCTCAATATTGTCAATCAGTGAACATTTAAATCTGGAGTAGGCACTATAAACAGACAAGAGAGAGCTTTCTACAAGCCTGAGAAAAGCCCCACATTTGCAGAACCCCCCCCCCCAAAAAAAAAAAACTTTTTAAAAAGCCATGGAGTAGTCGGTAGGGGTTTAAAACATTTTAAAAAACAGAAGTTGCAGTAATTTTAAGAAACAAATACTCTCTACAGCCGTTGCTTGGCAACCACAACAAAACTGCCATTTGAAACATTTTTCTGTCAGCAAAAGGTAAGGGGAGAAGGTATGTCCCTTTTCAGGACTATTTGACCTTTGAGGGAAGGTTTATTGAGCAACCACTGGGTGACTTGATACCACAAAGGTTCCTTGACTCACCCAGGCCCAGCTGCTTGCTGTGTTCAGCAGTGGCCACATCATGAAAGCCAGTGCTGTGTAATGGTTAAAGTTTCAGACTAGGATCTGGGAGACCCAGGTTTGAATCTCCACTCTGCCATGGAATCTTGTGAGCTGGACCAGTCTCATGCAGTCAAAGGTAAAGTGGAAGTGAGTGATATGAACTGCTTTAGGTACACATTGTGGAGAAAGATGGGGGTATAAATATAGTAAAAGTTACAAATGTAGCTGAAGATGGGGGCAGATAAACTGTTGGTCGGTGGGTGGAAAGGAGAGAAGGAAGTGGGGGAAAGGTGAGGATCTGAAAGTGTAACCCCTATGATCAGAATGAGTTGACCCAGAAAGGGGTGGAGACTAAAAGCAGCAGAGGCTGCAAAAACTGGTGAAGTTGGAGGAAGCAAGGCTACCAGGCTGGGACCTTGATTTAATCCGTTATAAGCTCTTAAAACCTTGTTTAAGGTAATTGCAAAGTTGTTGGGAACTAGTGGGAAGGGAGTTGGTTATTTTTGCTATAATTGTAAATGTTAGAATTTATTCTTTAAGGGCTTGCTATGTATGTAATTGATGGGAGTTCGTTTGGGGACCTTCATCATCTTGGATCCCGTTCACCAAGCCTCTGAAGTCTTCATAAGCCAACCACCAGCAGGAAGAATTGGACTTGGCATTTATCAGTAGATTGTCAAGATAAGGACTTGAAATGCAACCTAGAAGGACTGTAAATTGTTAATGTTAAATGTAAATGTTAAAAGTGTTATTTGTTAAGTAAACCATTTTGTTTTAAAATTTTAGTTCTTTGCAACTCCTTCCAAGTTCTGCCCCACAGAACCCACAGTTAGAGGTTACAAAAGCAGTCAGGAGAAGGGAAAGAGGAAATAGTATGGGCAGGGGGGATTCAGTGGAAACTGAGATGTCCCCTGTAAGTCCTTGTGGTTTCCCCAGTGTGCAGCTAGGTCTGGCCGGGCAGCTATCCCTGCTTAACTCGGCCAGAGTTTTCCCACAGAGAGGCTGCCAGAAATTAGGAAGGAGGGAGAACTGAAGATAAAGATAGGTTAGCTGGTGGATGGGAAGGAAAGGAGGAGGCAGGAAAAGGCAAGAAGCTATGAGGGTGCCAGGGATGGAAAAGAGGAAATAGCAATGAAAGAGAAGGAGAAATGAGATGCCTCACCACAAGCCTTCGCAGGTCCCCCGCTTGCATGAAACTATTTGCAACTCACCACCACAAAGAGTATGATGGTCTTAGAGGAAAAACTCAAATGAAATAATTAGATGAGGGCTGTTTGCTTGACTTAGCCAGTACATCTATAAGTGGTCAATCTTGGGAATTAGCTCAGTCTATCAAAAGGCTTCTAGGATTGGCTGCTGATTGCCTGGGATATATAGAATGCTCAGAATCTTTTATTTACAATTTTGGGGGTTGCAAGACTACAAAAGGAATTATGGATTTCAGCCAAAGTCCCTTATGTGAGTGATATTAATTAAGGCATTTGTAGGACACAGATCACTACTTCAATTGCAATGTATGAGAAACTCAGCAAAAGGGCACAACTGCAGGGATTTCAGAAGCCTCAAGCATTCCTGCCACAAATGGACCAGAGAATAAAAAATAGCAGTCTTTGCTCCTCATTTCTTTCCCTGGAAGCAGCCATTCTCAGACTCTTCTAATCGCTCATTCCTTGTAGTACTGTCTGGCAGGGTCATCAGATCTTGTATCAAATGGTCTATTCTGTGAAATATATCTCCACAGAATCCACAGAGGGAACCTAGGCCAACTTCTTGGTATACAAAAATAAAACATTGGAAAGAAAGCAAAAAAGTTGCTTCCCCCCTCTCCTTTTATTGGGTGCTTACATTTATTACGATTGGTTTTACCTTGTTTTCTCCTCACACTGTGACATAGGAGATTAAACACACTATAAACTTTTATTAGAACCTAAGTGAAAGTACAACAATCTTCTAATATATGGTTGTGCTCTGCATGCAAAAACCCTTTTCAAGCAAATTCCATTCAATTCCACTTCCTCTGCCATATACCCTGTCAATGCAGCGTTGTTGCCAACCTCCACATGTGGCCTGGAGATCTCTGAGAATGACTACTGATCTCCAGACTACAGAGAACAGTTCCCTTGGTGAAAATGGCTGGTGAGGTTCCTCTCCTCTCCAAACCTCCCCTGGCAACCCTGTGTGGATATGACCCTTCTTAGGTTGCCATCTGTAAGTTGGGAAATACCTGGAGATTTTGGAGATGAAGCCTGAAGAAGGTAAAGGTGGGGGAGGGGAGAGACTTCAGTGGTGTATAATGCCATAGTCTACCCTCTAAAGCAGTCATTTTCTCCAAGTGAACTGATCTCTGTTGCCTAGAGATCAGTTGTAATCCCAAGAGATTTCCAGTCACCATCTGGAAGTTGGCAACCTTCCACTATATGATAGAAATGTTCCTTATTTTGACATTATATGCATTTACCAGTGGCTTTGGTTCTCTACATTGTTGCTTTTAAAAGTGTGTATCTCTTGTGTGTATTATATCATTTGTGTATGTAATTTATGTGTTTATATGTTTTGTTTCATTGTTTTACATATTATATATATATATTTAAAATTAAGTGTCTGAGATGTTTTTGTTTTAATGTTCACCAATTTGGAGTCCCTGAAATGGGTGGAGAGATGGCATAACAAAGTTTTAAATAAATAAATACAATTGACATGGATTACATAATACATATATTGATAAACAAATAATATTGATCAATTTTGTAACAAATGTGATGCAATAAAGCAAAAGGTGTGAAAATCAAGGCTGGTTTCACACAGTCGAGAAATTAATTGCATTTGGGAGACACTAAATAAATCCTAATGGCCAATGGAGACACAGACAGCTCAATCTGAGGGTGGGAGTGTGCCGTGGCCAAGGATGGCACAACAGCGGTACAGCCCTGCTGCTTCCAAAGGGGTTCCAGGTGGCACAGAAAGGGTGAAAATGGAGGAAAAAGTCCTACTGCCCAGAAACCCCATTGAAGCAATAGTTACGACATACTTTTTCATGTCATAACTCTGCAACTGGCATGATGGGTATTCCCAGGATGAAAGTCTTTTGAAAGTTGACTGCCTCCAGAAACACCTCTGTACTGCCCCCACCCCAACTGCTCGAGATCTTGTGCTTGATGGATGCAGTCGCAGTTTGGACTTCCAAGTTCAGGTGTTGCGGAGTCATACAGCATCCCACCACCCATGTAAGAACATAAGAACATAAGAACAAGCCAGCTGGATCAGACCAAAGTCCATCTAGTCCAGCTCTCTGCTACTCGCAGTGGCCCACCAGGTGCCTTTGGGAGCTCACATGTAGGATGTGAACGCAATGGACTTCTGCAGCTGTTGCTCCCGATCACCTGGTCTGTTAAGGCATTTGCAATCTCAGATCAAGGAGGATCAAGATTGGTAGCCATAAATCGACTTCTCCATAAATCTGTCCAAGCCCCTTTTAAAGCTATCCAGGTTAGTAGCCATCACCACCTCCAGTGGCAGCATATTCCAAACACCAATCACACGTTGCGTGAAGAAGTGTTTCCTTTTATTAGTTCTAATTCTTCCCCCCAGCATTTTCAATGGATGCCCCCTGGTTCTAGTATTGTGAGAAAGAGAGAAAAATTTCTCTCTGTCAACATTTTCTACCCCATGCATAATTTTGTAGACTTCAATCATATCCCCCCCCCCCAGCTGCCTCCCTCTCCAAACTAAAAAAAGGAGTCCCAAACGCTGCAGCCTCTCACTCATGTAGGGAAGGTGCTCCAGTCCCTCAATCATCCTTGTTGCCCTTCTCTCACCACTTTTTTCTATCTCCTCAATATCCTTTTTTGAGATGCATGTGACCAGAACTGGACACAGTACTCTGGCAAGTGCGGTCGCATCCACTGCTTTATATAAGGGCATGACAATCTTTGCAGTTTATTATCAATTCCCTTTCTCTAATGATCCCAGCATAGAGTTTGCCTTTTTTTTACAGCTGCCATGCATTGAGTTGACATACCCATGGAACTATCAACTAAGACGCCCAAATCCCTTTCTCTGGTCTGCTTGACTGATAGCACTGGACCCCTGCCAAGCGATGTATGTGAAGTTTGGATTTTTTGCCCTATGTGCATCACTTTACATTTTGCTACATTGAACTGCATTTGCCATTTCTGAGCCCACTCACCTAATTTATCAAGGTCCGCTTGGAGCTCTTACTTAATCCTTTGTGGTTCTCACCAATCCCTACATAATTTGGTATCATCTGCAGAAAACTTGTTACCACGCTACCTGCACCCCTACTTCCAGGTCATTTTATGAATAGGTTAAAGAGCACTGTGGTCCCAAAACGGATCCTTGGGGGACACCACTCCCTACATCTCTCGAATGTAAGAACTTCCTTAACTCTTTTGTTTCCTGTTTCTCAACTTTCAGTTTTTTAATCCATAGGAGGACTTCCCCTCTTATTCCTTCATTGCTGAGTTTTCTCAACAGTCTCTGGTGAGGAGGAACTTTGTCAAAAGCCTTTTGGAAATCCAAGTAGACAATGTCCACCGGGTTCACCCCTGTCCCACATGCCTGTTTACACCCTCAAAGAACTCTAGTAAGTTTGTAAGACAGGATTTGCCTCTGCAAAAGCCATGCTGACTCTTTCTCAGCAGGTCTTGCTTTTCTACATGTTTTATAATTTTATCTTTAATGATAGATTCTTCTAATTTACCAGGAACAGATGTCAAACTGACTGGCCTGTAATTTCCCGGGTCCCCCCTAGATCCTTTCTTAAAGATTGGTGTGACATTGGCCATCTTCCAGTCTTCAGGGATGGAGCCTGATTTCAGGGATAAGTTGCATATTAAAGTGAGATGGAAAATACATGCATGTATTCACTCATCCCACTGTCAAATTTGCCCCTTATACTTTTTAGGTAAGAACCTACATCGGTGTGACCCTGCACCAATTACACAATGGGATCCGTAGGGATTGGTCTATAAATCAATCCTAATTGCACACTAACATTCAAAATTGCCCGCAAACAAATTTTGAAATAATTTTAACGTCTCTTATTCAGGGTTGCCAATCTCCAGGTGTGTACTGGAGTTCTCCCAGAGTTCCAACTGATCTCAAAACCAGACTACAGAGATCATTTGACTTTGAAGAAATGGCAGCTTCAGGGGGTGAACTTTCCACAGAGCTCCATTCCTTCCCTAACTCCACTTTCCCCCAGCACTACCCCCAAAACTTTCCCCCAGAAGCACTTTTTTTTAATTTCTGGAGTCAAATAGGGATGACACAAATTTTGCAGAATAGATTACACTCAATCAAGCTTAACTTGTCCCTAATGCTTGTGTTTTTACATAAAAATGTATAATGGCTCTCACTACCTGTTCTCAAAAACGAAAACTGCCTAATAGTTTCAACAAGCTGGGAAGTGTTTAGTTTAAACTACAATATGGAATGCTTGAATTCAGATTTTTTTATCTGCTGTGAAGCTTGCTAGGTGATCTTGGACCAGCCACTTTGTTACCCAAAATGCTGCGGTCTGCCCCCTTAGGAGTGTGGAATTAGAAAGGGCAGACCATGCTCAAAGGGGGGGGGGGCGGGGAACCCAAGATCTTTCCTACCTGTTTTTATGGTAGATTTTTCACTATAGAAATCCATGAGTCAGAATAATCTTTTTAGTAAGAAGACAAAATTACACACAAATGTTAAAAATACAGACACACAGAGTTCAAACAGTCATAGGATTTAGGAAGCGTTGAGGGGAAAATTCTGGAATAGATAAAATTTTTGTGAGGAAACTACCTTATTTTGGAGCAGAAGTGTCTGAGAAAGCAATGTCTCCAAACAGACTGGATGAAAGCAGCTAGCACACAGTGCAATAGACACACTGGGCAGTGACTGCAAGGTGGGCAGCTAATTTATAGGAAAATTTGGTCCTCCAGCAATGTTAAGAGAGCTTCTGCAAGCCAAACACGTGGCCTACCACCAAGTCATGGCCCCATTTTCACTTCCCTACACAATGAAGTAAAATATCTATTCATGTATATACAGAAATAATGTTTTGAGATTAGTATATTGCGATGGCATTCATTTAACCAAACATGCATGAAATGTCACACTGAATAGCCAAGTAGCAAATGTATTTTCAGGTAAGAGACAAAAACAATCTAAAGAGTGAGGCATGAAAGGCCAGAGGAACAGAACACCTATACAAGAAAAATAGCAAATTGATGGAACAGAAACAAGTGAGTTCAGTCATCCCTGTCTGTGCCATCCATGTAAGAGATAGGGCTTCTGGATTTATAACATATTTCTAAAGCCTGTACAGTATTTCTTTAAAATTACTCGGTAGATTACAGAGCCACCTCGTCTCAAATTTTCAGCAGGGGTAATGGCAGTTCAAACACTCTCAATAAAACCGTTGAAATCAAAGGCCGTTAAAATATAAAACACTATAAAATCTACCCTTAAGAGCATCTTAATATTTGAAAGAAACATGCTATAAATGCAGAGTATGTCTGAAACAGTAAAGGAAAATTGCTTCCCACAAGCATTTACATATTTCAGAAGAATTCTTACATGTCCAAACAGAAGAAAAAACTAAAGTATGCATCATTTTTCAGTTGTGCTTAACTAAGATTTTTTATTTACATTTTTTATTTACAAAAAACTACCAGAAAGATACACTGCACAATTTAGTTTTTTTGCAAATACATTCTGCAATAAACTGTCAAGGTCATTTCTGGTCCTTTTCTGTTGGTGCAGTGAAGTCTATGACTGCAGTCTGTTTTTATTTTCTATTTCCTCATAGTGTCTTTATGTTTCCATTGCCTGACATGGTGATAAAGAGGATAAGGGGCACTAAGAGGAGGATCTGGGGAGGGATCTGGGGAGTGGGGACATAGGGACATTAAGAGATGTCACACATCTCTAGGAATCACCCAAAACGCTGTAGTAAAACCATTCCAAGAGAGGACTTATGTTACTTCTAGATTTTCCCAGAAGTGATGCCATACCATTGATCTGATGGCAATTTTTGTATATTTTTGGTCTGTTGATTGAGGAGGAACAGGAGGTTTCCCACCATAGTGGGAGGCCTTGTAACCCTACCCCCATCACAGCAGCAGCAGAAAACAGAGTTGGAAAAGGGTCACACCTTTCATGTTCACTGCTGTTGCTCTTACCCCAACCCTTGCTTGTCTACTTTCCTTTTGCTGTTGCTGGTGATTCCTGGAGAGGCATGATGTCACTTACGGGTTTCCTCAGAAGTGACATCACACCATTTCTAATCTTTCTCCCACCAGCTGCTGGAGTGTCAGCAGGGAAGGTCCACTTGGGGCGGGAGATTTCCTACCTCCAGAGGGGACATGACAATCCCAATGCGCATCAAGGGGAATGAGTAGCTCAGCCAGTATGTCTCTGATAGGCATGGAAGTCAGCAAGAACAGTGAGCCCTTATTCTCTCCAGAAATACCATCCTTGATTGATACTGCTATCCATCAACTATTACCACTGTCTTTGTTCCTTGCAGAGGGCTTTCATTCTATGCAAGCTGAGGTGCTTCTTGCAGAAACCCAATTGATTGGGTATTAGCCTGTCTGTGTTACTTTAGAGCCGTGGTGGCAAACCTTTGGCACTCCAGATGTTATGGACTACAATTCCCATCAGCCCCTGCCAGCATGGCCAATTGGCAGGGGCTGATGGGAATTGTAGTCCGTAACATCTGGAGTGCCAAAGGTTCGCCACCACTGCTTTAGAGGCTAAGGTGGGTCTATGTTTCCCATTTGAAACCAATGTAAATTTCAATTACATGTAATAATAAGGGTGATCATGTAACATAATAAAGTTAAAGAGGTAGTATAGTGTGGTGGGTGGTCTAGCATCTGGTAGACACAGGTTGAAATTCTCCCCTTGCTGTGAAGCTTGTTGGATAGTCTGAGGTTGGTTACTGTACCTTAGGCTGTTTCTGCACTAGCAGCAGAAGCGGCTGGCCACCAGCATAATTCATGCTGGTGGAGCCATAGGACCATTTCCACAGGACTGTGCTGGCAGCCCCAAAGCCGCTGTGCTGGTGGCCCTGAAGCTGCCCAGTGCCACCTCTGGGGTCAGAGGTCAGCATGGGCATGTCCCTTCTCCCTCCGGAACCTTGGAGGGAAGAAAAGGTAAGCAAACAACACAAACAGGCAGCGCCTAAAAGCAGCGCCCTTACACCAGTGCCCTTCACATGGCACCGGTGGGAAGATGCCGCTTTCCAAATAGGAAAGGAGCATTTTCCTGCCATTTTGGGGGGCAGCTGTGTGAACAGGGCCCCAGGGATTGTGTTTTTTACTGACCCTAGGGTGCTGTTTTTGGCCTGTGCAGAAACGGCCTTAGCTTAGGATTGTTGTGAAGATAAACTGAAAGGAAGAATCACAAATGCTTCTCTGAAAACCTTGGAGAAAGGGTAAGATAAAAATGTCTTCGATAAAGAACCTGAACAAACAGTTTTTTTAAGCAGAAAGAACAAATAGTAGCCAAGTAAAATTACAGCCCTAATAAGGACTAGCATCCTAACATCTACCCATAAAACTATGTTCCCGCAACAGTGGGTGGATAAAAAGGTAAGAAAACTGTTGTGGAGACATTTGTCCTTGGTAATGTTCTTTACATAACAATGACTTTCGTGTATTACTGTTTCCATCTTCAATTGCAGGAAATGGAGAGGGGAGCAGGCTAGGAAACCTTTTACATTTATGCCCTTATGGTTTTGTAATTTTCTGTTCCTTCAGGGAACAGGAGTTGGAAGGGAAGGCATGAGTAAAGGGTGTGTTAACTGCCAGTATCTAAAGAGCTTTGTTGTGAATCGGCCTTTAAAACATCTTGAAAGCCACCCTCTCATTTCGGTTCACATCTGTTGAACTTTTATTAAATTGCCACCCTGGGTTTTTCAAATGACTTCCAGCTCTCTCTCTAGGTGGTAGCACTCAACAAAGCCATGCAAAAGAAAATGAGAGAATAAACTGCAAAGAATGTTTTTTACCCCTGCTGTAACATTGCTGACTTCAGTGGGTACATGCGCCAGCAGTGAAGTTAGCCCTTTGCTACATGTGTGCAAAGAAAGGAATCAGGAGACATTGTCCCTAGAGCTAATAGCATACCCAGGCTAAATGGGGACAGGAAAATGGCAGCAGCAAGCTTTGTATCACATCCTGTGTTTTAATAGTTGTGCTGATGGGCGGATTTTGGCAGGTGCACCTCTGCCCAAATCCTCTTTGCTGGGGATTTCTAAAAACACCAATAGACCATTGATGGTCACTATACTTGTTGCCTTCATTCCGAGGCCAACTTTAACCAGCCTCCAGGTTAATTGGTATTATTCTGTGGTCAGTATAATATCTTCTGTATGAAGTTTGAAATCTATAACTGGTTGTCAGCTGTATTCTTAAGGCAGTGATGCCTGCTGTTCTGTATGTTATGTGTCCCCTTCTAAGGTTTCAGCCACACAGCTGCAAACTCCAAAAAGAGAGTTTGTAATTGCAGCAACTATTTCCCAAATGGCTCCTATAACTGTGCTTTTATTAGCAACTCCAGACTGTGGTTGAGTGGATAAGAGGAGGCCAACCCCATAGATGGAAGCAGTAGTTCTCTCAAAGTTCCAGCTGATCTCCAGACTACAGTGAGCAGCTCTCTGGAGAAAAAGGCAGCTTTGGAACATGGACTGTATGGTATCACATGCCTGCTGAACTTCCACTTCTCCCCAAATTTTGCCCACTCCCCAATTCCACCCCCGGAAATGTGGCCTGGCCTGATCAACCCTATTCTTTGGCCTTTTTGATTTGCTCCACAGATTGCAGTGCTGTAAGATTTAATGATCTGGGCAGGGAGAGGACAGCAGATCCAGTTCTCCTGGTCCCATGTAGATTTCTGTATAAAGGAACATCTTGAGAGCTAATGGTACACTCCAGGGAACTTCACTACACAATTGATAATTGAAATCAGCAGACTTCAGCAGCCAGACCTCAACCGCCCAGCTTAATTTGGTAAAACTGCACTCCTGTTTCCTTGCTATTAATCTCTTTCTCTCTGCTTCCTGCCTCCCCACTGGCATTAAGAGATACTCTCAGCTGCTCCCATCTCCCTAATAACAGCATGTTCTAGAGTTAATGTTGGGCTCTATGGGACTGAAATGTAATGTGGCATTTTTTAGCAATTCTGAAAGTACCTTTGAGCTTGTCAGCCACAGAACTTTTTCCAGCTACCTAGGGAATTTTCTGTCCTTACATTTAGTTCTGCTTAGTGTCCCATGGTGAAGTTTCATTTAGGTTACTGCAGTTCCACTTGAACACTTACAGTTTGGCATCCAGGGCTCATTTTTATAGTGGCTGTATTACTTTGAATAAAGAAACATCCTCTCCTCTTTCAACTCTCACTTAGATAGCCCCACTTAGCGATTTACATGAAAGAGTAAGGCATAAATTAGGAAAGTTTTGGAAAGAACTAAAACAAAGAACTTAAAACTCAGTGTACTATCAAAGTTAACTGGGAGCCTAGAACCGAACTAATAGTCACTAACGTATTGTAGGAGGACCCAGTGTGATTTTATCAGAGATAAAAGGAGTGGGGATGATATGAATATTCTGATATTCAGCAACAAACAGCAGGAAGAAAAAAATGTAGTACATTGATTGAATTATTAGAAAGTAGAATTGAGTCCAGTGAGCAACATTTCCATCTTTTTAAGACCAAAAGGCCTCTGCTTTGAATGGTAGCATATAGGGGCATAGCTTTATAAAATGGTACCTGGAGCTCACCTTTGGCATCACACACACACACCCCTCCCCAACTATGTCCCCAAGCTCCCTGTGGAGTTTAGGGCAGGGATGTATTTGAACACTGGCAAGCAGGGCTCACTCCACTCTCAATCTCCACCAATCTTCATGTGGAGCTCTGGAGTGGTGTGGGCCACTTGATACTGGCCTCATCTGGGCCAGCTTTCATGCTCAACCCAAGCCTTGCTGAGGCCAGGATCACACTGGAGGCTCACCGACTCCACCTTTATGCTGTTGACTCCACCCCTAAACTCCACCTGATCATCTCCACATGGAGTTTGGGGGTCAAGTGAACCTTATTTGCAGTTCTGAAGGGGAGCACAGTCTCACAATGTGTCCTCAAAAATGGTGCCTGGAATAGCAAGGGGGGTATGACTGGGGCTGGAGCCCCAGGCACCACTACCTTGAGAGCACATTGTGAGACTGTGCCCCCCTCCAGAACTGCAAATGAGGCTCACTCAACCCCCCAAACTTCAATAATATACGTCCAAATTTCTCCAGAAACTGTTGTCTTGTCCTGCTCCTTGTCAGCTATTCATTGCACTTATTCACTTTTCCTGTTATTGGATTTGCTCATTGTCATTGTTCTTTGTATTATTTCACACAATATATTTCTGTAGCCATTCATATGGTAGGTTATTTTTGTCTATCGCATTTGTTAATCCATCACATTTTTGTTTCTTGTTTTATCCCTAACTAATAACCTGCTGGAGTTTTGGGCTTAAACTGTTCAGAAACAGACCAAGACAATTCTGGGCCTAGTAGACAAGAAACTGCTTTTAGTTAAGTATTGCTTATTTCCTTTTTCAAGTCAAGTTATCTGCCCTGACGTTTCAGTGTTAAATAATAAACCGTCAAGTAAAAGGAAACTGTTTTTGTTGTTGTTGCTACACTACACAATGTTCATTGTTTCTCATTTTTATAAATTGTGGTGTTCTTTTACTTGAGTATGTAAGGGTCTGTTACTCCACTCAACAAACTAGACTCATGAAAGTTTCAAGAGCTTTATTGGAACTGTGTCAGCCTGAGATTCAGAAAGCTAATGCTACAGCTTTGCTCTCAGAACCCCAGAATATACCTGTAAATTGCAACATTGCTCAACCCATAATCCCCCCTCGCATTCCCCAAACATCAGCATAAGAAGAGATGGTGAAAACAGAGGCATTGTTGTGAGACAGGTGATTTCCCCCCTACGGGAAGTTGCAGATAAGGGGGAACGTTAAACACTATTCACTAGTTACATGCAGGCAAAAGAAACCTTCTCAGCCTCAGGAGGAGATAATGACTGGACCAGCTGTGGCCTTGGAGTGGATGTGCGAGCTGCCAGGCCAAGAATGGCGCAGGCCTCACTGGGTACAATCTCTGAACTACATGATGACATGGGGATTACATGGAAAGCAGCAGTTGGATAACTTTTTTTGATCAGATATTTGACTTTTGCTTCTTTTGAAGTCAATCTATGTGACTAAGAGAACAAGATGGCAACACTATTTTAGACCCTCTCAGTAGCAGGAATGACCTTTAAGTTTATTTGGGGAGAAATGTGAACAAGAGAGATCCAATTTACACCAGTGGTGGCTGTACTTCCAAATTCCATACTGCATAAAAGACTTTACAGGGTCTGTAATCCCTGGGACATGGAGATCTCCTGTTATTACAACTGATCTCTATATGGAGGAAATAGCTGCTTCGTAGGGTGGACTCTATGGCATGCTGAAATCCCTCCCCTCCAAATCTTGCCTTCACCTGGCTCCACCACCAAAATCTTCATGTATTTATCATCCCAAAACTGGCAATCCTACTTTGGACCCACTTGTTTTATTTGCTGAACCAACCAGCTCAGTAATGTGAGTATACTTAAACTGCAATGAGAGGTTATACTGTTTCTCTGCACCACAAAGATTTAGATCTGACCACAATAGAGTATAATATTTTGAATGGCAATTACCACTTCATCTCATTTCTGGGAAGTAGAAGTTGGCGACTCCGAAAAGCCAGCTAACTATTCTTTTATTTGATGTCTATAAAGATAAACTAATTAGATCATTTTATGATGCTCTTGGATCAGATTCTTCTCCCACTTTTGATTTTTTTTTGTGCTTCCCTTGTATTTTTCTTCTTAATTAAGAAGTCACTAGATATTGTCATTATTGGTTAATGTTTGTCTGCTGCTGATTAAAAAATTAAAATAAGGAATTGGAAACACAAACGTCCAAAAAAATCATATAATGCAATTTGAACAAACTTTTTAAAATGCTGCACCCTAAAACCAGACTGCAGAGCCAGACACTGAGTTTGTGGACTATGGGGGAAGAAACCTATGATAGATTTGGAAAACAGAACCCTATTGGTCCTTTACAACATAAAGTATATCAGGTGTCATGAGCCATCAACCACTTTCAAAGTTGGAACCATAACTGCTTGGTGCTAAATTCTATTGCTTGTGTATCAAATAGTATAAAATATTGAAATTAAGCATTGTATGATACAAATGTCAAGTAACGACAATTCTTAGAGGGCAATTTTGGAAATTCATAGGGACAAATTTATTTTCAGCTCTACAAAACATAATAATGTCAGCTTCAGTCAATTCTGTTTTGCCTAGGCATTCTCTTAATGCATGTTTCATGAAATCATCCAAGAAAAAACCATTCTGCATTTCTAGACAAAAGCTTCATTTTTTCATTGATCTTGCATTTGAGAAAGACTTAGGGCAGATAACAGGAAAAGGGGGCTTTTTATTTATATACTTTACATTAGAGTTTTCATTTCTAAACCAGTAAATCCTTTCTTGCTGTGATAAATAAAGAATAATTTGGTATGGGGAGACATGAAGGGTAAGGGTAGGTGGAACTGAGTAATGGAGCTTTCAATGTTTCTGTAAATTAGAAATGCCTGATTTGACAACCAACAGGTCATCTTCATTAATTTGCTTTCTCAAGGCATCCAGACAAATGTTCTGTACTAAAGTTTCTTGTCCATTTCATACCTGATCATGCACATCATAAATCTCCCAGTTCACAGACTGCTTGCCCCACTCAGGAGATCACCAGGAACAGATAAAGACAGTTTCTGCATGGGCCATAAAGAGCGGTGTGCGGCCGCTACAAATGCCGTTGTGGGGGAGGACTTCAAGTGGTTGCTGCTGCTGGAGCAGAGCCACGACAGTGTTTCCCCCCACAATGGCGTTTTTGTGACTCGCTCAATGAGCGAGTCTTTTAGAAAGTGGCGGTGTCCACCCAGTTCTGAGCGAACGGCACCATGTGGAAGGCACCATTTTCCAATGTGCTGTTTTTCAACTTACCTCTTCCTCCCTGTGTAACTCTGTCAGAATGAGGGGACATGCCCTCTGCCCCCCAACCCCCAGGCCATTGCCAAGGCCACAGGGATGTTTCTCCTCATCCTGACAGAGCTATGCAGGGAGGAGGAAGTAAGGTTTTTTTTTAAAAAAGCAGCATGCCTCCATATCATGTACACCAGTTCCCCGCCGCTCCCAGGGCCTGTGCGGAATCCGCGAAAGACAAGCAGATTTGTGTTTTTTACCTTTTCGGGTTGTTTTTCAATGTTATGGATATGTGTATCATCTAGGGAAGGAACCCATTGTAATCAATGGCATGCCATCCTGTCCCTCAAGTGCTCAGGCGAGATAAAAGTATAGTACTATAATATATGACTTAGATGGCCCAGACTAGCCCAATCTTATCAGATCTTGGAAGCTAAGCAGTGTTAGCTATGATGTGTTAGCTATGAGTACTAGATGGGAGCCCATCATGGAAATCCATGTGTTAATGGTCAGATTTCTCCTACGATCCTAAGGGGCAATTACAAGAATGTTAATATCCCTCTATCTGTGTATAGTGAAGATTTTGTTCTATATAGCTTTGGCAGAGACAAAATGAAGCCCAGACAAAAAACAACAGACATCTAAGGTGGGCTGACTCAAACACTAGCCTCATCATTCCTCCCCGCTCTCTTAATGGAATGCAAGCTGTAGAACAAATGCTGCCAGAAACTGCTAATCTAATCAGGACAAATGTCATCTTTCACCTCTGAAAGTACCCCTTGAATAGAGTCATTACTAACATACCCTTACAGCACCCACACCTCAATAGAGAAGCCTATCAATATTTTGCCTCACCTTGAAACCATTTCCTAAAGAGTTGGATGCACACCTAGCTGTCATTTTGTTAGACCACTATTCAGAAGACTTTGGGAACAAGCAGCACTTTCTGATAGCCTTGTCAACATATTGTTCTCAAACAGAACACTTGCCATCATTGCCTCAGGATACATTTTACCCTATAAGTCAGGAAGTAAACTGTACCCAAGTGTGTTGGTTTTATCCATGCATGCATCGTAGTCCTTCTCTCTGTGCTAATATGCACAGGTCATACATTATTCTCTGCTCCTTGGTCTTCTGGAAAGGTAACGTATCGCCCCAAACCAATTCCTTCTCTGTAATCCTCACTTCACTCTTTATTTTTATAGGCTCTGTATGTTTGCAACACTCTTGTATGATCCATTAGCGATATCTCCTTGTTTTCTTCATTATTTTAAACCCTTAAAGAAGGATCCTGGTATACAGTAGTGGAGAATCCCACTGTTGCTCACCTCTCACTAAGCCACCTTCTATACTCTAATCCCCCAAATTAACTATTAGAAGGAAGACCACCAATTCAGGTAACTGTTGCTATGCAAAAGTAGGCAATGGCAAACCACCTCTGCTTATCTCAAGCTGGCTCTCACATTGTAATGTATACAGAGGGCTGCAGTGATTGGTAGTGTGTCGTGGAATGCACACACAAAACCTAACTGTTGTAGTCATGCATTGCAAGAAATACTGATCAAAAGTTCATCCCACTGCTACCAATTTTGTCATAAAGGAACTTCTGATAAGTTCCCAAAGAACCAAGATGATTATTTGTGTAGTGCCCAGAGTTTTGGACTAAGATCTGCGAGACCCAGGTTTGAAGCACCACTCTGTTATGGAAGCTTGTTAGGTTAATTTAGGCCAGACACTCTCTCTTTCAACCCAATCCACCTTACAGAGCTGCGATGGGGATAATGGAGGAAGGGAGAATGACAATGTGAGCCATTTTAGCTCCACAGTGGTGAGAAAAAAATTGAAGCATAAATAACTATTCAAATGTGCCAGGACTTGAAGTTTGGCATCCAGTGGAATTTTTAATCTTACCAGCATGTAATTGAATATACCGTTTGACATCCTTTCATAGATAATATCAATGGTAAATAGTATTTAACGGTCCGTCAGATTTTATATTAACCAATCAAAATAAACACCAACAATATGAAAATACTGAATTTTGAATTCCAAGACAAAGATTTGAATGTTGCATTTGAAAATTCTCAGCAGATAATTAATCTTTCTTCCATCTTTTTTTTTCATTCTTTGCTCTAAGAAGTATTTCAAAATATTCTCTTGGGGTTTTTTTGTTATTAATGTATATGTTTAATAGATCATGATTAATTTCATGCGTAGTTGTCTATTTTCATGAATTCTGTCTTATTGTATACTGCCTGTCACATCAAATATGTCTGTCTTTTTCATTTCGTTTCAAAGCTTTCTGCTTCACTTTGTTGAAATAAATCTACTGAATGATATCGTTAAAAGAACACTGAAGCAAGCAAAGATATATTTCTTTAAGGCATTAGGACACAAATCCTATTCACCAAGGGTAATCCTGTTGAAGAAAATTTATTGATGAAAAAAATATTAGCACAACATGGTCCTAAATGACTGCCTATTAATTTAAAATTTCAAATAGTGATGGCTTAATACAAATGCTTCCAAGTCAAACATAATAACAAAACCTTATTTTTTTTAAAAAAATCCATGTTTCTTATTTATGATTTATTTGCAAGCGGAGAAAGTTTTAAACATGTAACTACATCAGTGTTCAGTGCTCAGCCTAAAATGGTTCACTTTTTTTGAGGGTACTCCTCCCAAACACTTTTAAATATTCCATGCAGTCTGCAAATGTTCAAAGGGGACATTGCATGTGTAACCACACAATTACAAATGATCTCCAGACTACAGAAATTGGTTCTCCTAAAGAAAATAGCAGCTTTGTAAGATAACTTCCATGCATGAGATACTTGCTGAGTTTCCTTCTCTCCCCAAACTCCATCCTCTGCAAGCTCCATCACTAAATCTCCAAGAATTTCCCAAGCTGGATTTGGCAACCCTAGTACTGGGTTGAGACCTGTCTTTTGTTGAAAGAGCCATCCTCCAGACTGGGTCACTCATCAAAAACTAGTTATTGTGGCTTGGAGGTGGGCCATTTTGAGTCATGTTCTGGTTTTCAGAAGTTTATTTCTCAGAAATAAAGTGAGCTTTTTTTTGTCAGGGGAAGTTTGCTTTCTGAGCTTCTGTACTCCAAGTTTATCAGGGTTACTAATCTACGATACTGAGCTGTAGTTCCTACAGAAATCAATATTTGTCAAAAGGGTGGGAGTGTGGGTAACCTCAGCTTGTGGGTTCTGTGGGGCAGAACTTGGAAGGAGTTTGCAACAACTAATTTTTCAACAAAATGGTTTACTTTCTTTAACATATGACAATTATCAAACATTAACATTTAACTTAACATCCAAGGTCCTGTTCAAGTTTCATTCCAAGTCCTTCTAATTACAGTCTGATAGTGCCAAGTCCATTCTTCCTGCTGCTGGTTGGCTCATGAAGATTCCAGAGCCTTGGTGAACTGGGTTCAAGATGATGAAGGTCCCCAAAAGAAGGTCTCACTATTTACATACTCAAAAACCCTGAAACAATAAATTCTAGCATTTACAATATAGCAAAAATAAACAACTCTCTTCCTACTAGTTCCCAACAACATTGCAGTTACCATAAACAAGTTGTTAAGGGCTTATAAAAATCAATCAAGGTCCCAGCCTGGTAGCTTTGCTTCCTCCAACTTCATGAGCTTTGCAACCTTCTGCTGCTTTCAGTCTCCACCCCTTTCTGGGTCATCCCATTCTGAACATAAGGGGTTACATGTGCAATTGTTAACCAAAGAACACTAAGTCTGAGACCTATACAAATACTATCAGTTTGCTACAAGCTTCTGCATAATGTAATGGCATAGTTGCGGGGGGGGGCGGAGGCTGGAATCCCAGGCAACAATACCCTGGGAGTAAACTGCGCCTCAACCTCAAACACCCCATGGAGTTCAGGGCAGGGATGCAGCTGAGTATTGGTGAGCAGGGTTCACCCAACCCCGAAAACTCCATGTGGAATTTAGGAGTGGGGCCAGCCACGTGGAGATTGGGGATGGGACAGGCCCATTTGATGCAGGCCTAAGCTCACTTGGTTCCAGCTTTCAACTGCAGTTTAAAGCTCGATCCAAGCCTCTCTGAACACAGGCTCAAACTGAGCACCAGGAATTGACTGGCTGTAGCTTTATATGGTTGTCTCTGTCTCCAGTCAGGTGGCACTTGGGGGGTGGAGCCAATAATCTTAAACTAGAATTGGTCAGTTCTCAGTGTGAGCCTAGCTTCAGAGAGGCTTGGGTCATCTTTAAACTGGACCTGGGTAAGTTGAGGCCAGCATCAAATAGGTCTGCCCCACTTCCAATCTGCCTTTGGAGATTGGGTCAGGGTAAGTCGGACATGAGCTCTAAATGGTGTTCAGTGGGGCATAGTTGGGTGGTTGCAGCACTCAGAGTTTGTCCCAGGTACCATTATGCCCCTATGCATAATGTCCCTGGTACGGTTGTGCATAATGACAATCTTTTAGCATCTGGGTCTTCTCTGGTCCAACCTCTCTGTAGCCCAAATTATCATACAGGTTATGTGGAAATGTCAACATGTGTGAGTTGAGCTCACAGATCTCTCAGTGAATGTCTGAAATGTTATAAGATATCTAATCTAACTAATGAGGTACAGGCAACCACTACATTTTGAAGTTATTTTTCTTCCTCCTGATATGTACTCAAGAAGTTTCTGAAGGGGAGCCAGCTTCCTGGGAACCTCCAGAACCCTTCCCCCCCCCCCTTCACGCATGCTTTTATGTGTCTGTTGCAAAACCCACTGCAGAAGTGGCCAATGAACCAGCTTTAGATGTCTTTTCCAGGCCCCCTCCCCTGTCTTTATGCCTAACTGTGACTTGAGGAGGATTATTCAGATCATTTTTTTAAAAAAAAAAGCATTTTGAAGTTGCAAAAGCTATTAAGGGTAACTTGTATGATCAAAGCATAAGAAAAGCAAATCATATCAAGGCCATAGCTTAAGTAATGTCGAATTGGATGAATACAGTTACCAGATGACAAAGGAAATTCTGAATTGTGACAGAAATACTTTTCATGAAGTATCACAGGCAAATGTAAATCTCTATCAAATGTCATACGAAACTGGGATGGTTTGCAGGTTGGCTTCAGAGGAAAGAATTGTTGTTCCATTTGTATGAATTCAGCCAATAGAGGCTGATGAATTGCACCCCAGGATGCTGATGAAAATTGCTGAGAAAATTCGGAAGTCTTTAGCATTTATGCTTGTGTACTCATGAGGGACAAGGAAAGTGCAGGACAAATGGAGAAGAACACATGCTCTTTCTGTTTTTATGGAGAGAAACAGGAGGCGTGCATTCTTCCTTTTTCTATTTCTTCATAGCTACCCCTCCCCCCAAAAAGCATTATAGTTAAACATTAAAAAAGAGATATACGGCTTCCAAGAAAAGCACAACTCCCCCTTCCCAAACTGCAGGGCATCCACAACTGATGCCCCGTGATGCCACTTTCTAGGAGTCTGATTATCTAACCCCAATCCATTTCTCCTCCAAGAACACCATCCCTCCCTGTCTTCAGTTCCATCCCATGTATTTTGTACAGCTCTCCTCTGCTTTTCTGTAACATCAATCCTTTCTACTTCTTTAGTTCTATTATGCCTTTAAGCAGCAGTAAAATGTTCACTGCTATGTGCTCATGCCCACTGTGGCAATCATCAAGTTGAGGACACTGTAAATTGCTTTCTGTTGTGGTTGTCTCCAAGCAACAAGTGAATACTGACACACCGTATGGAACAGTAATTTCCCCCATTCACACTGAAAAAAGGATGCACGTCCTACAGTGATGTGTGGCTAGCTTGCCTGATAGTACAAGGCGAGTTGTTACACATAGTATGGCTCGTTGCATGGAAGATACATAGAAAAAATCCCATATAGAAGAAGCAATAGGAAGGAAAAATCAATTCCATATAATGTTGTGGCCAAAGTGCAGACCCCTACATTGCGCTTCCACATGGAGCTAACCGATGAGAAAAGCTATTCTTGGGCTTCCAACAAAACACAGTAAAATGAGTGCATATAGGTATAATTATGGATAATCTAGAGGAGGGGTAAAGGCAATAGATGTTCTAATGATTTGCTACCTAGGCCAATCAAGTTGAAGCACTTGTTGAATCAAAGTGCTGCAAAACTGCTATAAAATGACCAGAAACCAATAATCTAATAAATTCATGGAAACATGGAATCACGGAGTTAGAAAGGGCCATGCAGTCCAACCCCTTGCTCAATGCAGGATCATCCTAAAATATCCCTGATAAGTGTTCATCCAAGCACTGCTTGAAGGCTGCCAGTGAGGAGGAGCTTACCACCTTCCTAGGCAGCTGATTCCACTTTTGAACTACTGAGTAGTTCAAAAGTGGAATCAGCTGCCTAGGAAGATGGTAAGTAGTTACTACTCTTACCATTAATAAAATCCTAATGTTCAGCTACAATTTATACCCATTGCTGCAAGTCCTGTCCTCTGCTACCAATAGGAACAGTTCCTGTCCTCCTTCAGTTTGAGCCCTTTCAATATTTAAACAAAGCAATCATGTCCTCCCTCAACCTCCTCTTCTTCAGACTGAACATTCCCAAGTCCCTCAGTCTTTCCTTGTAGGGCTTGGTCTCAGGCCTCTGATCATTCTCAATGCGCTCCTCTGCACCCTCTCCTTTCTTTTTGAAGTGAGGCCTCCAGAATTACACACAGTATTCCAGGATCAGCCCAACCAATATGGTGTACAATGGGACTATGACATCTTGTGATTTGGATGTAATGCCTTCTTAAAACACCCCAAGACTGCATTAGTCTTTTTTGCTGTTGTATCACACAGGCTGCTCATACTTAGCTTACATAAGAACATAAGAACTAGCCTGCTGGATCAGACCAGAGTCCATCTAGTCCAGCACTCTGCTACTCGCAGTGGCCCACCAGGTGCCTTTGGGAGCTCACGTGCAGGATGTGAAAGCAATAGCCTTCTGCTGCTGCTGCTCCTGACCACCTGGTCTGCTAAGGCATTTGCAATCTGAGATCAAGGAGGATCAAGATTGGTAGCCATAGATCGACCTCTCCTCCATAAATCTGTCCAAGCCCTTTTTAAAGCTATCTAGGTTAGTGGCCATCACCAACTCCTGTGGCAGCATATTCCAAACACCAATCACAAGTTGTGTGAAGAAGTGTTTCCTTTTATTAGTCCTTACAGTCCACTCTTACCCAAGATCTTCTTCATACATACTGCAGCCCAGAAGTTTATCCCCCATCCAGTATGCATGCATCTCATTTTTGTTACTCAGATGTAAAACTCTTCATTTATCCTTATTGAATTGTGTCTTGGTCTCATCTGCCTATTTTTTCAGTGTGCTCTATCTTCATGATTAATCCACTCAATTTGGTCTCACTTGAAGGTTTCATGAGTAGTTCCCTCATCCCCTCATCCAGATCATTTATAAAAATATTGAAAAATACTGGGCTCAAAACCAAGGTCTGTGGCACCCCACTGGACAGCTCCCTCCAATCAGATGAAATGCCATTGACAGTTACTCCTTGGAATGAAAAAGTCATTCTCAACAGGCAAAAATATGTGTTGTAATAGGAAGAGGCTTTTAAAAAATATGGACAGTTGGCTTCTGTGAGAAAACAACATGCAATTTGGTGCTGTCTATTGTTCAAAATGGGGAAACAGTTGAGTGAGCTATTTTCCACACTATTGGTGCCCCTCAGGACATATATTCAACTATTGTCCTAAATCTGACATAAGAGACATTGAGGAAAAGAAGGAGCAAAATCAAACTTTGGCAAAAACAGCAGGAAAGTGCTATATGGTTCCCCATGATACGTGCATTTGTTGAGGTCTAGAAATAGTAGAGAATAGTAAACTATTATGTGCTTTGAAGCAATTTTTGGCAGCTGAATTAAACACAGCTATCTTGGCAATGACAGCCCCAGCTTGAAACTATGTCCAGTAACTCAAACTGTGATTATGAGAATTTGGAGTGTGGCATTAAAGGGACAACTAGGTGTCCAAAGTAAAGTGCTCAACATAAATGTGTTTGGAGATAAGACACACCTCCATACTTCACAGTCATAGCAGAAACTAGCAGATGCAAAGTGCATCATGGCTTCATTTTCAATAAGTTTTACTGGGGGGGGGGGGAAGAGGAAAATTAAACATCAGTAGATGTTTGCAAATGTATCTATAGCAATTCCACATTTGACTTAATAGCCCAGGAGGGGTAGTAAATCTAGATATCCTTGCAAAGTTGACATTACTGGGTTGATATGAAAAGGCAGGCCAATTGAGGTTCGTGTTTTCTTTGTGAAGAATTTAAATAAAAGCCTGAGGTTACAGAAGACAAAATTTCTAGGTGCCTATATTACATTATTAAGAATGGTATCACCTTCACATTTTTCCTGAGCTTACGTCTATGTTATGGGATGAATGAAAACAGGAAGGAATGGTAGCATTATTACCTGACGTTCACCCAGATTTCCACTTCCCGTCAATACCTGTCCAGTCATCTCAGATTATTGTGGCATGATGATGCCTTTATGATTAAAGTACAACACATTTTCAGTTTACCTGTTCATGGACACATATGGACCAGCGTGGAATTATGGTTAAGAGTGGTAGACTCTAATCTGGAGAACCAGGTTCAATTCTCCACTCCTCCACATGAATGGCAGACTCTGATCTGGTGAACTAAATGTGTTTCCCTGCTCCTCCACATGAAGCCTGCTGGGTGACCTTAAGCTAGTCACAGTTCTCTAAAAACTCTCTCAGCCCCACCTGCTTCACCAGATGCCTACTGGGGGCAAGGGGAGGGAAGACAATTGTAAGCTGCTTTGAAACTCCTTACCGGTAGAGAAAAGTGGGGTATAAAACCAACTCTTCTTCTTCTTCTAGCTATCACACTGAACACAACACACAATCTATTACCTGCACTCTCCACTACAGTACACCTGTATTTGTTCTAATTCTTTGAAAGATTCACAACAGGAATTATTGGGATTACAATACCTACCCAATGAACTAAAAAAACAAATGCACAAAAACAGAACACCCAAAAGAGATAACAATGGCATACCGGTGGTTGTCATCCTCAGTTCCCAACTCAAACCAGTCTAACACACTACCAATGATTTACTGCCTATTCTGAACAGTGATATTTTCTCTCACAGAGGTCTTAGGGGGCAAGTAATATATGTGCCAGTTTTACAAATGAGATTGTGGGATCACAACCTGGATAACTGTGTGGTTTAAATCAGGTGTTCAGCTTAACATGTATTGAATGCAACATGAGAATTTCTCAATGTACATCTAAAGTAAGATCAAATGGCCACAGTACACATCGATGTTCACTGTAACTTGTGAACACCCCCCCACACACACACACACACCCAAACCAAGACTGAAAAGGACAAGAGATTCATCACAGGTTTTAACTTTGGGATGCCCCACCCATTAGTATTAACTAGCTTTGCAAAGCAGCAGCCCAATTGAGATGTGCAGCAGTTGGCCATGGCACAGTATTGCCACCTCCACAAAAGTTTACAGTTCCATGCCAGGAAGAACAGAGGCAACTTCCCCTAATAGCTGTGAGAAGTCCCTATGCAGCCCAATGGGCTGTGCCGCCCTTTTTGATGGTGTAAGTCCATGTCAGCAAATGGGGACATTCCCAGGTTGGAAGGACTGACTATAGTTGTCTATGCCCACAGGAATACTCCTGTTGACACCAGCGCTTCTCCTGCATTGGATGAGCACTGGTGCTGCAGCTGCTTCAGCACCTGGTGGACATGCAGTTGCACAGCTTCTCAATGCCAGCATAAGCACCACTGCCACGGCATAGATGCTACTTATGCCAGTATGAGGCGGTATCTATGCTGACATAGGGGTCACACTGCTTCCAGAGCCCTTTTGCCCCCTGCCCCCATGATCTTACTGTTAGCGAATTTTTTGGCACTATACTTTCTTAGGCCGTTTCCGCACAGCCGTCGAGGCGCCTCCACGCCGGCAAGAATTCTGCCGGCGTGGAAGCAGAGGCCGTTCGCATGCAAGCATGGAGCCGCCTCTTCCCCCCTCCCCGTCCCACTCACCTTGTCCCCGTCGTCGGCCTGCTGGCCGTCGAAGCCCCACCCACGCTGCCCTCCGACCTCCAGGGGTCGGAGGACAGCATAGGCGGGGCTTCGACTGCCAGCAGGCCGATGACGGGGACAAGGTGAGTCGGACGGGGAAGGGAAACATTGTGTTCCCGGCGGTGCTGTTCGCACCACGCCGCCGGGAACACGCTGTTGAGGGAAAAACAACCCTTTAAAGGGTTGTTTTTCAGGGCGGCTTGACGCCGCCCTGGGGGAGGGGGAGCGACGCCAGGTCGGCGCTGCTGCTTAGATGCAGCGCCGCCTGTGCGAATGGCTCCCTGGGAACAGCGTTTTTACCGTTCCCAGGGCGCCATAAAAAGGCCGTGCGGAAACGGCCTTAGAATTGAACTCTACTTAATTACATTTCACCCTGTCCTTTCTGCATTTCATGACTCTTTGGCCGTACTGTCTATTCTTTTCCTTACTTAGTAACTAAAAAGTCTGCCTCGTAAGGGTGGACCCCCTGATGAGCCCATCTTGTCTTATCTCTTTAAAACGCTTCAAGTTAAGATCCTGTTCTTTTGGAGATTCTCTACATGAGACCTGTGCTGCTTGAGGCTTTTAAAAATATATTGTGTTGCTGTAGCTTTCCATGATGTTTTTCTGTTGTTGTTTGTACCGATAGTCCTATAATACTTTTTAGAATGCTGTTTCTTTCTCTGACTCCCCCCCCAAAAAATCTCCAAAGCAATTGCTACAGTGCTTCCTTTTTGACAGAGGAAACTATAGTTAAGAATGAAACAGAAGTCCTGAGGACTTGAGCCACCTTCAAAGTTTCCACTTTTCCTCAGCATTAGATGACAGCGCAAAATGTGTCTTCTCAGCTGGTGCTCAAATTCAATCCCCCTCAATGTCTATGTGTGCATGGAGCCTAGCATTGGACACATGAACTGCATATATAATTCACAGATTTCAAAAGGAGCCAGCCAAGCTGGATGATACAGGCCAGATGCATGCAACAGTCTTTTGACTTATTTAAAAAATAATTGGGAGTGGATCAGAAGTGCAAGGAAGGGCTGCATTTCCATTTTCTTGAGAACCATAAGACGTGGACACACAAATATGGGAGGAAAAACATCTTGGGGGTGGCAACTGTGAGCAAGAAAATGACTGAGTAAGGTTAGGCAGACAGAAACTCCACTCCTTAATATAACACATGAAGTTGCCCATTACTGAATCAGATAGTTTGTTTACAAAGGTCAGCACTGTGAACTCTGATGGGCAGTGGCTCTCCAAGTCTCAGGCAGAGGTCTTTCATATCACCTGCTACCTGACCCGCTTAATACTGGGGAATAATCCTGAAACCATCATTTTGCCAAACAAATGCTCTGTCACTGAGACACAGCCTCCAGTCTAATATTTGCAGATTCTCATGGCTATTTTTCACTGGGGGGAAAAAGTCAGCAGACTGTTATACACACCTTTCAGGAGCAGTCAGTAAACTTCAGTCAAAGCTTTGCTCACATCCTGAGTTTGATCCTGATGGAAGGTGGTTTCAGATAGGTGAATAGAATAGAATAGAATAGAATAGAATAGAATAGAATAGAATAGAATAGAATAGAATAGAATAGAATAGAATCTTTATTGGCCAAGTGTGATTGGACACACAAGGAATTTGTCTCCGGTGCATATGCTCTCAGTGTACATAAAAGAAAAATACATTTGTCAAGAATCATAAGGTACAACACTTAATGATTGTCATATAGGTCTAGTAAGCAATCAGGAAACAATCAATAGTAACAAAACCATAAAATGTAAAAAAATCATAAAATAAAATGAATTAAAATGAAATGTCAGCACAGGCTATAGTCATACAGTCATAAGTGGGAGGAGATGGGTAATAAGAATGATGAAAAAAGTAGTGCAGTAATTATATAATAAATATATAATAAATAGTTTAACATTATCGAGGAAATTATTTGTTTAACAGAGTGATGGCATTCGGGAAAAAACTGTTCTTATGTCTAGTTGTCTTGGTGTGCAGTGCCTGCCTGTAGCCACGCTTAGAGGTAAGTGGGGCAAGAGTTGAAACAGTTTATGACCAGGATGCGAGGGATCAGTAAATATTTTCACAGCCCTTTTTTTGACCCGTGCAGTATACAGGTCCTCAATGGAAGGCAGGTTAGCAGCAATTGTTTTTTCTGCAGTTCTAATTATTCTCTGAAGTCTGTATCGATCTTGTTGGGTTGCAGAACCAAACCACACAGTTATAGAGGTGACTCAAGGTTGACTCAGTGCCTTTCCCCACTCGAAGCAATCCCCTCTATGCCGCGCGCTGCTCTCAGGCCCTCAGTCTTCCATTCTTCCAAGGTCATTAAAATGAGATCCCAGCTTGCTAGGGGTAAAGTGTAGGTAACTGATGGAGGCAATGGCAAATCACCCTGTAAAAAAGTCAACCTAGTAAACGTTGTGATGTGACATCGTTCCATGGGTCACTAATGAAACATATTACCTGGAGCTAGTGTTTGCAAAAATAGAGGTCAGATCTGAAAATGTAACTTTACATATAACAAAATGAGGAAAGTTGACAGACTGAATATCACTTGGTCAAAAATCCAGGAAAGAAGACTGAACTCTAGCAATGACGAGAAAACCAAAGCATCAGATATGAAGTGGGAAGGATTAGAATCAAAAATTAATGAAAGTATTGGTCATGGGAACTTCAAAAGAACACTGGAACAGGCCAGAATAATAGCCTGAGATCGCAAGAGATTGAAAACTGTCTGATACCATGCTTATGTGATAAGTATTATCAGAAAAATAAGAAACTGCAAGCAACTGATGAACTTCTGGCAAAAAATTATTAGAAGAAACAGAGAAAACAGATGAAACAGAGCATTTGAGGAGTAATATTTAAAGGTACAGGACCTCAACAGAATTTTCAAATAAGAATGCAATGAAAGCAAAATACTTTCAAAATAAAAATGCAATGAATAGATGAGAGAATCTCTTCTGGTGTGGCCCTAAATCATACATGACCAAACGATAGCATTTTCTGATATCAGCTGAGAACTTGCTGAAAAGGCACTAAGAGTAGCAACTGAACAGGCTAATAGTTCAGTGCATGCTATTCATTAACATGTGCACTGTGGCATAATGGTGGGAAAATACTTGGGCCTCTACATTCAGATGAGAGGAATACCTAACTGCATGATTTACAGAAGGGAGGCGGGGGGGGTGGGGGTGAGCAGGCTGCGAATGGTAGAGATGCTGAATGATCTGACCCTCCAGAGATTTAATGGAAATGAATCAAGGTTGTTAGTAGCTTGGGGATGCAATTACAGGAAAATAATCTGAGCTGCTTAGTGAAGCATTGATGTGGGGCTCACCAAAAATGATAAATGCTAACTGCTAGCTCTACTTAATAAGAACACATTTTCAAATGCTGGCATAGACCTGCTTGTTCTTTTGTAAGGCTGTTTGATATACTACAGATTCCAGCTTGTGGTCTTATCTCCATGACCATTTGTTATGATTCTAGCAAATGGTGTTAATGCAAAATGACCTTTTGTGTTTCTAGTGGGGCTTTGGCTTGTCTCAAAGGTTGCAGGAGGTGGTGGAAACTCATTAAAAAACTGGAAAGACAGAAGAAATCAGGGAAAGTGGAGATGAGGAGAAGCTGAATGGGGAAGAATATGAAAAGATAAGTGGATTGAAAGAAGGGGGGAGCCTGCTACAGAATGGGATGGTATGAAAATAAGATGCCCTTGTGAACCCCCAACTTGTTTAGCTTTGCTATGCCATGATTTGAATATTGACACATTAGCATGTGATCTGCAGGGCTAGCCAGGTCTACTAAATGAAAATATTGGGTTCATTATTTCTTATGGGCAATAGAATACATAGAATAATGGGGCCACAGTTTCATACAGGTAGATCTGGCCTCTCTACTTCCCATAGGCAATAAGTTATTTTATAATTTATGAGTGGTAGACCAAGCCTTGGGGGCCCAATCTGCATGATCAGCAGTTAGCTTGCATCTCTGGTCCCTTTAAATTTTAAAGTCTCATTATTTTCTGTGGGATAGACTTTGGCTCATTCCGCAAATGCAGAATAATGCACTTTCAAACTGCTTTCAGTGCTCTTTGAAGCTGTGCGGAATGGCAAAATCCACTTGCAAACAGTTGTCAAAGTGGTTTGAAAATGCATTATTTTGCGTGTGCGGAAGGGGCCTTTGCCTCCGATTTCAGCTGTATGGCAGACCAGCCTCCTCTCTCGCTCTTGAGATATCTGCACAAGGCCCCAGATTCAGTTTTCAGTTTCTACAGGCTAAAGGATCTTAGAAGACAGGGCTGGAAAGCGAGTGGGCAGCTAGTGTCAGCCAGTGATTGTTTGACAACGTAAGGCTGTATGATACAGAAATAGATAAAAGTGGGGCAAGCTAGTAGATTCTTCAAACAGCAGCATGTCTGTGAGGAAGAGACATCTGCTTTCTCCCCTCTTCAGAAAATGAGATGGCGGTCCACAAGCCCTCTTCAGGTGCTAGTGTAACCTCTAACTGTGGGTTCTGTGGGGCAGTACTTGGAATGAGTTGCAGCAACAATTTTTAAACAACAAAATGGTTTACTTTTCTTTACAATTAACACTTTTAAAACATCAACATTTAACGTTACAATTCAAGGTCCTGTTCAGGTTGCATTTCAAGTCCTTCTATTTACAGTCTACTGATATTGCCAAGTCCAAATTCTTCTTGGCTGGCTCCTGAAGACTCCAAGGGCTTGACGAACAGGTTGCAACATGATGAAGGTTTCCAGGAGAACTCTCACCCATTACAACCACAAACGAAACCCTGAAACAATAAACTCCAACATTTACAACATAGCAAAACAACTACCTTCCCAGTAGTTCCCAATAATATTGGAATTACCTTAACAAGGTGTTAAGGGCTTATAGAAATCAAGGTCCCAGGTCTGGTACCCTTGTCTTCTGCAAAGAGCTCTTTCAGCCTTTCTGCTGCTCTGAGTCTCCACCCCTTACTACTGGGTCAACCCATTCTGGGCAAATCCATCCTGTGCATGGGGGTTACATTCGCCCCCACTAAAAGTCTGTCGTCCCAACAGTAATTACAGTGCAACTCTTGAAATCATTCAACAATGATTTCCCCAGAGATTACTGTACTTGGAGGAACCACATTTGGTGCATCTGAATGCAGAACATTGTCTTTCCCTTGCAAGGCTTTCCAACTGTTCCAAACTGAGCTGCACTGGAAGTTTGCAAATGTTGCAATTCAGCCAATTAGTTTGCAGAAGGGATGGGGGGTTGCAACTGGAATCCCTTCCTTCATATAGCTGCCAAACAGTGTTTCAAATTAACACAGCAACATCTCTTGAACTTACATAACAAAACAGTTTTATGGGGATCAAACCCCAACTTGCTGCACACTTCCATTGGTGTAAAGCAATTTATATTTGCAATCTAACTTACAAGGCCCATGCTGGTTGGGCGAAATTTGTAACCTCTAACTGTGGGTTCTGTGGGGCAGTGCTTGGAATGAGTTGCAACAACAATTTTAAACAACAAAATGGTTTACTTTTTCTTTACAATTAACACTTTAAAACATCAACATTTAACGTTACAATTCAAGGTCCTGTTCAGGTTGCATTTCAAGTCCTTTCTATTTACAGTCTACTTATATTGCCAAGTCCAAATGCTTCTTTGCAAGTTGGTTGGCTCCCTTGGAAGACTCCAAGGGCTTGATGAACAGGTTGCAACATGATGAAGGTTTCCAGGAGAACTCTCACCCATTACAACCACAAAAGAAACCCTGAAACAATAAACTCCAACATTTACAACATAGCAAAAACAACTACCTTCCCAGTAGTTCCCAATAATATTGCAATTACCTTAACAAGGTGTTAAGGGCTTATAGAAATCAAGGTCCGAGTCTGGTACCCTTGTCTTCTGCAAAGAGCTCTTTCAGCCTTTCTGCTGCTCTGAGTCTCCACCCCCTTACTGGGTCAACCCATTCTGGGCCAATCCATTCTGGGCATGGGGGTTACACTAGGGCTACTGTGCATCTGGGATTTTTGCCCCCATCCTCATGACATGCTATCATGGGAAAGGACAATAAAGCTGGAATCTCTATACCACAGCTATCAGAGGCTGTACCTGTTTTTTGGGTCCTGGTTTTGCCACAGAGTTTCCAGAAATTCCTAGAGCTACCCTTGTCCCTTCCATTTTTTCACTGGAAGCGATATGATGCCACATTCAATTGCTGCCCATATCCCCAACCACAGTCCTCCTGCCACTTGCTAGCACAGCCTGGCACTGTGTGGCGACATTTTAAAAAATCATGTGGGTATAGAAAAACAAATTTGAGGAGCTGCTTTAAGATGAACTGTGAATTTGCTTCCTGTGTCTGAAACCTCATCACATGGCTGCTTGATTGTTCTGATGCCTTATATATATACATATATATATATATACACACACACCAGTCTTGAACTTTGTGCTGTAAATAAAGTTCATTCTGAGATAACTGCTTTGGAATAAGCAACAGCTCCTGGCTCTTTAAAAATGTGTGAACTGTTGGTAAGTATTTGTCGACAAAATGTGAGGAAATTGCGTTTTTGCCCATGGCATCAATTGTTTATTTGATTACTTTGATATCTTATTCATAATTTGTGCTCTGCAGTTGTTCAGCTAATTCCTAGAACATGCTGCCTTGTTCAGAAATGACTGATGCTGCCCATCCCCCCTCCCTAAGCTCAGTTTTAAATGTTTACCATGAGTCCTGTTTAGGTCCATACTAAACATTAAGCCTTTTGTGTCTGGGTTTTGCAAATCTGTATTCATAACAATCAAAAAAGTAAGGATGAGGTTTGGGGATGAATATTCATCCATGCTGAAAGCTGTGAAAGTTTGGTTTGTGCAAAATGGGTTGTCGTGAATAACTCTTCCATTGCCCTCCTACTTGTATATATAATAAATTATGTGACCCAGTGAATCATAGCAGAATGCTGAACTCTGTGCTTTTATTTGCAAATCAATTATTTCTTACTACCCAGCCGACTGTGATATATACAGCAGCAATGATGCTGTCATTGAACACTACAGTGATCTCACATTATTTCTAATCCCGACATCTGCAGGAAACACAATAAATTTGGAAACAAAGCCTGGCCTTCCACAAGTCAGATTTCTAGCCAAAAGAATATATTCATATAAACCTGTACATGAAGATACTGACTGGTTTTTACAGTAATTATCCAAGTAGCATTCATCCTTCAGTCAGATAGAGACATCCAGGGAAGTGGGCAATGAGTTGTGTTCCATGTAGCCTAGAGTGGCTAGAGGCATGAAATGAATGGCAAGAGACACACGGCCATTTGTGTATGGCTTATACCCTGTGACCTGATGGAGCAACCTGGTGGATACTAGTGTGGCCCAGGATATTTTGGATACTTTTTTGTCTTTTGCTTATTTCTTTATACTTTTTTAAAAAGTCTAAATTTATTTAAATGATATCATTAAGTTGTTTGGAGTTGCAGTTGAGGATACATATGGGATAAACTCTGCTAAATAAATAATGGAATTTCCTTCTCAGGGGGGTTCATCTCTCTCCCTCAATCATTGTCTTCAGTCAGCATATGAAGATTGATCTGTTTTGTTTTGTTTGGCCCTCCAAGGCAGCTTTCAAGAATAGGAAAATCTCAGTTATGCAGAGGATGCACCAAAAGTTTCAAGAGGATATTATAACACACTATAGAGATTATTTTTAGAGCATTTTCCAAGCTGATTTGGTTTTGTATATTCACACTGTCCTAAAAAAAATGTGATTTTTTTCTATGGCCCACCAGGTCTCAACTTCTGACTTGATCCTTTTAACTGGATATGCTGGGCATTGAACCTGGAACTTTTTGCATGCAAATCAGGTGCTAGACCAATGAGCCACAGCCCCCTTGCAGTAAGCCATGATAAAGATGGAGAGGCAGCCCTACAACACCACAAAACAATATCAAAGTAAAAAACAAAATCCTGTTTCCAGAGGGCAAATGCGAGCATAATAATACTGAAATTATAATTTCACCCTCACCTGTGCCCCAATATATCTCATTATCGAAGGAATAAATGATGAAATAAGCATTTCTTTTCTCACAAACCCAAGTCTGCAGCAATAACTCTCCTGAGGAGTCAGCAAGTTCGGAGGAGAATGAGTTTCATGAAGAGTCTGAAATAAAGCCCATGAGATAATCACAGAACACACAGACAAAAATAAACAACATAAATGTATGTGTTTTTTAAAATAAATAGCAACATAATGAAAGAGAAGAGGCAGATGGTATTTCTTCTGAATTTCAGTGCCTTTAGGATGTCTAATGAACCGATAGGCTTATAGCTTTATAGAAATAAGACTTAGGAAATAGTGTTACTAGTATGTCACTGTGTGAATGATCTCATTTTGAACGAAGGCAATGTTTTCAGATTTTTTCCCTTCTCCAGCTATGCTTACTCCTTCTGAAATATTATAACCTAAAGAACAATATCTTTAAGGATGTCACTCCCCACTCCCCCCCACACACACCTTTTGTGACAGCTGATACAAAGAAGAAAAGTTTTTGTTGGGGGTACTATGAATTAGGTTGAGAACTGGGCCATCAGGAATCTCAGAAAAGCCAAGTAATGAGCCAGCTGCATGGAGAGAAAGGCAGAGGCTACAGTTATAGAGTAAAAAAATGCTCACATTGCTTCTAGGTATGGGTAGGTATGGCTGCAAAATGGAGGCATCTGCATCTGATGGTGCAACAAGTGTACTTCCTGGCAAGTTCCACATGCCTGGTCTTCCTCTGGCTCTCACCCTGCCTTCCTGACCTCATGCCTGTGCTTTGACTCTGGACCATCCCAGTTATGCCTTTGCCTGCCCTTACTCTGGACTGTCCAAACCAGGGGTAGGGAACCTGCGGCTCTCCAGATGTTCAGGAACTACAATTCCCATCAGCCTCTGTCAGCATGGCCAATTGGCCATGCTGGTAGGCGCTGATGGGAATTGTAGTTCCTGAACATCTGGAGAGCCTCAGGCTCCCTACCCCTGGTCCAAACCATGCCCTTGCTTGGTGGCTGCCCTGACTCTGGACTGGTTTTGGACTATGCCTTGTTTGCTGGCCATCTGGACTCTAGCCTGTCTGCCACACCCCAGCTAGCACCTGCCAGCAGCACAGGGTGACTGGGGGAAAGGATGGCAGTTAACATTAATGAGCAGACTGAGGAGGCTAAAGTTGGTTTCCAGTTTGTGCAATTATCCTCAATATTTCCCAATGGATTCACAAATTAGGAGCTAGGAAATGTGGATAAGGAGCAGGAAACCAACGTCAAGCTCCTAACAAGCTGTTGCCTGGCACTGAGCTTCTTAGATGATGGGAGTGACTTCCACATGGCCTCTCTCCAAGCATGAGGAACCTTCCTCCAACTTGAGTTTCTTTTCCTCCCGTGGGAAGTCATTCAGTCAGACCCCAGGGGAATTGATTTTGTTCTAGGTGTGTGAGTTAAGGGTGGCCAAGGGTGCTTCTGACTTATGGTGAACCTATGAATTTATAATCTCCAGAGCATCCTATTGTTAACAGCCTTGCCCAGCTCTTGCAAACTGAGGGCTGTGGCTTCCTTGACTGAGTTAATCCATTCCATATTGAGACTTCCTCTTTTCTTGCTGCTTGTTAGTTTGCAAGACTTGTTAATAGTAGGATGTTTGGGAGGACATTGATTCATAGGGTCACCATGAGCTGGAAGTGACTTGACAGCACTTAACAGACAGCATCATTGTCTTTTCCAGGGACTCTTGCTCTAGCTAGGTGGGGAAAGCTGGCTACCCTGAGACAAATCAAAATAGCTCTGTGACACTTTAACTGATGCAGGCATCCAGAAAGAGGAAGAGGACAAGGAGGGAGCTGGTGACATGGGACCAAGTGGAGAGGAAACACTGGAGGGATTGGGCACTGTTAACCCACCAACAGTTTTCTAGTACCCATTGTATCTGTTCATATAACAGGCTATACTGCTAGCCAGACAATAAGCCTTTACAGAACCATGCTAGGAAAAGATACACCCTTTTGACCCCCTTGACATAGAATGATGTAACTAGCTTAGAATTCTGGCAGTGGTAGGAACCTCACAGACAAGACATTTTTATAATTTAAAAAATATATACTACTTCTTGTTACCTGCCCTGAGTCTAGCTGTAGTGGTGGGGGGCAGAATATAAATCTAAATAAATAAATAAAAATGATGAAAATTACCACTTACTGTTGCATATAGATAGGTATTTGGCCATTTTGTGGGAAAGGTCCATATGATCTGTGCTGCACACCTGGTGGAATCAGACAGAAATAATCCTCCAATGGGTTCAAAATTTTAAAAAGCAGCTCTCACTATGGATACTTTTGTAGTATTTACTGCCCCTTCCTCTGACAACAGCTGGTTAATTACTAACCATGTTGTTTTAAGAAAGCTCAATAGCTCCCTGTATTGGCTACTTTTATAGTAGGAAAATTATCTTTTGTGTTCTCAATTATGCAGTTCCTCTGACTCAGCCTTGCTACTGCTTCACCTTTTGCTCCTCACAACATAACCCCATGCAGCTATTTAACAAAATGTCACCCTACCCTATACACCCCATACATCTCCTAACTGCCAGTGCCTGAGCTTTCTCATTCCTGCTGGCAGATGCAAGCCCACTCACTCAAGGAATTGTCACCTAACTATCAATAAATCAAGATGTCACCATTGATACAAAGCACATATGTAAATGGAGCTCTGTTTGAAAGGCTTCTTGTTATTCTATTTCACATTGTCTGAGAAGACATTCCAAATCATCTGCTGCTCAGTTTTCTAACTGTGGAAGATTAATTTGTGTTGTCCAAAATAAAGAAATGGTGGACTAAAGTGATGTAAAAGTGCATGTTATGCCTGCTAACATGGAAGAAACTAAAGTTCCACTGTGTTTGAGAAAAACTGAATTCCATGTAAAAACATTCAGGATTCTCAGTGGACATTTGCCCTATTCACTTTGAATTTCTTGTTTACCTCTGCTGGATCAGAACAAAGGGCCATCTAATTCACCATTCTGTTCCTCTCTGACCAGACAGATGCTTTCAGGTTGTGAATAAGTAAGGTGGAAAGGTCAAAGACTCCCCCTGTTATTGCCATCAAGAAACTGGTATTCAGGAGTACAGTTGTGTTTGAACATAGATACAGATTTAGGTACAGTGGACCTGTTGTCTGCCAGTCAATCATTATTGCAGTCATAGACCAGTATAAAAACAGGAAGTTTCGGAAAATTCATCAAAAGACAAGTTTTTTTTAAAAAAAACTTTCCATCAATAAAACATATAGTAGTATATGAAAAATTAAAAATGGAATTTATAACCACATCTTCACCATGTTTAGCATTAAACCCTCTGCAAGCTTTATAGATATACAAAGGCACTAAACTTGGCCACCTGCTTTAAAGTCATAGGATTATCACCTGCAAGTAATTTTTCAAGGCATACTTCATCCAAACAATCTTGGAAAATAATTAATAATGGATAAATAATTTTCAGTCACAACTCATTGTGCACCAGAGACTCTATTTCTTCTAAGCCACATGAACAAATTCTCTCTTCATATGGTGTCTTATTGCATCTACCTTCAAATACTGCTGATGGCAAGGTGTTGCATCTGGCTAGAGTGACAGCTCTTCTGAACTTGTTGACATCCAGTGCAGAATGGTAAGGGGACACAATTTTTAAGGGACCTGTTTTCTGTGAGTATGTATAATATTTTCAAAGCCATTTGAGTGAGTGACCATCATATTGTTGTTGCAGTACATTCTGTACATTTTCTGAATAAATGCTTTTTAAAAAATCTGGTTCAGCTGATAATGGGTTTCATGGGTGACCCATTCTAAAACGAGTAAGTTTGAGAATACATAGGAGGAAAGTTCTTCCTCCACAGTATGCATAATTTCATAAGACCATGATCATGTCCCAATTTAGTCATCTTGTTCTAAACGTTTGTTTTTTAAAAAAATCCACGTACTAGCCCTTCCTTGGAGTGAAGATGTTTCCAGATCATCTCTGTCTTTCCTCTTTTGTAACAGAGCTGGAGAGGCCACAATAGAGATTCTTGTTCAAGTGTTACAATGCTGCATGTCTTACTTTCAATCGTTCTAATAATTACTAACATGATTGCCTTGCAACAGCACAATCACATGCAAAAGACACATTTTCATTTAATATTCCACAACCTCTAATAACCCTGCCCCTTGGGAATCAGTCACAAGTCCACACGAGATGCAGTCAGCAATGAGGCAAGTGGTTGGAAAAGTCAGTGAAAGTTTATTACCTGAGTTCTTTACAGATAGATCTATCCGGGTCCAAGACAAAGACTTCAAAGCATTACATCTGATTATATAGTAGTATCAACAAGTGTCAACAAGAAGCATTGCGTTCATGATTGGTCCATCAACATTATACCTCCTTTTTCCTCCTGCCTATGTCTTGTCTAAATTTGGTGGTGTTTCAATAATACATGCTTACAACCAGCTTTTTGGCTCAGGTTATAACTGAGATGGTTATATGTCAGAGGTAGCCATGAAGCAAAGCTCCCTAGGAGGGGAGGCAGGAAACAAGAGGTGCAGGTGGTTTTTCTTACAACACCAAGGACAGAACAACAGACTTGTTTCTCAGAGGTGGCTGGGTGGTTAATTGGTTTTTGGCTAGTTCTCTTTGTACAGGATATGGCTTATCTTGCTCCCTACGGGGCAATCAGTCTGTGGCTTTAGCTACATGTATCTTGGCACGTTTGCAAAAAGATGCTTCACAGAAAAAATGCTTCAGACTTCTAAGCTCTGTAGGTTTTAGCTAAGCAAGAGAGGCCTTGAAAACCAGCTTTTTGGGGTTCACCTTACACCTCACGGTATTAGCAGTTCCTAGCCATGGAGTAATTCTTGGAAGCGTGGAAGAGAGTGAAGTGGTCTTCTACTGTGTCAGTCTACTGCTCTATCAAGATCTAAATTTTCTACCAGCAGCTGCTCTCCAGGGTCTCAGGCAGAGGTCTTTCATATCCTCTGAATCTTTTAACTGGAGGCACCAGGGACTGAACTGGAGCCCTCTGTATCCAAAGCTATCACAGCCTCCTTTCTAGAGGTCTAATAGTAAGAAATGTGTCCTTCCTGCTGATTGCCAGTTGCCTTTTCTTTTCTTTTACATACATTTCTTTCTCAGATCCTAGCTGCGGAAAGAAGATATTGCTATTATTTGCTGGCCTAATTATATTGGCCAGCACCTTTTGCCATCACCATTCCTATTTGCTTTTAAAGAGGAGGTATGAATGCTTTTAAAGCAATTTGCATAGTATTACACTTTGCATTAAATGTACTTCTCTCTCCCCCAAAACATGGAAGTGTCTAGGAGACAATTATGGCCTGTTAAGTACCTTAAAAATACTGCTGTTTAAAATCATATTCCTTTGAGGGTCAGATGAACTCTTGTTAGCAACTGGTACTTAAATTCAGTACTTTTCAGTAAATATCCTGTTTTATGCTGAACAAATAAAGCACAAAAATGAGGGGTTTGAGTAACCATATAGCTTTTACCAAATTCAGAAAAGTCCAGAGCATACTATCAGAAACATAAAATGTGATTATCCTTTTTTTCCCCAGTTGAACAATGAAAACAGTCATCATAAGGCGTTACATGGAGCTTTTGTTTCGGTGTATAAGCCTAGACCCTATCTTCTAGCAAGCTACCAAATCTCCTAGCAAGCCACCCAAGTACATGGTTTTGGTGCTAGCCGTTAAAGCCCTAAACAGTCTGGGACCATTTTAACTGTAGGACCATTTCTCTCAATACAAACTTCAGAGATTTTACACTTCACTAGGAGCAATCTGTTGGTGATCCCTGGCCTTAGAAGCATCCAGCTATCCTCTATCAGAGTCAGAGCCTTGTCTTCTCTGGCCCCAGCCTAGTGAAACTCTATCAAATGAGACCCAGGCCTTGCAGGATTGAGCTGATTTCTGCAGTGCCTGTAAGATAGAGTTCAATTCCACACAGAATAATAACGGGTTCCAGCCATTTATTTTGGAACCAAGTCCATTTGTTTTTCCTTTGCATGGGTGCCCATTCTCTGTAAAGAAATCAAGTTGAGATCAGGGAAAATAATCCATTTTCTTTCTACCCCTTCGCACAAACCCACTACTTTTTACAGGTTTTTTTTACAATGCATGCATAGCATACATATTTTGTACACCAAAAAATAATTTTAAAAAAGGAAATGAGGCCATTGCTCACAATGGCCCAACAGTTGTGAATGTGTCCCAGTACAAATATGGGTGAAATGGTGCTCACAATCGCTTCCATGGGGAGAAAACATGCTTGAGGGACATTTGGGAAATGCCAGGCTGTGACAGAACTGGCACAACATTCACAAAATGGCAGGCAGCAAGAGTGACGCCTTAATGACAGCTGGAAGCTCAACAGAAACAAAGCTGAAATGAGGTAAGGAAGGCAGGAAACAGGTGGCAGGAAGGGCAAGTAAAGCATTTGGCACTCGTGCTGTTCACTCGGTTGCCGGTTCAACCCAAGTTTGGGTAAAAAAGATTGCTAGTTTAACAAGTTTAACAATTTTTGAAAAGCCTGCATTGAGGGAAATATAATGGGCCAACCCCATTTTGGGGAAGGGACCTTTGCAAAGTACTTTCCCAAAATTGGATACCATGTATAATCGTGTACAAGTCGACCCATGTATAAGTCGAGGCACCTAATTTTACTACCAAAAACTGGAAAAACTTATTGACTCATGTATAAGTCTGAGGTGGTAACTTCAAAGCAGGTGGGGGCAGGGAAGAGCCGGGGTGCCCACTCCCCACCAGATCACTCCCCCCGCCACCTCCCAGATCCCCACAGCAGCCCCAGCCCTTGGCTGTTCTGGCATTTCTTGCACCCTCCCTGAGGAGCAGTTTCCCTGAAGGCAAGTCTCAGAGCCAGCTTGGGAAAGGAAAAGATGAGTGGGTGAGTCAGGGGGATGATGGGCGGCGGCAGCGTGGCGGCGGGTAGCTCGCATATAAGTCAAGGAGGGCTTTTTCGGCACAAAAAATGTGCTGAAAAAGTCAACTTATATGTGAGTATATACAGATTTTCCTTCTTCAGCCTGTTATATTTGTAACATGTAGAACCAGAGATAGTCCCCCAGGCCTTTGATTCAGGCAGCAATGATTGCATCACTGCTGGCCTCCCTACCCTTTCGTAACATTTACTACTTTACCTGTCTTTATTAGTTTATTTATGGGGTTTAGTTGGATTGGATTTGTTTTTGTTTTGGTTCCTCCTCTTGGTCAATCAACCAGGAAGATTGTATTAGATTGTAACAGGGGTGGGGGTATTTCAGATTTTGCCTCAGGCTCCATTTTCCCTAGATATGCCCCTAACCGAACTTGACAGGAAGCTCAGCTCAGTCCTGTGTCCACTTTATGTTAGAAGATAAAAGTGGCAGGATTTCTTTGTCAGAGTTACTCAGATTGAAAAACTAGAGAGCTGCAAGTGTTTATTCCTATATTTTTCTATTTATATCACACCCTCCCCAACAGGGCTCAGGGTGGAAAACAATTGGCTGGGTTTGAGTCCCAGTTGCTGGTGTCATAGCATATTGCTTGGATATTGGAGAACCAAGCTCAGGTATTTGTTCTAGGGCAGGTTGTGCCTCCTCAACCAACTACCTACAGAGCAGATGAAATGCATTAAAATAAAACAGGAGTGCAGTTGTACTTTAGAGTCTGATACAATTTACTCCACAATCCATTTTTCTGAGTCAGAACGCACTTCATCAAATGGCATGAAGTGAGCTTTCACTCATGAAACCTTATACTGGAATAAATTTTATTAATCTTTAAGGTACCACTGGACTTTTATTTTGCTCCCACAGATTAACAAGGCTACACAGTTGAAATATATTGTAATATACCCCAAGCCCTTAGGGATGAAATAGAAATAAATGTTTTCTGCCCAAGACAGGTTTACAGTGCCGTCCTATGCAACATTACTCTCGTCTAGATCTATTGAAATTAGTGAACTCAGAAGGAAATGACTTTCCATAGGATTTCGTTGGTAGTATGTAAGTGCCAAAGACAAGTTCTTTCCTGATAATGATTATCTGGACTACAATGTTCCAGTGATTTACTAATCATGCATGTCGGTGCAGTGGCAGCATTTTGGTGTAATGTTCATCAGGAGCTCCAAACTGTGGGCCTTGCAAGCAACGAAGACGAAGGGACAAACTGAAATGCAACACCAGTGAGCAATTTGTCATGTTCTCTCAAGGGTATAGAGAAAGCAACATCTGTCCTTCTGTTGTGTCTCAAAGGAAAACGTATGTCCCATAAGCATGCCTCATGGTTCTTTTATTTGCCACTTGGCATTTTGCACTCAGAAATGCTCAAGCAGAATGAATAAAGATAAACGTCAAAGTAAGAGGGACTGTCCATTATGCATGGTACATTACACAGAAGCTTGAGCTTTCTGTCTAGTAGGTTACCATTACATATCGTTCATACAAAAGATGCTGTTATCCGTGACTTCAGCTGAGTCTGGGGTGAGTGTATAAAATCTGAGAGGGTTGACAGAGTAGATAGTAAGAGTTACAGCATGATTCTTCCTCTGCAGTGTGATGGATGATGGGCATCCACCTATGTATATCACAGAAGCCATTAAGGTTCGATGGCCCCAAAAGAATTGTATATAGCAGAGCAGCAGGGAGAGAAGAAGAAAGTGGAATACGGGTAATGAGATTTGCTTTTACTCAAGTATCAGAATTTGGGAATCCCTAGTAGGAACCATTTCCAAGAGTACCAGAGTCCAGTTTGAAACAAGAACCATCAAAGATAAATCAACTCATGTAGAGTGAGGACCAGGGATATGCACTAATAATAATAATAATAATCCACGGCTGTTGTTTCTGCACAACACAAATAAAACATCTTGAGGACAAAACTAGAAGCATCTTGGGGAGAAATTCTGCACAGCTTTTCCCCCAAGATGTTTTCAAAACATTCTATTTCAACCTAAAATGTTTTTATTTCGAAATGCTAAACTAGCAATCATTTTTCCCCAAAATGTTTTCAAAACATTTCCTGGTTGCTGTGTGGAGATCAGGAGACACTTTATTTCTCCTGTACAATCTTAAAGCTCTCACTTTCATTGCTCTGCTACTTGCTGCCCATCATTTTCAGCCATTTCTCGCTGCTGTGGGCTGTTTGCTGAAATGTCCTACAGACATTTTGCTATACCTAGCATTGCAGCTGCCCACCATTTCCATCATTGCTGTGCACTAATAAAATTAGCATTGCCTGCCGATTATGTGAACGTGCCATTTTTTTTGTTTTTTTCTGTGAGGTATCTTCAAAGCTAGACATGATATGAGAATTGGCAAGGCCACACAGATTTAAAGTCTCCATAACTTTGAAAATACAGCAGCCTTTAAAAAAATAATAAAAGAAAAACTGTTTTTGCTTGGAACGCTTTATATTTCTATGCTATGAGGACAAAAAAGGCCAAAATAGTTTACACAACCTTTTAAGTATTCTGTGTATGAAAAACCCACTATGATGTCATCTGTAGAGTTTGGTTGCTTATGTTCAGGGAGCATATTAAGAGTTTGGGATTGAAATCTGTGTTTGGGTTCCGGAGGTTCAAGACCATTACTTTCAATAGGAAATTTATTGGAGGGTCTGGGACAGCTGTTTATGAAGATAATGGCATTAATTTTGCACAAAACACAACCTTCCCTCGAATCTGCCCCCCCCCCCCCCCGTTCAAGCTTACATCAAGGCATTCCATTTTGCAGACCTCTGAAGTAGGTGCCGCTCAATGCAGGTGCACTTCTCTCCACTGATTCTTATTGAGGGGAAATGAGGCCAGCCACCAGCATTTTAAAAAAGAAAACAAAGTAACACCCCCCCCCCCGGGCATGTGCATAACCCGGGCGCAGTTCCCCCTTGCTCCGTCCCTGCTAACTGCTCCTTCCTTGCAAGGATCCAATTGGAAGAGAGAAATACCATTACTCAGGAAGTCAGTAGAATCAAAGAAAAGCACAAGTGATTTCCATATTACTAATAAACATCCAAACTAAAAACAAAACCCCCACATTCACACATATTGTTTGCGGGAGTGGGGTTCATAATTCTCAAGAATCCCACATCATGTTACTGTTCCAGAAGAACATTCCAATGGCCCAAACCACCACTTTGCATATATCTCATCAGCTCAGGAATTTTGTAATGCACAACCCTAGTGAGGACATCTCCACCTAATTGTTTAAGATGGGCAATGTAAGATTAATTTCAAATCTAATCTAAACAAGAAAGATACAGTGTGATCCACAAAATTAATTAACTGTTAAAAAGAGTGGATCATACTGAGGAATTAGCACCTATAGCAAATAAGTTCTTTCTCAAGCCTGGGGGCAGACAGTATTACATTTTTAGATGAATCCTAATGCACCACTTTTGCACAGGTTTCTCTCTTTGAGGTTTTGTTGTAGAAGAACAGTAACCTTTAGATCAGCAACATTATACTCTGTAAGATTAAAATGCCCACCTACTGTTTTTTAATACTGCAGTTTTTAATGTCAGGTTTACATTCATTTATTCTTTTGTGATTAGCCTAAAAAACAGTCCACATTTAAGAAGGTGCATAAAGAGATGTGGCTAGCATTTATTTCCTCGATAAATGGTCCACAGGGGACTGTATATTTAAATCTGCATTCTGATTACTGAGTACTAGAAGTACAAAGACACCCACATTTAATTCCTCTGTGAAATAAAACCACCTTGATGAGAACTAGATGAAGCCGGGATCAAAGCAAGGACAGGGCAAGTTACAAACCTGACATTAAGGAAAAAAAATATCCACATGAAAACTGATAGAAACACTAATACAGATACTGTGGTATATTCTTTCTGGCCTATCCGGATTTAGCAAAAAGGAGAAACCATCAGGGCAAAGTGAAATATTGTTGGAGTGAAGTGTTCTCATAAGGGCTAAAAGAACAGCTCGGCTTTATTGGACCCTGCACATTTTATATCTCTGCTCAGTCCTTGTTATTCATGGCATAGCTCCCTGGAGAAAGAGAGAAATGGTCATAACGGAGTACCTACCAAATTGTCCTCAGCACTTATATTTTACTTGCACTTCTACGGTACGTAGATTTAATGTACAGTAATAAATAGCGCAATAATATCTTACATCTCTATAGCACCTTTATATCCCTCAATATATCCCACAGCATTTTGCAAATGACGGGACTTGCTTCTCCTTTCTTGTGTTAGATATGCAAGGTCCATTGACTTTAGTGGAGTTACTCTTGACTGACATTGGCACAAGCGCGATTGGAATCAGGTCCTCGATATGCAAGCACTGTTTCACTTACCACCGAGGCGTAGCAAACCAATTATGGAACAAGATTCTCCTGCATTACAAAAATCAGTTAGCACAGAAAGCGAAAATAAATCCCTTTGTTCACTTGAAATTGTAGTGTGCGTTTAGAAAAATGATTTTTTTCTAAAAAAAAAAAAGCTGTAATTGCAATTTGGCCACCACTGAACTTCAAGATCAAGCACTCTGCTTTTTTTTTAATGCAGAGATAGCAGGCTATCTACGCAGCAGAGGTGAAACTATTTGGTTTTCTCAAAGAGGATCCATTCAGTTGGCACCATTTAGGGATGATGTGGTCACCAATTATAGGAACACTCCCTAAAAGTAACACATACATACATGCACAAGCACACACTGGAACAAGTTGGCAGTTGTCTTTGACCTTTTGAGAATTGACATCCAAAGGCAAAACAACATAATGAACATTAAATATACATGTCATAGTGGCATCTTTTTCAGTGAAAAGGTCTGCATCCCCTTCCTATGCTTCTACCTTTGAAAATGCTGTAGATGGATGGATACCAGACAGGAAAGCCCAATACTTTCACACCTAGAAAGGTGAAGTTTATCTAGGGTCACTCAAAGGAAGAGGCACTTTCTTCTTCATTAGGGTTACAAATATACAGCTAATGAACTTTGGCCTATAAATCAGGCCAAAATATAAAAAGGCCAGGAAAAGTTCCTTTTAAAAGATTTGTTTGTTTTGAATGAGTGCTGTACAAGAAAATAAAACACCGATCAGGAAGCAGTAATAAAGTTGATGAATTGATGCAGCTGACTTCTCAGGGGAACACTTTAGGAAGCCTGGTGATATGTGGAAGTCTTTCCTCTCAGTCACCTGTACCAGACATATGATAGTAAATGACATCTTGTGATGGCTATGTGAGAATGAGGCACCTCCTGGCTGAATTGATCAAGGTGTTCACTCACTTCTCCCTGGAGAGCTTTTACCTTGGAGCTGGTAGCTTCTGGTTTAAATTTGGATGCCTTCCTTCTGGTAGCATTTATCTCAACAGTGATATCCTGAATGAAGAGCTGCAAGCTATGGAACTTTGACAACTTCCAACCATTTAAAATTAAAATGAAAGTGATTCTCTCCATGACCTTGAGCATCTCTGTGCCTTTATCTTGCACTCTGTTATCCATAGAAAAAGAGAACTAAGACATCTATTTTTATGTTAGCGTTATTTCAGATTTTTAAAGGTTTAATTCATATCACTGGGTCCTGCTGTAAAGTTCAGCAGTAGATCATGGCAGTATTATTCAGCCCAGTTTTGTTTTGCAACTAATTAAGAAAGTTTCCTGATCAAGAGACTCTAGTGCTATACAGCTCAAATCTAAAGTCTGGTGAGAACTACATGAAGTATCTTAAATATGAGCTGCTTGGCAGTTCAGATTAGATCTTAATCATCCTAATCCAGCAGAATGGGGGACTATGTGCGCAACTAAATCCTATGTTCCCTTTCCCAATCTAGCAGCTGAGGTGGCACATAGAGATCCACTTGAAAAAAGGTTACACTTCTGATAATTAGCTGTTTGGAAGAGATGGAAAGTTGGGGAATTGAATTCAACCCCTCATTCTGCACCTTGGACATTCAGCCCACCTCTGTCCCTTTTTCTGCAGATCAGAAAGATTTTATCTTTTCTCTAAAGACTCCACATATACAACTCCAGCTACACCTGTAGATTGGAGTGGTGATACATGGTGTTACCTACCCACTTTTCATCCCAGTTTAATACAGGGTTAGTTTTTTCTGATAAGAAAGTCTGTTTATGCGCTCATCTTGCATTTTGGCAAAAATGACCTGGTGCAGATTAAAGGATTGGAGTTAACCTGGAGGATCCTCAAGGACTTAATTAGGATAAGAGATCTGTGCCCCAGAATGATCCTGATGTAATCAGACTTTTTTGCAGAGTGTGGAGGGGAGTCTGTAAGCCAGCTTGTATTAAGTGAGCTAGAGCCAAAGTAAACAAGGCTGCTCATGTGGCAGTCATGGATGGAGATGTGGTTTGTACAATGCACAATTCCATCAAACAGGGACCTGTACAGGGATGATAGTTTGCATCTCTCTGCTGATGAATGAGATACCTGTTTAGCTGATCCATGTCCGGGCCTGCAGGACATTATATTCGGCAAATGGAACAATGGCTGTAAGCTAACTGCTTGTGTGGCAGGGGTTGGGATGGTCTGATCCCAGTAGGTAGGGATGATTGGCATCCAAAGTGGTGGAGGGCATGTCCAGAACAGTGTGTCACTGGTTGTGCGGTGAGGAACTGGGAAGAAGTGGCCCCTGGTGCTGAGCAACACCTGTTCAAATCTGGTTGTGGCAATGTAGCACATCAAGTAATGGGGGTGGGGGTTGGCAACCTCTTTGTGCATTGTGTGCAGGAGATTATAAACAAAGCTGGTGGAAGATGCTGTCTGTGTCTGGAGTCAGGGTGGGCCTGCCAGAAAAGGCTATAATATTAAATTATTATTCAGATCAGTTTAAATAATTAAATAAACAAGTTAAACCCCAAGCTGTTGCCTCAGGTCTTCACTGAGGGGTGCCTCAGTGGGGAGGAAAAAATGCTCGAACAGTAGCATAAGTTATCCAAATGCAGATAGCACACATTTGGAATACAGTCCCACTGCTTTTTCCCTGCAAAATCTAAGGCTTCTGTCTTTTTCATGGTCTGCATTCAGCCCCCCCCCATGCCCCCCAGATGAGTGGAGTGTTCTAGCTAATAGCCAGCCATACATACTTATTTAACCAAGCATCTTAAAAGAAAACATTTCTTCACACAACGCATGATTGGTGTTTGGAATATGCTGCCATAGGAGGTGGTGATGGCCACTAACATGGATAGCTTTAAAAAGGACTTGGACAGATTTATGGAGGAGAAGTCGATCTATGGCTACCAATCTTGATCCTCCATGATCTGAGGTTGCAAATGCCTTAGCAGACCAGGTGCTCAGGAGCAGCAGCAGCAGCAGAAGGCCATTGCTTTCACATCCTGCATGTGAGCTCCCAAAGGCACCTGGTGGGCCACTGCGAGTAGCAGAATGCTGGACTAGATGGGCTCTGGTCTGATCCAGCAGGCTAGTTCTTATGTTCTTATATATCAGAAAAAAATATTTTTTTAAAGATACATAAAGACAAAAAAAATTAAAAGTGGTGATGGATTTATGCATTAATTTCAATAAGAGGTTTTCAAATATCTAAAAATAAGTTCATACCAGTGGCAAAGCTGCAATGAGGCAGGAAGGCGCACCCCGGCCATATGCCATTGACATCACGTGGGGGCGGAAAATTGCTTTCCAGACCCCCCTCCCCAGGGGTGGGGCATAGGCAGATTGGGGCGGAATGTGGGCAGTCAGGGGGCATGGGCGGTCATGCCCCAGGCACAGTTCACTCTCTCTCTCGGTCCCTGGTTCATACACAACTGATTGTGTTCAAATATTGATAGAGTTCTAAGGTCCTCAAGTCTTTGATTTACTATAGATGAGCTTTTATCTTTCCAGTGTTGTAACATGAGTCTTTTAGCTGTAATAAGTGCAAGGAGGATCTAGTTTTGTTGACCATCAGTTAGCCTCTAAGAGACAGGCAAATAGTACATAGAAATTCTAAAAATCCCAGTGAATATTCTAATACAAAACTGATATGAGAATAACTTCTTCCCAGAAAAACTGAATGACTGGACATGCCAAAGATATGTTTAAGGGATGTGTCCAATATGTTACAATGCCAACAATTAGATACTTTACTCAATCCTTTACTCAGTGTAAAGAGTCACTGTGGTATCCAGTGTACCTTGGACATAATTTTTTCCTAAATAAGTTTCAGCTTTAGATCCATGGAGGCAGCAGATATAAACTCTAAGACTAAATCGCAAATTCCATTGCTTTGGCAAAATAGGGTGATCTAGTTATTTATTCCATTCATTCCTAAGACTTTGCATGTCATGTTTATTAATGGACATCAAATATTTATAAACAAATAGATTTTGTTTTCTGCTTTGATTCAATTAGAATTGTCAGGAGCAAAGGGGACTCTGAAAAACTTAATGCCTTACATACCTAAGCAGAGAAGAGACTGCCTCTATCATATTTGCGCCATGTTTGTTTAAGAACAGATAAACAGGCAAAAATGTAAGAACAATTTTCAGGTTCCACTATGATATTGAATGGAGATGGAATTGTAACATAACATCTGTAAAACAAAAGGAGGAGGAGTTTGGATTTGTAGCCCACTTTTCTCAACCGTAAGGAGTCTCAAAGCAGCTTGCAAACTCCTTCCTTTCCCCTCCTCACAACATTTCCCTTGTAATGAAGGTGGGGCTGAAAGAGTCCTGAGGGAATTGTGATTAGTCTAAGGACACCTGGCAGTTTCATGTGGAGGAGTGGGGAACTGAACCCAGTTCTCCAAATTAGAGTCCACTGTTCTCAACCACTATACCCTGCTGTATGAACACTGTTATTAGTAATCAACTGGAACTTCACAGGAATATAAACTCTTGGCAGAATTCTAGTAAACCACATTTTCAGTTTTTAAAAAATGTTGCCAATTGTGTTACTTAAAATGCGGAATGTATTACCATTTAGGATGGGGAATTAGCAGGATCAGACCTTGTTTTGTGAGAGGGGGTAACCACAGATCTTTTCCACTGGAGTTTATGGAGGAGGGTTTCTGCAAGAAATCCACAGGAGTCAGAAAATAGTTTTAACAATTTTTATTGGGGGAAAAATAAACTTACACATGCTCAAAGGTAAAATCACAAGCACACAGAAGTTTCAAGAGGCCTAGGATTTAGAAAGTGGTGAGAGGATGGGATAGGAGTAGAACAGGTCATTGTGGGAAGGGCAATATTTACCTATCTTGAAGAGAAAAGTAGGTAGAGTCCAGTGTTCATGTTGGAGTCCAAAGAGATTGGGTAAGAAGCAGTGCTGGGGGCAGTACTACCAAAGAGGTCAGTCCAGAAAGCACTGAGCAAAAACTGCAGGATGAACAGGTCAGTAATAGAAAAATTTAGCCCTCTAGTGAAAAATTTAGCCCTCTAGTGATGTTAAGAGAACTTAACTTTCCTAGACAAAGAATTTTTTGTCCACCTGGAGAGGACAATGGACATTGGCTTTATGACTCGAAGTTGGGAAGAGTCCAACGGTTGATTAGATTTAGGATGGAATAGATGAAATTAGGGTTATTCTAATTCAAAGTGAGATAGGCAGGCAAAATATAAGGCAGGCAAAAAAGGAGTGATATGATTAGGGAGCAAAGAATAGCTAGCTGGAAGCTTTGACTGTATTTGGCAGGCTGGCACTTATACCTTTTGTAAGCACGAGAGCAAGTGAGCTGAGTACAAGGCAGCAACAATTTCTTAAGACTTGGCCATTGTTTTCTAGATACCATTAGGAAAGATGTAACTGGTTGTTATACATTCCAATTAGAGGCCAAGGGACTTGTCCAGACAGATAGTTTTTCCTGGAGGCAACACTGTACAGGGTTGGAGATGGCATCCATTTTAAACTGTATTGCCAAGGCACTTTTATGGAGAACTGCTTCCTAAAAACACCCCCCCCCTCCATCTCACCATAGGTCAGTCTGGTGAAAATAGGTATCTACTGGTGGCAGAACTGAAATCTCTAACCTATTTTTGTTTGACCCCCTCTTCCCTTGCTTTATCAGTAACATACCATTCATTATTAAAGAATCAAGGTTTTCCAAATTTGTTCCAAATTGTGACTGTTTACAATTTTGGAGATTTGTTTTAAGTTACTGAAGGCCTTGTTTACTAAGAACCAGTTGCTTCTTGAATTAAAGCTGTTGCTTAATTAAAGCTGACAACTTCACCTACAGCAAAATGGAGAAAGACATGGCTTACCACACTAAAAGGCAGAAACAAAAATTCGAAAAATGCCAAAAGCATCAGGTGAAACCTGTACTGGACACATCACGGACCATCATCAATCTGACTGAGAGGCAACTCTCTGAGGCTGAAGTATCCATCTTAGCAAAAGGAGGCAACTTTGCTGTTACCACCACCAGAATTCCAGTAGAAAACATCATCGCTAATGTGGAATCAGTGATTTATCATCCTCCTGAGGAAGAAGCGGAGTAAGTAAGAGGCCAAACAGCAAGGATTCTGAGAAACCCAAAACTTCCCTCCAGTAAACATACTTCAAGGAAAGAAAGAAAAGCCATCAAAGATCTCAATTCTGATTCAGAAATCATCATTCTACCAGCAGATAAAGGTAATGCCACGGTTATCATGGGAAACAGACCAATACAAAGAAAAAAAAAATCAGACCCAACTTTTACTTGGACCCCACAACATACAAAAAGTTTAAAACAGGACCCAACCAACAAAATCACCAGAGAAAACCAACACCTTTGATTAAAAACTCCTCAATTGATCCAATCATTCGCCCAACATGTCTCTGCAAAATCCTTGAAACTCACCACCTCCTAGACTGTATAGCGACTCCCCAAAAATCCACAAAGGACTCCACTCCCACTCCAGACCTATTGTAGCGGAGTTGCAATTGGATCTCCACCACATATGATTTGGCAAAGTTTCACTGGCCACCTGACAACTGCAAATCCATATTGGACTTACTTAAACATTACATTAAAGGACTCAACTCCACTTCATTGAAAATCAGCAAACTCAGAAACTCAACCCCAATGACAAACTTTGAGTCAGTCCAGTTTGATGTGGTTTCCCTATTCACCAAAGGTCCCTCATAGCTTAGACACCATTACGACACTCATTAACCAGAAATTCCCAAAAGACATGCCACAGCCCCTGTTTCCAACATTGTCTCACTACTTAGCTACTTCCAGTGGGATAATGAATACTACTTGAACAAGAAAGATGGGGTAGCCATGGGTAGCCCTCTGTATTAGCCCTGTAATAGCCAATTTTTTATATGGGAACATTTTGAGGAACGAAGCCCCTGGAAAACAGCACCAAAAAAAGCCTTCCCACCATATGGTTCCGTTATGTGGATGACACATTCACCATTTGGAGACCACGGAGAAAAGAAAGAACTAAACAAGTTCCTGGACCATATCAACAAGATCCACCCAACATCCAATTTACTATGGAAAAAAAATGAAGGAAAACTGCCATTTTTAGATGTTTTAGTCATCTGCAAACCAAACCAGCAATTGGGACACACAGTATACAGAAAACCTACGCACACGGACAGATATCTACACAAAAACTCCAATCACCATCCAGGGCAAAAAAGGAGCACCATAAAAACTTTGGTACATCGCGCAAACAGAATCTGTGAACCTCACCTCTTACAAGATGAATTGAATCACCTAAACAGGGCTCTACAGGCTAATGGTTACTCTAATACAGAAATCAGAAGGGCTGCAAGACCAAGAACAAGCCACATGAACAAAGATAAAGAGCCATCTAGAGGGAAAGTGTTCTTACCATACATCAAGGGAACCACTGATCGCATAGGAAAACTGATGAAGAAGCACAACCTACAAACAATCTACAGACCCACTAAGAAAATTCAACAGATGTTACGTTCAGCAAAGGATAAGAGGGATCCTTTAGCTACTGCAGGAGTCTATCGCATACCATGCAGCTGTGGACAAGTCTACATAGGAACCACCAAACGCAGCGTGCAGACACGTATCAAAGAACACGAAAGGCACTGCAGACTATTTCAGCCAGAAAAATCAGCAATAGCAGAACACATGATAAACCAACCTGGACATAGAATATTATTTGAAAAAACAGAAATTCTGGACCACTCTGAAAGCCACTACGTCAGACTACACAGAGAAGCAATTGAAATCCATAAGCACATGGACAATTTTAACAGAAAGGAAGAAACTATGAAATTGAACAGAACTTGGCTGCCAGTGTTGAAAAATACTAGAGTCAAGACAGTGTCTAACCAGCTCCACACAAACACAGGATGACCATAGACAAAAGAAACAAAGGCCAGGATACTTCTATTCAGATGCTCCCACCAGTGACCTTGCTATCTCCATTGTTACTCCCATGCTATAGTCTTCATTGTTACTCATACTTCTATTCAGATGCCCTCAACTATTACTCACAGACAATGTTTCTCCACCCACCCTGGACACTCCAACAGATATATATACTCCACTTGCTTTCCCAACATCAGATCCTCTGAAGATGCCAGCCACAGATGCAGGCGAAACGTCAGGAGAGAATGCTGCTAGAACACGGCCATACAGCCCGGAAACCACACAGCACCAAAGCTGTTACTTCTAATAAAGTTAATGATAACCAGGCTTTTAGAAAAAAACATCAGACATTGATGGATTTAATAAATAAAAGCATCCTAATTAACTATGTGAACTAATAATCCACATTTCATTAAAGTGATTATCCCACTACTGGATTAGAATTCTTTATTCATCTCCCAGACCCAGGGTGCTGAATAATGGCCTATTTTACTCTGCATTCATTCTTGAGATGTGTGCAAGATAGGGTTGCCTTCTTTCTCCTCTTATTTTTTGATTTATTTCTGGAACCTCTGTCATTAGGAAAAATAATAATATTCATGGCTTTATACATAACTCTTTGGAATTTAAAATAATTCTTTATGCGGATGATTTTTATTATTTACTAGCGGGGCCCGGCCACGCATAACTGTGGCAATTGTCCTTCTCATCACAGTCCGCAACCCACACAGATGTCCATGCAGGTCCAATGATCCCCAGCATAGCCTTTTGGGAGCAGCAGTGGCATAGTGACTAAGAGCAGGTGCACTCTGATCTGGAGGAGCCGGGTTTGATTCCCAGCTCTGCCACTTGAGCTGTGGAGGCTTATCTGGGGAATTCAGATTAGTCTGTACACTCCCACACACACCAGCTGTGTGACCTTGAGCTAGTCACAGCTTCTTGGAGCTCTCTCAGCCCCACCCACCTCACTGGGTGTTTGTTGTGAGGGGTGAAGGGCAAGGAAGCCCCTTTGTAAGCCCCTTTGAGTCTCCAAAGGAGAGAAAGGGGGATATACATCCAAACTACTACTACTACTACTACTACTACTACTACTACTACTACTACTACTACTACTACTACTGTCTTGGTTTTTAGTATAAGGTAACCCTTTCCATTCCACAACGGAACTATCCAGAGTGCGAATCCTGCTGTCCATGAGGCTGATTGACATGCACAGTGCTGGCTTGGGTAAGGCAGAACTGGGGCAAGGAGGCTATCCCAGTCAGGCAGCAGAGGCAGGATGGTGCAGCGCTCAGATCGAGGCCAGCTCCCTCGGTTTTTAAAGGGCCATGTGCAAAAGAAGCGAAGCCAGTAGTGTTGGTTCACCCCTACCCCGCAGATTTTCTTAGAAGAAAAAGGCAAACTTCAGCTTGCTGTTAGTAAAAGAGAGCTGTGGCGAATATGGGTGAGGAAGTGGGTAAGTGGTGGTTGGATATGAGGGAGGGCAGAGTGAGGTGTGTGAAGATGAAGTGGATGTGTATGAGAGTATGTGTGTTGTGTGATAGTATTGGATGAGGCACAGAAAGTGAAAGTTACCTGCATGTGTGTGTAGGGGGGAACCCCACCTAACGTCTCACACGGCAAAGTGTGTATGTGTTTCACTTCCACTCGTATTACCTACCAGTATTACCTATTTACTGTTTTCACTGCTCATCTCTGCCATCTCTGCGAACATTCTAAGGGCATACCAACCCCTCAGGCCACAGACAGGCTGCACGAACATTCTAAGGGTGACAATTAAACAGAGCCAGCTTCATGGCCTGGTGCACCAGGAAAAAGACGTTTTACCTGGCTCAGGTATGGACTTTTGGCAATTTGAAGGTCTGATCACCTGCCCGCAACAGGGAGGGACGTCATGTGAAAATTTGGGGGCAATCCGTCCAGCTGTTTCGGCGTTAGGGCAAGACCAACAAACGAATGGTTAGTTTTATATATATATATATATATATATTTCAGAATCTCAGTCTTCAGTTTCTGCATTAATGAATACAATTAATACCTTTGGAGACTTGTCTGGATATTTAATTAATTGGGCAAAATCTGAGTTGATGCTACTGGGAGACAATGATTCACAGAGTAAATTTGCTCGACATTTTTGGTGGTGCCCAGATATCATTACTTATCTTGGAATACTGATTCCTAGAGATATTATATAAATCATCATGCTACATTTTAACTAGCTAATGGCTGATATAGTTTTGGATTGACTAGATGTCCAACTTTAAACTTCTCTGTATGGGGCAAAGTAAATGCTCTTAAAATTAGTATAATATCCAGTATTATTTATATTTTATATGCAATCCCTTTCTCAATACTTTGCAGATATATTAATAACATGAAGCATTTGTTTTGGAAATTTATGAGGGGTTTCTCATTATCTAGGTTTTCTTTAAAGAGGATAAAACTTTTATTTAATGAAAAAGAATTTTGTTTCCCTGATATTAGTTTATAGTGTCTTGTATTATGTACTTGTACTTGTGTTATGATTATTTCTTGCAGCTGGACTGTCAATTTTTTTAGACTTCCTGTCTTGCCCTCTCTTAGTGTAATCATTAGGATCTACTCAAGCTAGAGTGGATCCTATTCCACTTGCAATTTCTACAACTAGAGAACAGTGGTGTATAATGGCATGACAATATTAATTTGATCAATTTTCACATTAAATTAATATTATGAGCAAATTCAGATCTAAAAATTAGAATAAATCTTTTTTAATGAAAGGTTTGGATTGATAGGGGGATTTTTACATTGGATCAATTTCTAGGTTATGATTATGAGTTTTTGCCATTTTCTAAGCTGAAATTTATCTATGACTTGCCACAATTATGTGGAATGGCAATACTTACAATTGCAATATTTGTACATATCTAAATATGGCCCAGTGGTAAAGTATGTAAAATATGGTAGGATTTGACTGCCCCCAGGCCTATTAAAGCCCCTGGGCATGCCATATACTAGGCATGAGCCTACTGTTACCTAGCCTAACAGGGGTTATAAATTGATTAAAAGGGAATCTCCATCAGCTGCTAAGAGTGCAACAGCACACATATGGGTTTAAAATAGCGAAGGGGAATGGATACTTGACTTGGCAATACGAGAGGCGATTAAGAGGGGATATTTTAGACTATGTATACAGGGAAGGGATTGGCAAGGAGCGTTCCGCAGAGTAATGCAAGAGTCCAAATTGAGTTTCAAAATATTTATATAAATTTAGTTTAAAACACATACAGCAAGGCATATGAGCACATACACACAAGTTCCTAGTATATAAAAAGGTTGGAAAAGTAAGTGGGAGGATAGAGAGGGAGTTGGGAAGCAGCAGGGTGATACGTTACCTAACGATCTTGTAGTAGAAGGCAGGGATTCCACGCCAGCACAGAAACCCAGTAGAAGGCAATATCGTGTCTCACACTAACCAGACCAAGGGAGGCACAGGCCAGTAATGAGCAAGGTGTTGCAGGTGAACTAGGTTTTTATAAGGTAGATCGTTCTCTTGGCAGGAAAAGGAACCAATCATTCTAAGTTTCATTTCTACACATCTGTGCTGGGTTTGGGGTTGCTGATCTTAATTAATCAGCTCACCTATTGCTAAGTCCTGGACAATGGGGCCAAATTGCATTGTTAGGCTAAACGAGGAAATGCTGTAGGGCTCCATGCAAATTAACTCTGTAGAGTCACTGCCCAGGATATTCAGATTTGGCTGAGACATTGGATCAGGACAAGGTGAGTGGTTTAGGAAAGTCATAACAATGGGTAGAGGAGAGGCAGAGAAGCAACCATTTGTTGCTGACCTGGTTTCCAGAGGAGATAGGGAAATGCAGCATCTGATATTACGGTGTCTTTCCATATTCTTGGTCTTGACAGTATCTTTGCAAGGTGTGGTAATCAAGCATGCCCTCAAACAAAATGAGACCTCCAGGTCATGCTGGAGTAATTCATTCCCTTAATTAGATTTTGTTAAAGCAAACCTTTGACCTTTGGCTTGCTGCCAAGTGGACATGCTGCTACCTACACAGAGAGGTGTTGTGACAACTGGCTTCTGCCAATATGATTTTAAAGAAAATATATTGCAATAATATATGAGGGGTGATCAGGGCCATAACACAACTGAGCATGGTAGAGTGCTAAATGTACGGCCCGTCATTTCTCACTTTCTACTGCCTATTTTCTTGAGCTACCAAACACAAAAGAAGTTTTGGATCAGTTTCTTTTAGACACTAACCCTGAAGTATGGAGACAACTTTATCCTATAAGAAGAATGTTCCAAGTCACAAGTCACAACTGACTCATGGTGACCCCCTCCGTAGAGTGTTCCAGGCAAGAGATGAACAAAGGTGGTTTGATACAGCCTTGTTCTATGTAGCAAGACCCATCTTCCTTGGTGGTCACCCATACAAGTACTTAAAACATGGCTAACCCAAGATCTGAAAAACCCAAGCTTTTACCATGAGTGAAAATGTTTCAAATTTTTCATCCTTGCTCTTTTGAGTAATGATCCCTATTCTGATTACACCTGTCCTTTGTGAAAATCAAACCCATTATTCTTTTTTTCCACACCATTTGTTCTTTTCTCACTCTGAATTTGTCCTGCAAAATGTATGCCTTTTTATTTGTGCATTGGTAAGTCAGCATTATATATTATATTATATGTATAAATGGCATATATTGCACATATAAATATTGCATATAAATATATATACACAGTACAATAAATGTGCAAACCCAATACTGAAAAATGGAGGACAAAAACTGCTGACAAGGATGAAAACCAATACTGTAAGAAATGAAATATAAAGCATTTTATACCATTCCTCTTACACTTTTGCTTTATCCCTATCTAAGCACACTCTATCTAGACAAAATTCTTCCCTTCCAAAATTTCAGATGTTAAAGAAGTCCAAGTGATATTCTGCTCGTATTCCAAAAGCTGCACTTCATTATGACCATCTGAGGACTTGAGAGGGTGCAGCTTCAGCAGGTGAATGGCTTACGGTTAGGATCCTCCATCAGGCTATCCTGGTAGAACTTTTTTTAAGACTTGCACTTGTTTGCTGTGCATTATTTATTTGTTTCATTACATTTACATCCTATATTTCTTCTATTAAAGAATTCAAGGCAAAGTACATAGGATTCCCAAAGTCTCTAGCCAGTGGTAGAGCTGCGAGGTGGTGGTGGTGGTGGTGGTGGTGGTGGTGGTGGTGGTGGTGGTACGCATTGCACTGGATGTGTACCTGGGGATGTGTGAAAATCCCCCCTGACCCCACCCCCTTCTTCCCTCACCTCACCCCGCCTTGCCTTGCCCCACCCCACCAGCCTGGCCCATTTTCAGCTGGCAGAAAGCTGTTTTCTGGGCACACTCCTGCCCAGCTACGGCACTTTCTCTAGCTGAGCCACTGATCAGACTGTAACATTCTAGCTTCAGCAACGTTGCTGTATCATATCCTCCCAAGCCACAATCGATGGGGGTGGGGGAGATCAGTTTCAGGGCAACAGGGGATGGCATTGCCACAGTGCAGCCACACCACCTCTAAAGGGGTTTCAGGCAGTGTAGCAAGCAGAGAAAACAAGAGAAATCCCCAGTCACCCTCCAAAAAACCCCATGCAGCCTAATGGGCTACAACAATCGTTTTTGTAGGATAAGTCAGCTTCCAGCATAGGGGTCATTCCCAGGCTGAAAGTCCTTTGGAAACTGACTAAAGTTGATCCTGCTACAAGAAATGTCCCTGGATTGTCCCCTCCCCCACCACCAGAATTGCCCCCTTTCCCACCACCATCTGTCTGTTCAACATCTTTCCTTGTCTCCACACTTTTCTTGAGTCTTCATCTTCCACATACATTCATTTACTATGGGTTTTCTTTGTCTACAGATGTTGCCTAATTTTTTCCCTGCACACAGTTTTCTGTGCCTGTGTTCTTCATTATTCTCTTCACGCACCACCTCCACAACAGGAGCAGCAGTGGCGTAGTGGCTAAGAGCAGGTGCGTTCTAATCTGGAGGAACCGGGTTTGATTCCCAGCTCTGCCATTTGAGCTGTGGAGGCTTATCTGGGAAATTCAGATTAGCCTGTGCACTCCCACACACGCCAGCTGGGTGACCTTGGGCTAGTCACAGCTTCTTGGAGCTCTCTCAGCCCCACCCACCTCACCGGGTGTTTGTTGTGAGGGGAGAAGGGCAAGGACATTGTAAGCCCCTTTGAGTCTCCTACAGGAGAGAAAGGAGGGATATAAATTGAAACTCCTCCTCCTCCTCCTCCTCCTCCTCCTCTTCTTCTTCTTCTTCTTCTTCTTCTTCTTCTTCTTCTTCTTCTTCTTCTTCTTCTTCTTCTTCTTCTTCTTCTTCTTCTTCTTCTTCTTCTTCTTCTTCTTCTTCTTCCACATAGCTACTTCCTCCACCTTCGAATTCTTCCTAGTTTCAGTTCACCTTCAGTTCCACTCCTGGTTGTTGCCAAACCTTGAGTTCCCATACTTCAGCATTTTCCAGCTAATGAAAAAGCTGGTTTTAAGTATTATCTGGCTATTTTTTTTCTTGACAGCGGATGGGATGTGGAGGTGATTTCTCTATATTTTTAAAACATGTATTATTATTGGACACATAGTTTTCTTCCTTTTACATGCGCTGCAAGTTGCCTTGACTACATTGCAAGGAAGTGACTCATTGTCAACCTTCTGAGCGTACATGTATGTATGCTTCATCCAGGGGCTTAGCAAATTGTTATGGCTATATAAATGATAATTAGTGGGTGTCGTCATAGTAGTAGCAGCAGTTGCTCGAGAGGTAACATTTTGCAATAGTAGATACATGGTTAGTTCAAAAAACTCTTCATAAAAGCAGCTTCTAGCACAAAAATCTACCTGTATTGCTTACACCCTCTTCATTTAAATGTCATACAAATGCACACAAACATATTTTCAATCTGTAAAAAGCAAGTTAAAGTTTTAAAAAATGTAAGTGGAAACATTTCAAGTTATACATGCTTTTTAGAAGGATTTCGTCATGATGCAAATCATTACAAACCATTTGGGACATTTCCTTTTCTGCATGCCTGCTGGAGTATTTGAAGTAGAACTGAAATTCTGTGCTTTTAAACTGGAGAAAAAATACAAAGAAAATGTAAGAACACAAGCAGAGACCAGGAAGTATTTGTAGGGGGCATGTTGTCCCCCCCTCCCCCAATTATTTCCTCTTTCCTTTTTCTGAAATCCACCCTAGTGTCTTTCCTTTTCCTCCTTCTGTTGGAAAATAAAAAATCTCCAGACAATTTATTGGTCTAATGATGTCAAACTCTATATTTGCAAACAGAAAGTTTGAGGAAACATACACACAGAGAGAAAATTATGTACATACGCCCCCCAGAGTAAAACAAAGAAAATTACTTTATAAAATCTCATAAAGCCCCTCCTTCTACATTATAACAGTGATAGATTTTAATTGGTACAATTCACTAGGCCTTTGATTGGACTGTCTTAAACAAAGAACCTAACAGAAGCAGGTTTTGGCAATCAGACCTGCTTTGCCTTTGAATGAACAAAGGATGACTGTGAAACCCCTTTTCTTGTCTGGTCTGGTACACTAGCAGTAGCTTTTCTGTTAGCCCTGACCTATGACCCTTGCCTTGCTGGCTTACAATCTGAGAGGCCGTTTCCGCACAGGCAGAATATGGCAGCCTGGGGACGGCAAACCGCCTTCCCCAGGCCGCCATTCGCACAGGGGGTGCAGCTGCTTCGCAGCCGCGCAGCCCTCTCACCGCCCACCCGGCGCTGAGCCGGCGTTTCCAGAGTGCGCTGGGAAGCGCACTTCTCTGGCAACGCCGGCTGGAAGCCGCTGCCATGCAAATGGCAGCAGCTTCCCAGCGCTTCCCCCACCCACTCCCTCCCTTCACTTACCTGCTCTCCGGCCCTCCGGCACGTCGCCGGGGCCTGGGGACACCCCCCTGCTCTGCAACAGGGAAGCAGGCACGCAGGGCAGGGGAGGCGTGTCCCCAGGCCCCGGTGACGCGCTGGAGGGCCAGAGAGCAGGTAAGTCAACCGGGTGACGGTCCCAGCGTCATCGGGTCAGCGTCAGAAACGCCGACCCAAGCCCTTCCGCCTCCATGCGGAAAGGGCCACAGTTTAATACAGACACCATTTATGTATTATTTTTCAAAAATAGACATTGCTGAATCAAACAGTTATTAAATATAATTCAGCAAAACAAACATAATCTGTCTCACACTTCCTTCTCTCTTTCTAGACAACCCACTAGACAACCTACTCACCCACTAGACAACCTACCATTTTCTGACTCACTGCTGTTGAACAGTAGCAAAACCTGGGGAGTGCAGGGTGGAGAGAGCTCGGCAGGGTATAATGTTATAGAGTTCATCTTTCAAAGCAGCCATTGTCCCCAGGAGAACTGATCTCTGTAATCTTGAAAACAGCTGCAATTCTAGGAGAGCTCCAGGCCTCAGCTAGGGCATGGCAACCTTGTACGGAAGACGATCAGGGAAGGAGTTAATATAGCAGATTTTCCCTACCTTATCTTTCTTCCAGCAGCAGCCCCCCCACCCCCCGCATAGCCTTAAAATAATCTACTGTTGGGAATTCTCATAAAGAAAATGTTGTGCTGCACAAGAAACTGCTACAAGTAGGGGAAATCTCTCCCCTTTCCTCTTCTACTAATGAAATAAGCTCACTGCCAATAGAGGAAGGAGATGGGAGTGATTTTGCTCATTTTCACCCTCCTAAATTCAGTCCCTCTCTTCTGTTGTAGTTTATCAATAAAGAAATATGGTCTAAATGTCAGGGGTGCCATAGTCTGTAACAGAAATGTGATGTGAGAGTTGGACCTGACTTGGGGACAACCTGGAAGATGAAGAGTTGGTTTTTATACCCCACTTTTTATCTAGGATAAGGAGTCTAAAAACAGTTTAAAACTGCCTTCCCTTCCCCCATCCCACTACAGACATCTTGTGAGGTAGGTGGGACTGAGTGAGTTCTGAGATTAGCCCAAGGTCACCAGCAGGGTTCACATGGAGAAGTGGGAAATCAAACCTGGTTTTCCAAAATAGATTCTGAACATTTCTGAAACTATTCAACCTGACCCCCCCCCCAAAAAAAAAATATGGGGAGGAAAAGGTACATCCCCCTATCTGCTGCACATGTGAAAGAGAAAAGAATTAAACCCAGTTCTCCAGATGTGAATCTTACCATGCTGGCTTTAAACTACTATACTATGCTGCAACTTGATGTGTTATACCTTAAACAGATCCTGAGATAAGAGCATGCTTCGCCTTCTGGTCAGTGGCAGGCAGTATGAGAATTCTGAATTGATTAAACCTGATAGGAGAAATCCTTTTGCACTATCCTAGCCAACACAGAGCACTGCATACCACAGTTCATCTGCAGGTGCTTCCAGGTATATCTGCTCACAGTCTTATTGATGTCTTGACATGAATATGGGATTCTTAAAACAAGAGCTATAAAACTGACCACAAAAAAAACCAAACACTTTTCTGATGATGTTCTTGCTGGAACATGAAAAGGCATCCCATTAACTATCAGATGTTATATTGACAGGCCATAGCACTTGGAATATGCTTATAAATGATTTCCAATGAGAATCAAATGACAACTAATTATGACTACCCTGCATAAATTGTCTACCCTCATTCTTTTCTCCCTATCAATAGCCCAGAGCTGTGCATGTAATTAAAACTCATATTGACTACCTCTGAATTTACTTCATTAGATCCAAAAAGGCATCTTCTACTTTTACATAAAGATTAATAGATTTACAGAACCATCTTAAGCAGTTACATGCTTTTAAGCCCACTGGCTTCAACTGACAGAGTATATAACTCTGCTTGGGCCTGCACTGCTTTGGCCAGCACTATATAACTGCTTTGGCCAGCACTATATAACTCTGCTTGGGCCCGCACTGTTAAACTCTGAAAAGTAGCAAGAATGGATTTCTATCTTTAATGAAGCTATCATCATGTAAACTGGAATAAACATTTTTTGCTGTTACTGGGTTAGTGAAAAATAATTAGCAGTGTCACCCTAAGCAGTTAGGGGTACCAACTCAGGCACAGAAAAGCTTTAAAATGTTTTATATAGCTACATTAGGTAAGTTTGCCAAATGCAAGAAACAGGAAACAGGAAAAAATTTCCACCACGAAAGGAATGAAACCTGGTCCAATGTATGGAAAAAATCAATGGACATCCTCCGATGTTAGGGAGTCATCCCATTCCCTTACTCCTATACACAAATGACTTCAATTGCCTCCTGAAAATCAAAAGTGAAGGGCCAGGCATACTGCCCTGGGAAGGTTGCTCCATAATCATGGGAAACATTTGCCTACCAGACACTGGCGTAATGCCCATTGGGCAAGGTGGGTAGCTGCCCAGGGCATCACCTTGTGGGGGGCAACAAAATGCTGGGTTCGTTTTTGGGTATTTTAGCGGTTTTCAATTTTTGGCCTGCAGGGGGTGCAGATTTTAGGCTAGCAGCACCAAAATTTCAGTGTATCATCAGGGAACTATCCTTATGATACCCCCCAAGTTTGGTGAGGTTTGGTTTAGGGAGTCCAAAGTTATGGACTCCCAAAGGGGGTGCCTCTATCCCCAATTGTTTCCAATGGGAGCTAATAGGAGATGGGGACTACAGTTTTGAGGGTCCATAACTTTGGCCCCCCTGAACCAAACTGCACCAAACCTGGGATGTATCATTAGGGATGTCTCCTGATGAGACCCTGAAAGTTTTGAGACTGTGCCTTCAGAAATGTGCCCCCCCAGCCTGCAACCCCCATTGACAGCAATGCAGAAAACTCAATGCAGAACAAAGATTCTTGGGCAAATTTCGAGATGTTCTTGCAGGGAGGGCATTCTTGGATGTATCAGCACCAAAATTTCAGGATATCATCTGGAGACTGTCATGATGGCACCTCCAAGGTTTGGTGCAGTTTGGTTCAGGGGGTCCAAAGTTATGGACCCTCAAAACTGTAGCCCCCATCTCCTATTAGCTCCCATTGGAAACAGTGGGGGATGAACCAAACCTCACCAAACAGTGGGGGATGAACCAAACCTCACCAAACCTCACCAAACTTGGGGAGTAGCATAAGGACATTCTCCTGATGAAATTCTGAAATTTTGGTGCTGATATGTCTAAAAATGCACCCCCTGCAGGCACCAATGTCCTGGTGCAAAAAAAAATTGGTCGTGGTGGAGTGGCCACCCATGGGGGGGGGCATCCAACTCAGGTTTTGCCCAGGGCTACAGTTTGCCCAGGGCTGCCTCGTTATGCCCCTGCTACCAGACAAGCCTCTGGGGTTGATGAGACAGTCAAGTGGACCTCTCCCTGTGATTTTAGTTGCCAAGCAGGAATGTATGGGAGAAGATGGTCCTTCAGATACCCTAGTCCTAACTATGTAGGATTTTAAAGGCTAAAAGCAACACCTTGAATTAGGATTGGGATAGAATAAAAAGCCAGAATAATTGCTGTAGGATTGGGCTCCCATGATCCCAGTAACTGGATCCAACCAGCAGTCTGCACTAGCTTCTGCCTCTGAACATTTTTCAAGGGTAGCCTCAAGTAGATCACATTGCAGTTGTGCAGACTAGATGTAAGTAAGGCATGAATCATTATGGCTAGATGCAACTGACCCAGACACAGTCACAGCTGGTGCACCAGCTACACCAGTATACATAAAACAAGTGTTTAGTTGCTAAGAGTTTAGTTGCCAAGCAGGAATGTATGGGAGAAGATGGTCCTTCGGATACCCTGGTCCTAACTATGTTCAGCTGAGTCTGGAGGCTTAAAACCAAAACATTTTGTCTTGGGAGCCCTAAAAAAAGCATGAGTGAATAACACCCAGGACTTATGTAGAGTCAGATGCACCTAGACTTGGATCTTACATAGCCTGAGAGGAGTAGTCCTAGAAGTTGGCAACTTTCCACCCCCAACTCTCATTGCAACCTTCTTTGTCCCTCGGAATAATGGCAACCTGGGTATCGGCAGCAAATGAGGGAAACTGGCAAAAATCACCCTACCCTCCTCTGCAATTGAAAAAAAAACTGTTCCATTGGAAGAGATGATGCTGTGTTGACAGATGAGCACATGGGATCCAAAACATTAATTTTTATGGGATTATGATCACCACAGCAGACTGAGATGTTAATGGACATTTTACAGATAATTTATTTATTTATTTATTCATTGGATTTATATCCCACCAAATCCCCGAAGGGCTCTGGGCGGGTTACAACAAGCTTAGAACATTAAAATATGGCACTCAGCTCAAACTGGCTGATCACATCATTAACAACCATTGACCCATGCTGGAAAATGATGCTCTTTTCACAGTCAATGGGAGGTAAACCTTTTCTTGCCCAAAGACAGTCTCCAACCAGGGCCTGCAACAAACCACGATCCACTCATCCATTCAAACCAAGTGGATCCACTCAAACCAAGATCCACTCATATCCACTCATTCACATTCATTTGCCAATGTTATACATGCCCTCCAATGTCAGCAGTACCCTTCCACTCGAACATTGCACATCTAGCTCAGTCCCACCTGTCTGCGGGATCTCCGAGGCTTCAGCTGTCCTTTCCCGACTGACCACTCCCTCTTTTTCTCCAGTCTTCACTGAGTTCAATTTCATTTTTTTTGTTTCACATCTCCCGCCTGCTCCAAACTCAGATCCTCTCACCGGCTCTCAATCTGCCGTTTATGACCAACCGTTTCAATGGTATATTCAGAAGTCTTAGTCATTCATATGGAATATTACAGAGAAACATTTAGATGAGTTTGAGGTAGTTTAAATAAAGTCTTTTGAACATGAAATATATCATATTTATTCTTGGATATAATACTAATTCATGTACAATAACCATTTGTATCTCAACAGAAAAACCAAGGACAAACCACTCATTCTCATGCAGAGCCATTGTATAAAAGTATATACAAATGTACTAAAGAAGCAATGCCAACTTGTACTGGTTGTCACTGAACAAAGGAATCCAGATGGGTTTTAGTTCCAGCCTGCGTATGTCCTGCTTATTCACAGAAGACTGAAGATGTCTTTCATTCCTAAACACTGAAGCAGCAACTGCAAAAAGAAATAAAAGGGGTGGGGTGGGGTGGGGGATCCAGTGTTAAAGTACCACATATGTTTTATAATCAGCAGTAAGACTAAAGTTAGTTGTGAATATGGTGAAATGTGACAAATGTACACAAAAGGAGCTAAATTTTTAAAATGTTATATATATTTCTAAAAATCCACACTTGCTCTTTAGTACAAAATCATGGTGCTAACAGAAAAACCTTTCAGACTTCTTGCATTATCATACTGTGATCCAGCAAGGCCTCTCCCACTGACTTGAGTGGATTGGTAAGCAGATACAAGAGAAAACTGCTCTTCTTTCAAAATGTTATGGTAACCACCGCTTCCACTACTTCATAACCCTTGATATACAATTTTTGATTTAAAAAGAAAAGTCAGCAATATCTTTGGGATATACCACAGCCTCCCATATATAAATAATAAGGCTTTTTCTCAAGGCTTTTTCTCATGTTACCCAAAATTTTGGGGTCTGCCCTTTATAGTGTGGGGGAATTAGCAAGAAACATAGCTGGGGATCATTAGAAAAGGAATTGATAATAAAACTGCAAAGATTGTCATGCCCTTATATAAAGCAGTGGTGCGACCGCACTTGAAGTACTGTGTCCAGTTCTGGTCGCCGCATCTCAAAAAGGATATTGAGGAGATAGAAAAAGTGCAGAGAAAGGCAACAAGGATGATTGAGGGACTGGAGCACCTTCCCTATGAGGAGAGGCTGCAGCGTTTGGGACTCTTTAGTTTGGAGAGGAGGCGGCTGAGGGGGGATATGATTGAAGTCTACAAAATTATGCATGGGGTAGAAAATGTTGACAGAGAGAAATTTTTCTCTCTTTCTCACAATACTAGAACCAGGGGGCATTCATTGAAAATGCTGGGGGGAAGAATTAGGACTAATAAAAGGAAACACTTCTTCACGCAACGTGTGATTGGTGTTTGGAATATGCTGCCACAGGAGGGGGTGATGGCCACTAACCTGGATAGCTTTAAAAGGGGCTTGGACAGATTTATGGAGGAGAAGTCAATTTATGGCTACCAATCTTGATCCTCTTTGATCTGAGATTGCAAATGCCTTAACAGACCAGGTGATCGGGAGCAACAGCCGCAGAAGGCCATTGCATTCACATCCTACATGTGAGCTCCCAAAGGCACCTGGTGGGCCACTGCGAGTAGCAGAGCGCTGGACTAGATGGACTTTGGTCTGATCCAGCTGGCTTGTTCTTATGTTCTTATGTTCTTAAACAGACCTGGCTTAATGAGAGGTTGGACGAGCTCAGAATCTTGCTGGAGAAAGTTTACAAGGAGTTGCTTATACAAGAAATCTGCAAGAGAATGAAGTAAAGTTGACTATTTTTTTAAAAGGAAAATAATACAAATAGAAGCACACAATAACAAAAGCAGGAGAGCACACACACCATTCTAATATATATAGAAAATTGAGCGAATAGGTTTGGAAAAATGAAGAAATTTTCAAATTAAATGGTCAATATTAACTGTTCCTGAAAAAGGAATCTGGAAAAGCAGAGTCCCAGTGATTGCACTGAACTCTAAGAAGAAGGGGCAGAAAGCAGATGTCATGCAAGGCAACTGAACTAAAGGCTAAAGTACAGCTCAGAAGTACTGGGCACTGAGTGTTGGGTGAGGGACTGATTTATAGGGAAGATCAGGCCCTCTAGCCATGCTAAGATATCTTAATTTTCTTGGACAAAGGAGTGTATTTGTCTTCTTGGGGAAGACAAAGAGGAACATTACACTTAATATTGGGTACTTAATCTAATGGTTTGAGCACTTGGCTTAATTGGCTAAGTCCAGGAGTCACCAAAGTTGAGAAAGGAGCTAATTCAATCTCAGCTGTAAAACAATGGCAATGCAAATAAGGTTGTCTTGGAGAGAATTAGTCAGAGGACTAAAAATTAGTCTGCATTGTGCTAGCCAATGCAGAAAAATGGCACCCCATTTTCCACTTGGTGATGTTTCTCTTGGGATACACAATATTTTAAAGGTCTGTCACTGCTATGAATCCACAGCTGTAGGTACCTTATTGTTTGGAACTGAGAATCGTCTTCATCATATATATATGTATGTGCTGTCCAATCACCTGACCTATGGCAACCCCAGGAAGGGTCTTCAAATCAAGTGAAGAGCAGAGGTTTTTTGTCATTGCCGTCCTCTGCAGTCTTCCTTGGTGGTCTCCTATCAAAGTACTGACCCTCTTTAGCTTTCAAGATCTGATAAGATAGGGCTATACTGTATCATTCCACACACCCCTTCAACATATAAGCAAGCCTTTAAACAACATCAAATGGCTTAGGAGTCCATGAAGCAAATAAAGAAATACAAAGTGTTTTTGCTTTTAAAAGCAGGAATTAAAGAAAAGCTTGTAATTTTCAAAGCAAAGGCATAACCCCCCAATTTTTAATAGGTGCAGTTGGAAAATGATCCATACTATACAGACAATGGGCTTTAACAATCTTGAATAAAAGAGGACAATGGCAAAAGCTCCTATCAAAAAGAAGGGATACTTCTGTTAGAAAGTCGAAAAACACAGAACTGAAATCAATCTAGTTGGCCATAATTTAGCGCAAGCAATGAAAAGATAATAAGAGGATGCTGGAAGTAGACCAAGTGTCAAGCGAAAGAAAGAGTCAAAGAAGAATTAACGTAATAATTGGGTGTTTAGCACAAGAGATGCAGGGATGAGTCTGAAAAGAGCTGCTTTCAGAAGAGAGAGAATCTGGGTGTCAGCCAGACCAGCAGCAACAAAGCGTAGCACAAATTTGCAAATTTAAAAAGTAGTTGTAATATTTGTGGAATTATGTGAAGAAGAGAGAATGGATGATATCAGATAAGAATTTACTTTTAGCAGGTGTGGTGTTGCATTGAACCTAGGATGTTATACACTAACAGTCTAATTAAGCTGGTTAAGAATGCTGTGATTCTGTATAGGACTTCATTGTAAGATGTTTTAGGCCAGTGATGGCGAACCTTTTCAAGACCGAGTGCCCAAATTGCAACCCAAAACCCACTTATTTATCGCAAAGTGCCAACACGGCAATTTAACCTGAATGCTGAGGTTTCAATTTTTTAAAAAACGGTTGGCTCTGAGGCGTGTGTTACTTGGGAGTAAGCTTGGTGGTAGTCAGTGGCTTTGCTTTGAAGCAACCATGCAACTCTTCCAATGGGTGAATCACAACCCTAGGAGGGTTTACTCAGAAGCAAGCCCCATTGCCAGCAACCGAGCTTACTCCCAGGTAAAGGATCGCACTTTAGTTCTTCGCCTGAAAATCAGTGGGGTTACCTACGCTGCTTCCCCAAAACTAGGTCTTAGGTTTAATGCTAATAATCGAGCCCAGCAGCCCAGGCAAACCTAGATGTGGGGGGGGGGTGTGTGTGACTGTTTTCGCGTGCCCACAGAGAGGGCTCTGAGTGCCACCTCTGGCACCCGTGCCATAGGTTCGCCACCACTGTTTTAGGCGGTAGTGATGGTAAAAAAAAAGTTATTGACTTTGGCGCTTTCTACATAAGAGAAGACTTGTGTGATTTCTCCATAGCAGTATAGTTGCTGATACAGCATGGTAGAAATGGGCTTTTTCATGGCAGATTTCTTTTTATTTTCTCTGCTGTGTGGGCAAAACCAGGAAAACAACCATTGGTACTTACCTGTGAAAGGTCCTTCTCCTTTGAGTGGAAGATGACATCTTGGTGTTTTCCAGTCACCAATCAGGGAGGCAGGATCAAACTTCTACTTCCTAGATATACTGAAACATGCACACTTCTTGTGCAGTTCTGATAACTCCAAAAAGCAGTCTTAAACATATAACATTACTTCCCTACAATTAACACACATTATAGTGGTGAAAAAACAGGGTCAAAGATAACAATCCTAGAAGAAGTGTTAGAGCAAAGCAAATTGTTAAGGAACATCAAGTAGGAAGCACAACAACAATACAAGATAAAGTGAACAGTTGCCTGGGAAACAAGAAAAGAAAGAAATGATGGCTCAGGAGAGCAGATGTCCTCTTCTGCTCAAGAGAGAAAGACCTTTCACAGGAGTACAAATGGTCATTCTTCTTTTAGCTCAAAGATCTGTGATCTTTCTTAAAACTTTGAAGCAAAGCAGGTTTGGGAGAAAATAGAGAAAGCCCGGGGGAGGGGGGAGGTGCATAAAGGCACCACAATGTGTGGGGAAGATGGAATAAATCCACTTTCAGATAGCATCAATCACACAGCATGTACCCCATGTAGAAAATGTGTTGATCAAAAATGCTTAATCATTCATCATTTTGGCAACAAATGCTACTCACTGCCTGCTTGTTACAACACTGAAAGTTTCTTTGGTGGCTGACCATGTGGTTCCGATCCTCAGAGATTAACAGTGCGATTAACTGTCAAGTACACCACAAGTCTCTTGGATCTGTGTCCATCCTGGCTGGTGAAAATGGGGATGCAGTATGAACTCCTTTGCAAAATATAATCAACTTGCCACTGAATTCATGGACTTTTTTCTGAGGCCGCTTCTGCATGGCCACGCTGGGGGCGGGTAGGCGTACATGACGCCAACCCAACCCCCCCGGGACCATTCGCACGAACAGTCCCGGCAATGACCGGAAAGACAGTGCTGCGCTGCGCCATTGCCCGATCGACTTACCGTCCCTGCGACCGTCTGGCACATCACTGAGGCCAGGGGACACACACCCCCAGCCCTGCGCAACCGCTCCGGCAACGTTCCGGATGGTCGCAGGAACGGTAAGTCGATTGGGCAAGGGGGGAGGGATGGCGCCTTCCAGCCACTGCCATTTGCACGGCAGCAGCTGGAAGCTGCCATTTTCCAAAAACCTCGCTCGGGGAGTGAGGTGGGAAAATGGCGGCTTCGCGCCACTGGGGAGGAGCAAGGGTGGCGCGGCTGTGAAGCAGCTGTGCCTCCCTTGCGAACAGCTCCCGCGGGAGGGCGTTTTTGCCGTCCCCAGGGCGCTGTAAAAGGCCCGTGCGGAAAGGGCCTGAGGAACTGAAAAAAGCTTGGATTCTTTTGATCTAGCCAATTGCCACCCAGTATCCCATCTTCCTTTTCTGGGCAAGGTAGTTGAGAGAGCAGCAGCAAAACAACTCCAGGCTCTCACAGATGATCACAGACTTGGACACCTGGACTGAGATGGGTCAGTCTGTTACTGTTAGAACTAACAGTGGTGTTTGACCTGGTCAGCCATGGCATCTTGGCCGATCACTTGACAGAGGCTGGGATTCTTGAGTCAGCTTTGCACTGGCTCTGCTTATTTCTCCAGAGTCGGAGACAGAGGGTTGCAGAATGGAGAGATGTCCTCTGTATGCCATTTGTTGGTGTGAAGGGTCCTGCAAGGGGCAATTATCTCTCCAATGGTGTTTAACATCTATATTATCCTCTTGACTGGCTGATCCAGAGTTTCAGGTTTAGAGTCCATCAGTGATGCCACCCAGCTGTTTCTGTTGATGGGCAGTTATCCAGACTCTGCCCCAAATGTTTTGGCCAGTTGCTTGAGTGCCATGGCAGAATGGTTAAAGCAGAGTTAGTTGAAGTTGAAGCCATCTAAGATGGATGTTCTGTGGATGAGGTTGGGAGGTGTGGGGAGGGTTTGCCAAATTAGCTAATACCTGCACTGGCCATCAAAAGTTTTCATGTGATACTTGATGCCTCCCTATCCATGGAGGTTCAAGTCACAAATGTGGCTTGCCAGGTTTTCTATCATCTGCACCAGGTGAGATTATTGGCACCCTACTTGTTCCAAACCAACTTAAGTAACAGTGGTCCATGCAACAGCCACCTCTAGATTGGACTGCTGTAATTTTGCAGTATGCAATCATCACATTATGCAGGGATGCCCTTGTGCTTGCTTCAGAAGCTCCAACTGATGCAAAATACAGCAGTGTGGGTCCTTGCTCAGACCTTGTGTTGGATATATTTGGACCTGATGAAATTCGACAGGGCCTTTAAGACAAAGCTGTTTCACCAGGCTTATGGTTGAGGCAGCTATGGTTGTACCATCTGAACGGCCTTCTCTTCTCCTCCCCTCTATTGTTTATATTAGAGGGGGTATTTAATTGGGTGATTTTAATGGAATCTGGTTTGACTTGCCATCTGGATTTTAATTGTTGTTATTTATTATTTTTATGTTTTGATTGAGCCTAGAGTTGTATCTTTCTAAATCCATTGAAGTCCATTGTTTTAGGATTGCAAAAAAAACCCCTCAAGCTAAACTCCTCAGCTCTGCTTAGAGTAAATGTTCATTTAAGGTTTCTTCTGTTTTCCTCTGCAGGCCTCCAACTGCTGTGTCATTGTTGCCAGGCAGCAGAGTCCCTTCAAATATTTCACAAACATTTTTGAATATATGTAATTCTTGAGTGAGCATTCACCAGATTATTTTCTCCTAGGTCCGACATTCTGAATTTTACTGTCTCTGACTGTGGAGGCTCTCTTCAGTCACTACGACTAACAGCCTTTGATGGATCTATTTTCTTTTCATTCTCTTTAGCCTTTATGTGGCATAAAACAAATACAATAAAATCCTATCAAAAATACAGAATTTATAATAAAAGCAGTATTCAAATGCAAAATATATGGCATAAGTGTAGGCTACTGGTTATACATCATTTCCAATAAAAAAATTTGCTACCATTTCACAAGTTGTGAGATCAGAATTATCCAGTAAAAAAAGGAGTCTGCATGGAGCATCCATTTCATCAGGAATCAGAGAAAACATATTAGAATATTTTAATCTAATGTTTGCGGATTTAGGACAGCAGAACAATTGATGTATCAATGTTTCCATTTGTTGTTCGTTACAAAAGCACACCGTTTTACTCATTTCTAAGTTGTTGAATCTACCACACAATAAAGCAGAGGGGAAGACGTTAAAATGAGCAAGTGCAAAGGCACTTTTCTGATTAGGATTAGTTAAAAGATACAGGTAGGGAGCCATCCTATTTTGGTGTAAGGGAATTGAGAGATGTAGGGGTGAACAACTTTTCCTAGCAGCCCTGGTTAAATTGATCCATTCTCTTTCCAAAAAAAATTGTCTTAATAAATTATAGGATTCTAAACTGGATAAAAGGGAAAGAGAGTTGAGAGGTATGCCAAGTGATTCGATCTTTATCTCTGTTAGAGAAAACCATGGATTAGCTTGGGTGTCAGATAAGAGTAGGTGAGCCAACGAGCGCTCATTGTGTGAAAAATGTAGGCAAAGCCAGAATTTAAAGGCTCTCGACCAGGCCCTATAAACTAATGAATTTTGACCCAGTTCTAAGCAAAGGGCCGCATAGGGTACACAGTTCGGTAGGCCCATAAAGTTACAGAAAAAGTTGGATTGGACCATATTCAGAGTCGTCAACTGCATCTAGCTAAATGGGAACTCCATATAATAGCTGCGCTTCTGTCTTTGCATTAAATTTTTTTTAATGCTGCTGGAACAAGGGAGTGGCCCTTTCCATAGAAAAAGTGTCCAATAGCAGAGTAACTGTTGGTAGCAGCTGCAATAGCAGGGTTTTTTGTGGGGTAACCAGAAAAGGTTATAAGAAAAAAAAATCTGAGATATTTATATTGTTTAACCTGCTCCACTGGCACATTGTTAATCGCCCAGTTATGTTTTTTATAATGTTTAGCAAAGACCAAAATCTTGGACTTTTGATGGTTAATAGCTAATCCATTAACTACACAATACTTCCCGCATCTGTTCAGCAGTCGACTAAGTCCAATTTTTGAACAAGATAAAAGAACAGTGTCATCAGCATATAAAAGAATTGGGATGTGCGTTGTGCCTAATTTAGGGGCATGGCTGTTAATTCCCACTAAGGGTAAAGGTAGATCGCTCAAAAAAAGATTGAAAAGGGTTGGTGCTAATACACAACCTTGCCTCACACCTTTGTAAGTTGGAATGAAATCAGTCATAAGATCTTCTTGCGAGCACAGTTTGTACCATTATGGATCTGTTTTCAAGGAATCTATCTTATCCCCTTTTCAAGCCATCTATGTTTTGTCGAAGGCTTTCACGGCCGGAATCACTTGGGTGCTGTGTGGTTTCTGGGCTGTATGGCTGTGTTCTAGCATCATTCTCTCCTGACGTTTCGCCTGCGTCTGTGGCTCTGAAGATGCCAGCCACAGACGCAGGCGAAACGTCAGGAGAGAATGCTGCTAGAACACGGCCATACAGCCCGGAAACCACACAGCACCCATCTATGTTTGTTTCCAGATGGGAAGGAAGTATGGTATAGCCTGATCTCATCAGATCTTGTAAGCTAAGTAGGGTCAGTACTTAGAAGAGAGACTTCCAAAAGACTCTGCAGAGCAAACCAATGGGAAAAAAAACACATCTGCTTCTCAATTGCCTTGAAAGCTCTTTGCTGGGGTTGCCATAAGTTGGCTCTGACTTGACAGCACTTTAGACACACAGACATACATATGAACACCACTACATGCTGTGACAAATAATGGAAACTCATGTCATTACATGCAGAATCATTCAGAGGCTGATTCCGCATGGGCCAAAAAAAGCAGTGAGAAACCGGTGTGAAAATGGTGTAAAAGGGCTTAAAACATTGTAAAAGGGTTTATACTGTTTTCACACCGTTTTCACACTGCTGTTTTTGGCCCATGCGGAATCAGCCAGAGACTCAGGCAAAAACTGGTGAATACAGAGCATGTTTAAATCTGGAAATACTACACCTTTGTTTTGATTCCATGCATTTTGCCTGTTGAAATTCTGATTGTTCTCAGCGGGATAGGCTTAACATATATTTTTATATTTGTGCATACATACATAATCCAAAATCCTGTCTCAGCTTGAGTTGTGTTTTGAGCATGCTTTTGATACAAATAGTTGAGAAAGAACAGGCAGATGATATGGCAGCTCCTTCTTCTGAGTGTTCAGAAGAAAATGACAGCACTTTTCAATGTGTTTCAATTGTTCCTATCTTTATTTGGGAATAGAAGTAGATTATAACAACTATTGGATGTGAATGCAGAATTCCTGCTAATTTCTTTTCCTATAGGAAAGATAAATATTTATTGATCTTCTTTGACTTCTCCATGTCATTGCTTCCAGTTTTGCTACTTATGCATAGATAAGATATCATATAATTGATTTTTAACATGTTGTTCATAATAAAAACACAACAATTTTTCGTTGGAGAAAAAAGCAGTTCTCTCTTTTTTTTACAGAGTAACCATAGATAGTCCTGCTGATTCATTAGGATTTACTAAGGGTGCCTCTTGCTGTAAGTTCAATGCTTTTATATTAAATCAGCCATGGAATAATGTCCTAAAATACATTGCACATGAAAAGAAACAATGAGGGTGCCTTGGAGAGATCTTGTCAACTGCCCCAGTTGTTTCCTCATTCCAGGGGTCAAGCAGGATGTTCCAGAGATCAACAGAGTATCAGTTATACAAATAGGAAAATCTCCTGAAGTAATCAGAAAGCCATTTGGATCTATCTGCCTTCTGAGGCAAATCATCTTAATAGATTATCCCAGCAGAGTCTTGGCACCTCTGTAATTATCCCTGTACATCTGAATCCAAGTGGATAGTGAGTGATCTGTCCATAAGTTTCTTCCCTCTCAGATCACATTCCTCCTGCCCAGATCAAAATACCAGATCATAAATAAATATTGGTAAGTTTCTTATGCAAACCTGAGGAAGAAAACCAAGTCTCACTTGTTTTTGTCAATTATTTATTTTTCTGTGTATATTGTACAACTACCTTTGTGTGACCCAGCAGATGCCTGACTGTATAAATCTGTATTGGAGGCTTTGGGGGAATTTAAAATCAGTAAAAATTTAAAATCAGTAAAATGCTTTGTGGCTTGCTATATAAATGTGACATTGCTTCAACGGGATAACAATATTCAGGGTAACAAACATTTAATATGAATGCAACAACTTTACAACTAAAATTAAACCTAATCATAATGGCTACGAATATAGCGCAACTGAGATATACAGGATTTTCAGTGCCCTTCAGGAAAGGCACTTAGAGAAATAACAAACACCAACAGTACCTAGTAATAAAAGAAGGGGGGTGTAAGTCCAAAATATTAATTAGAAGTGCAAGGCTGCTTCTTCCTCATCTGCTACAGGTCTTTCTCCAGCTTGAGCCTGTAAGGAAATGATCGATTCTCTTATTCAAGCTCTGTTCCTTCCCTCTCGTGCTGCAGGCTGGATTAACTGAGGTGAATGAGGGTCTTGCAGTTGGTAACATATAAGCAAACTTATCATCTGCTCATGCTCAGTGAGGTACTGTTCTCTAGGCCCAAAAGTCTAAACATTTTTTTAAAATATACTAAACTGGTATTGGTTTACATTTGTTACTTCTCTTTTTGGTTTTGTACTGTTGTATTAAAGACTTAGGCCCCTTCCACACAGGCAGAATAATGCACTTTCAATTCACTTTCACAATTGTTTGCAAGTGGATTTTGCTAGTCCGCACAGCAAAATCCAACTGCAAAGTGCATTGAAAGTGGATTGAAAGTGAATTATTATGCATGTGTGGAAGGGGCCATAGTCTTTCCCCATTTTTTTCCTTTGAAGTAGCCAGAGCTCTGAATATCCTGTGGTTTATGGTGATTTAAAGTTTTGAATGGGTTGACCCAGTCCTTGGGAAAAGCCCTGTGAGAATTTTCTTAAATCCGTTAAATGAAGGCTATCAAGGGCTCAATGGCCTCCTAGTCTTGATGCTTTCCTGAGATTGCTAATGGGCGAGGGTGGAACTCAAGCAACTGAAAATCCCGGTGTGCTCTATTCTCCTTCTCAGGGTTCAATCATACAAGGCTGATCTAGGAGCAACTAAGAATCACATCTAAACATCCCATGTTTGATTGCAGCAGCCACAAGTGCTTTTTTGTTCTCTCTATTAGTTCCTTACCAGACCATTTTTTAAGAAACACTTTCTGAAAGAAAAGAAAACAAGCTTTAAAAAGAAAACAATTATTGTCATCAAGGAGTGATCTCTCTTTCCAAAGAGCTGCAAGAGTGAGCAGCATTAACAACTGTTGTTTTATTAAAGTACAGCATCATGTCTAGTGTGTAAAATGGGATGTGCATGTGCACAAATGGTACCCAATTAACTGCTGAAAGACAAATTAATTGCCATCCTATTGCCAAGAACTATGGATGTCCTTTCAGAGCAGAATGAAATCGATTACAAAGAAGTTGTCTTGTGAAATATATCACCAGATAAATTGAGTGTTTCAAGCCTCTGGGAAGGGGAGTGTGAGTACATGTAGCTTGTAAAGGTACAGGTAGTCTCCCATGCAAGCACCAGATCATTACTGACCCGTGGGTTGATGTCATATCACAACATTTACTAGGCGGACTATGTTTACGGGGTTGTTTGCCACTGCCTTCCCCAGTGAGCTGCATGAAGAATTTTAGAGGGGGGAAAAGTCATTTTTTTTTACAAAGCAGTCAGAACCCATTGCTTATTCTCTATCAAACAGAAACTGTGTGAAATAACCTGATTCCCTTTATAAATTTTCTGTAATGATTGGCAAATGCATGTTTGCACTGACAAAATTTAATTGTGGTTTTAGATCCAGACCTTGGACAGGAATTTTTAGCATAACTGTCACATTTTGGGTAGGGCATTACCATTTCAGTTAGAAATCCATCTGGTGTTTTTGAGTTCTGGATTTTTGAGACCATTCTTTTCAATGGAAAGCCATTTTGAGACTCTGGTCAGGCTTGACAACCCTAGTTATTAAATACCTGTAAGGTCATTATTAATGGCTAATTGATTTCATTTAGCATGGTAGGTCACATTTTTCAAGTAAGGTTGACAGCTGGATAGGAAACATGCCCTGTCTTTTTAATATCTGTTTAATGAGAGGAAATTAATAGTGGAATATTTTCATGGCATTAATTTAAATAACATCTAATCATTGTTTTCAGATCAAACTAGTAGTAAACAGAAAACCAGAGAGCCCAGTTTAAAAGTTGGCTAGGTCCAGACCAAGTTTATTTGCATTTTCTATTTTCTCAGAATTCTGCCTAACACTCTGGGGGGAAAGCAAATTGCCAAAATCTTTGTTTGTTCTTGTTCGCTTGTATCTTCTACTGAATAATTTATCATAACCTATTGGTTGTTTGTAAAACCAGGGCAGCAATTCTAAATACCTCCAGCTGGACATATATTTATTGGCATCTTGTCATTTACCAAGTTTACATTCCAGCTCTGTTTTATGCTCATTTTTCTCTGGTACAATGATAGCCTTGGACCATTACTGTTTCAAGTTATAAAATATGGATATTACCACCATGAATATTAGATGTCAAGTTATAGCCTTCTGAGGTAATTTGAACTGTATAAAATGGTGTTTAAATACAGCTAACAATGAAGAACTTTCAAATGTTCACAGAAAGCACAAAAGGATCTGAGTAAATCATAAAACAAAGAAAAGATGGTGATAATAATGGACAAAGTGGAAACCATGATTTTAAAGCACAAGATAGTTTAAATTACATAAAGACCCTTTCTACACTAGAGCCTTTTAGTACTTCTCCTTCACCATCAGATGTATCCATGAGATTCTAACACACCACATTCAGTGCAATCCTGAACAGAGATACACCCTTCTAAGTCTATTGACTACAAGGGACTTAGAAAGCTGTAATTGCTTAGGACTGCACTGTTGGTATAACTGTAGTCTCCATTTCAATCCTGTAATCCGTATCCCAACGGCAAAGGCACCAGCAAATGGTACATTCTTGTGCCAGCTGTAGCAATACCAAATAAAACAAGTTTAAAGGTTTGTTCCAGTGTGGTGTTGTATTTGGAATCTCAGACTTGGAACAGGAGGATTGTGAAAAGATTGAATGCTGAGAAAATATTTGAGAGAGTGAACATTCTATCTGCGGCAGTTAGGCAGTTTAACTAAGGTCTCATGTAGAGGAGGTTGACTAGAAGATTTTTCAATGTATGCGTGTAGTTATGTCTGTGGAGATGGTCTAATATTCTGCTAGAACTTGGAACGAGAAACTGATAAACTGTAACTATCTGCCAAAGAGTTACTTTGTGCTATTTGTATCTATAGCATTAGTTTGAATTAGCATTCAGTAGGTTTACTCTTTCTATTACCTGGCAGACCTGTGGTTGGACAGAGGAGGGGGCTGTTTCTTGGGCTCTACCCATCCCCACTAAAGTTGCCGTAGACATACAGGCCAAGATGGATGCCATATCCTGAGTCTGAACTTTGGCACTAATGAAAGGGTTCTGCCTGAGCAAGTCCCCAGTTCTGACATTGGTATGCATAGCACCAGGTACACCCTTCCTGCAACCTAGAATATCACTATTTGAGTTATAATAACCACAATCCTGGGAAAGTGGCTACAGCCCTGGACAGAGCACACCTGCTGTCTAGCTCACAAAAGATACGCTGCACCAGCCAGCCTTAACACAATCACTCTTCCTCTATTCTATTCTATTCTATTCTATTCTATTCTATTCTATTCTATTCTATTCTATTCTAATCTTACCCTACTGACCTTATCCTCTTCTGGACAGATAATTATCACCCTTCTTGCAATGATCTACACTGTTCCAAATCAATCCTTCATCTCCTTCTAGACCCTAAGTCTCTTCCAAAAAATTTTTGTGTATGTGTACTTCCATCTGTATGTGTAGTATTTATTATATTACTTTCCAATAAATGGTTAAACTTCTAATTCTGATCTCCTGTAGTTTTCTAAGAAGAAAAATCCTTGTAAACTTTGGTGAGAGATCTTGCAAGCCCATGCATCTCACATTCAAAGACCTTCCCCTAGCTCAGGGGTTTGCAACCTTGTGGCTCCAGAGCCACATGTGGCTCTTTCAGCCTTATACTGCAGCTCCATGTGGCCTGGAGGTTGGAGGGTAGCGTGGGCATGTCCCTCAAGCCCTCCAGAGCAGCACTGGAAGGAAAGGTGAGTCGAGGGGCTGAACCAGAGGACACCGCTTTTTGCATCCCCTCCACTCACCTCTCCTTCCAGGAGGGCTGTAGTGACATGCCCACACTACCCTCCGACCCCAGGAGGTCGGAGGGTAGCATGGGCATGTCCCTCCAGAGCAGCCACCTTTCCCCCTCTGCTATCCCTGCAGCCACCATCCCCCTCTGCCCCACGGAGCAGGCGGCTGCCTGCTTCGTGGAGCAGAGGGGGTTTCCCTGCCCGGCACCACTGGCTTCTGCAGCACGAGAGGTGGCAGCACCAGGCAGGCCATGGCCGCCATCCCCCCTCTGCCCCACAGAGCAGGCCCCATGGAGCAGAGGGGGTTTCCCTGCCCAGCTTCACTGCCTCTCGCAGCTCAAGAAGTGGCGGCACTGGGCAGGCTGCAGACGCTATCCCCCCTGAACCCCACAGCGCAGGCGACTGCCTGCTCCATTGGGCAAAGGGAGTTTCCCTGCCCGGCGCCTCCGCCTTCCAGCGCTGGAAGGGAAGGGGAGTGGAGGGGCTGAACCCAGGGACGTAGGTATAGATTTTTTATGGGAGGGTTCGGGGTGGGGCCACACCCGCACCTGCCTCTAGGGCATGGCCATGCCTCCCAAGCCCCGCCCCAGGCCTAGTGCTTATAAAGGCAGCTCTCCGAGGCCGGGGATGGCAGACTCCCTTGCCCTGCCCTCCCCAGCCCCCCACCAGCTGGGCTCCCAGTCGCGAGCTGGCAGTTCCTTCTGCCCTCCTCTCTGGGCAGAGGCATAGAGGGAAAATGGAGCCCTGTGCAAAATCTGAGTTTTGTGCCGCCCCCGGGCAGCTGCTGTGATGCTGGAATCCACCCCCAAACAGCATCACTTTCAATGGTGTTTAAACTAGAGAGCCCAAATTCTCCTTTTAAATCCACCTTAAAGGGAGAATCTGGGGTCCCTAGTTAAACAACATTGAAAGTGATGCTGTTTTGCAGTGGATTATGCCCCACCCTGAAACAGAATCACTTTCAATGTGGCATAGTGGTTAAGAGCAGGTGCATTCTAATCTGGAGGAACCGAGTTTGATTCCCTGCTCTGCCACTTGAACTGTGGAGGCTTATCTGGGGAATTCAGATTAGCCTGTGCACTCCCACATATACCAGCTGGGTGACCTTGGGCTAGTCACTGCTTTTTGGAGCTCTCTCAGCCCCACCCACCTCACAGGGTGTTTGTTGTGAGGGAGGAAAGGCAAGGAGATTGTAAGCTCCTTTGAGTCTCCTCTCAGGAGAGAAAGGGGAGGTGGTATAAATCCAAACTCTTCTTCTTCTTCTAAACTGAGGACTTCAGATTCTCCCTTTAAATCCATGCCGAAGGGAGTGGATTTAAAAGGAGAATCTGGGGAAATTTGGGGGGTGCCTGCTGTCAGGGGTGCAATTGTTGAGCTAGAAGCATCAAACTTTCAAGGTATCTTTAGGAGACTCTCCTAATGATACCACCCAGGTTTGGTGAAGTTTGGTTCAGGGAGTCCAAAGTTATGGACCTTCAAAGGTGTAGCCCCCATCTCCTATTAGCTCCCATTGGAAACAATGGGGGATGGGGGCACCACATTTGGGAGTCCATAGCTATGGACCCCCTGGAACAAACTTCACAAAACCTGGGTGGTATCAGTAAGAGACTCTCCTGATGATACCTCCCAGGTTTGGTGAAGTTTGGTTCAGGGTGTCCAACGTTATGTTCCCTCAAAGGTGTAGCCCCCATCTTCTATTAGCTCCCATTGGAAACAATGGAGGATGGGGGCACCCCTTTTGGGAGTCCATAACTTTGTACCCCTGAACCAAACCCCACCAAATCCAGGTAGTATCATCAGGAGAGTCCCCCCAAACAATCCCTGTAGCAATTGGTTGGACTTGATGGCCCTTGTGGTCTCTTCCAACTCCCTGATTCTATGATTCTAATTATTAATCTGAAATACAAGAACATATGTTTGTTCCAGCTTTCCAATTTTGGCTAATTCTTCCCAAATCAGTATTAAGGGGAGTCTTGTATATTGTGGGGGAAGAGTTCTAAATGGAGTACTCCAGCAAGCAGCAACTCTGAAAGTTTCCAGTCTCCAACCAACTATGGCCCGTTAGTCTTCATTTTCTCAGTAACTTGGCAAACAGGACCAGGACAATGGGAGAGTTGCAAAACTTGCAAAAGCTATGGTGTCCTTCCCTAAGTTAAACTAATAAAATCTAGCTTGTAGCCTCTCTCTGGTCTATTCTCAAGTGGACTGACATAGTAAACTCTTGTGCTAACTGTAGCAGTTCCATTCTGTCCTTCCTGGGAATCACTAGCTGTTTCACTTCTTCCAGACAGCAGCCATTTATGCCTCAGAGAACTCTGCACAGTCTCAGTTCTGTGATTTTGTATTGAACAGATTGCTCTGTCGTTATTTTTGGGAAGTTTCAACTTTTCCCCACAAGTCTTTAAGAGATTCATCCAGTTTCTGTTCCTCTAGAAACTGTGCAGTGTTACTTTGTGTAGCAAATACACACACACACACACACACACACACACACACACACACACACACACACACACACACACACCCTACACTAGCCCTGTAGGGTCATTGACAATGACATCTCCAAATGTGAGCTGTGTCAGAGTTTGGTGAAAACCTCAGGCTTCTTGCTGACATTTTGTCACGTCAACAAGGAAAAATATGTTCTTTGAACCAAAAGGTATTTCTTGCTTTTCATGTAAATGTTGATGCCCAACTTGGTTAAGAAAGGTCATGTGGGGCCCCGAGTTCCTTCAAATAAAAATTGTACCAAAATGAGCACATCTGTAGGACACTCAAAGTTGTCCCCAAACTCAAAGACATTTAAGAAGAACATGGCGATGACATTTGAGTGTAGCCATTTTTCAACAGCGTTGTCAGCAGTTGCCTCATTCCCTTGTTTGCTCTTTGTTACCTCTTGAATGTTTCTGTTCACAACTTTTTACAAAAAGATGAAAAGACCAACCAGCCATGGTTTGATTTGTCATTCCTTGTTCAGAAAAAAAATGTATATATATATATATGTTTATGATTCTAATGCATCACTACTATGCCAAATGTTCACTTCAGGAATGGCAGTTCCTGCAACAGCACAGCCTTATCTACTGAGCACAGAGATTTCAGCAGGTTTTCAAAGGTCTTCAGAAATTTAAATGTGGGCTTTTCCATTTTGCTTGCAAGCCAGTTGCTGACATGCACTCTCTGATGTGGGCTACATTTTTTAAACAAGGGAATAAGTCCATCACATAGCAAATTTGCAGATGATTGAAAGCTGGGGGGCAGGGCAAAGACTTTGATGGACAGGATTCAAATTGGAATGGAACCCTGCAAGAAACGGTAGAAAAAAAGGATGATGTGCCTGCATTAACATTTTTTTTACTTCTCCGTTTTTCCTTCCATTTATGATGAAACAAACTTTTGAGGGAGCTGATCTCTGAAAACTTCCCCTAAGCCCAATCCCTTCCTTCAGCAGGATAATAGCTTTTTCCTCCAAATGACTGGTAGGTGAGATCTGGTTCACAATCAATGTATCAAAGGGATGTACTTTCTCTGAGTTCAATCCTTCCTGTTCTCAGATGGCCAGGGGTTTTCCCCAGCATGCCTGGGAGAATCATGCATGCACAATATTTGCATGTGGTAATTTCTGAATTTGGGGAAAGCAGGGGTTATTCCAACACATAGGGTTGCCAGCTCTGGATTATGAAATACCTGGAGAGCATGGGGATGGAGGTTGAGGATGGGGTTTGGGAAGGAGAGGAACCTCAACAGGGCATAATGCCATAGAAACCACCTTCCCAAGTGGCCATTTTCTCCAGGGAATTCTAGTTGTAATAGCAGGAGATCTCCGGCCACCACTTGTAGGTACGCTGATAACCCAGCCAACATATACTCTTCTTTCTGCAAATGTAGAAGGTCTCCAGAGAGTCTTTCCTACCCTGATGACAGCCCTCTTACTGTGCTTAAATGAATCTCAAACTTCACCCTTTCAGGAATGGTAAGGTGTGTGTGTAAAGTTATGGGCAATCCAGCAAGGGACTTTCAAGGCAAGCAATTATGTAGAGATGGTTTGCTATTCCATTCCTCTTCTTTGGTGGTGTCCCATCCAAGTACCAACCTCACTTAGCTTCTGAGATCCATGCTGCTTTCTCTCCCCCAACGAAAGGAAATTACTGTTGATTTAAGATTTCTAACTGGATAAACCTTTCTGAACTTTTTTAAAAAAACTGTTCATTTTTTTCTGTTGGTTCGTTTTTGAAGCTAACCTTTCATGAATACTGAAAGGCTCAACAGTTGGGCTTAGGGAGAGGAATGTAAAAGTTCATGTTGAACCCTGTACATGTAGTGAACATGTGTACAATTCATGTGCAATAAAAATCAGGTTCTGGTTCACATACATGAAAGCTGTACCTGTATGGAAAATCCATGTGTTTATTCATATAGCATTCACATGAATTGCACTCCCCAAACACATGGCTGGTGGTTCCCACACAGCATGAACAGAAGGCTCATGTAATGTAATGTCTATAGAAGGCTCATACACTGAGTTTGATTTTTAAAATGAATGCATAGTGGCTGTTTATTACAAACAGATGTGAATGCATCCACTGTAAGGTGTGCATAGGGCCCAGGTAATGAGGAAATGAGGAAATCACCTGTTTTTAAAGCTTCACTCAGGAAAGTGGCAATCCTGCTTAGCAAGAAAGGCTGGCTGCAGTGCTTCTATTACTTACCCAACATCATCCTTCTCAAGTCATGCGCAGGTTGTGCATTGCACTGGTCTTTTGGATAGGGAACATATCACACGAACCAATTCCTTCTCTGTACCATCACTCCACTCTTTATTTTCTAAAGCTCTCTATGTTTGCAACACTCTTGTTTATTTGTAATATCTCCTTTTCAAGAAAAAAACCCCCCTTTTTTTAAGTTATAGGTTTTCCTGTAACTTCCCCTCTTCCGCTTCAGTGGATAATTCCGGGTTCTAGTATTGTGGGAGAGGGAGAAACCTTTCAGTCCGTTTTTTCCATTCCATGCATAGTTTTGTAAACCTCTATCAATTCTCCCCTTACAATTCTCAGCATTTTAACAAATCTTCACAAGGCAGCTTCTCCACCTCTCTGATAATTTTGATTACTCCTTTCTGTTGCATGCTTGGAACAGATTTTTTTTGTCACCAATATGTGAATTATGCCCTTATTGGTTGAGTCAGATGAGTCTGTGGAAGTCCTGAATGTGTGTATGAAGAAAGTAATGAAGTTCAGTACAAACAAGACTAAAGGATTTTGGGTCAGTGACAAAGCTATTTGGGGATGCCTGTCATGGAGGCAGTTTCATTTCCCCCGAAGAAGATGAATCCTAGCTTGAGGATGCTACTGGATTTTGATCCAGCATGGAAGCTCAGGATTCCATTGTGGAATATCACTCCTTTTGCCAGCTTTGGATTTTTTAGCAGCTACTGTTCTTCCTCAAAAAGCATGATTTGGACACAGTGATCCATGCTCTGATCACGTCCAGTTTAAAACTATTCATTCTAAGACATTCCTTGTTAGACTGGCTTTTAGCTGTTTTATGTGCTTCTTCTGGCTTGAGGACTATTTTATTTATATTATTTCAGGCTGCTTAATGCTTGTGTTAAGCTGTTTTATATGCGGGCTTATTTTACTGGCTTCAGCCTGTTGTTAATGACTTTGTTTTAATGGTTTTGTTCTGTGGTTTTAGTTGAAAGCTGCCTCCAGCTGTCTCCAATTTGGAGGCAAATATACTTTATTTAGAAAAATGGTTAAGTTTGAGTGTGAATCACATTCTCATCTCTGGATTTGAGCCCCAAACAGGAAATTCTCTGCCTGATCATTGTTCAAAGGTAAGTTGATATCAGGGTGGCACCTAGGTGAGTTCATTTGGCAAAGCCAAATAGCAAAAGAAAAAAAGAAAAAAATGCCAACATTGGTATTTTTCAGTTGAAAAATTGTACCTTTTAACAATAGCCAACAAATCCTGATCCCCCCAAAAAGTCAGAAAAAAATCTGCTTGGGGGGGGGTCATTTTGGGATCAAAAGCTACAATCCTTTTTAAAAGGAGAAAAAACTATTTTGGCACAGTTGTGCTGAGTTCTTTACATTTTAAAGCCTTCCCTCCCTTCTCCAGGCACTTTTTTAAAGTGTTGAGGCACCAAATTTCCAGCATAGCCACTGGTGTCTTTCTTTACAAGAACCCATACATTTGATAAAGGTAGAGTGAGAGGATCCAATTTTATGGGTCCCCAAATGTGGGAAAATGGAAGTTCATAAAATTGGACTCACTGACCCCATCTTTACCAAACTTGGGGGGGTTATGTAAGGAGAAGTACTAGCAGCCGTGCTGAAAAATTGGTGCCTCTACCTTAAAAACAGCTTCCCCAAAGTCCCAGAAATAGTTCTCCATAGGCTACAATGAAGCTGATTACTTTTCAAGATTTCCCCCAAACCCTGAAAAAAAAATACTGGCATGGGTATTCAAGAAAAATCAGAAATTAAAAAAATCTAACGTCCCTTAATCTGACCCCCTCCCCCCATTTTTGCATACCTCTAGTCTTGTGGCACCAACTTATCTTTCTCCTTCTTTATCTAAAGAGCAATGGTTGGTAAAAGAACAATGATGGATGATTCCCCATTGCTGGATTGGCAATTGCTTCTGTTCCCTAGTGCAATGCTTCCCTTGATAGTCTGGGGGTTTTTTTTACCTGAGATGGCCTGGAGTCACAGAGCAGATCTATTGGATTAGGCTGCAAATACAAGTCAGTAATACAATACAGTTGCAGAGATGCGCATTTGATTGTTTTAAAAGCATTTAACACAATGAATACAATACTTTGGTTGCACAAAACATTGGCCATGTATGATCTTGGACTTATTTATTTGGTTTCTAACTTGCAATAGCCTGTTACCATGGATGGAAACATTTTAGTCCTTAGTGTGTGGCTTTCTTGCTTCTACCCTCCTGCTACAGCCCAAAATGACCCTGAAATACTCCTCGGTCCCCCAGGACCATAATTTCAAACAACATGTTAGGTAAGAGGAGGAAAGAAAGTCATACTCTGTGGAGGGAAATCCTTTTATCCATTGGATCTGAACCAATATCTGTAGGTCACTCTTTAACAATCTAAATGATTGGTAGAACAAAACAAAATCTAATAGTCAGGACTTTTAAAAGGGTGGGTATTTGATCAAGTCAAGTAGAAACTAGTGACTGGAAAACTTTCTTTGGCCTAAGATCCAGAAATGGCCTTGGAAAATGGAGCATTTTTTAAAAAAAATAGGTCCCCCAAATGGGTCTAATATTTGTTGAAGTTTGATCGCATTGATAGGAAGTGAGGTTTTTTTTGAGTGGGGGAGCAGTTAATAAGTTTACCATTATGAGCCCTCTTTTATGATTTTGGTGCTATCACTAACTAAAACTGGATAATATTTGACACAGCTCTACATTCAGTTCAGTTCAATTGCAGTGCTATTTCTGGTTTACAATTCTGCCAAATTCTTTGTGGAGTCACCAAATTCCAAACATATTCAACCTGCCAGATAATAGAATAGAATAGAATACTTTATTTACGGTCAATGACCGTAAATCTGCCAGATAGATTATGTGAGAGTCCTCAACAGCATTAAAAAAATCAATAGATAATAGTTTAAGGCAAACATTTGAGAACCTGGTCCTTGAAGCTGAATGAAATCTGTTAAGCAAAGCAGTAAATGCTGATCCTGCCATGGTGGAGGACTTCATTTTCAGAAAGGTTAAATCCTTTGGAAAGTTTATTTTTGTTAAGGTTATCACATAGTTCAGTAGGTATGGCGAGCTCTTATCACAGCACCCACAGCATTTGCTAGGGTACTGACAACTCTTAAGCTGCATCAGTATCACAGGTCTGCAAAGGAGTAGGAGAGAGAGAAGCAAATGGCGAATAATTGGCTTCTGCAAGAACAGATTTATCACCATGAAAATATGATTTGATCCCCTGGAAGGTATGTTGCTCTCAGATCTGGTTGTGCTTCCCTGCCAGCTAAGAAATTAAATCAGATAGAAGCTCCAAACCACTCTGTGCCAAGCCTCTGTTTGGTTCTATAATACAGATAATGATTGCAAAGGCAGGGATTATAAACTGCTAAAGAATAAACACAAGCCTCCTAGGTAAACAAGCACAACAAAGAGAAAAGAACAACTGTCTGATTCATTTAGGTCCCACATTGCTTTAGACTAATTTAGCTCCAAGAGTTGATTTTTTTTTGGGGGGGGGGTGTAGTGTAACCCCTGTGTCAGAATGGGATGACCCAGAAAGGGGTGGAGTCTGAAAAGAAGCAGAATGCTGCGAATCATGAGTTGGGGGGAAACAAGGGGGGGTGCTGGCAATATTTGTATTTTTCAGGGGCAGCCATGATAAAGGGTTCCCAGATCTCTTCCTGTAACTGGAGATCTCCAGCCCTAGACTCCCACCCCCTGCTGCCACTTGACAGGGAAGTGGAGGAAGAAATCAAGGGACAATTCAGTGCTGTGCCAGCAGGCTACATCACTTCCACTGCAAACCTGGATCTGACATCATTGCCTCGGGGAACACTTTAGGATGTATCCAGCATTCCATACATCATTGCTTTGATACAATAATACTATGTCTGGTTTTGCCTTAACTCTTCCTCCCCTTCTTCTGTGATTTCCCCTAAGCATTTCACAGAGTGGTTTCCCTTTCACACAGTTGAGCGGATGAGATCTGACCCAGGGAAGTCCAGGCAGGAAATGATGTTGTCAGTCTTCATGGTGCCACTGGACTTTTTTTTTTAAATTAAGCTTCAAAATGTAACACAGGTCCAGTGAAACCTTGGGGATTGATGACATGTCACATGTGCACTGTCATGCAATGCAATGCACCCCTTCAGATTTGTTGCAGAAAGCTGTAAATGACTGACATGGCCACTCTTTGTCCCCTTCTCATTCATGCACGCTGCTAATGGTGGTGTGCAACTCACCCTGGAGTGGTTGGAGGGTGGTCTGAATCTCCTTGATTGTACAAGGGAAGAGGTGGGCACTGAGTCTCACACTCCCTCAAAGCACTGCTGACTTCTGACAAGCCATGCAGGTTGGTAGTGTCGACATGTGGGATTCTCAGATGTAATGGTGCAGCATGGAGGGACTATGAAGAAATGTCTCAGGAAAAATGATGTATGTCTGGAATGGCTCAACAGCTGAGCTCTCCTGTTTTCCATTTTGCAGTTTGTGAAGGTGAAATGTCATCTCCAAGGCTTTTCCTGTCTCTGGCCTTTCCCCATATGGGAATTGAACCCACAGCCTTGACCATGATATTCCAGTGCTTTTCTACAGCTGTCCGGGGTCTGACTTTATCGGAATAGGATGGAATTTAAATAAAATATAAAGATTCCAGTCTCTGCCATTCTGTCTGCCCAGTCCCAGGAGGATGGTGGAGATGTCAGGGCCGCAGTGTATTGCCTAATGCCTGATGGCAGCCTCCTTTGGAAATGTGTTCTTGGGCAAGTAGTTAAAGCATTAGCCTTGATTGTGGGGGGCGTGTGGTATTTAAGTCTGTTTTTTAAGGGAAGGGTGGATGTGGCTTGGAACAGTGATGGTTGTGTGTTGGCAGCACTTTTTCTGCAAGTCAGTTCCTTGCAACAGGAGACCTTGGGGGCTTTTGGGGCTATGGAAGGAGATTCAGGTATATCCTCTTGTTGGGTTCACTTTCCTCCCTGTCCTCTGGCAAATGCAGTGGCATTTGCATATAGTGACCACATTGGCACATGATGGTTGGCCATATTGGATGCTGCTGCTTTATTGGTCAATATTGAAAGAGTTGGTATGGACCTCACTACACTCATTTGGTGGCCTGTGCCTTACAGAGGGTCACCTGCTGCTTCCCCTCCCCCCTTGCTCTAAGCCGGAATCTTCACCAGCGGCAGAGCTATTACATTGGTGGCTGGCTGTCTCTGCCACAGTGGCCTCAAAACAGGTTTTTTTAAAGATATTTAACTTCCATTTTAAACATGGAATATTTAACTTCCATTCTTAACATGGGTAGTCTTACATTTTGGGGCTAATTCTCTATTATATTTTCACTATCCTTCCTCCAAAGAGAGAAAAACAACCTCCTCTGTTTATAGATAATTAGAGACAAAATGACTCGTCCATAATCACCTTTGAGTGTTGTAGGTTATGTGGATTCAAAACTGACTCTCCTAGTCCTCATCCAATACTGTAACATCACAATTACTCAACCATCAATATTTTGCTGGGGGAAAAAAAGAAATGCTGGGATTTGAAATAGTTGTAATTTTCTTGCTTATTTGTTTGCTTCCAATACGGATTTAAACATATCCATTTATGTTTTATCGAGGGAAAAAATTGCCAGCGTCTTAAATTGCCAAAATTATACACTATGTGAAGAACGTCTCCAAGAGTTTCTGCACAGCAACAGAACCTTGAAACAGCTGGTTCATTCAGGAGAGAGGACACTCAGCCAACACATACTAATCTATCCCAGAATACAGGACAATGTTTGTCCAAGAAAATTAACTATTTACTTTTTCATCCAAGGGGCCATACATAGATACACAAAATCCGTAAAGTTGTTCTCTGTTGTGAACATTTTGGCTCAAGCGCCTGCCAAGTTTGATAAAAGCTCTGTGGACTGCTGCACAGTTTGAAAGGCTGCCATGGGAACTGAGGTGGGGGTAGTCTTTGGTGGCTGATGTTCAAATAAGATGGTAATGAATTTGAATAAGACAGTATTGAGCTTCACTTAGAGAGTTGTTATCCCAGAAATATTTAAACCTTTAATGAGAGTGGAACTATATTACAGCACTGTGTCTTTGTAGCTTTGTAGCTTCTTACCAGATGTATTGTGATGGAGCATCCTTGGTGATAACCAGCATCAGCCAAACACTTAATGGTCTGGGTGTTGTGGGTTTTCTGGGTTGTGTTTTCATAGTCTGGTAGCTTTTGTTCCTAACATTTTGTCCACATCAATGGCCAGCATCTTGAGGCATGACACAGTAAGATGCCTGTGACATGCCTGTGACATGCCTGTGAAGATGCCAATGATAGGTGTGGGTGAAATGTTAGGAACAAAAATTACCAGACCATGGCAATACATCCCAGAAAACCCACACCACCCCATTGATTCTGGCCATGAAAGCCTTTGGCCGTTTCCGCACGGCTAAAAAACAGCACCCTAGGGATGGGAAAAACACCGTCCCTGGAGTGCTGTTCGCACAGTAGGCACTGCTGCATAGCAGCCGTGCTGTCCTCGCCCCCCACCCCCAAATGATGCGAAGACACCACTTTTAAACCTCACTCAGGGAGTGAGGTTTTTGGAATACGCCAGCCTCCACCTGTTGCCAAGAGAATGGCAGCGGGTAGAAGCCGGCATATTCCCTGCGCTGCTCCCAAACAGCTTCTTACCTTCTCCTGGCTTCCATCACTTTGAGGAGGCATGGGGACACACCTCCTGGCCTCTGTCACTGCAGCTGTCACTCTGGCCATGGGGGTGTGCCCCCTGGCCTCCTCAGAGCGGCGGACGCCAGGAGAAGGTAAGAAGCTGTTTGGGGGGCTGCACAGATGCCAGGAGAAGGTAAGAATCCTGCTCCACCAGCTGCGCAACCCGTGGGGCCGTTCACATGAATCATGCAGCCCCGCAAATCTGGCTGTGTGGAAACAGCCTTTGACAATACTTAATGGTCTGTGTGACATGCTGGGGAAGGGGAATGTTGAGGTTTAGCACCTGTCATCACAGTTCATGAACGGGCAACCTTATATATAATGAGCAACAATTTCTAGCCATGGTAGATTTGCCAACATGGTGGCAGCTATAGGCTGGTACATCTACCCTTAAATATTCTGTAGTTTATGGCATAGATCAGCCATTTAAATAAACAAATAAATCCTAAATTTAATTGCTTTGTGTTTTATTTGGGAATGGCAATGGGGGCAATACTGAGCCTATAACAGTCTCTCAACCTAACTTAAATTTACAAGGCTACTCTGAAGCCAAAATGGAATCATCCTATGTATACTGTCCTGAGTGCATGGAAGAAAAGTGGGATTCAGAGATGATAAACAAATAAATCTAATGAACTCATGCTTTGTCATGTTGATAGGAGTGTAAGAGCAGAGGGAACCGTTTTAAGTTAATGCCATTCTACACCCATTCCCAACCAATCCTCATTCATGGAAATTCACAAAATATTCCAAACAATATAATGAGTGTAATTACCCAAACATATGGATTGAAGTTTCCAGTTTTCTCAACTATAAAGAGACTCAAAGTGGCTTACACATTCCTTTCCTTCTCATCCCTGCAACAGACACCCTGTGAGGCAGGTGGGGCTCAGTCAGTTCAGAAAGAACTCTGAGTAGCCCAATGTCACTCAGCTGACCTCATGCTAGGAGGAAGGAAACAAATCTGGTTCACCAGGTTAGAGTCCAGGACTCTTAACTACTGCACTACACTGGCTCTCCAACATGTAAGCCACTCTGGCAGACTCCGCATGGGCCAAAAACAGCAGTGTGAAAACAGTGTAAACCCTTTCACACCATTTTAAATCATTTTAAACTGTTTTCACACTGTTGTTTTATGCCCATGCGGAATCTGCCTCTGAGACTCCTTATGGTTGAGAAAAGTGAGGTATAAATCCAAATTATCTATTTGACTTCCCTTCAAAACAGGAACCATACCTACTACTTTTTCCATTTAATTGAAGCTGGACCAAGTAAGTGAACATTTCTTGATTCAGTGGCATAATGCCCAATGCCTGACAGCACTGTCCTTGGGGAAAAACAGAACCCCAACTGAATTGCTTCTTTTTTCCACATGCATGAAATTCCTAGTTTACTTACTCCATCCGTCAAATATATTTCTTGATTGCTAGCCTATTTATTGTAGAAGGCATAACAGGTTCCTTCTACACTTAACAGTCTCTTCTAATCCCTGCCAGCAGTCATTTCAGTTTGACTGACCTTTTGACTCTGAATGTTTGAATCAGCACATCTGGCTGTAAAACCAGTCACAATTCATGTTTTGTCACAGTCCACTGGCACAGAAGTATAGGTATTACATCCTAAGCACCCTATTGTTGGTGCTGCAGGTCATAGGACTAGGCCATTTTTCATTACAAAATGACAGTGTAGTTAATGGAGTTTTGTCTCAATTTTTAAAAATAGTTAACTGCATTTTGGAATGTCTGTGAAACAATCTAAACTGGGTTTGAGTTCGACCAAACCAGAACTAATCACTATGTTGGATCCAACCCAAAGGAATGGCTTTGTTTTGACCTATGCAAAGGTGGTACTAGGGAAAATGTGTGAAAGGACTTCAGTAAGGAAAGGAACTTGTTGGGTGCAAGACCCTAACCCCTCTCCTCAGAGAGCCCTTATTTTTGCTCACCCCCAAAAGATGCTCTGATTTGATTTCCTGAGGTCTGAATAAAATTATTCAGTTTAATAAGAAAGCAGAAGTCCCTGAACTAGCAGGAATCTCCTTGAAGACTCTCAGATGGGAAAAGCACACCAGCTTGAATGTTCCAGAAAGCGCATTTAATAAAAGCCTGTTGTCTAAAACATGCATCCCCAAACTTTTTGAGCCTGCACTCACCTTTGGAATTTTGACACTGTGTGATTAATGCAGCCACAAAATGGCTACCACAGGAGATCGAGGCAGTCTTCTATCACATAGTGAGGATCTTTGTGCTGAGGTGTCAGCTGCTGCCAAAGCAACATTTAAAAAAACAGCTACTCAGCCAAACAAATGCTTAATGGCCAATGAGAAGCCTTGCTGGGAAAAAGCCCCACGTGGACCTGCCCACTTTCAAAAAAACACTTGGCAGGCACTAGGACAAGATGTCAGCAGGTACCATGGCACTCACAGGCCTCATGTTGGGAACCTCTACCAGAAGCTGTCTTTTGACATAGGTTTGTTAGACAATAGTCTGAAAACCTAGCCTTCCTCAGTAATTTGATCACTAGCCCTGGGAATGCTAACAAGCTGCGGCTCAGCATTTGTTAAACTGGTCTGAACCAGACTGCCACTCAAATAATGATTAAGTGACACAGATCATCCTGCTGTCCTTTTTTGCCTCATTTATCATGCCTGTATTTGGACTATCAAACACCTCCTGGAGTTCAGTATTAAATGTGAAACACACCAATGGGAAGTCATTGATGTATGATGAAGAGATATTTGACTCTCTAAAGCCTACATCCCCAAAAATCTAATTGGTTTCTAAGGTAACTACTCATAGGATTGCCAGCTCTAGGCTGGGAAATACCTGGAGATTTGGGGAGTGGAGCCTGGGGTGGTGGAGGAATTTCAGTGGGGTATAATGCCATACAGTCCACCTCTTAAAGCACCCATTTTTTCTAAGTGAACAGATATTTTTGCCTGGAAATCAGCTGTAATCACAGGGAATCTCCAATCACCATCTTGAGGTTGGCTACCTTAGCAATTGGACTTGAATCTGCTGAAGACCAATGTGGCTACCCTCTGACACGGTGGGAAATTGGACTTTGAGCCCTTGATCCAATTTCACTGTAAAGACTGAATTCTATACCAAACTGGGCCAACAATAGAATTCTCCACTGAAGTCTAGCTATTGTAAATCCTCTCAGGTTCCTTGAACTTCATTTTTTCCTGATCTCAAACATCTGCTACAAGCTACAGCTGAAATCAGTTTGATTTTGCTACTTTTCCCAGCCCTTCTTTTATCACTAGATTACTAGTAGGATTGCCAGGTCCCTCCTAAAATGAGCTCACATCCCCCACAACTATTCCTTGAACCCTTTTTATTTACTGGCAGAGGAAGAAGAATTGGGTTGACAGATCTAGGTTGGGAAACTCTTGGAAATTTGGGGATTAAGCCTGTTCAAGAAAGTACCAAGGAACAAGCTCAGAAGAAGAACATAAGAGCTCTGCTGAATCAGACAAGGTTCCATTGAGACCTGCATTATGTTTCCAACAGGCTTGGAAGTCCATTTTTATTTTTTATTTATGTATTCATGTTAATATGCTTTTCTCCCCAGTAGAGACCCATCATTCTCCTTTTTTTTCCATTTTATCATCACAAAACCCCTGTGAGATAGGTTAGGCTGGCCCAAGGTCAAATAGACCATGGCATAGTGGAGATTCTTGATACAACCTGATCTCTCAAATTCTACTCCAACAATTAAACTACACCACACTGGCTCTCAAGTTCCAAAGTAGCTTACAAAAGTGATGGTGACCTCCTGTCATATATCCTCTGTACCTTTCCATGACCTTGATGGCCCAGGCTAGGTCAATTTCATCAGCTCTTAGAAGCTAAGTAGGGTTGGCCCTGGTTCAATATTGGATGAGAGACCAAGTCCAGGGTTACATTACAGAGGCAGGCAATGGCAAACCATCTCAGTTACTTTCTTGCCTTGAAAACCATACAGGGTACATATAAGTCAGCTATGATTTGATAGCACTTTCCACCACCATGATATTGCATTCAGAAATATTGTGCTTTAATCTATTTCAGAAGCATCTCAATCTATTTTGGTCTATTTCAGTGGTATGCTTAAAAACTATAACACATTATTGTTAATATGTTTCAAAACATTTTTGGTAGTGAATTGTGTAAGTAAATTTTATGCACTGTGTAGATGTATTTATTTTCTCCCATCTGTTTTTAATTTACTGATTCACATACAGTCTCCATTTTTATGTTCTATTACTTTAGACAAAACATTATCTCCCCCAAACTATCAATATTTTATACCCACTATGGGCCAGATCTCCTTCCTTCAAAATTAAAAATCCCCCCAAATTTAGGCCTTGCTCCATTGTAGAGGGGCTCTTGATCATTTTAGTTTTCTTATCCTGTATTTTTTTATTATCGTATCTTATATTCTAAAAGTGAAGTTATCTCAGTAAAAGGCAGGGGGAGGGGGCAGGGCCCTTTCCAGGCTCATTTTTGCCTTTGGGGCACTTTTGGGGCCAGGCCTGTACTAGGGATGTGGTATACCAATTAGCAGTGAGATTCAGGTTCAAATTTCCAGATTCAAATTTTGCTGTGGAGGCTCACTGGGTGACTTTGGGTCAGTCACATAGTTTCAGGCTAACCTACCTCACAGGGTTGTTGTGCAGATAAAAAGAAGGAAAGGAGGATAATGTAAGCTGTTTTGGCTCCCATTATGAAGAAAGTTGGGATATAAAGTTAATAATAAATAACTGGAAGGCCAATAAAAGGTGGGTTGGTTAATGGTTAAGAAGAGAATGAGGCAGGGAAAAGAGAGGGGATAGGGGGTTGTCAGGAGGAGGGAAAGAGGAAATAGTGTGAGAGGGAGATACAGTGGAAAGTACCCTGCTGAGCCCTACAGGGATATGGCAGGACATAAATTTAATAAAATAAAATTTAAAAGTGCGGTGCCACACGCAAAAAATCCTTGAAGACTCCCTACAGTGAAAGTGGGCCTGGTCCAGTGGCCAGCACCACATAAGAGGGCCACAGTTTTCCTAGGTACAGGTTGCCTGGGAGGGGAGAGGGAAACTTAATAGAATGGGTCAAATGAAATTAGGGTGACTGGAAAGAAGATACGTTTACCAACTCCAGTTTAGGAAATATGTGGAGATTATAGGGGTGGAGCCTCTGGAGGGCTGGATTTCAGGAGGGATCGGATCTCAGAAGGGTATAACCGGATTCAGGCAGGAGTTCAGCACTGAAACTGCCTTGGTCGCCCTGATAGATGACTTTGTCAGGGAGAAGGGCAGGAATCATGCATCACTGTTGGTTCTCCTTGAGCTGTTGGCGGCCTTTGATGTCATCGACCATGGTATCTTGCTGGAATGTCTGCAGGGGAAAGGAGCGGAAAGCACCACTTTACAGTGGTTTCCCACCTACCTCAGTGGGTGGTTCAAGGGACAGTTGTGGGAGATGGGAGCTCCGAAGTTCCCCAGGGCTCATGTTATCCCCTGAACAATTTACTATTCTACATGAAGCCACTGGAAGAGGTCATCAGGAGGTTCAGTGTGGGTTGCCATCAATATGCCAATGACACCCAGCTTTTCCCCACAATTCCATCTTCATCAGGTGAAGCAGTGCAGGTGCTGGAGCACTGCCTGGAGGCAGTCATGGACTGGATGGGGGTAAATCAATTGAAGCTAACAAGACAGAGATGCTGTTTGTGTCAGGTTCTAAGATCCAGTCCATAGAGGCTCCCCTTACCTGGATGGGACAATATTTCCCCAAAAGGACCAAGTGAAAGATTTGGGGATCCTTGATATGCTTCTGTCAATGGAGGCACAAATGGCAGCTGTGGCTAGGGAGCTACCAGCATCTCTGGCTGGTTCACCAGCTCCATCCATTTCTGGACCAAAGTGACCTGGCCACAGTTGTCCAAGTTGAACTACTGCAGCACACTTTACTGGGGGCCACCCTTTAAGACAGTCTGGAAGCTGGAGCTGGTGCAGTATATTGCAGCTTGGCTGCTAATGAACACCCCAAGATGTATGTGTACTACACCTGCACTAAAGGATCTTCACTGGTTCCAAGATTGCTACCAGGCTATATTAAAGGTATTAGTTATGAGCCAGTGGTGGGATTCAAATAATTCAACAACCAGTTCTGGTGGTAGGAGTCAAACAATTTAACAACTGGTTGATTACAAGCATCATTTTATCAACTGGTTCTGCCAAAGTGGTGCTAACCTGCTGAATCCCACCACTGGCTATGACCTATAAAGCGGTAAATAGCCTGGGACCGCACTACTTGCTGGAGTGCCTTCTGCCATACAGACTGACCCGAGTGCTGAGGTCACGGAGGGGGGTGGGCAGGACCTGTTGGCAGTCCCTTCCCCCTCTGAGGAGAGGTGGGTGGGGCTACATGGAGGACTTTCTCTGTAATAGCCCCACTTTATGGAATGCCTTTTCATTAGAGGTCCAACAGGCACCGGCACTATATACCTTTCGGCTCCTGGTTTAGACCGTCATCTTTGCTTGAGCATTTGAATGACTGATGACACCTACCCCCAGTCCACTGGGCTTTCTTGGAATTTGTCCTTAATCTGCACCTGGGAATGTTAGGGGAGAGGTGTGTATGTTTTAGGTATGTATTTTTTGGGAGGTCTGTTTTTGTTTTAGGAATGCTTTTGTTTTTAGGGATGCTTTTAGTTTAGCTATGTTTTTAGGAATTTTTATCTGTATATGAAGCTGTTTTTATTGTAATGTGGGAAGCATTTTTAAATGATTGTAACCTGCCCTGAGATGTATTTGAAGAGTGGGATAGATATCAACTAAATAAATAAATAAATAAAATAATGTGGTAGACTCCATCCTCTAAAGCAGTGGTTCTCAACCTTACTAATGCCGCAACCCTTAAATAGAGTTCCTCATGTTGTGGTGACCCCCAACCCTAACATTTATCCATTTTACAGATGGAGAACACTAATGTAGAGAGTCTTAGATGACCCCTATGAAAGGGTCGTTTGAACCCCAAAGGGGTCCCGACCCACAGGTTGAGAACCACTGATCTAAAGCAACCACAGCATAGTGTTCACCCTCCAAGCTGCCATTTTCTCCAGTGTAATTTATCTTTGTTGTCTGAAAAGCAGTTGTAATTCTGGGTGATGTCCAGCCCCCACCTGAAGGCTGACAACCCTATTCCCATGGTGGAAACAGCGACTTTGGAGGGTGGAGCCTATTACATCAAACCCTTCTGTGTGTGCATGACCTCCAAAATGACAGAATACTTTAGAGGTCATTAATTCTTAATGCTAAAATTCAGAAGCAGCTTGCCAGTTTCTCTCTCTCTCCCTCTCTCTCTCTCTCTCTCTCTCTCTCTCTCTCTCTCTCACACACACACACACACACACACACACACACACACAAGCATATCTTGTTTAGGACTCGTGCGAGGGCATGTAAATTAGAATCTTTCCTTTCTCAATGCATATTTCTTTGTATTTCCACTAAATCTTATCTTCCATTTTGTTGCTCCTTCACCAACTTTGAAAAAAAAAATCTTTTTGCTGTTCTTTCATGTCTTCTTGTCATTTACCCATCCTTATACTTTGGCATCAATGAAATTTGAGCTTACTCCTGTTTTTAGTATGGTGTAGTAGCTAAGAGTGGCAGACTCTAATTGGGAGAACTGGATTTGACTTCGGACTCCTCCAAATGAGTTGCCAACTCTACTGTTTGTTTCCCCACTTTTACACATGAAGCCTGCTGAGTGACCTTGGACAGTCACAGTTTTCTTTGAACTCTCTCAGCCTTACTTACCTCATGGGGTGCTTGTTGTGGAGAAGGGAAGGCAAGGTAATTGCAAGTTACTTCGAGACTTCTTAAAGGTTGAGAAAAGTGGGGTATAAAAACTAACAATACTGCTATTTGGTGAACAAATAACCTTTGGTGAACAAATAACATGAGTGCTGTGGGTGAGAGTATTCCCATGTACTCAATGAGAAAAAGTCCATGCTTCCTTTGATATTGCCTTTTAGCACAATTGGTCACTGGTCTATCATAATATTATCACCGTAACGAAGGTCTGAGGCAGAAAAAAGTTCTCTTACAATACTTGCTTCTACACTGCATTCCTCTCTGTGTGTATGTGTGCCGTCAAGTCACAGCTGACTTACGACAATCCTGTAGGATTTTCTAGGCAAGAGATGTTCAGAGGTGGTTTGCCATTACATGCATCCACATCATGACCCGGGTATTCCTTGGAGGCTTCCCATTCAAATACTTACCAGGGTCAACCCTGCTTAGCGTCTGATAGCTAACCAGATCAGCCTAACCTGGGACCAACCAGATCAGGATAGAGTTACATTTTTCTAAAAGAATTCACTTCATTGGATTTAGGAAGGTGTACATTTATATAAGTTTTCCCTGTAAATCCTTGAAGGTTTACTTTTTAACGAACATGTGTGTTTACTCTTAAGTTTACTCTTATAGCAGGTAAATATTATGCCATAATTTTTCTTATGCTTACTCCGCTTATGCTTAATATGACGAAAAAAAGCACCAGTACAAGTCTTTTAGTAAAACATTAATCTCGGATCACAGGTTTATTGTATGGATTTTGCAACACAGTCCATATTACAAACATTGTCTGGGAAACATTTACAAGAATAAATAAGATGGACTTGCAGTTATTAAAAAAAGATTACACTTCACTGTAATGTACAGTCAAAAAATATATCTAATATTCATTGACTTGACATTATTTACCTTTCCTTCTTGTAAACTAGGAAAAGAAAAACTCTGAATGCACAGTGCTGACTTTTCAGTATTTATATTGTTTTCTGGTTTTTTTCTTAAAATACGTGCTTTATCTATCAAACATCCAAACTGTACAAGTGAGCTTAATTAGTAACTTCAGGCATCCAGGGGATACTGCAAAAGAAAATAAATTTAGCTCTCATGCAACAACCCCTCCAAGTGTTGGATCAAAGGAGCTAAAACAGGAGTCTACTTAGCTAGCTTGGGATGTTGACACAATTCCCCCCTCCCCCAGGTTTGCAGGCAGAAAGTAACAAAAATGATGGCAAAAAACCTTCTTGGAATCAGTAGATCTTTTCAATAGATAATCAAGGGCTGGGGGAGAGGAAATCAAAAGGGGTAGATTTGTGCAATGCTTATATACCCCTTCTCATTTGCCTTTGCAGTCTATGTGGGATGTTTTTGCTTTTTTCCCCTTTTGTATGAATAAAACCTGATTCACAGGACTCTTTTTTTAACTTAGGCAAAGTCACTAAAATGTGACTTTCCCCTGCTAAGCTACTAAGTAGTCCTGTGATTACATGATCATGAAGTAATTGCCTAGAAAATCAAAAACAAAAACCCTCCATGATATGGTAAGTTGTGATATTACTTGAAAGGTAAAATGCACAGAATGGCTTTCTAGTCCCAACCCTTGTGTCAACAGTCATCAGATAACAATTAATTATATAAACTGGGCCTCAGTGATCTTGTTTTTAAAGAAACTTTTGAGATAAAGGGTCATTAGTTCTTATCTGCATAGGTCAGTGATTAAATACATATTTGCTAGTCGTTGCCAGTCATACCCATTTGCTTTTATGATTACTGACAAAAATCTTATAGACGGAGCAAATCAGGTATGAACTAAGTCTGTTTTGGAAGTAGAAACTGTCATTGGCCCTTTCTGCAAAGTACGAATAAAATGTATTGCAGACATTATTTTAAAAATCCTGTTGGGGGGGGGGGGTTGCCCACATAGCACAGACAAAAAAAGCATTGCCAGGAAAAGTGGTTCTTTTTCCTGTCTCCCCCCCTTCCACTAGCTGTCAGTTTCATTTTGTTGCATCTGCCATTTTGTATTGGTGCAGAGATTCTCCATCTCTACCTCCATTTGCCGAAGTGAACTTTTGCCGAACTTTTGCCAAACTTTGTTTTGCCTGGGGATTGCCAGGCAAAACAAACTTTATTCACATACTTTTTAAACAGTGAAATCGTATATAGATGAGCCACTTGCAGAGGAAACCTCCGTGGGAAATCTTCAGCAATTGGAGACAGGGATGGAGAATCTCTGCAGCAGCACAAAATGGCGGGCACAAGGGACAAAAATGAAAGTAAGAATGTTAAAGTTATTGAGCGGGAAACATAATACATTTCCGATTCACCTGCTCTCCACACAGCAAGCTGGAGACAACTTGATTTCATCTTGGGGCGGGGGAAAAGATTGCTAGTTTAGCGATTTTTGAAAAAATCCAAGTTGGGAGAAAAAAACTCGACCTGAAGACATCTTGGGGGAGAAAGCTGTGTGGAATTCCTTCCCATTTTCAAGATGTTATATTTGTGCTGTGCAGAAAGGACCGCTGTTTCCTGAATATCAACACAGTCAAAATACACCTTAAGAGTCTTTTTGGACACAAACATCAGAATTTGACCCAAACCTCTGCAAAACAATAACAAAATAAGGACATCTATGGCTTACTTTCATTTTCTCCTTAATGCAGCACAACGTGAGAAGTTAGAGGTTAAAATGTTGAAATGGTCAATGAATGAAACTCCAACCTGATTCACACACAGTGCCATATTGACACTTCTTTTTTAATCCTTTTCAAGCATTTGTTCTGCAACAATGCCTAAGAATTTCAGCCTTTTATTATACATTGCTTCATTACCAAGTTTGAGTTGTTTTGGGGACCAAGACAAGGGCAGGAATTTATGAGACAGAAACCTTTGTTGAAAAGTACAAGAAAAATGATCTTTTCTGAAAAGGGCAATCTGATTGCCAGCAGTGCAGAGATTTTAGAGATTTACTGTTATCATGTTTATGTTAGGCCAGCCACGCTCTGCATCTGCTGTCTTGTTCTCTCAGAATGAACCGCTTTTTAAATTAATCTCTAGTTATGTATGTGAAGGACTCCCTCAAGAAAGTGAACTAAGTACAAGGTGCAGAGATATTTCTGTTGAGTCTACATTATATCTAGAAGTTTAGAACAGCACTTTTTGGATTGTATGTGAAAATCTTTATTTTCTCTTTGAGGCCTTTCTCTTCCACCAACTACATTGTGACAGAAATTGTTAACATTTACAGTTCTATTTTTGACATAAGAAAGGTGATTAACAACTTTACTTAACAAGTTTCAATGGCATATCATTTTGACTGAAAGTGTGTGGCATTTGAGAGAACTGTTTTCTTTAAAAATTCACTCAGTAAGGAGAATGAACTTAGTGAATTCTTCATCCTAATCAAGGTCTACCTATCTACACAGAGCATTCCAGTGCATTTTAAATAGACTCACAATCTTATGCTTTATTTGGAGGGAGGGAGGCTAGAAAATATCAGGCATTTCTTTGAAGTTAAAATAATCTTTAACAAAAGAGAATTAATTCTTCCTTCAAAAGCACTGCTGAATGGTTGTTGTTTTGAATTGCTGAAGGGATTCTATGGAACCATGGCTATGTGGAAAATGCAGAAGTCAGAAAATAAGCTACAAATTAAATTTCTCTCAAATATTTGAGAGATATTTACCAATACAAACTTGAAGGGCAGCATATGAATAAAGTAAATAAAATAATACAGAAAGTCTTATCCACAAACCATGGCGACTCTATTTATATTTTTAACATACTGTTTAAATTTTAGGATTGCCAGGTCTCCCATTATTGTGGATCATCTTGGCAACCCATTATTTTGCTGTTAGCACTTGTTTTCATATTTTACTGTTGTTTTTAAATTATAATTGACATCAGCATGTTTGCATGACACAGGCATGACACTGGCACTCCAGCATACATCTTCAATTGCTTCCAGAGGTAGCCAGCAGCAGCCTAGCAAACTAGTAAGTTTAGATATTAATATTATTCCCAGAACATTCAATCCAAAGAAAATAAAAGCTGCAGTCTCTTTACTGGTTAACTAAATCCCTCAACCTGTTTTTCGAAAACATGGGCACACCTGGGATATTGTCGCAATAGTATTTTTTTTAACAAAAAAGCCAGTTGTGGTAGTAGAGAACTATAATACTGTGGAATGCTCAGTACAAGATAAACCTGACCTTGGGTGGGATTTTAGGGTATTATAATAATATTAAGGACCGCAAAATCTTGCATTTTCCACTACAGGCTCCTCCCATTTCTAAGGGGTGAATACAGCCATCTTTTTTGTTCAGTCATGTTCAATTATCCTCCTGTTAGGACCTGTTTCCATTTTTACTGTGGTTTTTTAAATCATAATGGCCCCATTCCCACGTGACTTTTGTTCATATATGCCCTATGGCCGTTTCCGCACGGCCTTTTTATGGCGCCCTGGGAATTGTAAAAACGCCGTTCCCAGGGAGCCATTTGCACAGGGGCGCTGCTGCTAAGCAGCAGCGCCGACCTGGTGTCGCTCCCCCTCCCCCAGGGCGGCGTCAAGCTGCCCTGAAAAACAACCCTTTAAAGGGTTGTTTTTCCCTCAACAGCGTGTTCCCGGCGGCACGGTGCGAACAGCACTGCCAGGAACACGCTGTTTCCCTTCCCCGTTCGACTCACCTTGTCCCGTCATTAGGCCTGCTGGCCGATGACCTCGCCAGCCTCCAACCCCTGGAGGTTGGAGGCAGCGAGCATGGGGCTTCGGCCAGCAGGCTGACTGGGACAAGGTAAACAATCGGCGGAAAGTGGCTTGACTCCATGCTTGAGCCCATGCACCGCCTGTCTGCTGGCCTCCACGCCGGCAGAATTCTTGCTGGCGTGGAGGCGCCTGGGGGGCCATGCAGAAACGGCCTATGAGACATCCCAAAGACTTTTGGGGTGGTCCTAAGAGACTTCTTTTTTATTAGTGGAAAACCTTCTGGTTGCTATAATTACTGTATTGTGTCCTGTGGTATGGATATCAATCTGACTCTCAAAAACAAGAACATACATGGAATAGTTTTACATTAACACTATGGCTAGATTCAGTCATCCAATTTCCTTCCAACAACTTGATTATTGTGGTACTCACTGGAAAAAAATCAGTGAAACCTGGCTGCATAAACAGATCAAACACAATGCATTATATCACTACCACAGTTTCAGTAAACTTCATTTTTCAATTTCTCCAAAGCTATTGAATTTTAACTTCAACAGATATGATGGTCTAGGTCATATCACTGACTTCTAGCATTAATTGCATTATATTGAGAGCGGGACCATAATGATCTAAATAATTACAGGCTGGGCTGTAAAATGTGTTCAAGGCTTGGGTTGATAGGTTTGTGCCTCACAGGTTAAAAAAGAAAAAGCAAATGTTACAATTTTGGACTAAGCTTTCCTGGTACAAAGTTTGGTGGTAGAAAGTGCTGTCAAGTCACAGATGACTTTACAGAAGATCAAAATAAGTAGATTTTTTAAAAAAAAATCAGCACCACAATGGTACTATGTCATTTAACTTAATAGTAATGAATCAGAGATGTCCAGATTTCAAAAAAAATATACTATACAAACCCTTCTTTTAATGTTATTACACAGTCAATGGTCAGCATAAGATAACATTCATATATAGTCTCACATCATAGGTTTGTCCATCTCTGTTTAGAAACTCAGGACACATTTTTGTGTTTATCCATATAGAATTGTACACAAAGTTGGAAGTGCAATTTTGTAATGTGAATGCTTTTTTTGAACAAATAAAAAGCTGATGTTTGTAGATGTGTGAGTCCTAAGAAGTTGAATTACATAACAGATGAACGATATCAGAAGATAGATTGGCTGCAAGCAGAAGTCATACACACTAAGGGTGGGGTGATGGTTTTATGTAATGTGAATTTAGCAAATGTAGGGGAATGTATAATGTGTAGTGGGGTAGGGGTATTGTATGTTTGTATGAATTTATTACAATAAACTGACATTTAATAAAAAAGAAGAAGCCATTCAGATAATATTTGTGGCTGGAATAGATGCAGTAATTGTAAGGTGGACACATAGATATATAGTGTTATACAGCATTTTGCAGTGTTGTGTGGAAGCCTAAAATTCAGAGTTTTTAAAAGATGGGAATTCACATTTAAACTAAAAGTTGGTCATCAGTTGACAAGATATGTGGTTCCAAAAGATAATAACTTCAAACATGAAAGTGTGAATGTATAGAATGTGAGCAAGATTAAGCAAAATCTTCTAAAATACAGTACATTCAGTTTTGTGCCATAGGGACAATTATAAAGTTCACTTTAAAGATAAGTGAGGTGGGCTGATTAAACCCGCCACAACCAGAAAGAGGCATTATTCTCTACTGGGGCATTAATAGCCCAATTCCTTGCCCATGTAGCAAAGTCCTTGTGCAAGGGATCATTATCTGACCACTCTGAAAACCATCCAAGACTGGTGTCTCTACTGTAAGTGACTATAGATGATGTCAGCACAGGATAAAGGTGGTAGTGTCCTGGGTTTTTTCCAGTCAAGCTAAAAACATATCAGAGGAAATATTTACCTCTTCAATGAAATCAGGAATCCCGGATCACCTTCAGTAGTATTTTTCCAAAACGATGACTGATTGTGAGATAAATGCTTTTTGATACCAGTATATGTGATGTTGGTTATTTTAATGAGTGAGCAAGTCAGGATGGGGAGGGGAGAGGGAGAAATTCATAACTTGATTTTATGTACTTTTATTTAGAACTCCTGTAAGTTCAGTGGGGCTTATTCCCCAGTAAGTATACATAGATCTATAATTATTATAGGTACACTTGTCGCCTTTGGAAAAAGGGCCCAGTAACCCTTCAAAAGCCTGAAAAAAATAACCATACCTTCTTTGAAGTCCTCATTGCTGACCTTTATGTGGTCATTTGAAGGTCATAGCAGAATTCACACACACACATATACACAGTGAAATCTTGTACAGATTTACACCAGTTTAAATCTACTAGGGTCTTCTGACCTTTACAAAAAATAAGAAGCCTTCTTCCACTCCATGTATTCAATACCTGACCTAGTAAGAAAAAGACATGTGTATGCATCTAGGCAAGCTTTCTGCTTTCAGATCTTCAAAAATATGTTGCCCACCTCCAAACTTACAGACACAATCTTTTGATGGTATTGTGTTACTTTTTTATTGATGCTGAGTGCTGCATTGTTTTAATGTTGTTGAATTAAGCTGTTTTATAGCTTCTGTTTAATATGAGATTTTAAGGTGTTTTTTTTACTTTTAAAAGATTTAATTATGCATATAAAATGCCTTGAGCTGTGGAAGATGTGGGATAAAAATATTTTTAATCGATGATAAACAAATCTGCCTGGAGCAATCTGGAAATGGCTTTATGGCAAAATGTTTGCTAATAATAATATTCTTCACACCCCAAAAGTTTGCTTCGTACCCATATATGTCTTCAGAAACAACCAACTTCAAATCCAAACCTTTCTTTTCTCCTTCAATATGTTGAGGCCAATCCTCCTGTTACCTTACTACTCTAGTGAGCAAAGCTTGTTTGTATATTTATACTCAATTTTTCCTTTTGGCTCAAGTTTGAAACCTTCCTCCCATCGAATAAGACTTCCTCCAATTTAAATGGCTCTTATGTTGATGGAAGAGCCATAAGTGGAGGAAGACTCCTTAGGCTAAAGGAAGGCTACAAGGATGGCTGAATTCACCTCATTGTAACTTCATTACAACCACTTCTCTTCTTCCTTTTGCCAGCTTCCCAATTCCTGTCCACTGACACTTTCTTGCATATTCCCTATGGAACTCAAGTTAACAGGCTGATGAAATGGTTTGATGTACCGATATCTTTCAACACTCAGCCAATACAACTCCCCCGCTAACATATAAAGCAGAAAGGAGGGTCACAGAATCAACATGATTAAATCAGTCAACCGAGGGACAGGACATACAGAATTCAAACAGCAAAACGTCTAATGTCAGGTACCATTTGCTTCTGGTTTGGTGAAGTTTGGTGAAGCACAGCACACTCCAAGGAAAACATGTCCTTCACTTCCCTTTTCAGTTGCATTTCTTCCTCTGACCTTCTCATCATCTAGCATCTTTTCTGAGTTACAGATTTGGATATCTTACACCACCAGTAGCCCAAAATTCACCATGCTGCAGCTTAGGGACAGGCCTATTTTGAAATATCCCTAACAAGGTAGTTGGCTTAATCCACATTATTGCATAAATCAAGCAGGTAGTAATAAGTGCTGATTCAGTTGCCATGCACTGCAAAGGGCAATAAGAAAAGCCCTAGAATTTCTGGTGAAAAACAGAACACTTGTACAATTCCACATACCACTCTCTGAACATCAGTCACACTCTGAGCATACTGGCAAAACCCATACATCATGCTTGTCTTCTCTGCACTGGAATATAGCACTTCTTTAAGTGAAGACTGTGGCTGGTGAGTGTTTGGAAATTTCCATTTCATTTCACCTTCTAAGGGCATATCCAAATAAAACCCTTTTAATTAGGGTTGCGAGTCTTTGATTTGGGCCTGGAAATCTCACAGAATTACAACTGATTTCTAGATGACTAAGATCAGTTCCCTTGGGGAAAAACAGTTGCTGTGGTGAGTGGACTCCAGTATACCCCACTGAGATGCCTCTTACCCCTGACTCCTGCCCTTCCCAGGTTCCATCCCCAAATGTCCAGGAATTTACCAGCCTGAATTTGGCAACCCTACTTTTAATCTTGTTGCTAAGAAGCCAGTCTTTCAGGCCACATAACTTGCTATGGTTTTCACAGTACAGAAAAAGATCAGTCTGTATGATCAGTTGTGCTAAAATATACTTACACTGCAATCCAAACAGCAATTAGATTTACATGAAAACAGGGGATTCATAAAAGTGTATTATTGTCACTTTTGATCTGAAACTAAAACAAAACAAAACAAAACCTTTGTTGCTACCAAGAGACCAGCTCTTTCTTACTTACGTGCTTTCTAAGACCCTGATAATTCTACCTTCTGTTTTATTAGCATTACCCAATTATCACAGGGACCCATTCATATACTATCATATAGTATATCCTGTCTCATACACATTCATAATGCTATTTCAATGGATCCCATTGCATGTAAGAATGGATTCTGGAAAAATTGTGTCACCCAAAATAGTCATCCTTAAAATTTGGTCTAACATGAGACTCAGTTTTTGAGTCTGCCTTATATAAAGTTATATATAAGTCACTCTGTAAAGTATTTTCATAGGCCCTTTTTGCACGGGCGATATACAGTAGCCCAGGGATGGCAAAAACACCATCCCTGGGCTGCTGTTCACACAGGAGGTGCTGCTGCAGTGCATCCTGGCCGCCCAAAAGCGTGAAGCCGCCACTTTTAACCTCGCTAAACAAGCAAGGTTTTTGCAAAGCAGCGTCTTCCCATCGGCGTGGTGCAAACCGAATAGCTGGGAAGACGTTGCTTCCCCCATTGCCTCAACTCACTGTCATGTCCAGTGTTGCCCTCCAGGGTGACGCTGGACATGACTGTGAGTGGGGGGGGGCTGACCGAGAGGCAGCTCCATGCGGCTGGGGGGGGGAAGTGGGGGCTGCTTGCATGCTAGTGTGCAAATGATCCCCGAGCCTCCACTGGCATAAATTATGCCGGTGGAGGCTTGTTTCCGTCCGTGTGCGGAAAGGGCCATAGGTAAGCAACATGGAAACCCTTTCAAGCATCAATTCCATGGATACAAAACAATATAGAATTTGTTTCCACACAAGAGCATTTATAATTATATAACATATTACAATTACAGTGATATTTGGTAGTACTGATGATATTTGGTAGTACTTTGTGCATCTTTATATGAAGCAGGGGCAAGATAGGATTACACTGCTGCTCTCTTTTGTGGGGGGGGGGCATACCTGTGATATCCACTTTTTACTATGGGCAATCGTACTTGCCTGAGCCCCCAACTTAGGAACTGTGGCGCCCAACTTGAATGCTTAGGGAGTGCCCAGGAAAAGACAAACACTGAACTGAAAATAGGAACCCTGATATGGACATCGTGGATACCTACACACTGGTTTGATAATCTCTGCATCGCCCTTGTGAGGACATGCAGAACAAGTATAGGTTAAACAAGCACCCGTAAGTAATCACCCCCTGGACTGTGGGAACTACATAACATTATGCCAAGTGCATCTATTTCCCAAATAAGCAGCAGACAGATGTGTTCTAATACTCAAGATACCTAAAGTATAACTAGAGAATTCTGTCCCTCTCAAGCAAATATCAAATCTGTTTGATGTTCAGCAGTCTTTGTCATAGAAGCGCTTACTATTTCCATGAAGAGTTCATTCCATATTTGCATTCAGTGACTGCTGCAGCTTCTTCTGAGTTATTTACTTGCATGTTGAAATCACAAATAGTTTCACTAGAATTTAATTATTTTATCCTCCTACTGAACTTATAAAAACAGGACTTTGAAGCAAGAGAATTTACTAATTAAAGGCACCTTCTAAATTAAGATGTCTTGCAGCTATCTCTGCTTTACCCTTTAAAAAAAGAAATTAACACTACATTTCAAATGCCTCAAATCAATGAGTCTAAGGCCTGAATTCCTGGTTATTAAATGACCAGAGGGCAGAATCACATCAGTGAAATGTTGCAAGGGAGGCTTCTGTTAAAGAAAGAGCCAGTCCCTGTGATACACTATTGCAACAAGCAGCCCCTGCAAAGCAGCAGAATTTGTGTCAGGTATCGCATATGAACACATGACGTTCTTATGCTAAGCCAAACTATTGCTCAATCTAGCGTAGTACTGTTTACTCTGACTGGCAGTGGTCTCCAAGTTCTCAGGTATAGAAAAGTTTTCTACATAGTGGTTAAGAGCGGCAGACTAATCTGGAGAACAGAGTTTGATTCCCCACTTTTTCATATGAGCAGCAAACTCTAAACTGGTGAAGCAGGTTTGTTTCACCACTCCTATACATGAAGACAGCTGGGTGTCCTTGGGTTAGTCACAGTTCTCTCAGAACCCTCTCAACCCCACCTACCTCACAAGGTGTCTGTTGTGGGGAGAGGAAAGGCAGGAGTTTATAAGCCACTGTGAGACTCCTTATGGTTGAGAAAAGTGAGGTATAAATCCAAAGTCTTTTTCTTCCTCCTTTTGACCTACAGCCCCTCCCCTAACCCAGAATTACTCAGGCCCTTTCCATACAGGCCAATTAAACTGGGATAACACTGTTTAAAAACCTTGGTGGGGGGGGACTTCACATGGATCCTGATCCTAACACAGATCCAGTCCGCGTTTCCCCCCCCCAACCCAGGTTTTTCAAGAATTGTGTTGTGCAATTCTTTTGTTTCAACATGGCTGCAAGGCGCATTCAAACAAGAGAATCACACATAACACGATTCTTGACAAACCCTTCCCCAGCTCCCATCTGTGGATCATGGCTCGGGGGGGGGGGGTCAGTCCTGCCTACCTGCAAAGCTGTCCTTCCCAGGCAGGCAGGAGGGAAAAAAGCCAGCAGAGAAAAACAAAAATGATGTGCCTTCATGTGAAGGTGCACGCCCCACCCATGGGCTGTGCAAAGGGGGGTTTATGTAACCTGCCTTTCCCCCGCTTTTATTGGCCCATGCGGAAAGGACTTTAGTGACTTAGGCATCACACCAGAAATCTACCTAGTCTTCCTGTACATGTTTGTTGTAGTCACTGAAAGGATTTGTGGAAAATAGAACATATTGAAGAGCTGAAAGAATCATAGAAGAGCATCCATATAAGGAATATCTTTCTAGCTGTGATCACCACGATGTGGCAAATATCTGTGATTTTCAGTTTGCAGTACAAAAAAACCATGCATACTCTGGGTATTGTGAACAAATGACTTGAAGAGGAACCAGGTTTGAGATCATTATTGCATATGAAAACAGTTATACAGATAAGCCAGTTGCAACTAATTCATATGCAATGAAAACAGTGACATATATTTACCCCTTCCTTAGAGGCACATCTGTGCTTTGGAGTGGTATTCATGACACACAGGACATCCAATTGCATCATGAAATAATGATTAACATTGGAATTGCAAAAGCTTCAGAACAAATGTTGCAGAAAAGTGGCCCAACTATTCATTGCTAACACATCCCAAAATGTATGATACACATGCTAGTAATGATCAAAAGCTGGAATGTGATTTGGATCAGGGTGGAGGGCTCTTAGAACAGCATCTTTCAACTAATTTCATTTGTCATATGCCAGATTCGGGTCACTGCATCTTGCACAATGACTTCCCCTCAGGGAGGATGATGTTGTTATAAGAACCTCATGCAGAGAAACATGAAGGTTCACCTAAACAAGATGTATCAATGTTTTTTTTGTTTGATACAGCATTCTAAAGAAACCAGTTGGCTGAACAAATGATGGCTAAACACATAAATTACAAACATTGTAATAGCTACTTCATTTTAACAGGATTGTATAGTTCACAATAAAACAGAATTCAGCCACTTCATATTAACCAGTTTACATGGTTCTGCAGCTCCAAAATATCACTGTCAACCTGACACAACAAAGTAGAATTGTCGGATGCTCATTTCCAAGAACAGCTTCCTGGGACTCCACAGAAAACTCTGTAAAATATAACTTTGATCTTATCTTGTTATCTACCCTCTTCGGGCACGCTTCCTTACTTCTACCTAAAGGTCTCTTCTTTGGAAAGGCAAATTGGTTCTCATGTGGAAGGTGAAAAGTATGGGACTGGTGATAAACTTCCATCATTTTGTATAAGTGGCAACACTTTTCTGTGAAGTGACACAACATTCATCACCACCATTTTACAATGTACCATTTAGGAATGTCATTGCTGGTGATCTGCTATATAATGAACCATGATAACACTGAAGGAATTTTATATCTCCTATGCGCTCTTAAGGCTGAATACTACAGCTTCATTGCACCACTTGTTTTGGGAATTTTGATTGGCAGCCTAATCTGTGCACGGAAACTTGACTACACCACAAACTCATATTGAGTTTTCATATAAATGTGGTTAATATGAAGGTGGTAAATTGCTACTATCTGTTCTTTTAGATTAAGTGCCTTTTATCACATCAGCCAACCCTGTCTATGAGGAACTTGTCAGCATGATTATCCCATACTATGTGAGACAACTGGCCCTTATAGAAAGACAAATGGATGGGTGGGGGGATCCAATATAGTGTAATACAGGATAACACTTTAAGACTGTCCTTCCATTTCAACCTATTTTTTAAAGAGACACTGCACACAAACAAATACTTAAAAGTAAAATGAAGTTAGCTTCATTACAAACCAAAGAACAATAATAGTTTGAAACATGGCATTTCAGGGTGTTCTCGATCCAGGAAGTAAGGCTGATTCCGCATGGGCCAAAAACAGCGGTGTGAAAATGGTGTGAAAACAGTATAAAACCTTTTACACCATTTTAAAACCTTTTACACCATTTTCACATCATTTTCACACTGCTGTTTTTGGCCCATGTGGAATCAGCCTATGACTTGACAGGATTGCTTTACCAGAGCTGCAGCTAATATGAACCATTAAGATGTAACCAACCCATGCACAATATTAGCAATCTAGCAGCACTGCTTAGCGACTGACGCAGAAAATTCACAGCAGCATCTAGATTCCATGGCTGGCTTCTAAATCAAGGGATGATTGCAGCAGATGGAAAATTACAGCTTCACAGCAGTGGCCTTTTCATTTGAAAAACAGATCACAAAACCTTACTGTACTGAAAGCTTCAATGTGTCTACGGAAGCCTTCCTCCTTTGCCAAATGACTGATATAGGAAATTAAAAACATAAAGTCAGGATTTGTGGAAAACAGAAAAGATGGTGGATTATCCCAGTATTTTTTTTCATTTTTATTCAAGGAGAAACAAAAATGCACATCCAAAATGGCAGAGAGAAGCGGTCAGAAGAGATTAGAAAGCAGTCTTCCAGCCTGCCTCCTGCTTTGCCAATGTAGGCTGTTTAAAAAGAGAGAGAGAGGCTCCTGTGGAAAGCAGATGGAAGCAGATCTCTCTTCTTTCCAGCTGCACTGAAAACTGACCCTGTCTCTCACTCAAAGGTGAAGAGCTTTGCTCTCTTCACTTCATTATTCCTTTTAAGTGAGTGGGGAACCAGCATCCTTCAAACATCAAGGCTTTGGGGATCTGGTGAGTTTCCTGCCCTCATGAGCTAAAATGAACTCAAGTATTCCAGGGCAACTTCATATACAAATTTATACTGTTCCTGAAAGAGAGAGAGAGAGAGAGAGAGAAAGAGAGAGAGAGAGCACAATGTGAGAAAAACAGACTCAACTTCACCATGCTTATTTAGACTTCATATCTTTTGCACAATGGTGCTGATACACATACAAGGAATCTACATTTGCACACAGCATACAGAAGATGCAGAACATAAGCTCAGCAGGAAGATGAATGCATGGTCATAATATCTAATATCCACCTCAATTAAAAACCTTGACTTTCTTGAAAAATAACCAATAGCATCTGTTCTACACAAAAATTTTTGTTCTGTGAGGAACCCATACTGAAGGGACATAACGGCAGTCAGAGGACTTACAACATAATGTTATACAACATGAATTTTATGAAGACTAAATTACAACAGATGTGGTCATATTGTTTTATATCTCAACTCAATTATAATGATACTCAGTGGGCTTTTTTAAGAAATGCGTTCATTTGCAGCTGATATATTTTATGTGCTTTTTGAAACAAGTAACAAATATAAAAGTACATTTTTTATACAAATCAAGCCGCTTTGGATTACTTTCAAGGTCCATACGGACAACTGCACTCTAGTATCTTTCTTTAAATAACACTCCACAATTAAAAACAGACATAAAAATTAAGGAATTGCATATAAAATTCACAATCATGCAGATCTCACAGATGAAACTCAGGCCCTTTCCAAACGGTGGAAAGGGCACTTCTCCACCAGCAGAAATTATGCCAGTGGAGGGGAGGGGCCACTCGCACGGGAGCATGCAAGCAGCCCCTGCAGAGGCCGGCGCAGAAGAGGCGGCTACGCACGGAGCCATCTCTTCTGCATCCCCTCCACTCACCTCGTCCCCCAGCATTGGTCTGGAGGGCTGCAGGGACCCGTTCATGCTGCCCTCTGACCTCCAGGGGTCAGAGGGCAGCGTGGGTGGGTCTCAGCAGCCCTACAGACCAACGCTGGAGGACGAGGTGAGTGGGGGGGGGGATGGGAAAACGGCTTCTTTGGCGCGGTGCTGTTTGCACCGCACTGATGGGAAGGTGGCGCTTTCCAAAAACCTCCCTTGGGAAGGGAGGTGGAAAGCGGCGCCTTCACGCCACTCGGGGCCGCACAGGACGGTACTGCCGCCTGTGCAAACAGCTCCCCAGGGACCGGTGTTTTTTCCATCCCTGGGCCGCTGTTTTTGGCCCCGTGCGGAAAGGGCCCAAGAGAAAAAATTGACATTATCCTATTGCTAATCAATTTCTGATCTGATTCTTTTCTATACATATGGAATTGTTTCCTCTCAGATAGCAAATAAAATCATACATAAAACATACATGTAAAAGTTTATGATTTCAGATGGCACTGCATTCTTTCCACAGCACTCACTTTTAAAACATTTTAATCTGTTTGAATGATATCAGAATAGAATTTAAACCAGTTTAATGAGGGAGTCTGAAAGCACCTGTCACCTGTTGTACTTACCAGTGTCTCCACCATGTTGGACTTGTTGTTTCGTAAGGTTTTCACTATGTGAAATACATCAATGATGTTTTGCTGCTGGATCATTTCACATACACTGCATATGGCACAGAAAGTGCCACTCCGGCCACCGCCATTCCTACGAACAAAAGGGAATAAACAACTAATAAAGGCAGGCAATGTTCTGTTGGCTGAAGTTCTTAGGAAGTCATGAAATAGGGTCATAAAAATATCTGGGACTGAATATAAGCAGTTACTGGTAATCTAATAGCAAGAAACCAAAGCTGCCTTCAGGAATCTAAAATCTTCTTTTATGTGGGCATGTGATCAAAGCTAATGATCTATAGGGTAGTATGTGAAAGGCTGGATTTTTACAGAATCAAAAATGCTGGGTACAAAGGAATTTGCTTTAGAGACACTGTAAGTAATTGACAAGAAAAATATCTCTTTAGAATGGGCTTGGCTAATATGAGCTATTTTCAATGTTTCGACTTTGCCACATTTTGAACTATGCCACTTTGACCATGTGGCAGAGCCTAAACACCTTCCTCTCTGTCTTATCCCTTTGTGCAAAACTGGAGTTCTGGCTGCAGTGACTTGGAAGCATCCTAGAAGGCCTTTATGCAGGGCTTCCAATAAGTCTTACGATACAAAACCCGGAACAGGCTGCATTACAAGGACCAGTGATCCTGAAAAATGTTTTCAGAAGTGCTGGCATGCTTAATACGTTATCTAGGAAACTGAAAACTACCTGTTCCTAGATGGCATAAGAAGATACTGAGTATTCTCATGACAGCATCTTAGGCATGAATGATCTTCTGTGGTTTCCATGATGTCTAATGATCCCACTTCTTACTCAGGTCTCCTGGAAAACTACATGTCATGTCTTTCTGGTGTCTGGAACACTGCCATTTCAGAATTTTCATTCATTCATTCATTCATTCATTCATTCATTCATTCATTCATTCATTCATTCATTCATTCATTCATTCATTCATTCATTCATAATAATAGATGCTCCAAAGGGATGCTTCCTTCAAACTTATCCTGTTGCTAGAGTTGCTATCAAGTAGGTCAGGGGTCTACAATCTTATTGGAGTCAGTAGATACTCTTTGAATTTTTTTAAAGAAAACATGGAATGGGTGTCAGTAACAAAATGACTGCCTTGGGGGCTGGGGTCAATCATAGCATATTGGAAACCTCCAATTAATAAGGCAAATGTTTTAAAATGGGTAATCCAAGCAAACACAAAAATGATGCCTTCTGGGTACTTCTAAAGTGCTTCCTGCCCAATGAAGTGGTGAAAAACCAGACCTGGCTATTTGTTCTGGGGATGAGATGATTTGATGAAAAAGCAAATGGGCATCAGGAAACCTATTTGTGGGTGCAAGTGAATGAACTCAGGTATACCTTGTTGGGGATCACTAACATGTGTTGGGGAAAGAAAGAGGGTAGTATATTAGTGGGGTGGAATGGAACTGGGGCCGTTTCCGCACGGCGGCGGAAACGGCTGGGTCGGCGCTTCTCGCGCCGACCCGAAGACGCTGGGACCGTCCGCACAGACAGTCCCGGGAAGAGGCGGGCAGCCGGTCGAAGCCATTGGTACAAGATTTATACTAAAGCACTTTGCTGGCGTTAGTCGCCGAGGCTCAGGGATTGCCCCTGGTTCCCTGCAACGCCTGCTCGAGCGGTGCAGGGCAGGGGGGCATGTCCCCAGGCCTCAGCGACGCGCCGGAGGCCCAGGGACAAGGTAAGTGCCGGGTCGGGGAGGCGCCGTGAAGCCGCTGCCGTTCGCTCGGCAGTGGCTTCACGGCGGCGTATTCCGAAAAGAACGCTTCTTAGCGTTCTCGGAATACGCCGGCTGCGGGCCAGCCGGGCGGCGCGGGGGCGGTGCGGCTGCACTGCTGCTGCGCCGCCTGTGCGAATGGCAGCCTGGAGACGGCGTTTTTACCGTCTCCAGGCCGTCATTTTCCACCCATGCGGAAACGGCCTGGGAGATTATAAGCCAATACTGAAATTGAGTGGGCTCAGCTCATAATTACATACGGATAGCAAATTCTTGTCATTGCAAGCCTTTCTAATTTCAAAGTCTGGCATCATTACTAAATTCACACATTTGAGTCAGCGGTATATCTCTAAATCAGGGGTCCCCAAACTACGGCCCGGGGGTCAAATCAGGCCCCCGGAGGACATTTATCCGGCCCGCTGGGCAGAAGCGGATCTCCCCCTTCTCTATCTCCTTTTCCCCAGGTTTACAAACAGCCTCAAGCGCGGGCGGCTCGCTGCTCATTCCAAGCAGCCGGAGGGGACCGTACCAATGCAGCAAGGGGGGGAGAGAGAAAGGCGGCAGATCTGCCTTTCTCCTCCTCCCCCCCTTGCCGCATTGGTATGGTCCCCTCCGGCCGCTTGGAATGAGCAGCGAGTCACCCGCGCTTGAGGCTGTTTGTAAACCTGGTCAGGGTGCCAAACTCCAGGCGGCCCCTGGAGCTTGGCACCCCGACCCCCAGGTTTACAAACAGCCTCAAGCGCGGGTGACTCGCTGCTCATTCCAAGCGGCCGGAGGGGACCGTACCAATGCGGCAAAGGGGGGAGAGAGAAAGGCGGCAGAGCTTCAGGGCTGGATTGGATGGGGACCGCAGGGGTGGGGGGCTCGGCCAGGGGTGGGTCAAGGGCGGATGGATGGCGCCCCCCCCCACGGGCGGCACTTGGTCCATCCCCCAGCTGGGCTCTGGCCATGCGTGAACTGGCCCCCTGTTTAAAAAGTTTGGGGACCCCTGCTCTAAATAAACAGCAAACTCGGTGTATAGTTTTCCATCAGAACAACGAACACATGTAGATTCACAAAGGTACTCTTCCCAGTTTTTTGAAAACCTGATTTTCATATGTGTAGCCAATATTAAGCACAGAAAACAAAGGAATCAAAGTACATACAAGCAGTGGACTACAGTTCTCCCATCTCGCCCATCGTACTGTTCCTGCCATTTCTCTAGTCGCCTGACAACCTTCAATAGAGAGCGTTTGGAAGGAGGTGTGTCTCTATATGCTGGCCAGCCAATGTACTGCAAATGCTGAACAATACGGTACCCATCTTGAGGCTAAGCAAAAGAATAACATATTTGTGGGGATGTGAGAAGATCTCATAAGAAAAAGTTCATGAAATAGCAAAACACTATGATTTTAATTATTTATACCAACAATTGTCAAAATATGCATATTAAGTGAAGGAAGATCCCAATTAATAAACAATCATGATTATGCATTGTTGAAGGATTATGTATTGATGACTGGATTCAACTGGTTCTGGTGGGTTTTCTGGGCTGTGTGGCCGTGGTCTGGTGGATCTTGTTCCTAATGTTTCACCTGCATCTGTGGCTGGCATCTTCAGAGGTGTATCACAGAGGGATGTCTGTTACACACTGTAAAAGACTTCCCTCTGTGATACACCTCTGAAGATGCCAACCACGGATTCAGGAGAAACGTTAGGAACAAGATCTACCAGACCACAGCCACACAGCCCCAAAAGCCCACCAGAGCCAATCATGATTATCTTTAACTGTAATTGTAAACCAGTTAATTTATTAGCTTAGTTAATGGGATTATACAGGACAATAACTAAAAGTGTGCTAGCTAAAGTAATTTCTTGATGTATTGTTGAAGGCTTTCATGGCTGGAATCAACTGGCTGTTGTGGTTTTTCTGGTCTGTGTGGCTGTGGTCTGGTAGTTTTGTTCCTAAATTTCACCTGCATCTATAGCTGGAATCATCAAAGGCATGTCATGCAAGGTGTGCTCTCTGTGGCACAGAAAAACATCAGACCATGACATGCCTCTGAAGATGCCAGCCATAGATATGGGTGAAATGTTAGGAGCAAAAACTATTAGACCATGGGCAGACAGACCAGAAAAACCACAACAGCCAGCTAATTTGTTGATCATTCTTTGAGATTTTTTTAAAAATGAAGTGATGTGACCAAAGAGAATCACAGAAAACTCATATATACATACATATAGACAAGCTTTCACAGAAAGGAGTTAATCACAGTTACCACTTTAACAGGAAAGACAGGCAGACCAATCAATCGTTCAGCCATATCAGATGAAACACTTTTGGGTTTGTTTGTTTGTTTTTCTGCTTCAGCTACGGAACTTGTACTAGCTCTAGAGACGGCCAGTGAAGTCTTTCACAACCAACAATTGGAAAGGCAGGAATCATATGGGGGACATTCCGCTGAGGTTTTTGTTTCATTTTTTTGGTAGTTAAACACTTCAACAGGTACTTCCCTGAATAACACGAGGAAATATTGTCAGAGGCTCTGATTTTCGTAACTGAAGCAGATTTACACACTAGCTGTATCTCCTGAGGCCCAATAGGATCGCATTATAACAGACAATCAATAAAAAACTGTTGCTTAATTGTGAAATTATTCTGAAAGTGGTTGAATGTCAAGGTTATCTTTGCTATTGGCATTACAGGATTTTTGACACTATTGTTTAGGGAGTCTTAATAAGCACTCTAGGCATTTCTCCTCCATCTGCAGTATTAAGAGTGATGAGATGTAACAAGGTAGAAATATCTGACATTTTCATGAAGGAATCACCTCTAGAGACAAAAAGGTAGGGTCAAGCAAGTAAGCAGGGAACTCAGAATCATGAGGATGAGAAATTGTATATGTGTGTGTATATATATATGTGTGTGTGTGTGTTTGTGTGTGTGTGTGTTTGTGTGTGTGTGTGAGAGAGAGAGAGAGAGGATGAGAAACTGTATACATGTGTGTGTGTGTGTGTGTGTGTGTGTATAAAGAGAGAGACACACACACACACACACAATGGGTATGTAGCTGTTAGGATAAATGGAGCAGGAGATAATGATATTGTCAGCTGCTTCAGATCCCCAGTGGAGAGAAAGGAGAACTATGAGTAAATCATTACCCTTTTCTATGATCCTAAACAACAGGGAAAACTCAATTATTGTGTTTTCAATACTGATACTCATTTTGTGTCTTTTTTTCTATTACAGCATGTGTGCACCTCCTTGTCTTGACTGAGTTGCCCATTATATGCATAACCAAACACTAGCAGAACAATCCTATTGGGGGGGGGACTAAATCTTGTTGGGGAGACAGCACGGGGCTGCACTGATGCATCTGCCCCACTCTGCCAGCACAAGGGGCACCCGTGCTGGCTAGCTGCCTCTCAACTCCATGGTGGGGAAACCAGGAAGTCTGGACTACACTGGTGTCCCAAGCAGACCCCAGCATGGGGGGCATCCAGGAGTGCAGCAATGTTATTTGTGGGCAGATATGCTGCAGCCTAGGACTTGGACTTATGCCACCCTTTTGGCGTGGTGTAAGCCTATTTAGCTCCATTGAGATCTTTCTGACGGCTTGGTGTTTTTGGAATTTTCCTGTTTCACCGTGCTGTTGGAAAGCCCACCAGAGGAGGCGACCCAGAGCTGTGGCTGCCCAGAGCTGTGGATTGGACCATAGAATACTTTTCATCAAAAAAAGTTCTGAAGTGGCTCACACTCTATTAAAAAAAACTCTGTGCATATACAGAACAGGTCATTCATTTATTTTTAGTCTGCATCACAAATACTAATTGCAACTCTGACAAAACTACACAATCCCCTCCCCACAGAGTGGTTTTTTAAAAGTCTTCATGGACACTTCAGGGACTTCAGGGACACTTGGAAACCTCAGAGAAAAACAAATTTTCATACCCTTGCCATATTGCAAATCCGGAATATCCTGTTGATGATATCTTCATCTATATCAGCAGAAACAAACTCCACTTGGATTGGCCCATAACAACAGGATGTCTTTTCTGGCCAGTACTGCATACAGAGCTAGAAATGGAGAAAAAGAAATAACTAAAAAGAAGACTGGAACATTTAAAAACCTGAAAGGGAAACATTAGGAATGAATGTAATTCCCCCATTAATTCCTTACTACTTCAGATTTTCACTCTGTGCTGTGTTTTTCTCCCCATTTCAAATTTGACTAGGAAATTTTTCTAATACCGTATATACTCATGTATAAGTCGAATTTTTCAGCACATTTTTAATGCTGAAAAAGCTCCCCTGGACTTATATGCGGGTCATTAAAATTTTTTGTGTTTTTACTTTGCCAGCCAGCAGGGGGCGCAGTTTTTAGAGGCACCAAAATTTCAGGGTACCCTCAGAAGACTCTCCTGATGATACCAGCCAATTTTGGTAAAGTTTGGTTCAGGGGGGTCCAAAGTTATGGACCCCCAAAGGAGGTGCCCCCATTCCCCATTGTTTTCAATGGGAGCTATTAGTAGATGGGGCTACCCTTTTGAGGGTCCATAACTTTGGACCCTCTGAACCAAACTTCACCAAACCTGGCTGGTCTCATCAGGAGAGTCTCTTTATTATACCAGCCAGGTTTGGTGAAGTTTGGGTCAGAGGATCCAAAGTTATTGACCCCCAAAGGGGACCCCATCCCCCATTGTTTACAATGGAAGCTAATAGTAGATTTTTCATTTCTGATAATATCCCTCTTAAAATCTAAGTTGGGATACATTTGGACATACAGATTATGATGAGGAATCCAGTTTTGAAGGATTTTAACTCTTGTGTGTTAGCTTGGTTGCTGGTTGAGCTAAGGTTTTTGTACTTTTAAAGTTATTGTTGATACCATATTGTTCTTGTTGACCCTCTTTTCCACTTACAGAGCCAGTTTACTGTTTTTCTTTGAAATAAATATTCAAAAACATTTAACCTACTGATGCCTCAATTGATGCTGCATTTCCCACCCTCGACTTATACGCAAGTCAATGAGTTTTCCCAGTTTTTTTGTGGTAAAATTAGGTGCCTCGACTTATATGCGGGTCGACTTATACACGAGTATATACGGTATTTATTCTGGAATTGGAGGAGGCACCACCAATTCATTTACATCTTTTCTTAGCTCTGTATGGGCAATGCTTGGAAAAAAATATTGCTGTGATAATGGGTATGATCACATTGAGGTTTTTTGTGCCATGTTACACTGATATTTGCACATTGATATCCATCACATTGATAAAACACTACACAGAAATTATTAAAACTGCACAGATAACCACATCGAGACTGGTTTTTTAAGGTGTTTTAGCATGCACATCTTGAAAATGTAACTGAGTGGGGGGAAAAACCAAACAAGAGGAAGAAACTGAAACCTATGGCAAACTATGCATGAACAAAGTTCTGTACAAAATTCAAAAATAAAGGGAAAACAACAGAGAATTTCTAATACATCAACATCACTGCTGAAGCATGGCCTGCTAATTTGGAACTCCAGAATCCAAGCTAAGTTTTGAACCAGAAGACTTTCAGATGCATTCCAGAAACAAAACTTCCATAAAGCTCAGTAGAATGGTTAGGTACTATTACCTTTTGGATACTCTTGGACACAATCTATAACATAAAAACACGAATAAAGATGGAAATGGGGGGAGGGAAAAACTGAACCAGTCTGAGACTTCTTATCCTTAGCCTCCAAAGACACAATCATCATTATCAGAATTGACTTAAAAACAATTTTCTAGAACATGGGTCTTCAAACTCTGGCCCTCCAGATATTCATAGACTACAATTCCCATGAGCCCTACCACTTGGCCATGCTGGCAGGTTCTGATGGGAATTGTAGTCCAAGAACTTCTGGAGGGCCATAGTTTGAAGACCCCTGTAATCTAGAAGAATGTATATGTTGTGTGAATTATAGTTTGGGCAGTCCCAGGTGCTAGATAACATTTTAAAAAATCTTGTTCAGCAGCTGGAACTATAAACATAGAGTACACTTTGCAAAGAAGTTAATGCCTACTTTACAGGGCTGATCAGCTGTTTTTATATCTCTTTAAAGTATTTAAAGTCAAATGATTCAGTTCCTGCAAAACAGCTTCTTCAGGTGAAATGCATTTTTAGTGAAGGATTTTACTGAAGTCAGGCTTAGCCCTTCTTCCAAATGATCTATATACATAAATGTAGAAGAGGTAAGGTTATTTGCCCTTGCGGAACCCTGATGGACAAATGTGGAGGGTGAGGTAAGGTATTCAGTGTTACTTGTACACACACTGTCATATATGGTGCAAAGAAAGAAGTGATGTCATTGCATCAGGGCAACATTCTAGGACTCAGCCAGACTCTATGGGGTAGAGTTTGGGATGAATCCTGGAGTGTCATGCTGATGAACAATGCCAGTTCTCACTGTGATGATTATGCCTCCACCTATTTGCTCCCTGTTGCCCTGTCAAATGGTGGTAAGAAATGGGAGGGAAAGTCAGAAGGTATAGCAGGAGATGTGACATGCCCCCCCTCCAGAGGAGGGCTATGTCTCTCTGTGTAAGGGAGAGTATTCAAACAAGTGTTACAGTCAAGCGGCATAAATCTTGTGTTATAGGCTAGGGAAAGCTTCATGATCACTTGAATCTGGTAGTGGTTAGATGGTACAAAGTGATTTTGAGTTAGCATTTCTCCTATGTGACAAAAGTCCAAGACAATAAGTAGCAACAAGCTAGGGAAAAGCTAACAAAGCTCCATTTTACATCTTCAGAACACAGTGACATTTTAGGAAAGTACAATTTATAGCAATCAGTTTGCAAGGCTTTATCCAATTTTCTTTCTTTCTTTCTTTCTTTCTTTCTTTCTTTCTTTCTTTCTTTCTTTCTTTCTTTCTTTCTTTCTTTCTTTCTTTCTTTCTTTCTTTCTTTCTTTCTTTCTTTCTTTCTTTCTTTCTTTCTTTCTTTCTTTCTTTCTTTCTTTCATCAATATTTAGACTATGCCTGAAAATAAGTTAAACAGTATATATCTGCATCCTCAAAGATCCACCTACTTGTGCAGCATCCATTTCATTCAGCATCACAATGGAGGAACAGTTGTAATCAAACACCAGTCTCCAGAAATCTGGTACAGTGTTGGGTAAAGGATGCTGGGTAACTATAAAGGCAGCAGGTTGCTTGTGACTCTGACAAAGAGAGAGGGGGGGGGGAAGGATTAATGTTAAGAAAAAAGAAATAAATCACCATTTATCCAGAAGAATATTAAACCCTGGAGGCTGTTGACCGGCAAAAGGATCCATTTAACTAGATTATACAAATTGTACCTCATCCTCTTTGTTATCACTGCACACTGAAAGAAGACTTTCATAATGGGATCCCAATGAAGACATTTCATTAAAGGAAAGTGCCATGAGAACAAAGATTATCTCTCATGAATTATTCATACGATATGACTGGATAAAACAATAATAATAATCAGAAGAAATTACTAAGGGTGACAGCTGTCTGTAGGACTCTTCCATGTGGATGCTGGGGCTGAAAGACAGCAAAAATCATTAGATACCAGGAACCAAAGAAGAACTGACGCTTATACAAAAGGCTTATAACAGCATCCTTTAAAAGGATTTAAAGTCATTTTTAGTGGTTGGCCTCTTCTTCTGCATTCCCAATGTTAACTTTTAAGGGCCAAGTCACATGCTACAGTGTCCTAGTGTCTGTTGCAACAAAACTGTATCACATGTGAGATAGGAGATTTGTGCCTCCCAGACACACAGGGCCCAATTCTGATTATGGATGCAGCACATGTGGAGAAATGGCTCCCCCCGCCCCCCCAAAATTACTATTTTTGTATCCTGAAACAGCTCTGGGGACCTGCTGTTTGATCTCTACAGGAAATTTATCTATTTATTTACTTTACATATATCCTGTCTTTCTCCCCGGTGGGGACCCAAAGTGACTTGAATCTCCTTTAACCCATTTTATGCACACAGCAACCTGTGAGATAGGTTAGGTTGTCTCAGAGGCCTTCGGAGATCTCACATTTGACTACCTATCTCAACAAACACCCAGCAAGACACCCCAAAGTCTTACAACTGTGTGCAAAGAAGGCCAACAGAAGATAATTACTCTTCTTAGTGTTACTCTGTTGTATATTAATCCTGCATCAGGGGAAGAAATTAAACTTAATTTGTGTTTATTATCAGATTAACCCTCTTTGTATTTGGTTTTGTATTTGTCTGTTGAGAATCCTCCATGGCATAACAACAGAAGACAGTAAAATCATAGAGAATCATAAAAGAATCAATACTTGGTGCCAAGATCATCTGAAAACAAAGTACTAAGGAAGAACCAACATTTTGTGCCAAGACCACCTGAATTCTCCACCAATAAAAACAGAATTATGTGTACAAATTAAGTGCATGCAAATTAAAGGAATTCTGCACATTTTGTGTAAAGTATGTCATTTCTGCTAGCTCCACTTATGAGAAAAGATACAGCTCCACTACTGGGAAAAGAGTGATACAGCCACTGAAAATATACCACACCAATACCTAGCTATACATTTTTTTTATTTAGATTTTTAGATTGCCCTCCCCCGAAGGGCTCGGAGCAGCGAACAACATAAAATACAATCGTTTAATAATATAATTCAGATTAAAACCTATTCACAATTAAAGCAATAAAACCAGAATATAAGTAGGAACTATATAGAAGCAGATGGAGATAAATAACCACACCCCTTCCCAAACCCATAGGAGACTGTTACCTAGCTTAACAGTTAGAATATTTTTAAAGTAGCAATGGGGAATGACTTAGCAGTGCAAGAGGCAGGCTAGGTGGGATCTTTTAGACACCTATACCGGAATTGGCTTTTGAAACGTTCCACAGAGAATACAAAGAGACCAAATTGAATTTAAATACTTTTATAAGTTTTGGGTGTGAGCATTCATACAGTGAGACATAGAGAGGCATAAAAACAAGTTCCATGGGGATATAAACAGTGAGGAAAAATAGGTTTGGATGATAGATTGGGAAGGGAAGCAACGGGGACTATACATTACCTAAATTCAGCTGATAAGTTCTGGAAGAAGGCAGGGATTCCTATGCCAGCATGGAAATCCAAGCAAAGGATGATAACGTGTCTCAAAACCAACTTGACCAAGAGAGGTTCAGGCCAGTAATGAGCACTGAGTCTGGGGTGCACTATATTTTTATACCCCTTTGTGCAGTTTGGGGTGGGAGTAAGTAAGTTTTGTTTCCTGGATCTTTTGGGTTTCCATGCTGGGACTGCTGGGCTGTGCTGATCAGCAGCTCATCTACTGTTTTTCTAAGTACCGGGGTATTGGAGCCAATTGTCTTTTGATTAGATCAGGGTAGCACTGAATGGCTTATGCAGAATGTCTTTTGAAAGTCTTTGCGCAGGTATTCAGATTTGGCTGAGGCTTTGAGTGGATCAGGGAGGGAATGATTGTTAAGGAGATGGTTCCTAAAGGCAGGAAGATGCAAAAATCTTGTAACAGGGAGTATCCTAGGTTTTTTGTGTTACTGCAACTTTGGTGGGGTGTGGTAATCAAGATGCATGTCCATAAGGCTTCCAGTGTCTGTTAGCTGGAATAACTCATTCAGTGATCTAATCTTACAAACAGACCTTTTTGCCCTTTTGGTCTGCTCTTGGTTTGGACATTCTGCTACACATACATGGCTGCTGGCATTTGCCAGTACATATTGTATAAAAAAACCATATGAAATCCATATTTCAACAATGTGGGGTATGAAGGGTAGGGCAACAAGACCTAGATGTAATGGTTTTACAGTCAACCTGGCTGGCAAAATGCCTGGCAGAACAGGTCCATTTTGCAGGCCCTATGGAAGCTTTGCAAGTCCCGCAGGGCCCTAGTCTCTCTAGGGAGCCTGTTCCACCGAGGAGAGGGGCAGGGTTGTAAAAGCCCTGGCCCTGGTGGAAGCCAGCCGGATGTGTTTCGGGCTGGGGACCTCCAATAGGTTCCCAATGGGCAGCCAGTGAAGATGGTACAGGACTGGTGTAATCCAGTCCCAACTAGATGTCACTGTAAGGAGTCTGGTTGCCGTGTGCTGGATGAGTTTAAGTTTCTGGATCACAGTCAAAGGCAGGCCAGCATACAGCGAGTTACAATAGTCTAGCCTGGAGGTGACTGATTCATGGATTACTGTGGCCAGGTCAGAATGGGAGAGGGACGGGGCCAGTTGCTGTGCCTGCCGCAGATGTTGGAACGCGGCCTGGGCAGTCTGAGTAACCTGGCCCTCAAGCAATAATGCCGGGTCCAAGATTACTCCCAGGCTTTTGATGGACAAGGCTAAGTGCAATGCCTCACTGTCCACCATAAGCAGGCAGAAGTCCACCAATCATTCCCCCTGACCCAGCTATAGAACCTCCGTCTTTGTAGGGTTTAACTTCAGCAGACTCACTCTCAACCAACCAGCAACGGCCTCTAAACAACGCTGGAGAACACCATGGGCCGAAGACAGGCTGCCCTCCATCGTGAACATGAGCTGGGTATCATCAGCTCATTGGTGACACTGCAGCTCAAAACTCCGGACCAAACTTGCCAGGGGGTGCATGGAGATGTTGAGAAGCATTGGGGAGAGGATCTCCCCTTGTGGCACCCCACATACTATGGGAGTGAAACCTGGAGTTCTCTCCCCCAATGTCACCAGCATTTTATCTCACCCTTCCTCAGGGCAGCAGGCATAGTTCTCCCATCCTCCCTCTATCCCCTCCATTTTGTCATTATAACACTATAAGATAGGTTTGGTAAGAAACAGACTGCCTGGTTACCAATAGACATCAACTGGTTACCAACAGACATGAACTATTAGAAATAGTGTTTAACCAAGATTTCAAACATAGCTTCAAGAAGCTAAATTCTGATATCAGTACTGCTTTTTCTGTCCTTGCTCAGAATTGTAGGGCAGAAAAGACTGCACTTCTGTTACAGATGCCTCCAGCTTGAATTTATGAGGCCCTTAGCATTATTCTGACTTGAATTGCCTGTCTTTAAGTGTGCCTAATGATCATTCACATATCTGTTCAACTCTTTATCAATCACATTTTTTATCTCGCCCTTCATATAGCATGAATTTAGGACTAAGTCCTGGCTTAGTACTAAAATAAAACCCTTCCACGATGGAAACAGGTAATCTATGTAACTTAATTTTAGTGAAGAAAGAAAATCTCAGACAGTGATGTCTTCAAAAACGTTCATGTTAATTTTGGATCAAGGTTTTGGGCTGGCATGATTTTTTAAAATCCCAGTTTCCAGACTCTCATTACCATTTCAGGATTTTTTTTCCAGAGAGAAATAGGGAGGGATTTTTTAAAATCAGAATTAAATATTTTATCCTGATGATTTTGGATGAGAACTTTTGCTGACCAAGTTGATACAGGCGGTGATTTTTCTAGTCTTAAAAGAACTTGCCCCACCAGGATCCTCAGTCCTCCACCAGTCTCAGACAAAGGGCCAGGGGTGGTGGTGGTGGCAAAGTGTGCCCAGGAGGCTTTCTCTTTCAGAACACTGCCTGCACCAAAGAACTCCAATGTTGAATGTGTGGGCCTCGTGTGGAACATTATAGGACATTTCTGAAAGCTTATTGGATAGGTTGCAAAGGAGAGATTATACGCAGTGAAGGTTGCAAAGGAGAGATTATACGCAGGCTCCATTGTGTCCACAAGCTCCTGCCCAGCGCAACTGTTTAATGTGGTTTGATCTTTGGCATCCCTACCAATGGGATCTAAAACTTCTGATCTGGCACCTGGCTGTAAGGCTTTTGGGAGCTTTTTTTATGGACTAAGTCCTGTCACTCTGCCACGACCTCCCACCAATGCTTGATGCAGTGAGGGAACTAGAGGCCCCTTGACTGTCTTCGGCTGGCTCCCTACTTATCCTGCCCTGACTTAGCTGCAGTGATCCATGTGATGCTCATCTCTATGTTAGACTACTGAACTTTGCTCTATACAGGCCTGCCCTTGAGACAGACTAAAAAAACTAACACTGGTCCAAAATGTTAGATACCTGCTAGATACCTCACTGCTAGATACCTCACTGCTAGATACTGCTAGATACCTCACTGATTTATTGATGAGAGAGCACATAATATCTGTGCTTCAGTAGCTGCATTGGTTGCCAGTGGAATTCCAAACCAAGTTCAAGGTTTGGGTTACAACCTTCAAAGCCCTGAACAGTCTTGGATTCTCATATCTACATGACTGCCTCACCCAATAATGCCTGCGGCTGACACTTAGATTTTCCAATAAAAATCTCCTGGTGGTTGCTGGACCCAGGGACATGTGATTGACCTCCACCAGAGCCAGGACTTTTTCTGCTCTGACTCCAGTCTGGTGAAACACTCTGTCTGCTGACACCAGGGCCCTGCAGGATCTTAAACAGTTCTGCAGGGCCCGTAAGACAGATATGTTCCACTGGGCCTTGAGGCCATCCGTGCATGTCATCTGCTGCCACCCCCACCCCAACCATAACTATGATTATACCATCAATGCATTGTTGTTCAATCCTGCCCCCTTAACTCTGCCCATACTTGGACAGTTCCTAATGAATGCTTATGTAGCAGCCGGAAGGTTGAGGGGCTTTGGAGTATTAACCTTTCACAAAGCTAAACTTCGCTAACGCTGCTATCATGGGTTTTCAGCAATATCGAAGGTGCTCCATTCATCGTAATGTACGAGTTCTATTTTATTTATTTAATATATGAATTAAATTGTTTTAAACATGTTTGTATACCATTCTGAGCCTGAGCAGATGAGATATACATTTAATAAAATAAATAAATAAATGTTCAGTTCTGAACTAGAGAGAGATTGTCCAAGTGCTGAAAAATTCAACTGGGTTAGTCTTTTTACAGAACCACTACTAAATGGAAAGGGGGATTAATGCCATGCATCTTAGAGCTTGATAAGTAATCCCTTTTTAATCCATGCATTGTTTCAAGTGACTTCGTATCAGGGTACAAGAACTGTATGGCTGAATGTTACTGGGGTTTAAGGATTCTACCTTTAAAATTTGTGTTAAAGGAATTTTAAAAAGCACACCTTGTGTGACACCTGCCACACCACAAACTGCAACTTGCTATCCTTTCTGCTTCCCAGCTACTAAATCTATGGAAGTGTCCCTGATTATTGTTACTTCTGATTACTCTAGCTACCAGTTTTTGAGTTGGAATGGCAGGGTCTACTACTGACACTGCTATCAACATCATGCAGATTAACACATCTCCTGGGTTTGTCCGTGCTATAAAACTTTAAGGAAATTCTAGCCTGAAAAGGAGATTACAAATGCATTATTCCATTTAGACTGTGGCTTATAGTGTTTAAGTCAGTAAACGATCCTTTCTGAACATCTGGTGACTTCATATAGATTAAGATAAGGGATCAACCTGAAAAGCACAGATTTAACGCCTTAACCACGTTTGATTCCTTAAAACAATTAGCGAGCACAATTCACACAAGTGTGATTTTCTATTCCTAACTCAAAAACAAATTTAAAAAAACCCCAGCTAGCACATCTACTCAAGGCAGGACCAGTGCAGACACAGTATCATAATTTGAGAAAGCTGACATAGAAACATCCACGTTTATTTTATTTATTTATTTATTTATTATTTAAATTTTTATACCGCCCCATCCCCAGGGGCTCTGGGCGGTGTACAACATAACTAATATAACAAAGTCGGGAGCAACAATGAATAAGATAACAATAACCCATAAGGCTCCATCATTAAAACATACTAAAAACATATTAAATTGTGTTAAAACAGCGGTAGTCATACTAAAAGTCATACTAAAGGCATACTAAAAGGCGCCCGGTAAGTCCTTACCCTTAAAACTCTCCCCTAGGGAGCAGCGGGACTCCTCCATAGGAGGATAATCTACAGGATGTTTTAGCGAGGCAGGGGCGCCATGCTCAGCGGCTGGTTTACTCCAGTTAGTTTCTGAAAAGTTCTTGTTAACACTATCATTACATAGCTTAGCCAAGTTTCTGAACCACATTTAAGGATGAGGAAATTTACTCACAAAAAAGAAAGAGTTGGACAGAAACCCTGAGTGCTATTTAATTCTTTGTTTTTTTGTGAGTACATCTCCACTTTCTTAAATGTGATTCAGTACTATAGATACACTACTAGTGTTAAAACCAGAGCTAATTTTTAAACCTGGATGTTTCTAAGTTAACATCTGCAACCCACAACAGTTTCAAAAGCTAGGCTAGAAGTGCACCCAGGACAGGCTTAACCATAGTTAATATTAGTGAAGATACGATCTTGAACCATGGTTAAAGAAGCATGGGAATAATTCAAATGAAAGAGGAAAGGGGCTGGAGAGAAAGGAAGCACATAATCCATGCCATTGGCAATCTTTTAACCAAAGCTCAAGGACCAACAACACACCATCACCAGTCAGTGGAGGCAAACCACATCGCCAGTTATCTTCATGATCTTTTAAAAATTGTTTAATTATGTGGTGTTAGCAGTTGTGAGTTGATGGAAGAGAGGAGTAAAAATGCTTTAAAATGAACAGAGAGGGGAGCCAGACTCAATTTGCATGATGTCTATAAGACTAATGAGTCTTCATGAAATTTGTTTTGAGATAGTAATTCAGGACTAGTCTCAATGATATTTAATGCCCCTCACTGTTGACACAAGAATTTGCAAAACAAGGGTAAGCATCTCTCTCTCTCTCCCTCTCTCTCTCCACATACCTTTATATGCAGACATATATGTATCTATCTCTCCTTCTCTACAAATCCCCCCCCCAATAAAAACTAGGGCGACCATCTGCTCATGCACAGATGAAAGGAAACCAAACCTGACCAGAATTTGTCCACTATGTCAAAGCATGCTTATTTAGTAGATCTAGTACAGGGACTTGGATGCAGAGACAGGAAAAGGAGGGAGAGGAAATGACAACAGACAACAGTGAATGTGGTGAAAAAGTATAGCAACAATAAGCAGGGAGAGATGATTGCAAGAGGGGAGATAACAACAATCAGGTAGAAGGGAGTGTGTGTATATGATAGCAATGAGGAAAATAAGATATCATCTTCCCCGCCAGTCAACCTCCTGTTATAATTTACTTTTGTATGTTCAAGAAATCAGGAAATAATGCATATTTTAAGCATTCACTAAACATCTCTGGGACTATCTGCATCTATCAGTTTCTGAACATTCACTGCAACATATACATGCCATCCCAATGACATCCCTGATGAAAATGGAAGAACTATGCTTTTTGTACCATAGATTTTTCCCTGGGAATGTAACTGCTAAAAGGATAAGTCAAGACTAGCCTGTAGGCAAAACAAAATCCAAGCCTTTGTAACAAGAGCAGGAGAAGGAAGATCAGAAGCGGGTTATGAGGCATGAGAATTACCTCAGCTCTGAAATGAATTGATCTGTGTGCATTCTTTGTAAATGTGAACTTAGTCTAAAAATATGGCAGTTTCCATGCAGGCAGCTGCACAACTCTGAGTTAGATACAAATGGTTTGTGCGGGAAAACAGCTTCTGCTTAGTCAAGCAGTAAAGTCCTTTGCTCACTCAGCTGTTACATAACAGATATCTATCTACTATCACAGTGTCTCAGCATCACTTCAACAAGACAACCTACTGTGTCTGAAGTTGTTTGAAGACTTTTTCCCAAAAGAAACTCAAGAATGATTCTCACCATAGTGGCAACTTCAACTGAGTATATGTTAAACAATGGGAAAACCAAGGAAAAATACAGAAAATATATACAACCAATATAGACAGATAATTAATTTGTAGTTGATTTCCCTCAATGCTGGGTGTAATTACTATCCCCTGTCCAAACAAAAGATGAAAATATAGGTAACCTTTCTGGCAAAAGGAAATGCACATTAGGGCTCCTTTCTGACATGATGGAGCTACATTTTTTTCATTCAGCCTCTGATAAATAGCATCCTGATGTTAGAAGTGACCTTCTTAGTCACTCTACAACTATACAGAGAAGAAGAAACAACCCAGTGCCTTCCACTGCTGTTGTTTCAACCAAGTGGCACCAAGTAAGGCAAAATCTTCATGAAAAAGAAGTCTTTGGTCTTTCTCCCAACTGACCTGGTAAATCTGTGTCTGCATTATTCCACTGCAAGTAAATAAATTGTAATGAGAACATTTTCCATCATGTGAACCTTCACTTACAGTTGCAAGTGGCCAGGTTGAGGCACAAGTCTACTTCACATGACAAACTACTCCTCTAAACAAAATAACCTCATTCACATTCAAAAGTATTGAGCCTCATTTTCCCCCCACCCGACATGTGTAAGAATTCATTGTCATGAGAAAATGTTCCGTCATGTGAGCCTTCACCTACAGTTGTAAGTGGCAAGGTTGAGACATGGGTCTACTTCTTTGAGAACTAGGCCTCTTGTTGCATGCTGAAGAAAGAGAAGACATTAGCCAGGCTCTTTTCATTTGGTCTATTCCAGGGGTAGGGAACCTGCGGCTCTCCAGATGTTCAGGAACTACAATTCCCATCAGCCTCTGTCAGCATGGCCAATTGGCCATGCTGACAGAGGCTGATGGGAACTGTAGTTCCTGAACATCTGGAGAGCTGCAGGTTCCCTACCCCTGGTCTATTCAAACCAAAAGCCTACTAAAGCCTAAGTGTACTGTCAGAAGACAGCCAGCAGGGTATAGTGGCTAAGAATAACTCCCTGGAGGGAACCATGTTGGACTCCCTCGCACTCCCCTCCCACAAGAAGCCTGCTGGGTGACTTTAGGCCAGTCACAGTTCTCTCAGACCTCTCTCAGTTCATGCAAAACCAGGCAATGGCAAACCACTTCTGAACATGTCTTGCCTTGAAGATCCTATAGGGTTGACATGTCACCTATGACTTGATCTCTCTCTCTCTCTCTCTCTCTCTCTCTCTCACACACACACACACACACACACACACACACACACACACACACACACACACACAAACACACACACACACACTCTGTCAGTATGTACATTTGAGCCACTTTTTAGGTATGTATTTATGCATATATGTATATATTTTTGCTTTTAGGAGCAGGACCTGCCTTGCTTAGCAGACAGAGCAGAAGATATTAACAGGGTTTTTTTTTTTCAAATCAAATGGGAACCAAAAGTATTTCTCTATGTTTTCTTGTTCCCATATTCAAGCGCTGTCCCAAACATCAGAACCATCTTTCAATGGTAGACAGTCGTATAGGTGTTGACATTAGTGCCTTCTCTGAAAAAAAAACTTTTACTTGTTGTTGTTGTTCTGATGCATCATCAGCTTATGCTACGCCACTGAGCAATAGTAGCTCTTTTGATTATTTATTAAAGGGGAAACATCAACAACATGTGCTGTCTTTGTGAAAGGGGGATGACTGGATGTATTTTGCAGCAGGTCATATGTATTCAGGTAAAAAAGTCTGAATAAAACTTGGTATTCAAACTCTATGATATGGAGTCAGAGAAAACCACATCCTTCAATATTCCGGTGAGGTATACATGTGGCTGACAAATAACACATCTTTAAAATGATATGTAAAACACAGTACAGTGTACTAGCCATAATGACAGACCTAGACCAGAAAAGTCCAAGTCCAAATCCTCATTCAGCCGCAAAGCTCAAGTGGGGCAGTCATTTGTCAGCATAACTTGTTTCAGTTTGTAGTGAAGGTAAAATGGAGTGAAAGAACTCACATATTGCTGCAAGCTTTTTCGACAAATAATGGTACACCAAAAGTGCTACTCTGTATAATTTAGCTATAGAGGTTGCAATTTGTCCTTACATCCATGAGTGCAGCATTAATGTAGTTGCTTGATTCCCCATCAACAGAGATGAGAAAGGGGAGGCACCGATCCAGGGGGAGGACATCCATGCAGCGGTTCTTGTCATGATTCCTGGGTAACAGTCCAATACTGCAATCTTCTGGCCGGACCCGAGGCGTTACTATGTTAAGGGTCTGTAAAACAGAGAAATTAGAAAGGGAGTTAGTATTCTACCCCAGAAAAGACGCAACTTTACACATAAAAGACAAATTCTGTTTTGTCCCTTCTGTTTAACTATAAGGCTTGTTTCAAATACAGGAAAAAGTTCCATATGGATTATTTTAATATTAGAATCTTACTACTGAAAGCCCAAACATGAAAAATATGATGAAGTTAAACAAAAAGGTGAGCTGGCAAGATTCATGGGGGAGGGGAAAACCTGTTCTGGGGCCCAAACATGGTGCCCACCAACACCTTTCTTGGTGCCCATCAAGTATTTTGAGAAAGTGAGTAAGGTCAGGTAGGTTTCTTGCCCAGCAAGTCTTCTGATGGGCAATTGGAGATCTGAATGGCTAGGCAGATTAAAATGATATTATTTCAATGGCTGCTGCCACCACAGTGTTAATTTTGCACTCTTTCATTCACCTCTCCCAGTGTATATTTTTAAAATCATTTTCCTTCTTTCCTGCACTTCCTCTGTATGTGTGGATCTGTATGTGTGGATCTGTCTCTTGCAGCAGCCATTTTGTGATTGCTCTCACCTCTCACTGTCAGAATTCAAAAGGGGACACCTGTCCTATTCACTCCCTGTTGCTGTTCTCTCATACACTCTCCCAACTTCTACCTCCAACTTTTGGGCCCACTCCAACCATTCAGAATTTGCCTTTTCTCCATCCTTTTACTGGACTAGCGCTACTCTTTCCCATTTGTTTCACCTTCTTTATATCATCGCCGGGCCCCTTCACTGTATCTCCTGAAAGAACAACAAGGGAAAGAGAAGCAGGTTGGTCTGGAGAAGGAAGATGTAACTGATTCTAGATTCCTCTCCTTACCTGCTCCTTGTGAGACTGGGCAACTCAAAATGTTACCCAAAATCCGGCAGGTTTTCTTTTTAGTTGTGGCATCTGTGTATGTGCAGACTACGCTGTAAACTTATTTAACAACAACAAGCAACTTATGATTTTTCTTTAAACCTGGGAGGTCCCACTTATTTCCACGCAGGCTTTTACTTAGAGGTTCTTTCTTTCTTAACTGCCTTGCAGTCTGCTTCTGGTTTGAGGTCTGTTTTAATGGTTTTTGGTTTTATTTTGATAAGTTATAGAGATTCTACTTGTAAACTACCTCAAGCCAGGACTACGGAAAGGCAGCACAAAATCTTAGATAAAAATTTAGATAAATCAATCAATTTGTAAAACGCTATATTGGACCTGTGGCTAGTCCTGTTGTGCAGATTTGCCTATCTGCATAGAGTCCAGTCCTCAGCTATTAGATACAGGGATACTGACCAAAAGACATATCAGAAATTGTCTGCAATATAGCCATGGGTACAAATTGGTAGCACCATTCAGGTGTTGGGCTGCTGCATTCTCTAGTCACTGAAACTGCCATAGGTACATCCAGTGGCCCGGTGAGCTGCCTGAAGTCAAAGTGCCACAAGGGTGACACTTGGTAAATCCCTGTAGTCCACAAATGACCAAAGTAAATGATTAGAAATAGTTGGTAAAATTTACTCCAACTAGGCCACAATCTCCACCTGAGCATCAAAGATAAAAACCTCCAACCTACATGTTTTATCAACCATAGAGAAGGATATTCCATTGACATAACCAAATAAGTCCCTTCTTTAGGATATGATTGATCGCTCTGACCACAGCACAGCTCACTTTCTCTGGTGCTAATCCTTCATTTTTATAAGACTCATTGAAAAAACACAAATGGAAGTGTACAGATTTCAATGGTTTGGGACTATTACTTTCAATAGAAAATCTAGTGGAGGGTCTTGGGAAGACACTAAATATGCGTAGAACACAGCCCTCCCTTTAATCTAAAAACCACAACCCAAATTTAAAGCAAATTCAACCAAGGGGTTCATTGAACAGATGATTGAAGTAGGTGCTCTGTTGCTATTCCCTATGGGGGACTTTCAGGGACTGGGAATGATCAAATGACATAATTATTGCAGGACAACTAGGCCTGCCTCTCCACTAAAGATCCCCCAAGTTTCAAGTGAATTGGACACCCGAACAAGGTGTTCCCTGCTATCATACTTGTCAAGAAACAAGGGCTCCACCCTTACAAAGGAAGGTAGTAATGAAAACTGCAGCTCTTTATGCCATTGACCTTGATAAATTAGGTGAGTGGGCTAAGAAATGGCAAATGCAGTTCAATGTACCAAAATGCAAAGTGATGCACATAGGGGCAAAAAATCCAAATTTCACATACATGCTACAGGGATCAGTGCTATCAGTCACAGACCAGGAAAGGGATTTGGGTATCTTAGTTGATAGTTCCATGGGAATGTCAACTCAGTGCATTGCAGCTGTGAAAAAGGCAAATGCTGGGGATAATTAGGAAAGGAATTGATAATAAAACTGCAAAGATTGTCATGCCCTTATATAAAGCAGTGGTGCGACTGCACTTGGAGTACTGTGTTCAGTTCTGGTCATCACATCTCAAAAAGGATATTGAAGAGATAGAAAAAGTGCAGAGAAGGGCAACAAGGATGATTGAGGGACTGGAGCACCTTCCTTATGAGGAGAGGCTGCAGCATTTGGGACTCTTTAGTTTGGAGAGGAGACGTCTGAGGAGAGATATGATTGAAGTCTATAAAATTATGCATGGGATAGAAAATGTTGACAGAGAGAAATTTTTCTCTCTTTCTCACAATACTAGAACCAGGGGGTATACATTGAAAATGCTGAGGGTGGGGATTAGGACTAATAAAAGGAAACACTTCTTCACGCAACGTGTGATTGGTGTTTGAAATATGCTGCCACAGGAGGTGGTGATGGCCACTAACCTGGATATCTTTAAAAGGGGCTTGGACAGATTTATGGAGGAGAAGTTGATCTATGGCTACCAATCTTGATCCTTCTTGATCTGAGGTTGCAAATGCCTTAGCAGACCAGGTGCTCGGGAGCAGCGGCAGCAGCAGGCCATTGCTATCACCTCCTGCATGTGAGCTCCCAAAGGCACCTGGTGGGCCACTGTGAGTAGCAGAGTGCTGGACTAGATGGACTCTGGTCTGATCCAGCAGGCTCCTTCTTATGTTCTTCTTATGTTCTTATGGCCTTGTTTTCAAAGGGCTACTTTCTTGCAAGGATCTGACTGAAAGGAGACTTACTAGGAGCACTCTATGCTCTTACTTTACAGGGATCTGAGTGGAAGGTTAAAATGCCATTGTCTGGGAGATCAGTAGAATCAAACTCAAGTGCATGCTACATTGCTGGTACATGAAATTGGGAACAGATTGTTGAAGGTTTTTCCCCCTTAATTCCCAAGAACCATAGATCTGTACTCCTGTTCTGGGAAATCACTGCAACAACCTAAACTAGAGTTTTCTGGGTATATCATCAGCTTGGGAATTTGGTAATGCACACCCCAAGCACTAGCAGCAAAGAGAATCGAGCTGCACTGTGGCCAGAGCAAAGCACGTGTAGAATGCAGTCATAGGGTCCGAGTCAAAATGATGAGGTTTCTTATATTTCTTCCATACTTAAAATAAGATTGCTGCACTGCCATTTGAATTTGTAGAGAAGAAACTATCCTCAGCTCAATGTGCATTGGAAAGTGGAAGGTATTCGATGTCAGACTGTGTCAGCTTCAGCTCAAAAAATGATAGCATTAATGCTAGCAGCTTAACTATGAAATTTACAGAATCAAAACCACATTGATTACACTCATTTATTTTTTACAGAAATATATGGTATGACCAGATATTAAAACCAGTCAGAATAAACAGATTTTAAGCTGTTGAAACATGTGGAATGGTATAAATCTGTGATCTCGGCAGGAATTTATGCACATTATGTAGCTAGTAGTAAGTCTCCAACACAAGCAGCCAAGCCAAAATGCTCCCCCACAAGCCTAAATCCCTTTGATAGAATCCTAACAGGCAGAAGTCTGGCAAAATGAACAACTAAGCTAAAATCTCTTGTAATTACATTCCGTTGTCAGGGTGTGCATGATGAGATGCATCATGCGAATGGCTAGACATTTGGCCTCTTAGCAATTCATCAGTGTCTCTTTCTCACTAATCTGATAAACCAACACTCAAACACGCCTGCAGACCGAGATTGTTCACTTAGCTACAAATACAGGAAAACCTATAATTATTAATGTCACCCTGGTCTCTTCTCACCATCTCTGCAGTCATTCAGTTGTTGCTACCAAGGAGCACAGTTTTTAAAGAGGCTGACCCCGGCTGACGTGTCCAGGTATCATTCTGAGGTACATAGTAATAATTCATAATTTGCAAGTAAAGTTTTGTAACAATGGTGCCTATGTTTAAAACACATATGTTGTATTTGGGACCACATGGAATAGGGAACTTTCAATTACAGCATTCAATGCATGGTGTATTTAAAAAGGTATGTGCCAGCATAGAAATCTGTATAGAAACATATCCTGCCACAGATAATTGGGGTCTAGCTGTGATGAGAATGCTGCAGCTCTTTCCCATAGTCCAGGGGTCTGCAACCTGCGGCTCTCCAGATGTTCACGAACTACAATTCCCATCAGCCTCTGCCAGCATGGCCAATTGTAGTTCATGGGATGGGAATTGTAGTTCATGAACATCTGGAGAGCCGCAGGTTGCAGACCTCTGCCATAGTCATACAGAATGCATCGTACAGGAAGTATGTTCTAAGAAATATTGTGGCAGCTGGTACATAATAAGGGAAGTTTCTGTGAATCCAACATCTAATTCTAAAGCAGAATTTTAAACTACATGCTGGCAAAAGGAGCACCTAAATTGGAATGGGAAGCTTGCTTGACCATTTCCATATCCACTACCTGAATATTCTTTCCACATTGATCAAAATGTAGAATAGGTTTCAATCTATTTCAAAAACATGATCAGTATTGCATAGGAGAGTCACAAAAAAGATCTTGGCAGGGCTTGGAAGACTGTTCTTTCTTTGGAAAGGGAGAAAACAGCATTCCTTTCTCAGTTATTTAAGAACTTAGCCTGGCACTGAAAACAGTTTGCACAGCTGAGCCCTGAGAAAGCCAAACTTCAAATTAAGCTATGGGCATCATACATGATTATCCAAAGACAGCTGAAGGGCAACCTTCAATGAAACAATGCAAAGAACTTCTTTCCCACTGTACATGTCATTCTCCATGTACAGTTTGGGGGCAAGTAATGACTCTTCACTAGGAAAGTCACACAGACTGAATGAAAGGCAGTGCTATGTTGTTTTATGCTATTTATTGTTCCCTCTGGGTGCCGTCTGTGTGTTTTTTTAATATCACTTTTCAGCGCAGTTTGTTTGGGTATTACTGATTAATTTGAAAGAATGCAAGAGATGCTGCCAGATTTCACCTTGGCACTCAAACTGGAGTCCCAAATGGGAGGTTCATCCAGATATTTCTGGTCCCTATCTATCTATCTATCTATCTATCTATCTATCTATCTATCTATCTATCTATCTATCTATCTATCTATCTATCTATCTATCTATCTATCTATCTATCTATCTATCTATCTATCTATCTATCTATCTATCTATCTATCTATCCATCTATCCATCTATCCATCTATCCATCCATCTATCCATCTATCCATCTACCCAGCCAGCCAGCCAGCCAGCCAGCCAGCCAGCCAGCCAGCCAGCCAGCCATTTATTAATTATTGATATTTTTAGGATATATTTGATACATTGATAGGATGTATTTAAGATATATTTGAGTGTCTAGATGGTGTCAGGGATTTTCTGGGATATTGAGAAGTGGGTCCTCCCCCCCCACAAAAAAAATCCCAGAAATATTCAGAGCTGTTTTTCTTTAATTTTGCTGTGTGCCTGCATTGGTGTCTTCTTGTCCGGGTTTGATATCAGTTTCTCAAGTTTGATTGCTTTGTTTCTGTCCACTAAAATTGGTTTTTGTCCACTAAAATTGGTTGTGTTGGTCATGCAGCATTGTGTTCTTTGTGCAAGTTGGTTTGCTTCAGTTGGGGTTTGCATTTGATGCTCTGGTTTGATATTTGCTTGTATTCTGGAGTATTCATTGGCTTGGATTTTCTGATTTGACATTTCTTCAGCTTGTAACAGATTCCTAGTTAGATGGAGTGTTTTGAGGATTCTGAGGTTTGACACTGACTGAATTATCTAATTTGATGTTTGTCCTGTTGGGCTTGCCATGTTGTCCTACGCTTCTGCTGAGATTATCTAGTTCTACATTGGTTCTTTTGCCTTGTCAGCTCAGTTTGCATTGGGAAACTTTTGGTCAGTGGTTGCTTTGGCGGCTTTTATGTCTTTGGCTATTCTTTGTCTAGGAGAAAGAATGGAATCACCCCATAGCAAACAATGGAGGATAGCTAGGGACCCATATAATTGGACCTCTTCCTCCAATTCACCTGCAGTTCTTCTGTGATTGTGGTGCCATTAGTTTAAGAGGCAGCCCTTACAGCCTTCCGGAAAGATTCTCCTAAGGGAATAATGGAACCAAATAACATTGGAGTACTAACAAAAATTGGATCTCAATACTAAACTGGTATTTAGAATGCCGGTAAGTAGTAATATTGTTTTTTTTAACAGCTCCCTAATATCTGGATTTGAAAAATATAGATTTTTTAAATAAGGTTTGCTTCCTAATGGGAGCCCTTCTAGAACATGATGCCTTGGACAACTCCTAGGGCCACCTTAATGTACTCCTTATTCAAGCTACTTCTGAGAATGCATAGTACGTATCATATTTCACTGAATCTAGATGTTGGTAACTGCAGGGTTCAGCAAAGTTACATAGGGAACATTTATTGTGCATTGATTGGAGCTGGCAACTGCAATAGGAATATCATACACCAATAAGGGCACCCTAATTTTGTTTAGCCAGAAAGCACACAGTTCCCTGTATTCTGGATCTGAAATATCTATTGGTATCTGCTGGTTTATTTGTGTAAAACAATGTATTTCAAACATTTATATAGCTATTTGCTTCTCAGTGTAGAAACAATATAGATAGGGTTAATAACCCTTGGGGAGGGGGGTCGTCACACTTTGGAAATGTTAAACCAAGAAATTAAGTCCCCCTAACTTTATAATAACCTTGTTATATGAGGTAAGTTAAACTTAATAATGTAAAACCATTTTCTAACAATTTGTTCTGTTCAGTTACAGCAGTTATGTTTTTAACCCAGAGTTATAACAAAAAAGGGCCATCAAACCTAATTGTTGCCTTGATATTAGTACTAAAAATTAGTACTAAACATTGATACTAGTAAATGTGCCCCACTTAGTGCACCTTTTTTTCTCCACTTCACAACAGCGTAAATTCCATTGCTCTCTAGAAAGGAAAAAAAATGAATGCAACATAAAATGAGCTGATAGGCAATCATTTCCCAGCCAGAACAGAAAGGTTTTCAGTACCTGATTGATAAAAGAGAGGCTGCAATCCCAAAACATTTCTGAGGAAGGGGGCAAGGGCCCACCAACTGTTAGCTTCTTAGAAGTGTGAAGGTTTGTTGGAGAGTCAATAGAGTCAATATATTCAGAAGTAATCTTATTTGCTCTTACTGTAACAGCTGAGACTTGGTATTAAAAAACCAGGAATTGTTTATTATATTTACATCCTACCTTCATGGAATTATAAGCAATATGGAAAGGGTTCCTAGGAGGTTTCTCAATCAGGCATTGGCTAGAATTAGTCCATAATCAGAGAGTAAGCATTTGGATCAATATGCTTGTATATAACTGGGACCCATTCACAGATCCTCCAGGATGGCTACACGTTTCTTAATCCAACTTCATTTGAGATTTGGAATATTAGGAAAGTATGTATTTCCCTAATCTATTAAGCAGAAGGGGATTCTCAGTGAAGCAAAACATCCTCTACTTCAAAGACAGGAAGAAAAGTAATTGACAGTTTGCCTGGGATTGGATGCATTCATTTGCATTCACTCACCCCTCTCTCATTCTAAAAGTAACAGCAGTGTTTTTGTATTACACACACATGCAACAGGGTCTGCCCAAAATTTAGAAACAGCATGCCAGCACATCCATTGCCTAGTATGACATTTTATTCCTTTTCTGATGTTCTCCTTAGAATTCAATCTAGCCAAATGGCTACCATATAACTGAGTTTATTATTTTATCTGGATTATAAACCTCATCAAAGAGGACATCGATAATCCCACTTTCCCCTTCCTCAGGGGACATTTCCCTGCTCAATTGTTACCTCATCAATCCAATGGCTTCAATTCATTTTGGAAAAAAAAATCTTATTTTCCTGCCATCTTAACAATTTTAAGTATAAAGACAGCAGCAGTTTGTTCCAGCTGTTGGGTCCCAACTTGACACTTGGTTCCAGGAACTGGCTTCAAACTCCCATGTGGGAGTGCAAACTGGGAATGTTTATGTGACTCTGCATTGGCCCTGCCATTCAGCTCAGGTGCCCCTGAAGGCTGCAGTCTACTTTTCAACCATGCTCTCCCCCAACACTGCTTTTCCTTTCTCTTGACAAATGTTACTGGACTTCACACACTGGAACAGGTTCGTATGTTGTACTCGCCCTCCCCAACTCTTTAGATTAGTAAATTTGCTTAGGTTAACATTTAGCAGAAATTAGGATATATAGAACATTATTTAGTGTGTGTCTAACTTTATATTCTGATTGCTAATTCCCTTTGCTATTAGTTTTCTTAATATATTCTTAATCATGAACCCGTGCCGGTTCATTCTCAGAATCTGCATGCTCCCATGAAGTATTAGATCATGTCCTGGACCCTGGTATACACCCAGCAAAAAAGCTCAATAATAATTGCCCTGGTTGCACATGTGTCAATACACCTGCAATTATTATTGGGATTTTGATACATCACAGAAGAATGCTCATACAGTCAAGATATATACATGTGCAGGCTATTTGGGTAACAAGGTCTGCTTAAAGCCAGCAATATTGCTGCATCATGCACCTCACCCGAATCCCAGAAGTAGCCAAAGGAACCATGATCTGGAGCATCTCATTTTGGCTGTTTCCATTTCTTCCCTCTCTTAATGTGCACACATAATCTCTTTTAGTAAAATTAACCAAAGAACAAGCACATTTTATGCAGAGGCATATTGTTTCAGCCCAAACAGATATAGAACATTTCCTCAGCCTCATAATAGCCAAACTGTTTGTCTCAACTTCTGTGCATATACAAATACACCCATGCACCTTACTCATACACTGACCCCTACACACATTCTTATTTCATACCCGCAACTGTGCAATGGGTCCCTCAAGCAGATGCCTTCCATCCTATAGCTCTTTCATATTCTACTATGACATCTCTTGAACTAACTGGACATCACACTTCCAAAGAGCAGAGAAAGCAATCTCAAAATTTGTTGTTGCAAAGTATGCAAACTACTTTTTGCATTTAACAAACAATAGTGAAGATCCTGATTTGGAAACAACACTGAAAAAAACAGCCATGCAGTGTTCTTTCTGCTGTGACTGAAAAAAAGTTAGATCTGTTATTTTGTTGTTGTGTTTTTTTTACCTGAAATTCATCTTTTATCTGGCTGGAATTCGTCTGTGGGTCCAGTCTGCTGATGTTGTAGTATATGGATCTGAATTCACAAACTGGAATGGCTGTGTTGCCACATAGGCATGCTTCCAGAATGGCATCATGAACAAACACATATTGCTCCTATCAAACAAGAAGTTGTACATTCATCACTGCTTATAAGGAGCAGTTTTACATGGGCTACTTTGATAAAAGAACTCCCAATAATCCCATAAAGTTCTTAGATAAACAAGGAAAATATTTCCCAACTCTGAAAACAGTGTAGGACATCTTTTTTTAATGTGGAAGAAGTGCATACGTAGAGTAGAATCAGATATTCCACTTGTATACTAATTCCACCTTTGCAATCTTTTAAATATAATACCAACTACAATATGGTACAGTGGGAAACTTCAATATGGTACAGTGGGAAAACTGTGTTATCTGATGGGAGCTGTTCTTATTTACAAAAATAAGTATGTAGAATAGTTTTAACATTTATATATTCTAAGAAAATATTGCATCCTCTAAAAGGTACATTAACAAATTTTGTTAGTGTAAAAATGTTTTCTTCCATCTTAGTTGGGCAGCCCAATCCAGGGTGGGCGGTGAATCCCCCTCTGGAGCCAGCGTTGCTTAGTGCTGGCATGGGTGTCTACCCTGCTGGCACCTTCATTCAGGCCCACCGACCCAAAACACAATGCCAGCATGGCTGGGGGCATTCCAGGGGCGGGCCAAGGGATGGGGCCAAATTTAGTTGGCCTCTACTGCCTGGCTGGCCCCCATGCACAAGTGGAGCCACCTGTAGAGACAAACCACACTTTTTGTTGCATATTGCTATTATCCCCTATGGGGGATTTTCAGGGCTTTTTTCTTTTTTTCTTTTTGGGAGCTTCCTGCACCATGGGAATTATCTTTGGAGGGGGTGACACCAGAGCAGAACCGACCCTGCCCACCAGGCCCCTCTGGATGGAGTTGTGAGCTGTTTGTCAACCATATACTTATGCTTAATTCTACACTTAAAATACAATCCTATGTATACTTGCTGGGAAGTAAGGTCCACAGAATTCAGCAAGACCTATTACCTAATAAACATACTTCGGAATTTCAGGGAATCATCATGTTAGTCAGTTGCAGCCAAAACAGAGTATTGTGGCAACTGAAAGGCCAACATATTTAATGGTATGTATCTGAACACTCTGCTCAGCAAAGTTTAAATATGTCCTCCAGCCTAAGGGGCCTTCATTCAGCTGAAAATGCATCATCTTCTCTTGGAGGAAGAGCCACTTATTAGAAGAACCCTTCAAACTTGGCTAAGCACAATGGCAGGATACCTGCCAGTATGACATAAGTATTTCTTACAATTCCACAGTGGGAAAACAGATAAAAGTTAAAGCAACTCATAAGGGCTACTCAGTAAATACTACAAATATGCAAAACATACAGTGTTTGGTGATCCTTGTAATTATACTATACACTGATTTCAGTATTCTCTGGTGTGATTCTCTAGTGTGCTTCAAAAAATAGGATTCATGTAGGAAATACAATCATATGCAAACAATACTTTGAATTCTGTGGAGTTGCACCCTCTAGCTTCTGTGGTTGATGAGTCCTCCAGCTTCTGACCCCATTTTTATAGCAATACCTTCATCAGAACCTCACATCTTAATCACCAGTTTATTTCCACAAGGACTGTTTAGTTAGCATTACAGGCTCCAGCTTGAACAGCTTGCTTTTATGCATTCATGCTGACAGGCTGCTGAAACAGGAGGAGGGAATCATGGGACACACAGGGACACAAGTTATATGGGATGAACTGGGGAAGATGTAGTGGCGAAAAGCTGGGTAGTTCTCCAAACCATTGTATGTGGCTCTAAGATATCTTACCTGAGGTGGGAAGGGAAATGTATGGGCAGAAATAAAACCATATTTATTTCTTTATTTTATTATTTTATTATTAAATTTATATGCCGCCCTTCCCCCGAAGGGCTCTGGGGGACTATCATCGTTTGTTTTGTCAGTTGAAGTTTCTTTTGTGGTTTGCTCACATCAAATTTGATAGGGTGGAAACTGTAAAGCATTGGCTTTGAATATTGTGCACATTTTGAATTAGAGTAATTATAGAGAGATGAGGGAACAGTACAACCAGGCACGTCACAGAACAGATACGCGATCAATAGTATGTGTTCTGAGTCACAAATCAAATAAATTAATCCTCTAAGTTTTAATGGATTAATTAAGCAAACGGAAAAAAAATAGGTCTGAAGAAAAATAACATATGGTGTTTTCAGATGAAATTTTCCCATGGAAACATTCCCTCCTGGGTGGGACAGAAGGGGAAACACCTCTTCTACAATCATGCCAGCAGTCTGCATTTTGTCAGCCCTTATATTAATAATTACATTTTTTTTAAAAATGGCCTGTTGACTAATTAATCAGGAGCACATTCTTAATCAGTCTAAAGGATGAAATCAATTAATCTTGATGATTAACTGGCCCTATATTGCAGCTGTTTCTCATATCTGAACATCTCGTAGGGCAAACAAGTTAGTGTCTTGGGAGTGGATTTATCAAACAAGAAAAAAAACATTATCTCACACCTACCTCTGTCTGCACCAAATTAACCCTCTGGGATCGTAGCTCCCGGACACAGTTAAATATGTCCACCACACCTTCGTTTTCAGCCATGTCAAGCATGATGTCAATGGCAATAAAGCACCCTGTCCTCCCAGCACCAGCACTGAGGGGAGAAAAGGGGACCTGATCAATGGATCATGAACAAGCAGTACATTCCAATGGATGAAAAGAAAACAAGTGTCACAAATGTAGCTGTCTTCCTTCATTAGTCCCTCTCTGCCTGGAAGATCTGGACTATGTCAGTGAGCAACTCTAGCTCTTGGGGCAAGACAAGGGGAAGAAGAAAGCTATGAAAGGAAGGATAAGTACAGATAAAGTACAGGCTTGTGGTCATGCATTCTCTTTCCTGAATACCTAGTATGTAAACCATGTGCAGAATTCAATTCATTTGACAAGTGCAGAGAGAAAAAGACAGATGGACAAAAAGATTCAAATAAGATATTTGAGTGCCTCTTTTGCACTATTTTAAAAACACACTTACTGAGGAACAGGAATATCTGACAAAGCTGAATAGTTCCTGGATGAGTGCAACTTGTACCTTTTACCATAGCATATACAAATACACCATCCCTAGAGATCTAAATAGGGGCTCAAGATGCATGCACGTGACCATTATGTTGAAATAAAGGCTTCTGCCCTGTAATTCATGCTTTTGTGTCTAGATTTGTGTAGGGATGGGGCAAGGCTCCTAGTGGTGGTGTTCTCCTCCAGGTCCAAGGAGCCTTTCCCTGATGTAAGAGGCTAATGTCAAAGTAGGGTCCCTTGCAATAGAAAAAAGAACCACAGCTAGCAGAACAAGACTTTGGGATCCTAACCATTTGCCATTTTGTTGAGTACACAACTGTCCCAAACTATGTAAGTTTGGAACCAAGAAGTTCTGAACAAAGCATACTTTTCACACAGTTCTGTTACAATGTGAACCGTCAGTTTTGTCTGGAATGGTGACATGATATGCAGAACTCTACTTCAAGAAGAACAGACTAAGACCTTTCCTCCTGCACAGATAGTCTTGCAGGTACCAAGAAAGTTTACACACAGAAACACACACACACATACACACACGTGTGTGTGTGTATATAATGTGAGAAGGAACATTTACACATTTACTGAACCATCAGCAAATTGATACCTGAAAATTATCTATCGTGTGAGGCTGCTGCTTATATAGTGGTGAACATAAGGTATTTCACTATTATTCAGGATACACTATTGCCACAGATCATTCCTGAAATGTGAGAATTGAAACCAGATTTGAAAACTGGGTGCTGGGCTACAGTACTACAGCCATATGTTTTTTAATTGGAGGTGGTGACTGTGCCTCAGAAATAGAGGTACCTGGTTTGTATGTAGAAGATCCACTGTTCAGATCCCAACAACATCAGTTAAAATTATCAGAAAGTAGCTCAAATGAAAGTCTTCAACCTAAGACCCTGGAGAGCTACTGACTTGACAATACTGACCATGATAAATCAATGGATACTATATACTCAAGCTCAGGACTGGCTGAACAAATATTTGATTTCAAATACAAAATGTGTTGCATCTCTCCCTTTTCCTCCTATGAGCCATCAGCTGCTCATAAAATAGAGAGTCCTTTCTTTTTTTTCAGAGGTCGCAGAAATTTCAAACATGAGAAATGCTAAGAAAGGAAGGAGATAGGGATGACTATGAATTCTATGGATTAATGGTTCAAATTAATCAACAAGTAGGAGGGAAGAAGACATTTTTCATTTCAATAATCTGAATGAATAAATGGCATTTTCTCCCTCCTTTCTTTCTGCTCTTCAGAATTTTAACAAATAGCTATAAGTTTTCTATATTTAGAGGAACTCTGTCCTCCATAAATATTGAATTACAACATTATCATCCAGTGAAGCATAGAGAGAATTAATTACTACGTAAAGCTGGTCATTTAAATTTAAAAATTGGATACACAAAAGAGGAAATGTCATCCAATTATCACAATTAGGTAGAAGAAAAATGTTGTCTTCCGGTCTTTGGTCTATGGCATCTGGGTCTTAGGGTCATGATCTACCTGTAGCTACAGCAGAGTCCAGCTTCAGTTAAAGATGCCTTTGAATTCATCCTAAAAAGCAAACATCCTGACCTGCTGACATCATTTCAGATTCTGGCCATATAAAAAAAGGGCAGTGTTTGTAACAGAGGAAGGCACTGTTACAGGAGATTTACAGAGATTAGGACAATGCCCAATAAATCCGAGGGAACAATCTACCCCTGTCTGAGTTAAACATACTGGCAAAACCCATCTTCTGCATCAGAACCGCAACATATCTGTAAGGAAAGTTCTAGTCACTGCCTTTAAGTTCATCATTATTTTTTATTTTATTTCATTTTTTACTTCATGCATGCTCTGCCTTTTTCCCCAGAGGGGACCTAAAGGGGCTTACGTTGTTCTTCTTTCCTCCATTCTGGTATCAGAATACCAACTAGGCTGAGAATGTGAGACTGGTCCAAGGTCACCCAGCAAGCTTCCATGGCACACTGGGTATCTCTACCTGAGTCTTGCCAATCCTAGTCAACTCTGTGACCATTACTTTGCACTGGGTACTTTATGCATGCTGAATAATGTACTTTCAATCCATTCTCAGTGCACTTTGCAATTGGTTTCAACTGTGTGAAGGGCAAAATACAATTGCAAACAATCACTAAAGTGCACTGAAAACACATTACTCGGTATGTGTGAAAGTGTCCAACTGGCCCTGTATATCGGGACTGTCTCCTGTAACAGTGGGCTTGTGTGCCAAACCGTTACTAGTGAAGGATATACATTTATTTGAAACCTGAAAGTAGCAGATCAGTTCATTTGACTCCAAGAAGTAACACAGGAATCCTCTCTGCCCCCAAATTGTGGATGATTAGGTATATAAGGCTTGTGATTTAATCATATACTTCAGATTCAGATTCAGATTCAAGTCACCACTTGGCCATGAAGCTTGCTATATGGTCATGGGCTAATCATTTTCTGTCATTTTAACTTACCTTCCAGGGTTGCTGGGACAATGAAATGGAAGAGGGAAGAGTCATGTATTCTACCATGAGATCTTTGGAGTGAAGGTTAGATAAAAATATAACAATAACAGTTAAAAAACCCACTAGAAATGGAGTTTTAAAATAATTGGGGTTCAATACTTGTTTTAAAAACTGTACAATAGTTACATTACCAGTTTATGATCCTTCAGTCCTAGCTCTTATGATAACTTTGTATTCAGTGATTGGTATACCAGAGAATCAAGTAGATTAGACAACATGCAGTTTGCACTATCACTCATGCTGAAGGAGCAGCTTAGACCATTCCTAGTTCCTTCCTTTCTCCTATTCTTTGCCCATGTGACACTATACCATACATGACTGAAAATAATCTGGAGCTGATTAGATGAAGCAAATGCAGGTAGATATGTGAAGGATCCTGTTGCAGAGATCCTTGAGCCCGTAATTCTTTACAGCAAGGTGGAAGAATGTTTGAATGATTCGGAAAACGAGCACAACTGGTGAAAATGAATGCGAAGAAATGACAGGGAAAAACAAATTGAATACCTGCAGTGCACAACAATCGGCCCTGCCTCTGGTGGATTGAGGAACTTCACTTGTCGAACAAACCCCAAGAGGCCTGTGGCATAACAAGGAACCCCATGGTCCGGCCAGCTGGTGAAGTGGAACTGCCGAATCTCTCGGATCTCATGGTAGCCTTTCTGAGGAAATAAAACAACCTCTCTTTTTCTCCATAACTATGTTCCACAATGATGTTAATCACTGTGCTGTTATTTTTGTGCCCACTCTTTGTTCATTTTATTAATATCTTTTTCATTTTCTTGACAGATGCCATAGACATGTGTTCTTATTAAACACTGTACAAAAATGAACTTGTTGTGATCATATTTTCAATGTTTAAGCAATGAACATGGGGACCCATTAGCACTGATAGAAGCACTATGAAAAGCAGCTTCAATACATTTGTTTTTACACTGTTTTGTCCATATGCACATATGCACCAGTAAAATGGTGGAGGGGGAAAGAACTGAAGTTCTTTACTTTCTTTGCGTACTGCAGATTGGAACATTTGTGCCACCCTCCTCCCACTACAATATCTGTGATCTTCACAAAATGCTGGGGAATAAGGATCTTGGGGAACAAAATGAGGGGGTCCACAGCAGGAATGGCGAATCAGTGGAAATTGCCAATTTTATTTGGATCAAAACCTACAATTCCAACATTAGTTTTAAGCATCCTTTTCGTTTAATGAGACTAAGAAGACAAAGCAAAGTGATCTTCCAGGACCAGAGCAGAAAGGAAATCCACTCACCTTTTGGACTGTAAAAGTACGAATAACATACTCCGCCAATGGTTCTGTTTCTATTAAGGTGACTTTAATGTCTCCATAGACCTCCGTATCATCTGGCCAGTACCTAACACACTTGACCTATATCAAGAAAGATCACAAAGTAAATGCTAATACACAGTATAGAGTAAAACCAGTCCTAAACCCATGTCCTAGATGCCTTGCCTACAGATAAACCCAAAGAAACAATCTATCTGCAATGATGCAAATCAGATATTCACCAAAAGGGTATAAAATACATGTGACCCCATCAACATCCACAGACTTCCATGCTTAAACTTCAACCCAGACATAATGTTATAATTACATGGCAAAATTATATATGCTATATGTCCAAATAGATGAATATATCATAATTTTCAGTAATTGTGACCAAGAATGCATTTTAATCTTGACATGTAGCTTGTATGATTTTCTTTTCCAGTCCATACTTGCAGCATAGCATTGTAAATAATCACTAGGAATATATTTATCTGGGATTATATTGCCATTTAAGGATCTGTTTGATCCACAAATGTCACTATGTCAACCTCTATAACTCAAATGTAGTATGAAGAAACCCAATGTGAGCTGGTCTACTGCTCAGACAGATGGTGGGTGCCTTAAAAAAAAGATTATAAGCAGGTGCTATCTCTCCTCCACCCTGACATGTGTGCTGTTCAATGTAACCTCCTATTTGGAGCAACTTGAGGAAAGCTGGCTGCTGTTATGGGGCAAACAGGAATATTGAGGATCTCATTTACACTGGCTTTGAAGATGGACCTACTTTTGCCTGCTTCATGATGTTTCAGGGTGCAGAGGCACTAATAGGTGGGGTCTTGTGAATAGTTCAGCCATAATGAGGCAGCAAAATCAGTGTGGATTCCTAAGAACATAGGTAGGGTTAGCTGGGGAGTGGCCCAAAGCATCTAACAATGATAGACCACTCCTAAACAGCCTATCATTTGATGACACTGCTCAGCCATTTAATAAACCTAGTTAACCCAATAATGATGTCTTCATTTGTGGAGTGATGTTACAATTGTTTTTGATGTGCATGTTGTGTTTTGATGTGCATGTTGAAGACTTTGCTGAACTAGCAATCAACCATACCTGCTGCAGTGCTAATGTAAACACATTAACATTAAAAGTTTTATAATATTACAATAAGAATAATAACAGTACGTGAATTGTTCATTTGATGGATGGTTGAGTGGATAATTCAAATGACCTAATTTTTCCATCATACAATGAGCTTTAATAACTGTATGGTGAAGTTTCCATGGAGCTTTGTCATCTGAAGTGGTGTCACATACTTGTAGATACTCTTCTTTTGGAAAGCTTTCAAAATGTAGTTTTGCAAAAGCCAGGTGTCAGTCACAGTGCAGACAGATTATGATGGAGCTATCAGACAATGGGAAGAAGTAGGTCAACTGAATCTATACAGAAACCTATCAGGTAATGACATCTGTGCCCACTGACATTAATACTTACAGTGCTATCCTAAGCAGTGTTACAGCACTGAAGGCTTACAATGGTGTGTACCTGCATAGGATAGCACTGATAAAGCCATTGGCGATAAGGAAAAGTGTAACGAACTTGCCCCACCCTGAAGGGCTGGTGTACAGCAGGCCAAAGGGAGAAGGCCTTAGCAACAGCCAGGAAAAGAAAAAAAGGCTCCACAAGGAGAGAACCGACCTGATTGGCTGAAAAAGGTCCAGTAACGTTTGGCAAGAGCTAGGGGGAGCCAGTGGGCTTACAGCACTGAGAGGAGAGTTGAGTTCTGATCGGAGTCGGTCAAGGAGAGCAGAGCAGAGTCTGGCAGAGAGGAGTCTGTCAGCTCTGGAAGAAAAGGATTCTGTCTCAGCAGAGTTGGCTGACAGAAGTCCAGTCCCTGTCTAAGCGGTGTATGCTTGACAGAGAGAGGAGGCCCTGACTGGGTGCAGATTGAAGTGCCCTTCAGGAGCTTGGCGGTTTTAAAACTGTCCAGACCTATCTAGTCTGCCTTGCCCTGTGTGTATCACCAGAATCACCAGTCTGGGAGAAGCCAGTCCAGAGGCAGTGAAGCCATATTAGGACTAGTGGGAGAGAGGGAGGCCAAGCGTGCCAGAATCTCCTGGGCTTGGACTGTGTGCTTGGGTGTGATCAGTGGGTATTGGAGCAGTGAGGAATAGTGTCTGTGTGCGTAAGGGAATTTATTAGTTCAAAGCTAAATCTTCCCTTAAGAGACACCTGCGTGTGTCGGTGTGCATATGAATCTGAAGTAACATCTTAAGACAAACTTATTCTGAAACCAACAAGCGTTAAACCTCTCCAGTTTACCTGAGAAGCCTTTGTGAAAGCCAGCAAATAAACGTTTCAGTTTTGTTCACCTTTTAAAACCTTTCCAGTCATTAGTATTTTTGTCTGTGTGTCTGTGTTCCCCAGTCAGGGTGGTGACCTTGTGGAAAATCAGTATTGAGTGGGCTATATAGAGGAAAATATATTATTGGTGGCAGCGCAGAAAGTAGAACTTATATATAAGTGGCTTTTACGTTACATTGGCGGCAAGCGGCGGGATCCGAGTAATATCTAGATCCAGTAACAACACGCTGAGGAAAGCCCATTTCATTTTGTTTTATTTTATTTTACTGATTTCTGTGAGGAAAAGCAGTCACTTTCACCTCACACAATGGCACCACCTAAGACACAGGAAGCAGCTGGTGAGGGGAAAGTCACACCAGATGATATTGAAGCATTTGAAGGAATTGGTCAGCAATTAGAGATTTTGAAACCTAAACTGGCCAGTATAGATGCTGGGATTGAGAAAGCTAAGATGGCTTCTGGAGATGAAAAAGCAAAATTAGAGGCTAGAGTGATGGCCGAAATGAAATACTTAAAGGTAGAAGTTGAAATAGTTAAATTACGGGCTGAAAGGGCCAGAAAAGAAAGAGCGTTTAAAATGGCGGGAAATCGTGAGGCAAACATGAGCCACAAGAAGGACATGTTTGATTTGAGAGTGAGGGAAATGAAGCTCAGAGCAGAGCTGCCCATCCCCCACACTGTTGTGGAATTTCCCTCACCAGATGAGAAAATGGAAACAGTTTCCAGGGTTGCCAGTGTACCAGATAAACTGGAGGGAAATCTTTTCCCAAATGCTGATGGGAAACCCTCAGAATGGCACCCAGAAGATGCAGTTGGAAGTGACAACGCCAACCCTGCAAGGTGTGCCTTGCCAACATTTAGAAGTCCAGGAGGCGCAGAAAACTCCTTAACGCCTGACTTTGTGAACCAGGCTGAGTCTGCAGCAGACCCAGAGTTGCAGATGGACAGTGTTCATGCTGACTGGTGCCAAGAAGACCAGAGGCAGGATGAGTTCCTGAAAGAACGGAAGGAGACAGCTGAGCTTGCTGACCCAAAAGCTATCAAGATGGTTCCAGTTCAGTGCCAGGCAGTTCCAGAGGTGGAGGCGAAGTCAGTTGCCAACGCCCTCCCGACGTGCCCAGCAGTGCAGCTGAACGACGTTCCTGTGGAGCAGTACCCAGGAGATCGCAAGACGGTTCCTGTGAGGGAAAAGGAGGCGGTTGCCAACGCCCTCCCAACGTGCCCAGCGGTGCAGCTGAACAACGTTCCTGCGGAGCGGTACCGGGAAGTTCGCAAGACGATTCCTGTGAGGGAAAAGGAGGCGAAGACGACTGCAAATGTCTGCCTAACCAACTTTGCGCGGCAGGAGGTTCCAGTTCCTGAAACGGATCCAGAATCCAGCAAGAGCCAGGACAGTGTTGTGCAGGACTTGTGCGGGACAGTGCAGGTCTGGCAGAGACATCAAAATGAACTGAAAGCAGCAGCAGCCGCAGCCCTCAACAGAGCGCTTCAGCAGCCAACGTGAGGACTGTTGTGAAAGCCCAACATTGCAGCTGCCCAGCAGAAGACCGAGCTGAAGTTTGACATACCAGACTCAAGAGGAAACTTGAGGGGACCGTGGGAGGTCAATCTGGTATAAAAATGAAAGGGTCTGATATGTATTTTTTTTTTGATGTAGGTAACTAAAGTACTGAGTTTAAAAATATGCTTGTTGAAATGTAATGTGGATTACTGCAATGTTATTGATACTTATTAGGAATTCATGGTAAGTTTAACATGGTAAGAATGTTTATGGTAAGTGAACTTTAAGGTAAAAACTAAATGCATTTGAAAATGTGAAATTTTTTTTGACAACTGTTTAGTTTTGGTTAACGTGTGTAAGCTTTATTTACACACATTGCTGCAACGAGGCTTGTAGCCTCGTAGTCCCATAATGTTTTAGGAAAGGGGACATATGTAGCGAACTTGCCCCACCCTGAAGGGCTGGTGTACAGCAGGCCAAAGGGAGAAGGCCTTAGCAACAGCCAGAAAAAGAAAAAAAAGGCTCCACAAGGAGAGAACCGACCTGATTGGCTGAAAAAGGTCCAGTAACGTTTGGCAAGAGCTAGGGGGAGCCAGTGGGCTTACAGCACTGAGAGGAGAGTTGAGTTCTGATCGGAGTCGGTCAAGGAGAGCAGAGCAGAGTCTGGCAGAGAGGAGTCTGTCAGCTCTGGAAGAAAAGGATTCTGTCTCAGCAGAGTTGGCTGACAGAAGTCCAGTCCCTGTCTAAGCGGTGTATGCTTGACAGAGAGAGGAGGCCCTGACTGGGTGCAGATTGAAGTGCCCTTCAGGAGCTTGGCGGTTTTAAAACTGTCCAGACCTATCTAGTCTGCCTTGCCCTGTGTGTATCACCAGAATCACCAGTCTGGGAGAAGCCAGTCCAGAGGCAGTGAAGCCATATTAGGACTAGTGGGAGAGAGGGAGGCCAAGCGTGCCAGAATCTCCTGGGCTTGGACTGTGTGCTTGGGTGTGATCAGTGGGTATTGGAGCAGTGAGGAATAGTGTCTGTGTGCGTAAGGGAATTTATTAGTTCAAAGCTAAATCTTCCCTTAAGAGACACCTGCGTGTGTCGGTGTGCATATGAATCTGAAGTAACATCTTAAGACAAACTTATTCTGAAACCAACAAGCGTTAAACCTCTCCAGTTTACCTGAGAAGCCTTTGTGAAAGCCAGCAAATAAACGTTTCAGTTTTGTTCACCTTTTAAAACCTTTCCAGTCATTAGTATTTTTGTCTGTGTGTCTGTGTTCCCCAGTCAGGGTGGTGACCTTGTGGAAAATCAGTATTGAGTGGGCTATATAGAGGAAAATATATTATTGGTGGCAGCGCAGAAAGTAGAACTTATATATAAGTGGCTTTTACGTTACAAAAAGCAACCAAGAATGCAAACACTTGACATTTATCACATTATAGTTAACAATGGCATTAACCACATGAAATGCACATAATTTGGGGGTTTAAAGCATGAGATGAGCTGATGATTATCATACTGCTGGAATTGCTTAAAGATCTAGGGAAATGGGAGTAGTAGTAGTAACATTTAACTCACTTTATAGCTGATCCTTCAGAAAGACAACTCTCAGAATAGTTGAAATGAAATAACTACATAATATGAATTCTGTAGATGCTCCACTGGCAAAAGCAAATCCTTCCCCTGTCGTCCCTTCTCCTAGCACCCTGTGTGACCCCACACAGAACATTATTCAAGGTTGAGGGATCCCTACAAAGAAAAAAACTAGGTACGGGCCAGGCACTGTAGTAAAGAGAAGAATCAGGAGAGATTGTTCCTCCTCCACCTTCCACCAGGGGAGCATCTGTAGGATCCAAACCAATCTGTATGTAATAGATGGTGACTGAATGCTTTGGGCAATCATCATACCCTGCCAACTTCCACCAGGTTGGTAACCATGACAACACTTGCAGAGTTCTCCTGCCAGATCATCCTCCAAAAATCCTTCACTGTCTCTTGCATTGGTCCTGAGGGGTAGAAGAATGAGTGAGAAAGAATGCCCCAAAGATAATTTTAGAATAAACAACTCATTTTTGCCTCTCCCCAGCAACATCCTATCCCAATTGAAATTCCAACCTTCCTACAGAGGACTTACTGTTCTTTGAAGTTTGGCTTGCAGAGAAACTTAATTTTTGAATAAAACAGGTGATCAGGATAAATACCTGGTCTACTGTTGAGGTCAATATGTGTTACAGAAAAGTATAAATATGCATGTTCCTTATTGAGTTTCAAGAACCACAAGAGATATATGAAAGTTAAGCTACTTGTAAACCAAAGTGTAAAATAAAATTCACAGTGCTAGGACTGAGCAGAGGAATTATCAGTTAGAAATTAATGCTAGAACTTGGAAGGTGTTTTTAATTGTTTGGTGAAATTTTAGGTGATAAAGCCTAAGGGATGCAGCTTAATCATTGTTAAATAAATTAGTGTGATGTTTGTGATTTTTATCAGAAAGTTTGGAGGAGGAAGGTGCTAGCTGCTTCTTTCCAAATTTGAGACTTTGTTCCCTATCACTATATTTATATGCAACCAGCCACAAACAGTAACTGCACATGCTAGAGGGGTGTGTGTGAATTCCCTCTGCAGGCAGGCCAAGTTTACACCAGTGGATTTGCCCTCTCTAGAGCACTTACGCCAGCAGAGGAGAAAACCTGTTGCCCAGAGCTATGCTGGCATCCCAGGGGTGTTGCAGTGACATTCCGGGGGGGGGGAGCTGATTTTAGTTAGCCCCCAAAGCCCTCTCAGCCCCTATAGGCCAGTGGAGTTACCAGAAGAGATATGCCAAGATTTTCATGGGGGTATTTCTATTATGCCCCATGGAGGAGTTTCAGACAAAAAAAAACTCAGGAGGGGTAAAGCAGGGGTCTACAAAATACAAGAGCCCTCTAAGAACTAAAAATATACCTGTTCAATCTACACTTAACTCATGCATCACTAAGAAGCAGTGTTTGACAACATGGTCACATCTGTTCATCCTCAACACCTCTACATTCATGGGATTTTAGAGTACACAAACCAGTCCTACAAGACATCACAATCATTGTCTAACTTTCTTCCAAGGGCTTAGGCTGGTATATGCAATCCTTTTTTTATGTTGTTCTCAGCACCACCCTATAAAGGCAGGCTAAACTGAGAGAGATTGACCAGGTCACTTCTTGGCAGAGTAGAGATCTGAATCCAAGCACCCTGTCATAAACCCAGTGTTCTAATAAGAGCAGCACATTGGCTTTCTTCAAGTTTGGTATTCTACTGTATGATTTCTGCAACCAGTTATAAACAGCCTGAGGTACTTTCCTCAGGATTACAAGATGTCCTCAATGAAACCAAGGAGAATTCTGGAAGGTTGCCATTGGTGGGGGGAGGGGGGAGTGGTATGAAAGGATGGAGAGACATGTTCTACACCAGTGGTGGTGAACCTTTGGCACTCCAATTGGCCATGCTGGCAGGGGCTGATGGGAATTGTAGTCCATAACATCTGGAGTGCCAACCGTTCGCCACCATGGTTCTACACCTTCCACTAAACCTAGAACGGTAAAATGAACTGATGAGGATTCAACATTTCTGAGCAGGATGCACATACTGCTTTACAAATCTTTATATTAACTTAATCAAACTTGCCTTGAGTTGCAATGTAATGGTGAGGACGGTGATATCCCTAGAAGAAGAAAAAGGAGATAAAACAAACAAAAATGTAAATCAATGAGGTTATACTTTTGAGTTCTTTTAGATGTAGATTTGCTGTATTAGTAGTTACCTGGAACCACAAATACTTACTCTCATCTGAAGTAGATACTAATGGTAATTTTCAGCAATAGGCTACTGAATAACCTATTTTACCCCAAAGAAACCTTTGGATTCCTCTTCGGGGCAAGGCCATCTTATACACCAAACAAACAAAACATTCTTAAACTGATAGAGGATTGGCATGGCTGACTCTCTGAGGCCACTGACAAGATCACTCCCTGATGCCTTCTCTACTCTCACCCCAAATCAGCACTTTAATATACCTTGGAATAAAGCAGACAAAAACAGGAGCTGAGACAGTTTGAACAAGTTTGGTAGAGAACTTGTGATGAAAGGGCAAGAGCATCTTATAGGATGCTTATAAAAGTCTATGAGATGGTGGTGAAGAGCATGAAAAGAGATTATTTTGTGGCCAACATTGTATCTGCTAGCTCTCGCCCAGCTTAATTTTTTAGAGTGATTCAATCCTTGATGGCTGTCTCTCAGAGCTCCAAATTAGTACAAATTTGACCCTTAGTTGTAAGGCTTTTGCAAGTTTTTTTGTGGAGAAAGTCTTATCCTTCCGTCAGGACATTCTGGCAAACCTTGATGCAGTGTACTAGAGGCTCCTTGAACAACTTCTGGTCCAATTTTGGACCACTTCAACTGGCTCTCCCAGGAAGATGCTGACAGGGTCCTAAGTAGGCTTGGAGGTTCAGGTGAAACAGATGCCTGATTCGGGCAGAATCTGGGCAAATTCGAGCATATTCAGGCCAAAATCAGCCAAATATGAACGAATCCGAATGTAAGGTATTCAGGCTTTTGCGGGGGGTGGGTGGGTGGGTATTTTTTTGGTGTTTTTTCACGTTTTGGCCTGCAGGAGTGCAGTTGTAAAGCTAGCAGCACCAAAATTTCAGGGTCTCATCTGGGGACTGTTCTGATTATACTGCCCAGATTTGGTGAAGTTTGGTCAGGGGGTCCAAAAGGGGTGCCCCTATCCCCCATTGTTTCAAAATGGGAGCTAACAGGAGATGGGGGCTACCCATTTGAGGGAACATAACTTTGGCTCCCCTGAACCAAACTTCACCAAACTCAGGGGGTATCATCAGGACAGTCTCTGGATGAGACTCTGAAATTTTGGTGCCAATAGCTTTAAAAATGCACCTCTAACAGGCACCCCAAGAAATCTGCCCAGATTCTATGCTCTGCAGTGTTTTTCTCTATTGTAGCCAATGGGGAATTTCTGAGTGTGTAAGCAGGCTGCACATTTTTGAAGATAGAGGCACCAGACTTTCAAGATGGTTCCAGGAGGTTCTCCTGGTGATAGCATCCAGGCTTGGTGAACTTTGCTTCTGAGGGCTTAATTTTATGGGCCCCCAAAAGGCTTATTTTGTTTCTCCGCTCCTATACATGAAGTCTGCTGGCTGAGTTCTTTCAGAACTCTCTCAACCCTCTACCTCCCACCACCCCCAGAAGCAAAGTTCACCAAGACTGGATGCTATTACCAGGAAGACTTCCTGGAGTCAACTTGAAAAATGTGCAGCCTGCTTACACATTGGCTACAACGAAGCCACTGCAGAGCACAGAATCTGCCAGGCTCTTCAGCAAGTTCTATGGTGGAAAAAAATAAATTCTCCCACCATAGTATTCAGTGGGGTTTGCTGTTATGTCTACCACAGCTGGATCTGTGGTAGATATTTCAATGGGAAGCACTCTGGTGGGGGTCTTGCTCTGGGTAGCGACACTTATTTTCTGCAGACTGCTGGTGTGAGTCTCCTGAAAGGAACCAGCCAAATTTGCTAACGTTTGCTTGGGAAGGGCAAATGCTGTGGGCACCCAGTTTAAGGTGAACCTGACGCCCACAGCATTTGCCCCTCCCAAGTAAACGTTAGCAAATTTGGCTGGTTCCTTTCAGGACACTCATACCAGCAGCCCTGCAGGAAATTAGGTGCCCCTACCCAGAACAACCCCCCAGAGCCCCTCCCAATCTCCAGTACAGAGCCAAAAATACGGGAACCTCAGAAAATGGAACACTGAACTGTCCCCTCCTGAACTTTACACCCCTTAATTCTACAACTCATTGTAGTTGTAGGTGTCATGACATAGAATAGAGAAAACTGGCTGGAACCATAAACTGCAGAAAGATAAGGTGTGTATATGCATGGAAAGGGTGATTGCACCATCCTGCATGCTTATTTTACTATCAAAGATCTCTGTGTATTCTCTTTATATATGAATGGAGCAGCTGTGTGAATGATGACTCTGTCTCATCAGTCCAAAAATCCCCCAGAGAGAATAATGTAGATATGCCATGAAAAATGTGGTATCTCTGAGGCTGGCTCCATTGGCACACAGGGGCTGTGTGGGCAGCAGAAGCCAATTAAAGTTGCCTCCACCCCCTTGTCCACCCCTGGAATGCCCCCAGCCATGCCAGCACAGCAGGTCTAGCAGAAGACAGAAGCCTCCTGGGTAAGTTACCCTCTACCAGTGATTTTCCCTAGTGCGAGTGGGGTGGGCACTCACTCCAGTGCTGGGCTGTGCTGGCTCCAGAGGTGGGTTGGCCCCGCCCTCTTGATTGGGCTGCCTGCCTTTGGATCACACTAGTCCAGGGGTAGGGAACCTGCGGCTCTCCAGATGTTCAGGAACTACAATTCCCATCAGCCCCTACCAGCATGGCCAATTGGCCATGCTGACAGAGGCTGATGGGAATTGTAGTTCCTGAACATCTGGAGAGCCGCAGGTTCCCTACCCCTGCACTAGTCTGCCCTGACTTTCAAGTAAAACCTATTTAGCCCCTATGAGGCACTTTCCACTGAACCAATCAATGGTTGATTTTTGTAAAATGCCATTTGGGGATAATTTATTAGGTGAAAGGAAAGCTATTTAACATAAATCTATGCCAGTGAAATTATTCTTGGGTAAAATGATTCTATGATTCTACTTTACTTACAGTTTTGAAAAATTCTGAGTTTGCCTTTCAAAATGGAAAGAATGTGACTATGCAAAAACAGAACTCAGAATTCAGCTTCACATTTCCACGTACATATCCAAGCTGCTCTCACTTTGCTAATTCATTAATAGACTGAGCATGAAGAAATCTACACCTCTCATTTGAAAAATGCACATCTGTTTCTTGTCAAAACTGCATCAGGCATCAGTGATTTTTTAAAAACTGTGTAGGCTATACCATATTAAATACATTTTTCATTTCCCTTAATTGAAGGATCTTTTTAAAAACACTGTCATATAATTAAGAATTAAAACTACTTGCATTAGAAACTGGGATGCTGTTAAATACTTTCTTAATGGGGGAGGGCGGTATAAAAGTGGAATAATAAATAATAAATAAATAAATAAATAAAAAACAACTGCATTCTGTCAGGAATCCATAGGACTTTATGGGAAAGATAGAGTAAATTAGCACTGATGTGTCCAACCTTCTTTCCATTATCCTGCCTTTTTAAATGAACATAAGCACTTATTGATTTATTTATTATTTACATTCATTATACCCCCACCCCCCAGTGGTGGGATTCAGCAGGTTCGCACCACTTCAGCAGTGCTTGTAAACAACCAGTTGTTAAATTATTTGAATCCCACCACTGCCCCCCCCCCCCCCCCCCATGAAGGGCTCTGGGCAGTGTACACAATACATTAAAACTTATAGCGTTGGCCACATGTATTGGAGATTATAGCGTTGGCCACATGTATTGGAGATTATATCCCACTGAACCCATGGCAAACTATACACAGTAAATGAGACATGGAACATTACTCTTGGCTCTTTATTAATGTCTTACACAAATTGCATATGGCCTGATGTCCCTGCTCTGTGCATCATCATGCCTCACCAGCTAGAAACATCTTCAGAATGGTGTCTTCCAGTGTGAAAATGGCAGAGAAACAAATGGTTAAAGAGCCCCTCCCTTCCTCCCTCCCAGCCCTAACTGAAATGCCATTTGCCTTCTTGAAAAAAGCAGTCCTTTCTGCGACATTTATGAAAGAAAAAACCCTTTTAGGATGAGTTCAAAAGAAAACCTGCTATGTAGTTTTACCTCTAGCCTTGCCTTCCAAAGATCTTCTTGATGAAGAACTAAAAGTTACAGTCTTACAAAAGCACTGAAGGCTCAACATTTTACCACCCCCAGGAGCTGATCCAATAAACAGCACTAACACCTTTGTTTCTTCACTTTTTTTACGGTTCTTTTTACAGGGAAAAAATGTTTCCAATGCACTTACATCTATATAGTTGGCATTTATGTAGTCTGAGTGGGGATCTCCATCCAGCAGTTGCAGCCTGACCCTGGAATGATCATCTGGAAGTAATCAAGTAATACATGACAGTTGTAGACCGGAAAAAGCAGACATTTCAAAGCAAATGGGAAAGGCAAAGAGGTATAAGCACGTGAACAATTCAAGAAATGATCAATTCATTTTTCAAAAAAAACCTGCTATATGTATATAGTTTTAGCTCTGTGCCTGCCTGAGCCATCCAGAAGCTAGTCTATAATTTATGTTCCATTCTTTGTTCACCTTTAACGTGATTTTCAATTGATCACACACTTCTTGGACTTAATATTTCTCCAAGCAATTTTGAAAGCATTAGCATTTTTCATGACACAACCTTTGTCTGGTCACAGCTGAATCACTGTCAAGAAGCACTTGCATCATAAATAAAATCTGAACTACTTGGGGTCTTTTCAGATTGTCAAAGAAAGAGGATAAGGATTTTGACTGGTTTTCTAGCCCTCTCAAGGAGAGTTGAGGCACACCTGTTTAGTCCTGTTTAAAGAAAGGTTACTAAAATGTGTCCTAAATAAGGTAAATTGTTGCTATGATTCATTTTTCTTGTACGTTCAATGACTAAATGCTGTACAAAAAAAGAAGAAAAGAAAAGCTGGTCTATTCATGCAGCAGAATGAAATGGTAGAGTTTTGAGCTGGTAGGGCTGTACCTCTTCAGATTGTGGGGGAAGAAGTCATAATGTTAATGGTCGCCTATGAACAACTTCCAGCAAAACGAAATCATACCAAGGACAATAGTTCCAGCACAGCTCTTCAAACAGTGCCAATTTTCCACTTCAAAATAATTACTAATACAGATGTATTTTGCAAAATGTAACCTTCCCCTTCCAGTCTAAAGGGTTCCATTCTACCAGCTCACCTTCTGCCACCTTATTACCACCACATACTACTGCCTATATGGACCAGGATAATGAAAGAGATACCTCCAAGCTTAGTATGTAGGAGAATGGTCTCAAGAGAAAATAGGTGCAGGTAGTGGAGAAAGCATTAAATAACCACTTCCCTTTCTAAGAGCTAACAATGATATATTAGAGCCATAGGTTGTTAACGAGGTTTGCCAGGTTTCTTGCTATGGTGGCAATCTAAATATTGCCATCAATGCAACAGCTTAACCCCATTTCTGGGGAGAAATGCCTCTCTAGGAACTACCAGATATTCTGTGATTAAACCAGCAATTCCTGCAGCAACATGATGCCAATTCTGGGTTTTCCCCAGAACTGATGGAACATCATCATGCTACCATCCACAACCTGACCGCCAGACACCCTTCAGTTGTCAGCTGCTGATGGCAAAATACAAAGTATGGTTTAATGCAAAACTGTAAGACTGCCCCCATCAGCACAATAGCAATCCAGAGTCATGAGACTGTGTAGACAGACAGACAGACCAAACACAGAACTACATCAAAATACATATCAGTAGTAATTTAACCCATTTTATTTCCAGTTTTTAGGAAGAGTATCAGTGTCTCATAGTATGCCATTACTAACTCCATTTTACAAATAGCAAACTGAGGCTGAATTGAGGGCACGTGCATCACAGAAAGAAGAAGTGTATATATTTGTGGAATTCCTTGCCAGGGTCAAGGAGTTCCCTGTCAGGAAGAAAGGAAAGTATAAACAACATTTTGAAATAATGAACCAACCTCAAACCATGCTTTCTGATTCTCATTTTACAGATCATAACTAATCATAGTTAGTGGTCTCATGCACATAATCCTGCTAAACACAGTTTAATTTTTATTTTAGGAGATTTCTATGTCACCTCTCCAGAGCCCTGCTTGAGGCAACATACAATTATTATATTATAGAACATTTGCATGCTGTCTTGTCAAGAGTCTGCCCAAGATGCCTTGAAAAATAAAAATAATAAAAACAAAATGTTAAAAATATTGATTAAAATCTAGTACTAAAAAAGCGTCAACCCAACATTTATATATTAAAAACAGACCATAGACACTGGGTGTTGCAGGTTTTCCGGGCTGTGTGGCTATGAGCTGATCGTTTTTACTCCTAACATTTCATCCACATTTGTGGCTAGCATCTGCAGAGACAGGTCACAGTAAGATGTGTTTTTTTTCCATGGCACAGTCTGTTGGGGTGAGCCAGCGAACCTCGTGGGGTCTCAGAAAGTGCACGGGAATGCCTGCGCCATCTGTTTCCCTCCGGGCAAGCAGACTCACCGATCACAAGACCCCCATGACTCACGGGTCACCAGGTGTCCTGGACAAAGGGACAAAAGGTGCATACCCCCAGGTATGGATTAGGCCCTGACAGGAGCGTTTCCTCCCGCACGTACGCAGCCCCTATGATTCATGTATTGCCCAATATTCTCCCGCTCTCCCACCTCCCAACCCGCCTCCCGAAAACCCTAATAAAAGGTGCCAGGGACCAGAGCACAGCAGATTAGCCGCTAGCTTCTCTCCACCAGTTGATATCGCTGCGTCTCGTCTCTTCATTGCGTCGCCCGTGACGACTTCAACAGTCACAATTCAATGTGCCATGAAAACCCAGAAAACCCACAACACCCAGTTGATTCATAGATAGCTTAAAACAACAGTTCCCAGGCTAAAATAGTGTTAGAAATAACAATAATAAATTATCAATATAAAAACAAAAACGCCTTTAAAACAAGTCCAGAAACATCAACATATCACCCATAAAATAGACATACCAAAAGCAGATCATGAAACTGCTGAAATGATAAAACTCTACTTAACTCTACTTAAAAGCATGACTAAAATAATATGTTTTGGCCTGGGACCTAGAAGATAATAAAGCAAATGGCAGGAAATTCTCAGTTGTGTATTCCTGAGGCAAGGTGCCTCCAATGACAATGCCTGACTTTTAGTGGCCACACCCTTCACCTCTGAAGATGAAGGAACAGACAGAAGGACCTGAGAGGCAGATCTTAACTGATGGGCTTGACCTTAATTAAACTATGGTTCCATGTTATGTCTGATCAAAGCCTATTTTGGATCATGGCAGCAGGATGCACTGTATATTCAACAAGTTCTGTCATGAGGATGCTACCCCAAGTGTCACCACACCATGGAAAACAATTGTGTGAATTGACTATGCATTGACTATGCCATTCTGAACAAGAACATACATCTCCAACATCAAAGCTTGTTTGAATTTGTATACAGTTTCATGACATATTCCCAGTATTTAATTTTGTTGCTGAGCATCTGTTTAAAAATACCAAAAATGTATGTTACAACATTTAGGCGTTTTCTCTTTCCCCTGGAAGCTGTATTCTGCTAAAAAGTGTGAATGGCATTAAAAGACCCTCAGCTTACATGCACACACAGGCTAAGAAATATTAATGATCATGGCTCACCCTTCAGGAGGTAATGAGGCTTTTTATTTTATTCATATCTTTAGTGGGCCATGCTTGGCTAAAGCTAACACCATAACCTATTGAATAAATTACATTTTCCATATGTTTGGAAGCTGTTAGGAAGACACATATATTTCATTGTGATACAATGTGTTTATGTATTAATAATAATTAATAACCAACAGTGCAACATATGGGAAGAGAGCAGCCTGACATAATGACGATCACCCATACCAATATACTACTATAATGAAGCCAACTCCTGAATGTTTCTTGTCAGACTGTTTCCAATGCACAGACTCTTCTCTTCACCTCATCCCTTTCTTCCTGCTGTCACCTGCCTTATACAGAACCTAGCCAATCTGCACAATTCCATGGCGACTTGCATCATAAATCAATGCACTGATTGAATTATATTAGTTTATTTTCTCTTACTTCTCGTGGCAAGCAAAATATAAGACAAAGAAAATACCAGAGAAAATGTTATTATTTGGTATATTATGCATTCATGGTCTGCCCTGCAGTGAGTGTCTATTCCCTTCAGGGAAGATTCTTGGATGCACAAACATTTAACCCCCTTCAGGGCTCAGTGTGAAGTACATCAGAAAAGACTTGTGGCTTTCAAAACTTTTTAAAGTACAATTTTCCTACTCTCTTACTTCTATACTCAGCCAACAGAGCAGCCTAAAGAGTTTTCTTTTAAAAAAAAGAGGGGGGAAAGTTGGCAGGCAGCTAGGCATGTGGCATGTAAGGGAAATGGAGATGACTCGGCTGGATTAGCACTGAAAACCCTGGGAAAAAATTGTGAAGAGCCACAGGGTAAGCTTTACATGCATAATAAGACAAAGACTGCACAGGGGGAGAAAATTAGTCACCAGTTTTGCTGCTTCCTATACACAAATATTCCATGTAGAGTAGCAAAATCAGCTAAATAATTCCTTCCGCCCCCCCAGGGCAGTTTTCAAGTAATAAAACTGGTTGGGGAGAAGACAAAAGTTCACACACACCCCCAGCAGAGGGGTCACATGTCCTCAGGCACACACCAGTTTGTCATGCAGGAAGGCGGGGCGGAGAATCACACTCCACACCCCTCCCCTCAGTCCCACCCTGCCAGGCTACTCCTTCAGCCGGTGGAGCCTCTGCCAGCTGAAAGAGCAGCCTGGCAGGGCTGGGATGAGGCACGGCCTGTGGCAGGCTCCCACAGGGGGGAGATGGGGGGTGTAGCTTGTGGTGGTGGGCAGCCGGAGTAAGTGTTGGCCTGGGCGCCATTTCCCCCCTACGCCTCTGCCCCCTCAGGCACCATTCCAAGACTGCTTGGGCCGTCCTTTTTGATTTTGATTTTTTTTTGTTCTAAAGAAGTTGTTTCCCGCAGCTACTGTGTTACAACAGGGAACACAGGAAAAGAATTGTAAACAAGTGAAATAAGATATTGTGAAGTTAAGCTCTAAGGCTACAGGTTCTAAGATCATACTTAATGAGCAGGCCAAAATTGGGGCGACGGCAGGTTTCAGCCGTTGTTGCTCAAGGGGGTTTCCTTGCTGGTGGCCTCCTTGGTTCGCAGCCTGGGGATCCACCTGGAGTCATCTCTGTCTATGAAGACCCAGGTGGCTCATACAACCGGGGTTGCGTTTTTCATTTGTGCCAGGCACAGCAGTTGGCCCCTTACCGCTCCCAGACTGACCGGGCCACTGTGATTCATGCTACGGTCACCTCTAGACTTGATTATTGCAAATCACTCTACACAGGTCTTCCCTTGTGACTGATCTGGAGGTTGAAGTTGGTCCAGCATGCGGAGGTGTGACTGTTCACAGGTAGTTCGATATGGGACCACATCTCTCCTGTATTGCACCACCTGCACTGGCTCCCAATTGAGCACCAGATCATTTTCAATGTGTTGGTATTAACCTTTAAGGCACCCCACGGCCTAGAGCCCTCATACCTTAGGAACCGTCTGTCCCCCTATGTCCCCACCCAGACTCTGTGTTCTGCAGAGGTCAATTTACTAGTGATCCCGGGTGCCTCTATGATATGGCTAGCTTCCACCTGGTCCAGGGCCTTCAGTGCCCTGACCCCTGCCTGGTGGAACTCCTTGCCATCACCTGTCCATGCCCTGTAGGACCTTGAACAGTTCCGCAGGGCTACTAAAACAGAATTGTTCCACCGGGCCTTTGCGTGTGTGTGTGTGTGTGGGGGGGGGTAGCCATTGAATTGTCATCTTCTATATTCCAACTGGTGGGCATATTATGTGTAATCTGCTACCACCATGTCTACCCTCGTGAAACAAACAGGATTGCCATCTTGTCATCTAAATTTTGTACTGAATTTGTTAATTTATTAATTTTAAGTGGTTTTATATTTTTATTGAGTTTTATCTTGTTGAATTTTATATATTGTAAATCCCCCTTTAGGGGGTGGGGAGAATAAGAAATTTAATAAATAAATAATCAATAAGCACAATGTTCCTTTTTCAGCTACGTTAATACGAAACTAAATCCTACTGAAACCAATGAAACAAACACATTAAGGCAAACATAAGTCAGATAGTTTTCAGTGGGGTTTAGTCATTGGATCTGGATCTCTATGAAATAATTATGACCATGAAATTGGTCCGAATTAATGACACAAATCTATTGCTAGGGCAAAGCATGTGTGGTCCAATAGGCTACTTAAATGGGTTGCCTGGAAGTCATATGCATATTACTCTGAGCTCTTTTGGAGAAGGGGAGGAGGGGGAGGGGAGGGGGAGAAGAAGGAAAAGAAGGAAGAGGAGGAGGAGGAGGAGACAGTTAATATGGAACAATTTCCAGCTTGTGACTCTATTGCACAAAGACCTGATTTTAACATACAGAAAAATGAGACAGGATGCTAAAATGACCGAACAGGCTGCACTTCAGACTGCAAGTGTATTCTAGATTTAAATGTTCCTTCACATAAAACAAACATATGAATGTATATTGCAACAGCAGGGAGAAACATTCTGGCCCTTCTCTTTTGTTGCCCTACTTGCATGGAACATTTAACACAGAAAAACGTCCCAAAATGTGATCTTCCACTTGCAGTCATAAAAGGAAAGTGCACTCTTCAGCATTCTAGCACTTCTTTCTCACCTTTCTCCTGTAATTGTGAACCAGACATTCCTTGGGAAAAAGATTGCATAAAAATCAAGTGGTTCTGCTTCTAAATAAAGAAACGGTGACTGTAAGGATCACTGAAAGAAGCACTGAAAACCTTCTAGCAGAGTTTGTGAACTTAAAAACACCCTGAGGTGTCATCCTTGAACCCTTATTATTAACTCAGTTAAACAACAGGCACAGTCCTCACACTTTCCAAGGCTATCCTTTATGTATGCTGTTTTCCTGCCACATCTTCTGTTGTTTAATTACATATTTTTGAAGCTCCATTGATTTACTTCGTTTTATAGCTCTTTGAGGAAAAAAAATCATTATCCCATTAATTATCTTATAGCTGTACATATCTCCCATCTCCTTCTTTATAGTTTCTACCTATACTCCTTGATTTTTGCCATTTTTATCATTCACAGCATCCTCTGGGTCTGTTCTTTCACTATATTTCATGTCTAATATATAACTTTTTCATACATGTGATTACATTTTACCTTCTCTTATTCAAATATATCCTATTTTCATTTTGTAATTCTTGCAGTGTTACCTCTATATTTTTAGCTACGGGGATAGTATAGCTCTCTCTTGTGCAACTAATCACCTTTGTGAATATGTTCTTGATGTTTTGCTCCTTTTCATCTTGTTTGATGTTCTTTTCATTCATCTGTTCCCACACACCTCACTAAAACAGAATGTTCTGTTCCCCACAATTATACTTCAAAAATAAATGATTATTCTTCCTTGATGAATTTATTTAACTGTGCTCATTCATCCTGGGTTCTATTTATTCTAAACCATATGAAGTAGCAGAGTAGCTTTATGTGGTGGACTTATATCATCAAAGGTTTAGCTCTGCCTCAGTGATATGATGAAAGGGCAATGTGTATACTCAGAACCTCTCCCCCCATCCATTATTATCGTTTCACTCATTCAAGTAAAAAACATTTTCATCAACTAAATTAATCCAGCAGCAGATGTTATACATGAATATTTAGCTATTTACTTACAGTGAATGTATCTTAGAGGAAGCTTTCCTCTCTCGCATTGGAACAAATGTCTCTTCTCAATATCTGGCCCTTTCCGCATAGAGCCGCCTCTTCCCCGCCCCCCCACTCACCTCGTCGTCCTGCGTTGCCCTGCTGGACTCCTAAGACCCGCCCACACTGCCCTCCGACCTCCAGGGGTTGGAGGACAGCGAGGGAGGGTCTCAGCAGTCCAGTAGAGTGATGCAGGATGACGAGGTGAGTGGGGGGGGGGACGGGGAAAACAGCGTGTTCCCGGCGGTGCCGTTCGCACCACGCTGGCGGGAACATGCTGTTTTCCAAAAACCTCCCTCCAGGAGGTTTTCCAAAAACCTGTTTTCCAAAAACCTCCCTCCAGGAGGGAGGTTTTTTGAGGCGGCCTGACGCCGCTCTGGGGGAGGTGGAGGGGAGCCAGGTCGGCGCTGCTGCGTTTCAGCAGCGCCGCCTGTGCGAACGGCTCCCTGGGGACGGCATTTTTGCCGTCCTCAGGGCGCCGTATTTGGCCCGTGCAGAAAGGGCCTCTGTCTGATTTGACATGAGCATAGATCCCCAAAAAGTATTGGTGCGTGTGCAAATATATGAAGAGTTAATGAATTAATCAGCAAAACTTCATACAATTATTGGATTATGATTCTGTTAACTGACCAACAACCCTAAGTATATTAAGTTCTAAAAGCAGGGTGACAACAGGGTTTTGGAGGAGCAGCTTATTTTCCCTCCCCACTACTTCCTTTCCTTTTTCTCGAAAGTCCCCATAGCCTCCCTTTCTTGCTTCCTTTTCTCTTTCCCACCCTCCAGTCAAACTACCTTTATCTGCTATTCTGTCTTAAGTTTTCCTTCTTTCCATCCTATTTGTGTAGGATTATCAAGCCCCCCATTACAGCAGGAGACCTCCCAGGAAAAAAGTAATCTCTGCCTGCTGGCTTGGAAGAGTGGCAGGAGAAAATAGCAGCAAATTAGAGAACATGTGCTGGTTTGTGATGTCAGTTCCAGAAAACCTGGAAGTGATGTTATGGGATGCACTAGGATGTACAAAACAGAGGCTGATTCCGCATGGGCCAAAAACAGCGGTGTGAAAACAGTGTGAAAACAGTATAAAGCCTTTTACACCATTTTAAACCCTTTACACCATTTTCACACTGTTTCACACTGCTGTTTTTGGCCCATGCGGAATTAGCCAGAGTTTCTGCAAATTTAGAAATGACTCATGAAATTATTTTCAGATTCTGTTGGAAGTGTCATCACTGCATCACTGTGACACCAGTATGCCAGTTCTCATTTCCAAAATGCTCCCATGGTCGCTGGCGGTGACCTGGTAACTCTACTATAGCAGCCTCTCCCTGGCAAAACTAAGTTGCATGCTGCTAGCCACTGGGTGGGGCTCAGCAAAGTTGTATGTTGCTAGCTGTCATGATGGGCTGAGTCCAGTTGTGAAATGTCAGCTGCCAGGCAGGATCCCATTGTATGGAACCAGCTGGACCAGGCCCAGCTACATGGTGAGGAACATGCACCCCTCCATACACTATTTCCTCTTTGCCTCATTCTAGCAGGCCTCACACACTTTCTTCCCACTTTCGTACCCACACACCCATTCACTTTTAATCTGTTCCCTCAGCTTCAACTAGATGTATTACTTATTAACTTCTTTTATATTTTTCCTATCTCTCTAGTGGGAACACAAACCTTCTTTTAAGACATCATTCTTTATTTTACCCTCACAACAACTCTGGGAGATAGTTTAGACTGGCCCACAGTCACCGAGTGAGATTTCACAGCATAACAGAGATTCAAACTGGACTCTCCAAGACCCCAGTCTGAAACTCTTATTCACTTCATCACACTGTCTTTTCTGAGGTGGATGTGGTTGTTGTTAGGCCTGGGTGAGTCAAGTCAGTTTTATGGTAGCAAGTCACCCAGTGGTTTCTACTAGGTCTGATCGCAAGGAATCCTTCCTCAAAGACCAAAACAGTCCTGGAAAGGACCCTTCCCTTCTCCCTGACATTTACTGGCAGAAACCAAGGTTTGAAAGGTGTCCATACTTGTGATTATGTGGTATTGTGATTAGGTGGTAATCCCCAAAATGGCCACTGAAATCTCCTTTGTTAAAGCTGAAGACACTAGTTCTATTATTTTGGTGAGGTTAACCTCCAATGTATTTTTTTCAAAAATTGAGATTTTAATGAAAACCTTGGGCTTTTTTCAGAGTTGTTGAAAGATTTGTCTATTCTGCTCATGGCTTCAATCTCTGCAGTCAAGACTCTACAAGTGGAGCCACAATAAGATTAGATATGTTGATGATTACACAGTTCTGTCATGAAGCTGCACTTCTAAAATATGCCATCTGAATCCAATAGTCCCAGATATCTCCAGTTTACTTTACTGAAACTTCCTGAGGCACGACACTGGAAGTTCACATTCTGGGATCCAGACAGTCATGTGGAAAATTACATTTACAAAATAGGTCTTTGGGTGCTCTGATTCCTCATGACACTAGCTGTGACATATTAGCAGGAAATCAGGGGACTTTTTTATAAAGATTTAGTATCACATTATCAATGTGAGACCACAGTCCCAAAATAAAGCGAGCTATAGTTTTTCTTTAAAAAACATAAGACTTTATTGAGAACTGAAGCATGCAAAAGATAGATGATTTCTGAGGAATATAGAAAGAACCAGATCTTAAATCCCTGCTGCCCTTGGCCCGCGCCTTGCCGGGCCCAAGAGCTGCAGTTACAGTAATATAACAAAGGGAAGAATAGCACCATTCAAATACAAAGTTATCATTACAAAAGACAGGGACCTGGCCAAATCTCAGCAAGCTGTGGCTGCATTTTAACTTTTGTTTCCTGGAAGGCTGAGGGGGGAAATGAGCCCTGCCAGGTGGCCCATCCTGACAACAAAGGCCTACTCCATTCATATGAATTTACCTTCGTTCACATGTGCATGGATCTGAGACCCATTGATGATATCATGCTTTGCACACTAACACTATCTGTGTTAAGACATATGTACCTATGACTTTCTCAGTCATTTGCCCTCGGTCATCAAAAGTTTGCCATCTGAAGCCACTGTTTCTTCTGGCCTTCTGAAGACTGTTTAAGATCTACAGTTTTCAGAAGACCTCTCATATGGGTTGATTTTCATTTTGTCCTGATGATATTTTTAAGGATTTAAATTTTAGGCTGCTGTTGATGGAACTCATATTTCTTTATATTCATTTTAAAATGATATTTACATTTATTTTAATTGTTTTTATTTACATTTATTGACATTTTATATAGGTCTGACATTTATATGTCTGCAAGCTGCCATGAATTTTCTATTCAAACTGAAATGCAGGATATCATTGGCTACAATAAAAATAATAACAATAAAGCCTTCTTGGCTGCATAAAAGGATTGCCCATTTTGATTTTGGATTTAAAAATGCTCACAAGGAGCAGAAATAGATCACAAAAAAGTCTAAATTAGGCAATTGTTCACTGCCATCATTTTCCTGATCTACTGCAGTTCCATGCCACTTTTTTTTGCTTATAATCACTGGCTCATCTTTTTCCTGGTATTTATCCATCTCAGCCAATTAGAGATCACTTAGTGAATAGGATGACATTATACAATGTAGTTGATCCAATTTGGCTATGTAAGATGTTATTGAGGGACACTGAAGTGAGTCCAGAATGACGACAATGACTTCCAAATTGGCAAATTCTTTTTAGCTCTTTCATAAAGATTATTTAAATGCACCACAAGGAGTTTTTTTGGTGGGGGAGGGTGAAAGAGGGACTTTTTGATAGTATCAAAATTACTTGCAAAATGCGCTGTCCTTTCATAGTCATCCCGGCCAGCTTTCTCTTACATGCCTTAGACACAACTTCTTAGGAATCAAGCATTACAATTTAAAAAGGAAAGTCAATTTTGAAAGTTTCCTTTAACTACCTAAGATGGTCAGAAAGGAAAAACAAGTGTTAGGAGCCTAATGATGCACGCTCAAAAAACTCTTGGGATAATGCACTCAGGTAGATCAATCAGGTTTCAGTCTTAAAACAAACAAACAAAAACATATAAGGTTTCACATGAATGATAAATTACACCCTGAAATCCAAAAGTACTCAAATCATGTGGTGCTCCAAGTAAGCAGGAACAGCCTCATTTTTTGTATAAGTATGAACAACCTTACAGTGCATGTTCTTAGCCATCACAGAGAACTAGTTGACACCGAGTGTGTCCAAGCTACATCAAATTTGGCATGGAATGCACATGTCCCACAAGAAGAGCGGACCCTCCTACACCAGTTCAACATTGCCATGTGAAGCTTCATCTAACAAAGTTCTTCTTTCTGTGTAAACAACAGCAAAAGTATGGCTGCACTATTTCATACACAATTCAGCAATTGTACACAACTCCTAGGCCGTATCTGCACGGCCCGTTCGACTGACGCAGAGCAAAAGCCCCCCAGACGCTTCCTGGCGCCGCTGCTGCAGCGCCAGCAGCGGCGACATCTTCCCTCCCCTTTAAAGGGTTGTTGTTGGGGAGGGATCGTCTTCCGATGGCGGTCGCGAACGCGCCGCCGGGAAAACGCTTCTCCAGCCCACTTACGAGGTCCTCCTTGTCGCCTGCGAGAGCGTCGCAGCCCGCCCACACTGTCCTCCGACCTCCAGGGTCGGAGGGCAGCGATGGCGAACTCGCGGCACTTCCGCAACTCAATAACGTGAAGTCGAAGCGAAGCGCGAAAGCGACTCGTCGCGGAGCCGCCCTGCCTTCTGCCGGCCTCCCCGTTGCCTGCTCGCATGCTTGCGTGCGAGCAGGCTCCCGCCCCCACGCCGACAGGACTCCTGCCGGCGTGGGGGCGCGAGGGGGCCGTGCAGAAACGGCCCTACATTTCCTTTTCCCAACTTTTAAAATTTGCCTTAAGTTTTAAGTTCATGACTTTTTTTCCTCTATGTAAGGGCACTTTACCTACACTTATTTCTTGAGGATCATTAGGTTCCGTTTCACATTTGCGGGTGCCCTGTTCTTCATACTGAAGATGCAGCAAAAATGACACAATAACTCATATTCTTATTACTAGAAGCTAGGTGATAAGCCTTCAAGAGTAAGAAGCTTTTAGGTGTGAAGGGCCCTCTTTTAGAAGAGTTTTTCATACAAATTAACTCCCAATACATATAGATATTGGTAAAAATGGTGAAAAGAAATAAAATCAGAACAGGCAGGAAAGCTTTTGTATTTAACTTTTGTATTTTAAAAAAATCATGTCAGAGTTTGGTTTTTTTAGTTGCGTGTTAACAGGAGAAAAGGCTCCAGAAAGAATAACCAGCAAAATAACCTATGGAGACTAGAGTTGGTTTGTGATTCCTCATTTTGACATTAAAAATATACACATTCATTTTATTTTTTCCCTTATGTGAATATTTTGCTCTTTTTCCCCCTTGGATTGATTTGTGCCTAGGTTTTCACTACAATGTGCAAATTGAGTCATAGCCTGTTATTTATATAACCAAGACACGGATTTAAACAGGAAATAAATTCCACATAACAACATAAGGTCTTGTATCCAACCATCCATGCAGGGAAGGCACAGGGAGTTTTCCTGAATTCCTCTCAGTTTAGCCGATTTCTGTGGGAAAACAATTGTGTATATTGATGGGCTGGAGTGAGTGTTCAGTGGAGGTACACTTGCAGAAAAGGAAGTGGGAACAATTTTACTCTTTTGGCCTCTCTCACTTCAGTCCTTCAATCTGTTTAGCTCTCCTCTATGTGGGCCCTAAGACAATGAGAATATTCCTTCAGGGAGGTGGAAGCAGTTTCAGAAAAAGACAGAGATCCAGGGAAACTCCACCCATGTTCTATGTACAAAGTAATAGGATAGAAGTCATAACATATACAACACAAACAAATCCATAAATTGAAAGCAAAAAAAACCAAGATAAAAGACCCAATGTATGGAAAAGAACGATCTAAATGAATTTTTAAAAATTAAATGGAGAATTGTTTATTCATCCCCAGTACAGAGCTCCCTACCAGCAAGTGGCTAACCACTAATATCTCACAATTTTCCTTTAAATCACATCTGATATTTCAAGCCTCACCCCCCTTCAATTTCTTTGTATGAAGAAAAAAGTGCAAAATATTGACTTTTATTTGAGAAATTAATACCAATGAGATAATGAGAAATAATGAAGCAAAAAAAGATGGGAGAGGAGAAAAAGTAATGAAGAATGGTTTGAAATAATAGAATAAAGAGGTTTAAGTATGCCAGATATTTTGTGCTTTTATTCTTGTTTACATTTACCCCCTCTCTGCTAGATGCTTACAAGATATACACAGGAAGTTCAGTTCAGTTTGAATTTGCACCTACAGGAGATGATGTTGCCATATCTGTTCTTATTGCGATTTTCATCTTCTTTGGCTGTATCCCAAGATGCTGTCTGCCCCTCGGGTAGAGCCTGCAAAATAAACAACAATGGAGTGTTTATGAAATAGCCAGTGCCTTCTGGTGTTTTAACATAACAAAGTGGGGGTAGAAAATGGCAGCATATCATTTAGCACTCAGCCAAACCAACTGCTTTTCTCCAAGAAAAGGGCACATCTAATAATGCAGTGCTAAAGAGACCATTCATACCTTCCTGCATATAGTTGCATTCCAAATGCAACTGGAATTAAAGCAAGTAAGAAAGATTTTGCTTTTGGCTTCATAGTCATCAGGAGCTTTGACACAGGAATCTAAAAGGTTTCTCCTGTGCCCATGAGGAATACTAAAATGCATGCAAGACATTTTAACTGTATACAAAAGCAATGTTCCGAACAATATAAATTGTTCCTGCAGTAAAAATTGAGGAATAAAGCTACCTCAAACACCTAAGGTATATGAACATCCATACATTATATGCATATATTATGGCTATAAATTATACTTATGTCCTATAAATCATACCTATTGTTTTATATGCACAACTTAAAGTGCCAGTTTTGATATATGAGTTGCTAAACAGCTTGAGACATCCTTAACTTATGGAACAACTATTATTTTTGTTCCATTACAGCTTCCAAAAACACACTCTTAATTATACTATCCATGCATGGATCTTGCCCTAGAAGGACAAAGGGAGCCATTTTCACCACCTGCCCTACAACTGGAGAATTCCCTATGCTTAGACTCTACTGGAAGTGATTTTTGCTTGCCTTTTTCCAAGTCTAGGGCTAATAATACAATCCTAAAGTGTCACACACCCCAGTCATATTCCCCTGTACATCCACTGTAGTCAATGTGTTTAAAAGGGTGTAACTGTTTAGGATTGTACAATAAATTTCAGAGGTAATTTCAATTCAGTACAGCACTTTCTATTTCAATACATGATTTTATTGGATTGTTTCACTGTTGAGAAAGAAAGTAAAGAATAAAGCTTCGTCACAGTCAACAAAATCTCTAGATAGGAAGAGGGTGTTTCAATAATACAAAGGAAGCTGTCCAAAATGACAACCTGTAATATGAATACCTAAGTTTCTTGCTCGTGGGTGTTATGGTGTACTTTCTCTGTTGAGCTTGTTATAGTTACATCTTTGCCCTTCTGTATGACTTAAAATGAGAACTCCCATAATCTTCCCCTGAACTCAATTCTATTAAGCAAAAGGAGGTGAATTCTAGAGAACATCTCTGCCAGCTAATAAGATCAGAGCTGACAAGAGCAAGAGCCTTCAGTGGAGGGATCTTTGCCCTCAGCATTTATCCTAAGGCCCTAACTGAGCCAGCCCTGTGGATCCAGGATCAGCATATTATCCAATCTAATCTTGCAATCATCTATATTGTACCTGTTATTTCAGTTCATTGTTAATTTTCCTGTGTGTTTAAATGGTATTTTGTCTCCATTAGGAAGAAAAGAAGATACTTAAATAAATATCTGGAATGCTCAATGGTAGTTTGAAAGATGGCACTATTTAAAATTCTTGGAACAGGTCTTTTATATTATGGTCAAAATTATACCCAGACTCTAAAAGTCAATATGACATGCAGTTTAAAAAACCAGGTTCCCTACCATTAGCTAATAAATAATTGGCTGAAAAATCACAACAATGCCCAGCTTATTTCAAGAAATGATTACTATTTCATCCGAGATGGAGTGGAAAAAAATGCAGAATATGCAACCATCAGATTATAAGTATGCTGTTTAAGAAGGCAGTCTTACCCAGAAAACAGCATTTTGTACCAACTCATAAAGGGCTCCAGGGGAGATAATGTCAGGATGCACCACAGATGTTGCTCTTCACAAAGATAAGTAATAACGGGCTCTAGCTCAAATCACCAGACATATGTAGTAATGATTCTGCAAATGGCAAGATCTTTGATCATACATCCATTTCCTTTTCCTAAGAAAGTGCTACCTAATGGTGGCTAATCTCCTAAAGAGAGGAGAGGAATGGGGGGGGGGAGTAGTTGAGGGAAGCTCATTTTCATCTTCAAAGTTAGAGGAGAAAAAGAGTATTATTTGTACATTAGTTACAATAGATAGCCGAGAGAATGGCAGCAGTTATTTGTAATCTCATCATATGCTATTGATGTGGGAGTGGGTGGGGGGAGGAGAAATGTATTGTACAATGTACATAGGATGTTTAAAAAGACTTCTCTGCAGCATATACCAAATACAGCCTTTATCTGACATTCATTATTTTGATCATTGAGCTTCCCCTCGGAACAATGGGATGATGCTTAAAAAGTCACAGTTCTAGTGTGCGTTACAATATATATATATATATATGGAGAGAGCTAGTGATAGTTTATGCCCCTGAAAATGGAGGACTGTGGCCAAGTTAAATCTTGGAATGTTGCACTCTGTTATAATGTGATTTGTATAGGAATGATTGCCTCTTCAGGAAAAAAAAATGCAGCCCAGGGTTTCAAAACTATCTTGGAATATTACAGTATCCTATTCTGATCCCATTGTATGGTTTCAAAATTGAAATACTCAGGACGCTCATATTTGGTGATGTTTTGAAAATCAATACACAATCATCATCCATATATCTAATTGCAAAGTCTGCCCCCACCCCCACTTGTGGTTACCTAAATCTGTGCGTCAGAGCCACACTGATGTTATACAGATTTTTCTGCAAACTTGGAGGAACTTTTGGGTTTGCAGAAAACATTGAAATGGGGAAAAAATACACTGGGGGTTTAAATTCCCCCAATTAAAAAAAGTGTCTGATATGTGCAGACACCACATTTACCGATACAGCATTGTGGCTCCAGGCCTCCAGGCCCAGCTGCATTGCCAGTGTAGTCTGGAAGCTTTATGGACCTGGAAAGCATTCCTGCCATCAGTAGCACCATGGCTAGGCTCAGAGAGCCTCTTGGCCTCTGCCAGTGCTGCTGCACCTAGAGAGGTTCCTTTTCTTTTTTGGGTGCTCAGAGCACATAGCTAGGCAGATGTGGATGGGACATATTGCTTTGCTCCCTTTTTGGAAAGATTTTTATTATTTTGTTTATCACAACATTAAGGGTTTTTCTTTTGCATACTTCATGTTTACATGTGTCATGGTTTCAAAGCCCGAAACTTTTTTTCCACACTGTAGAAATGGGAGGGGGAGGTCCTGCTTGGTCAAGACAAGGGCCTCATGCGGATCAACTAAATAGAGGCAAAGGGAAGATATTTAAGGCAGATCTTCCTCTTGCCAGCAGACTTCTCAATCACCTATGCTAAATGGAATTAGCTGAAGGCCTTTGGGGCCTAAAAGGAATAGTTTGGGTTTCCTTCCAATACATTTTGAAGAAGGTCTTTATTTTACCTCCTCTGTTTTATTTGATAGGATTGTATGATATGATAATTAGTCCTGCTCTTCGGATTGATTAGGCTTTAATTAAACATGGCAGAAACAGTGTGGGTTACTAACATGTAGGAAGGAATAATAAATAAATAATAAATAAGTCACCTAAGGATGAAGAGAGGCTTTTCCAAACCAGCCAAGCCTACAGTTCTCAGCTGCAATGAAGGCACAACAAAAGCTCATTTTTTAAAAGTGTTGTGTCCATTTATGGATAATTTATGAAGGTAATGTTTTGGGGAAAATTTAGAGCCCTATAAAGTATTGCTTAATATACCCTAAACAATAATTATTTTCTGCACTCCAGAATACTGGAATATTTGTATTTTAAACCACCATGTATATTTTCTTAGTATGCTAATATAAAGTCACAACAGTTACATACAAGCTTTGTGACACTGTTCTTGTGCAATTTCCTGCAAAGATGTATCAATTCCACTCTATGGTTCTGGGATAGGTTTGTGAGCTGCTAGTTTGGCACTTTGCCTCCATTGGCCCACCTCAGGCTGGGCCTTCTGACACAATCATTCTTGCAGAGTGGGAATAGGTTCTGGGGTCACTGTAGGCCCATGCTCAAGGTCTGCTCTGTGGAAGCCTGGTGTCTATTTTAGGAACCATTGGTGAGGGATTGTTTGCAGATTGTCCAATGGTGGCCTCAGTCACCATTGGCATCTTGTCAGCGGACATCCCTGCCATGTTAGGCTCTCCCACTGGTCCTCCTCACCCTTGGATTCTCAGGCTCGCTCCTTGAAGAATCTGTTTTTGAGTCACTGAACTGGTCAGAAGGGGTCATGACACACAAAGATTTTTGAAATTCCTAGAGTAAAGTGACATTACGCTGTATGTAAACTGGAGCCACATGGAATTCTGATAAATAGTTTAGTCATCTTACTGTATAACTGTGCAGCATGTTCCCGATTACAAACCAGAAAAAGCAAAGGACTCTGGGAGATGTACAGAGAAACTGACAGGATTAGAACCAGACACGTTCTCACTCAATTGGTAACACTTCGGCCATTTACGCATGGCCACGCTGGGGGTCGGGTCGGCATACATTTCGCCGACCCAACCCCCCCGGGACCATTCGCACGAATGGTCCCGGAAACTACCGGGAAGATAGGGCCGCGCTGTGCCGTCGCCCGATCGACCTACCTTCCCTGTGACCGTCCGGCACGTCGCCGAGGCCAAGGGACATGCCCTCCTGCCCTGTGTGACTGCTCCGGAGTCGCAGAGCAGGGGGGCGTGTCCCCAGGCCTCGGCGACGCGCCAGACGGTTGCAGGGAAGGTAGGTTGATTGGGAAAGGGGGGAGGGATGGCACCTTCCAGCTGCTGCTGTTCGCACAGCAGCGGTTGGAAGCCCCTGTTTCCCAAAAACCTTGCTCGGAGAGCAAGGTTGGGAAACAGCGGCTTCGTGTCACTGGGGAGGAGCGAGGGCGGCGCGGCTGCGAAGCAGCTGCGCCCCCCTTGCGAACAGCTCCCTGGGGACAGCGTTTTTGCCATCCCTAGGGCGCTGTTTTTGGCCCGTGTGGAAAGGGCCTTCTTAAAGCTCTGGGATCCTCGCAGGCCAAATGTCCTATTCCTTGACTGAGACAACTCTCCACTTGAGGACTTCACACAGTTGTCCTATTCCTTCCTGAGCCAACTGCTGAGTAAGTCTGCAGTGAGCCTGGTAACAGCAGCCAGGGTCCAGCTTTGCAAATTGGGAAGGGGGTGCCTATGGAGGTGGAAAGAACTCTTCTCAGGCACTTTCCTGACTCCCCACCTTTGTAAAGCTGGGGTCTAGCTTTAAACTGGGGTGGGGGTGGGGGTGGAATTGCTTATGGAGGTGGGGAGAATTCACAGGCACCCTGCTGGCTCCCTCACTGCAAAATGGGAGGGATGCTTATGGGGATGAGAACTCTCCACATTTTCACAGGTACCCTGTTGCCCCTCATTGACAAAGCTGGGATGTTTGGCTGTGGTGCAATTTCAGTGTTGTGCCGGGCACTGTTTCATGTACATATGTCCCATCCATGTCTTTTACTCTGGTAGGATTAATTTTCTAGAGCCCATTGTAATTTTTGCACAATAGGTTTATTGCTATTAAAGAATGAGAAGTAAAAATCTAGGGACAATTTTTCCCCCTTTTAGTGTCTTGCATAGTATACCCTACATCTTCTGCAACAGCATATTCATTACATTTGTAGGCAGACTGAGGATGAGAGATGTGTGCTTGTAATTTAAAATCATTTTTCAAGTCCTACTGATTTCATTAGAATTATTTTAAGGACTGTAACCATTGAGTACGTATCAGTTGCTGGACAAGTTTATCAGACATTATTTAATTAATTTAAAAATGAATATGCAACCTTGTCAAAGTCCTGCTTGGATATTAAAAACAACAACATAACTTTTGATTTACACAATATTCAGGCTAAGACAAATAGCCACAACAGATTTCGAAGCTCCCCAAAGACATGAAAAACAATGAAGGTTCATCGTGTGAACCTTTCAGCTCTATTTGTTGCTGAGTTTGTTGGCCTGAAGCAGATGTTCTGACTATAGCAATTTTTTGTATTCATTAGGATTGCAAAAGATACAAACTTGCATTTAGACATGGCAAATACTAACAGAATATATTGCTTTTGTATGTCACAAAGCTGCTGTTGCCAAAAAAACAGAAGCTGAAAATTAAAAACTGGATCTCACAGTTCAACTACTTTATCTGAGGTCATCAGATGCAGACCATTTCAATTCTTCACAGTCCATTAATACTCCAGTTAGGCGACTTATCTAGATTTTTAAAAGCTGCTTAGCACATGTCATGAAGGTCAAAATGTCTGCAGGAGATCATGTTTATTTGCTATAGAGAACCAAGCATATTTTGTAGAAATGCCATTTGGGTAATTATATTTCAAAACCTATTTACAGATAGATTTGGTACAAGAAAACATGCCTTTGCAAAACCATACTAGAGATGTATAGTTGAAGGTGTTCACTGCTGGTATCAACTGGCTGTTGTTGATTTACTGGACTGTGAGGCCATGAACTGGCCATTTTGTCCACATCTATGGCTGGAGTTTTCAGAGGCATGCCACAGTAAGAGGTGTTTCTTTTTGTGGCATCTGTTACTAGAGATGTTTAAATACTTGTATGGCCATAAACAAAGACTCAATAAAATCATGGTGAATACTGAATATTTCTATAAAGATGTTTTGTTTTGCTTAGATGTTGCTTGAATGTTCTCACAACATTGGGTTTACTTAAAAGCTGAAGTTTCTTTTCTGGTTTATCCACAATCAGAGTGAAACGTCAGTCACCCATTTTTCTAACCATATTAACAAAAATGATAAAACATATTGTTGTTGAAAACCACTGCCAGCTTTGTATCAGCTACTTATAAACAGCATGAAAGTGATGTATACATTGTGTATAACATAAATGGCATATGGAAGGGGTGAGTTTACCTCACAACATAGGCAGAAGAAAAATGGTTCGCCTGATTAGGCATGAAAATTAAATGAAAACAAACAGATATAGGGATATTCATACATCCCTAATTTTGCTTCATCAGTTTATAACATAAGTGCTTTACTCTGCTGGGAGGAGTCTTCTACTGACTTATAACTCCTGGAAGAATGAAGAACTGAATCACAAAACACCATGTCACCAGCATGGAGAAACACAAATGTCCAGAAACACCTAATACAGTCCAGCAGCAGTGGAAAAATCAATATAATATGTATATTTCTCACATGAGCAAACCTTCCAGAATTCATCCTAGTTAGTTTTCCCACCATAACTATCAAAATATTATAAATCTGGAATTATAGGATGTGGTTTAAAACAATTATGCTTGTGTGTTTGATTGTCCTGATTTGAATGACTCAGGCTAGCCTGAATCTCATCAGATCTCAGATCAGTTCTCAGAAGCTAAGCAGAGTTGGCCCTAATTAGTACTAAGACGGGAGACCACCAATGAAGTCCAGAGATGCTATGCAGAAGAAGGCAATGGCAAACCACCTCTGTTAGGCCTTTTCCACATGGGCCAATAAACCTGCGGTAACCATGGGAAAAAAACCATGTTGGGCAGGAACTTCACACAGTTCCTGCCCCTAACACGGGTCTAACCCATCCCTCACCTGCACTATTGGTCATACGGTGGGTTAAACAAGAATCATGTGATGTGCAATTCTTTCATTTTAACGAGCCTGACAGCCGTGGGCGAGCAAAGGATCGCACATAATGCAATTCTCAAAGACCCCTTCCCCGGCTCATATCTGCAGAGCCATGCAGGGAAAGCTCATCCTGCCTGCCTGCCTGGCAGGGAAACAAGAGAAACACAAAGACAAAGACAAAAAAAGTGCCTCCCTGTAAAGACGCACATCCCAGTCAACGCATTGGCTGTCCATGGAACAGCCAGCCATGCAAAGGGGCTGGAGCAAGGGCGTGTTCATGTAACCCGCACTTCCCCCATTTTTATTGGCCCCTGAGGAAAGAAGAAGACGAAGAAGAAGAAGAAGAGTTTTGTATCCCCCTTTCTCTCCTTTCTCTCCTGTAAGGAGATTCAAAGGGGCTGACAAACTCCTTTCTCTTCTGCCCCCACAACAAACACCCTGTGAGGTAGGTGGGGCTGAGAGCGCTCAGAAGAACTGTGACTAGCCCAAGGTCACCCAGCTGGCATGTGTTGGAGTGCACAGGCTAATCTAAATTCCCCAGATAAGCCTCCACAGCTCAAGCGGCAGAACGGGGAATCAAACCCAGTTTGTCCAGATTAGAGTACACCTGCTCTTAGCCACTGCTGCTCCCTTAGTCTCTTGCCTTTAAGCCTTCAAATGGCACATTTACACAACTCTCTCATGAGAAGGAGTACATGGTCTAAGGCATAGGTGTCAAACTCACGGCCCTCCAGATGTTATGGACTACAGTCCCCATCATCCCCTGCCAGCATCCTGCTGACAGGGGATGATGGGAACTGTAGTCCATAACATTTGGAGGGTCGCGAGTTTGACATCTGTGGTCAAAGGTATTTCCATTAAAATCTGGAAGCTGTAATTTAAATTCAGGACTGCTGGATTCCTATGACGAAATAAGAGGAGGATCCATTATTGTCTTTTTTAAAAGATTTTAAGCCCTGCAGTGCCCTCTTTCCTTTGAACCATTGTGCTTGCTACCCATCACCAGTATTGGTCTCCTTTAGCTTCTGCTCATTTGCTGAGATAGAGCTGTGCCCCAATCCGTCTTGTAGCTCTATCCAGTCATTTGTGATGTGTGGCTGACTCCAACCATACTGAGAGGTTGCCTGATGCAGAATACTTGCCAGATTAATAGTTTACTTCCCCTCCCACTGTACTGTGGTTGCAAGCCACAAGATATTACTAACTTTCAATGTGTTATCTCTTACATTATATTGGGACTTTAAAACTTTAATTTAATTGTACATGCTCAGAATTTTCAGTTAGTGATTTTAATAAACCAAAGGCTAAGATGTAAGAGTTAATTGCTCTTAGTTGTATGTGTGTGTATATCCATTTGACACTTATTTTCTCAACATCTATGGATAACACAAGTTTATTTAAAGTCTGAGCCAAATCTGTTCAACTCTGTTAAGCACCTTAACATCATTTCCAAACACAATCTGGCAAGATTGGAAATAGGATATAGATTATCTAAATGCTTTAGATAAATGATGCTATATGGTATTACTCCAGCAACCATTGATTTTTCCCTTCTGTACTGAGACCAATTTTTTCAGCATCTGTCCTTTCATAATTATATATATTTCGGTTGCCACAGAAAGGAACAAGGGGTAGTAGAAGAAAATTCCCCATTGTTTCTTTAATGGAACACATAGCATTGTTTGTTTAACAACTGCACAATAAAGTCTGAGCCAACAGTAAGGCCATAATGCATTTTATTTTAAAATATTGGTCCCTGAGCATTACACAGGATAATAGTTACTAGAAATAGTCACCATTAAGCCTGTGGCACCTATTTCACTGGAATGTGGAACATGAGTACAGTTGGAAGAGAGATGTCCCATTGTTTTGTGAGATGGTTATGGAATTCCATGTCATATGACAGAAGTGGATCAAAGTAAACATGCCAACCAGGTACATATTGCAGATGTAAGCAATTATTTTAAAATGTATTATACTTCTTTCTTCCAATCTCTCTACAATTTATCCACACCAACAGTTATTCCTTCATCTTGTCTTCTCTTTTTCTTCCAATAACACTTCCCATATAGAGTCCCAAGTCTCCTTCCGGAAATACTCCCATCTCTAAAATGTCCAGCTGTTCTTGAGCATTGAAAGCGGGCTTTGTCCAAGAACATTACTAATCTAACTGATTATTTAAAGCATCATACCGGAAGGACAGGTGGCATTTAAACATAATATACAGTTACAAAATCTTTGAGGATTCTATTTACTAAAGAATAAAGGCAGTCAAGAGAGATAATCCCAAAAATCCCCCTCCCCCTGTTACATTGTACTGATCAGAAACTGATCCCAAGGATCCAATATTTCTGCCAAATATGATAGAGTGTTCATTGGCTGCTAGAGGATTTTTAATAGTGACTTGTAGAAAACCAACTCTTCAGCAAAGAGGAAAAACTGCCTTTTGACTGACTGGGACAATTCTTCATGAAGGATATCTGGATGGCCTCCATGAGGGCCAGGACCTGGTGGAATAAGCTTCCGCGTGAGATCAGGGCCCTGCGGAATCTGCATCTATTCAGCAGGGCCTGAAAGACGGAGCTATTCCACCAGGCTTTTTCAGGAGGCCAGCCAGGTTGACACCTATAAAATACTGCCCTCCGTGGGATAATGTTTTTTAGTTCCCATCTTTTATTCTTGTTCCATCCTGTTGTTGATATTTTATGGCATTTTACTGTATTCTATTTTAGTTATTTATCACTGTTTTTAAAAACTGAATTGCTTGATTATTGTTGTCTGCTGCCTTGAGCCCTTCGAGGATGGGTGAACGAACGAACAAACAAACGAACGAATGAATGAACTGGCAGCCTGTAAATACTCAGGGGGTATTTCAGGCTCCTCATTCAAAGAAGGCCACCCATCACCTATTCTTCCCTGAAAGGAGGGACACTGAAGAAAGACACATCAATTATCATTACACCTGACCTTACATTTCCCACTCGACCGAAACGGCAGAAGGATATCTGCAGGGGGAAAAAAGTCAGACAATAGTAGCTGGTCTAAATGGAATAATGCTGATTCTTTATTTGATTAAAATGCTACAAACAAATCCTGCCTGGAAGATCCTGGTAAGCATTACATATACTGATACTTGCAAGGAACCAGTGATTAAATTTTCAGGGGAAGATACTTCAGGGGAAGATACTCCTCCTCAGACATCTGTGGGTATACTCTTCATGTGACATCCACAATTTTGCAAGTGGCATTCCCTCTTCAAGTTCAGTTTGCCTTTATAGTGTCTGATTCTTTGTCAGGAATAGATTAAAGGTTGGTTAACACCAGCCTTTGAACCAGTTTCCACATGCTCAGATGTTTCCAGGTTGTTTGCACAGCTCACGGTTCTGGCTGTTGTTATTCATCCAAAGGGAGCCCCCTTTTAGGCCTCAGTTCAAAACAGAAAGTCACAGGAAATGCAAGTTCCTCATTAATTTCTGCAACAGAGGGATTACAAGGGACTCCATGTATACCAGTGGTTCTCAACCTGGGGGTCGGGACCCCTTTGGGGGTTGAACGACCCTTTCGCAGGGATCGCCTAAGACTCTCTGCATCAATGTTCTCCATCTGTAAAATGGATAAATGTTAAGGGTGGGGGTCACCACAACATGAGGAACTGTATTAAAGGGTCGCGGCATTAGGAAGGTTAAGAACCACTGCTGTATACGATGCAATGGTTACCAGAACTGCTGCTATAGTCACCTGGAAGCATCTGATCACATTAGGCTGTTTTGTCAACCAGTAATCAAACAAGCTATATTTTCAACTAATATTATAGTGAGTATGGTGGCAGTACCAACAATTGTTCCCATACCATGCCACACCACACCACATTATTTTGCCTTATATCTGGGGGTTAGCACTTAATGGATGTTAATCCTGTGGCAAGTAACATCCAAAAGAAAGAGAGAGTAGGATGCAAATTCCTTTGCATGCATGTAACTGTGGGGAAACCCTTGGACAAATGACAGAGTTTCCGTCACATCCTAGCTGAAGTTGTCTCAGAAGTAGTACATTAAGCCACTACATATAACAAAAAAAGGACTCAGACAAGGATTCAAAAGCAAATGGGAAAAGCATTAAAATTAACATACAAAATAAGTATTTTAAAGCAACCAAGTACCACACTCTGAGAATAATTTCATTCTTTATCTTGGTATTCGAATGAACATTTCTCTCACCTCATATTCCTCTTTAAAGCCATATCCCTGTCCCCGTTTCATCTGAGTGATGTGTTGCAACAAGTCGGCCACTCGGATTGCTGGCTGGAACTGTCCCCTGGGGTAGGACATTTCTACGGGGTCGCAGCTTCGATAGGGATGGGTCTGGATTGTCAGTGTCGGCTGAGTCATCTCCCCATGGCTACTGTCTGTTTTAAAGATAGGGAGGCAAAACAAACTTTCACCTAGCTGTTATTTGTTTAGTTATTCTCTTCCCCGTTATTGGTTAGTTTATTTCCCCATGGGTAAAATAAAGCACAGCGGGATTACCTTCCAATGTCCAAAGTCACTGCAGGGAAACAAACAAACAAACAAAAACCTAATGTGCATTCACTGGGGTTTGTGAAGCAGTCAAGGAATAAAACACAGAAAGAGAAGGTTGCTGAATAATTATATAACATCAGAAAGAAATATGATTTATCGATGCACATTAGATCAGAAACTTAAGTCACCCCTGTGCTGAAATATATGCACCGGTTACCCATCTATTTCTGGGCACAATTCAAAGTGCTGGTTTTTACCTTTAAGACTCCAAATGTCTTGGGATGAGGGTACCTGAAGGACTGTCTCCTCCCATACCCACCTTCAGAGGTAAGGGGGCTAGTGACAAGAGACAGAACATTCTGTATAGTGGCACCTGATCTCTGGAATATCCTCCTTGAGTCTTGACTGACATCTAGCTTACTTTCTTTTAGGCTGGTACACATATTTTTACCAGGCTTCAAAGTAGGAGGTTTTTTTCTTAGCAGCTTTTTAATGGTCTGCTTCTATTTTATGGATAGTTTTTATGCTGCCCAATGGCCTGTTTTTAATATTATAACAATGTTTCAATTGTCAGCTGCCCCAAACAGGACTCTGAAGAGAGGGAAAAAAATCCTACAAAAATAAATAATAAATGTTTTCAGAGATCTGATTACAAGCGACCCCTGACCAAGAAAATTATGGATATAAAATAACTAATGGTTAGAATAACTTTCAAAATTTCCTCACCGCTGAAATATTAATTAGATATGACAAATAAACATTTGACAATGCAGTCATTGTGCAGGAGGGAAGGACAAAGAACAGCAAACTATATTTATATAATAACCAGCAAAAGTTGTTAGAATAATGCAAGAACACTGAATGGAGGGGATTTTCAAAACATATTAATTATCTAAACTGGATTTATTTTCTCAGTGTATCTCTCTTCAACCTGTCCTTTATTAACCCCTTGCAATAAAGGGGAATACTTTCATGGTGGCCTGTTCCCAAGGTCCATAAGTTGCTTAATTTTTAGGTGTGAAGGACCCCCTCACTTTCTCAACTTCTTCAGGCAGGGAAACCACTCACTGACTAGGTCAGATTTTTCCCACCTTTTTTCCTTCAGGGACTGAGGTGCTTAAAAATGGTAGCGTAAGGTAATACAGAAGCACTTTCCCTCAGCCCTGTAACTGCCTCAGAAGGTGAAGGATGCCTGTTGTTTTAAACATTTCTAGGCAAACCCCTTACTAAGATCCACAAAATAATAATAATACTAAGGCAGATTTAAAACTTGAAGAGAATCAAACATTTATTTAACAGAGAAGGGAAAGGGGGATAAATAACTTGGGGAGGAATGGATGAGGCATAAGAAATATATACAGTTACAACAGAGCTTAGCCAGAGAATAAGCAGTATTTGCTCAGTTTCAGTTTGCTTAGATGTTCTTTGGATTATTCTTAGATGGTACAGTTACAGTTAGATGTTCTTCAGATGGAACTGGCTAATGCATTTATACACAAAGGGTCCTAAGAGGCTTAGAACATATAGTCAGTACCCTCACACAGCCCTCACAGTTTGAAACTGATAACTTTTCCATTCAATCACAGATAATTTCCTTCCTTACTACAGTTCCCATCACACAGGTTTTCACCTCAGACAAGTCCTATGATCCCTTGTATAGCCTCCTTGATAGCTAAAGGATTGCAGTTCAAGCAAGAAAGAAACTATCTTAGGCTCATTCCGCACATGCAGAATAATGCACTTTCAAACTGCTTTCAGTGCTCTTTAAAGCTGTGCGGAATAGCAAAATCCACTTGCAAACAGTTGTGAAAGTGGTTTGAAAACGCATTATTTTGCATGTGCAGAAGGGGCCTTGCAGTTTGGAAACTTTCCACAGTGGTTGGCCATCACAGATACAGCATATATTGGGAATGTCTGTTTCTGCCTCCATCCCATGATGGAGGCAACCTGTTCCAAAGTCTTGGCTTGCAGACTTCCTTTTTCATTTTTTTAAGCTTGAAGAAAAATGTGACTATATTTACTAATGTAATACTGAACTCTGAATGACGCTCGATTGCATCATAGTTTTTCTGTGCCCATGTAGTTTTCAAGTGCAATAGCCCCTACTACTTATATTGTGCCAAATGAATGAATAGACATCAATGGAATGAAATGTTACACTGCAATTCACTAAATTATTAAAGTAATTACTCAAGTAACAGGCCTCCCCCAAACCAAATGCATTGTAAAGTGAAACTCATATTTTAAAACATATTCAAAATGAGCTGGAGGAGGCAATGTAAAAAAGAACACAGAGGTGATAAATCACTTTAAACCATGTTTTTTGGGCAATATCTGAGGAATCGGAAGTTTCTCTATTTTGCAAAGGAAGGGACAGACAATGAAGAATTTGTTTTTCTTCCCAAAGCAAACTCTGACTGTAAAGTTAAATTAGTACTCATATGTTTTGCAAACAATTCTAATCTATTGTTGTCTAAGGCTTTCGAATGCCTGATGATGAACCCTCAGAGAATCGATATGCAGAACCCATTTGCAGCCAAGGCCTGTGAGTCCTGCATGATGATTGGCTAACTCTCCTGAGTGACAGCTTTGCCACTCACTGCAACACCAGCCCCCTCCAGATTTCCCCACTCGCGTTCGCCTAAACAACCACCTGGCAGCCTCTCAATCCCCCCACCTGCACCACCCTTCCTGTGACCTGTGAGCCTCGGGAAGAGAAGCAGGATCGGTCCCCCACCTCCCTTCCTGAGACCTGCAGGCCTCATGAAATGAGGGGGGTAGGGGAGAAGCAGCCACGAGACAGTAAGTGGGGCTGTCTTTTCCCCCACACTGCTTTCCAAGACCCCCAGGCTTTGGGAAGTGGTGTGGGGGGAAGACAGCACAATCCTTGCATGCAGGACAGAGCTGGCTACATCCCACATAATGCAAGATCTCCCTCCCTGCTTCCCAAATCTGGGGTGGGGTTGGGGGTTGGAAAGTGAAGTGAGGGGGGAAAGACAGTCCAGGAGGTGCTTATGGAGATCAGGGGAACTCTCCCCATCTTCACAAGCATCCTGCTGGCTTCCTCCCCTTTGGAAAGCCTTGATCCAGCTTTATAAACTGGGCAGTGGGGTGCTTATGGATTTGGAGAGAGTTATCCCCTTCTTCATAGGCTACTGTTGACTGCTCCCCTGCTTTGCAAAGCTAGGATCCTGGCTTTGCAAAGGGAGGTGCTTATGAAAATGGAGATAACTCTTCCCATCTTCACAGGCACCCTGCTGCCTCTCCCTGTTCACTAAGCCAGGATCCCAGCTTTGCAAAGGGTGGCAGCATGGTGCCTGTGAAGATGGGGAGAGTTTCCCCCATCTCTTAAGGCACCCTCCTACCATTTGCAGAGCTGGATCCCAGCTTTGCAAAGGGAGGAGAGCCAAGAGGAGTGCCCCCCCTCAGATGGGCTCATTCCCACCAACAGCTCTCTAGAACTCCTTGTATTTGTTTGTACAGTGGGCTTTACTGCTAGTAATACATAATTCTAGCAATGTAATTTGCCCCCAGTGTGTATAATCATGCACCAAACCTAAATGTAAGACTAAGGAGGCACTCAAGCAGGACATTCTGCCATCTCTAAGGAAGGTCTGTTTACAACACTTGTAGGAACAATTCAACTTGACTACTGCATTACTGGCCATTGTACCTATACTAGAATAATCAATTAGAGAAAGCTGTTAAAAGCAATTTTCAGAGTTTCAATATTCATCCATAGACAGTACTCCTACAACTTACTCTCATGAAAAAGTATACTTACATGTTAACATGAAACTTACTCCCATGAAAAAGTAATACTTACATAATAAGGTGGGGGAAGAGTGGGGGTGGGATGGTTTGATTCTTAAAATGCCATATATTCTTATGCATTCTTTATTAATCTATTGTTTTAATGTTGTAGGCGTTTTGCAATTTTAATGGTAATGTTGTTTTTTAATATTTTATGGTGTTTAATTGTTGTAACCCGCCCTGAGCCTTTCTGAAAAGGATGGGATAAAAATGCAAAATAATAAATAAAATATTATTTTTTAAGGCAAGTATAGTATTTATACCATATTACAATAACAAGTACCCAACAAGCTGTTTTTAGGTTCTATCCATTTTTCACCTCAAAGTGCATCATTAGAATATCCAAACGTTGCGACCACTCATATTTCATTCAAATTACATTTTTTTGTGATATTGCCCTAAGAATGTTGCATTTGGCAAAAATTGAAATCAGAGAATGAAAGATGCAAGGGTTTTTCCCCCTCCTCTCCAGGGGAAGCATTTTGCTATAAAGTTATCTGTCAAAAGGATCAGCAAGTACAGCACATACTTTGCTAGCTGAAAGTCCAACATTCAGTCCTCAGCATCTCATATCAGGTTAACCGAAAGGATGAAAGACCTTTATCCAAAATCCTGGAAGGCTGACCAGAATAGAAAATACCAACTTTGATGGACTAATGGTTTGTCTCAGTATAAGACAGATTCATGAGGTCATGGAATTCATGGATTCACAGCCCAATCCTGATCTTAAGGCAGCTGGGGACAGTGCTGCTTCCATGTTGCTGTGCCGACTCCAGAGAACTTCCAGGTGGCATGGAGAGGCAGATAAAAGAAAAAAAAAACACTCCAGCCACCTGGAAGCCCTCCATAAGACTTAGTGGAGTTACATCACCCTAAAAACCAGGTAGAAGTTGAATAAAGTCAACCCAATCCCCAGGAATTCCCAGGCTGGTGCTGACCCCTCATTCTTAAGTCCAATCAGATGCCTGTGTTTCTCCCCAGCAACACCCACTTCTGGGTTTTGCCACCACAGAGCTGTGGGGTGCCTGGCTGGTGGTGCCTTTGCCCTCTCGGCAGTGGAAGTACTTTCACAGGCAGAAGAGGCCCCCTGCCACACCTTATGATCATTCCCCCCATTTGGATTGGGCTGCCTATCATCAGATGTGGGCAGCTTTCTGTAGGAAATTTCTATGTGAACAAATGAAAACATACATTAAAATGCTCATCTTATACAGAGCATTGCATCAGCATACTTCTCAGTTACTAAATTTCTGAATTCCCTTTCCATCTCTTCATTGACATTTCTCTCTTCATGGCAGTGTTGCTTCATGCCTCTTTCTGCGTGATGGTTATGACATTGACTTTAACTTCACAGTTTGAATTAAAGTATGCTTCACCAATACCAGATATATTTTAATGGTAGAAAATATATTGATCTTAACTAACTATCAATCAAATGTGCAAGAAAGAAAGTTGATGGGATTTGGTTTAGGGGACGTTGCACCAGGGTAGTATTGAATTGATATCACACAAGAGCCATTGTGCTGCATTGCTGTATCCCAGAGTAACATACACACTGCAAAGAGCTGCAGGAATCAAAGTTGGCAGTGGGCACAAAGAGATAAGGAAAAGTGACACCAACCATAGATTCAGCCACAAAACATGAATAACGACTCAGAATAATGTGTTAATACCATTTGTTGTTGAATAGTAAATTATAACAATCTCTCACAAACATCATGTTGTCCATTGCCATAAACACATATGCACACACAGAGAGAGACAGAGGGATGGCAGAGACAGAAGGAAAGAGTTAACGAACAGCAAGAATAACATCAATGCAGGGTCACGGTTTTGGGGGTGTTGCGGGGTATCCAGGTATCCTGGCATCTTCCGAGGATCCTCTGAAGGTGCCAGCCACAGATGCAGGTGAAACGTCAGGAGAAAATGCTACTGGAACACAGCCATACAGCCTGGATACCCCGCAACAACCCATTGATTCCGGCCGTGAAAGCCTTCGACAATACGTCAAGGTTTTTGTTTGAAATTTCTTCAATTCTTTGCCAAGTTACTTCAGATTAAGCCCATTAATTTCAGTGGAGTTAAGCTGGTGTAATGTTGTGCAGGATCACATTGCAAAACTTCTCAAACTAAAAGCGAGTACAAAAATTTTGCAGTTATCCCCATATTGTTCATCTGCTATAGAAAGAAGATGTAGTCGGGGGGAGGGAGAAGAATGTTTGCAAGATTAGCTGGTTTTGTGGAAACAGCTCGCATACTACTGTCTTGAATACAAAAAGCAAAGTTTTGTTCCAAAACTCTTTCTTTAATATCCACAGCCTTCTCTCAGATTCTGAAATGATAGGCCTATCATATCCATTCATATTTTTATTCCGTTAGTCTTGGCAAGTGTGTAACGTGATAAGACATCCTTTGCACAAAATAAATTATTTTTGGAGTGATGTTTGCCATGGATTTAATTACACACACATCCAATCTCACTCTACTGGAGTAAAAGGTTGTCATTTCTTTGACATCTCCTATGAATGGGTCCAGCATGGCTAATATCACTCTCTGCATTATGCCACTGGTGCAGAAGCAGTTGGCAAATCTGGTTTATAGATTGTGTTTATTTTCATTTGTATCCAAACTATTATGTGACAAATGGCTTATTTCAAAGTGACACGCTAAAGTATTATAAGCATGGTTATAAATGATAGCTGATCATTTATCATACTGATTATGCCAACTTAATACAACTGAACATGTTATTCCGAAAAGAAGACTGGCTGTGTAATTTGATTTTCTAGTCGCAGCAGTTTCCAAAAAAAATTCTTCATCTCATAGTTCAAGACCTACTGAATAGGATTCAAACTTCTCTGAATGGAGTGAGTTTCTAGAAGTTATTTTTCCTGTTTTACTCAGCAGTCCCTTGGACCCCACAAGTCATGCTGGGGGTCAGGGGTAGGGATGCACACTTCAAAAAACATTGGTTTTGTTCTGTATTGGAATGTTAGGATGGTCATGATCATTATTTTCATAAAATGTCAGGAGTATTGTTATCATATTGGCATATTGGTGGGTGGGGGACGACTTCCATTGCAATTAATGTTAGAAGTCTGTCAATTAATAACTATCGTGCCCTTTCTAGAATTATAAAATGAGATTAAAACCATACTTTTAACAGTTCCTGCACTGTTTCTCCCCAGAGGCAGCAGGTCAGAGAGGGAGAAGGGAAGTGTACTCCTGCTCCATGGTAGATTGGCCCTTTGTACTTTAAGAGGTCATTGTTTTCAATGGGTGGTAGTTATGACCTATGGATACTGTTGATTGAAATTAATAGCTCTTTAAACTTGAAAGCACCAATACACTGATAGGGAGGGCATACTATCTGATATGATGCCAGATTTTTCTGATATTTACAGGAAGTGAAGCGATGGAATCAAGAAATACTGGATTTACCTTTTGTGCTCTCAGAGATTGCCAATCTGAACCAGTATCAGAAATATTGGGCATTTTATCAGGTTGGCAATATCTGAAAGTAGAATCCTTGTCAGGGAACCCCCCAATATAGTGCAACTAGCAATGCAGGGAGGAAGTCCAAGGCAAGAAGACCCATTGGCTCACATTGGCCCTCTCATTGCATTAACAGAGGTAAGCCTTATAAAGCAAACTCATTTTATGATTTTGGTTGATCCTGCCTTCTTGTTGTAGATCTTTGTGCCACATGACATATTATTCTGGAAAGATCTTTATCCTCAACACAAGGAGTTGCAGGGGGCTGTTGGGAAATGGGAAAAGTGGTGAAAATGTTTCTGAGAACTTGTGCTGTATGTGGAAGCTTAGATGTGACCCATTAAGTTTCCCCTCAGTATGGGTGTTACAATGCTACTTTTTTCAGGATGTGGCTGTCTTGTTTTTATGGTTCACAAAACATTTGCTTTTAGTGGATGATGGTGGTATCTATTGTCCACAGTGAACAAGGGCTGATTCATATATTACTTCCCTTATATGAAAGATACTAGGGGAAAAAACTCTTCAATATGCTGGTGGCTCCATAAGAGATGGGTTTAACAATTGAAAGTGCTTTCTGTGAATCAGACTGGTCTGGAGAATCTCCACAACAGTGCCATCCATTTCTGGAGGTTTCCAGTTTTGGTAAGGAAAGTCTTCACATAATAATATAATTCAAATTTTATATGCATATAACATCAATGTAAGTATGTGAATGCACACAGGTCCTGTGTAGAACCATTACAATGTAGAAGCTGGCTTTCACACACAAACTGAAACAGCCTAACTGGGGCATTATTGTGTTCTAGTGAAGAGGGTAGAACCATGTATGCTATATGAAGTATTAGAGATTAGGGGTGGGTACAAATGTTGTAGACATACAGAGCACAGCAACCCCTGTATCTTCATTTGCCAAACTATTAACTTAAAGTTAAAATAATTTATATTGACATGAAATGCACACCCTGGAATTCAGAACCAGCACAACAAATCCATTCCACAGTTGATCCATATGTATAAAGATCAATTACTATGTTAATTTAGGAAGCTGGAATAGTATAGTGGCTAACAAAAGAAGCTGTTACCTGTGAGACCCCCCTGTTGAAGCATCAGTACTGCCATGAAATCACTAGGTAATCTTAGGCAAGCTACCTTCTGTGTTAATCCATTCACACACATGCACGCACACGCACACTGCTGTGCAATCTGGAGATAAAAATACTGACCTAAATTTACTGGGGAGAAGGAAGGTGGCATTGTATAGCCCTATCTTGTCAGATCTTGGAAGCTAAGCAGGATTGGTTCATAGATGGATGGTTATCAAGGAAGGCTCCACAGAGCAAGGCAATAGCAAACCAGCCCTGCTTCTTACTTGCATTGAAAAACTCTTGCTGGAGTCGCTATAAATTAGCTGTTAATTTGACAGCGCTCTGCGCCTAACTGCCCGCTCGCACAAGTGCACATACACACACCCATAGTACAAAGTCACTATAAAATCATAACAACATAATAAGCGTGAATTGTGTTGGAACACTGAAAATGCTATATCAATGCCAGAAATTATTACTACTACTATTATTTTATAAATGGGAATAATATCGTTATTTATGCAATAAATCATGTGATCTATGGTTACTCTGTAACCATCTCTTTCAGTTGGCAGTTGTGGGTTTTCTTCTTTTAGCATCCTTTGATATATTTGTAAATAGATTGTTAATAGATTCACTATTCATTATAAAATTAAAAAATACCCAGTATATCTACTTTTTTCCTGTTGGACTTGTTCTTAATGAACTTTATCCTGAACCAAAACTCCTCTCAACAAGTTGTCAACAACCTTTACTGAAGAACTTTAGAATTCTATAATGGCAATGAATGATAGTAAAGGGAGTTACCATGTACTATTACTAAAGATGCTCATCAATCATTTTACCTTGACTTCTTATTTTGCTGCAAATGAATCCATGGATCTTGCCCCAGAAACAACTATGAAAAAGGCTGTAAAATGGCAGCTAATTTATCATGGGTTGAGTCTACAGTTTTTAAATTTCCAATTTAAAGTAAATCTATAAAATACTATAATCTTCAGATTAGATTAATTATATTTAGCTATCACACATAACAGTTCAGTTATCACACATAATTATCATCTATTTTTTCAGCTGCATAGATTCACGTGGTTGAACTAACTACAGGGTATTAAGCACTCAACATAAAAGTGTTATGTAGTGTACAATGAATCTTCATTAGATCTGACTGTGAAAGCCCATCCCAGCTTGTTTTTCCAACTATATTATTCTTCATTAACAGAAGACAAAAGAATTTGCATCAGCTCAGATACAAAGCCAGTTCACAACTATAATTTCAGTGCTTTCCAGAGCTGATTGAAACAATCTTTTGAGTCTTGTTTTTGCTTTCATTGTGAACAAAAAAGTTTTCCATATGCTTTCAAGTTTGCTCTCAAAACATTTTCATGTTCATCCTGGGAGGCTCACCAGGCACTCTATATGGAAGTTCTTAACTCACAGGAGCCTAAAGAACTAAGTGATCTCTGAATATATCTGGCCAGGCTCTGGAAGCTTTCTATATCTTGCAATTAAATCCTTGATCGGAGTGCTGTGTGGTTTCCAGGCTGTATGGCCGTGTTCTAGCAGGATTCTCTCCTGATGTTTCGCCTGCATCTGTGGCTGGCATCTTCAGAGGATCTGATGTAGGAAAGGAAAGCAAGTGGAGTATATATACTGTAAAGGTCAATAGGTGAGGCCATCTGATTGCTATTATCTATAGTTGTCCTATGTTTGTGTGGAGCTGATTCAAAGGGAACAAAGGCCAGGTTACTTCTGTTCAGATGCATTCACCTATTGCTATCTTCATGGTGACTCACATGCTACAGACTTCATTGTTACGCACATGCTAAGATACTTCTATTCAGATGAATAGCTCCCCTCCCCTTTTGTTTGCTCTTATAGAAGAAGAGCCATTCAAGTGAAATTTGAAATTCTGTTTGGAAACTACGTAGGTGAATTTTTACAATGAAAAGTGTTGTATTATTATTTATATGAAAATTTAGGTTGAATATTGAATAATAAGAATGTTTTATTTTTATATAGCGTAAGAAAAAACAGTTGTGCTCCTAGAGGAGTAAGGAAAAAGAATACTTTGTACAACAATTGTAAGTGCATATGGGAGGGTGCTTTGGGTTTTTGTTAATTATATGAAAATGAAAGGATTAGATAGACTTTTATGTATTGACACCTGTATTTGTACATTTCAGATCGGCGTGACAAAGGACTGCCGAAATAAAAACCTGATCTAGAGGTTTTATAGCCATACCTGATGGTATACTTACCAGTGAAATTTTTTTGTATATTTGTGATAGAAAGATAATGTTGAAATGATACTCACCTAGTGAGTTGGAGTACGCATTGGTGTAATATTGTGACAATACATTACTAGTGGGGGCAGGGAATACCCCACCCTGAGCTCCCATGTACTACAGAAGAAAAAAAGTGGCTATCAGCCTGCTGGTGTGATATCACATCTGGGGATAATTCAGAATTACTTCAGTCCTTTCCAGGAAACTCTAAAGCCCCTTCCGCACATGCAGAATAATGCATTTTCAATCCACTTTCAATGCATTTTGCAGCTGTGCGGAACAGCAAAATCCACTTGCAAACAATTGTGAAAGTGGACTGAAAGTGCATTATTCTGCATGTGCGGACGGGGCTTAGGTTTTACCATACAGTTTTCAAAAACACCTAGGCCCCTTCTGCACATGCAGAATAATGCACTTTCAATCCACTTTCAATGCATTTTGAAGCTGGATTTTGCTGTGCGGAATAGCAAAACCCACTTACAAACAACTGTGAAAGTGGATTGAATGTGCATTATTCTGCATGTGCAGAAGGGGTCCTAGAGAGGACCGACCTCAATTCCTGAGTTTTTTTGAAGTGGCACCATGATGCTGAGATGGTGGTCCTCCATGTCCCAATCTCTATCTTCCTCCATAGCATGCCTGGCAATCCTAGCAGCAGTCCCAGTTGTATGGATGCACATAGGCCCAACTGATTTTACTTGCAAAAGTGGTCATTGAAGAAAATGTAAATGTTGAGAAGCAGGTTCAGCAGAAGCCCAATGTTGCTCCCCTATATACATCTTCAATGAATGTATGTGAATGCTTGAAAAGGACAACAGCTCCGAGACTAATCAGACTAAATGGGGGGGGGGGCATTAAACTCCCACATATTGCCTACATGATTTGCAGGACGAAGATAAAATTATGATAAAATATTTATCCTGTAACTGTTTTGGGTTAGTTTCCAGAAAAAAAGGTCATGAATATCAGTAACACTTTGGAACGTAGCCAAGGATTACTACCGGGCTCAAGATACAACATCAAACTATCCAGCCCATGAAAGGCTTGATATATTATGTTAAAATAAATGAACATCCTCTGACAATTACCAGTCACGTAATTACCTGGGGGGGGGGCACAAACTGGACACATGCCATTGGGGTCATGTGGGGTGAAAAATCACCCCCACACCCTCCCCCGCCTTTCTAGGCCTGGCAGAAGCTGCTGCTTGGCTGGCCTGGCTGGGCACGGTGGAGACCGCTGCTGGGCACCCCTGCCCAGACCTGATCCCCCACTTACCTTAGTTCATCCAGCAGACCAGCCAGGCTGCTTTTTCACCCAGCTACTCTTTCTAGCTGGCTGAACTAAGGTAAGTGGGAGGGGCAGGGGCATGGCAGGGTGGGGGGTAGGGCCCGGGTACTATTTTGACCTTGGTGCCACTTCCTCCCCTATGCCAATTACCTTCTATAATTCTTCTTTAAAAATCATATCCCAGTGTTTTTGCTGTTAGCAACAAAATTGTCCACTTCATGTGTTACTGTTTGTTCCTGGCACAAATCAGCACATTCTCTACCTTCAAGAAGTAGACTTGCTTTACTTGTCTAAATTTTTGCATTGGTCTTAATCCGTGGTGGGTTTTTAAAAAAATTACAACCGGTTCGGCACCCCCCTTCTGCCGCCTCCCTGCAGCGCCCCTCACCCCGCTGCCCCACTTACCTTAATTGGCGGAGGAGTGTGGCGGCGGTCTCAGGCAGCCTACGATATCAGCGCTTGACCAAGCCCCCAGGCTTCATTCAGGAGGGCCCGGATGGAAGAAGGAGGCTTGGGTAGCCACCGCAGCAGCAGGCTGACTCCTTGACTGGTCTGCTTCTGCGGCGCTCACACGAGCCCCCAGCTTTCCTTCTGGCCGCCTCCTGCCTGCAGCCTGAAAGAGGGTTGGGATGGGGCTTGGGCAGCCGCTGCTGGAGCAGGCCAGCTCCTTGAATGGCCTGCTGCCATGGAGCTTGCGCAAGCCACTGGCTTTCCTTCAAACTGCCTCCTACCCTCCAGGGTTTAAGGCGTCCTGAAGGACGGCCAGGATGAAAGCTTCTCTGCAGCCTTTCTGGTAAAAGTGGGGGAGGAGACTAGGAAGGGACCACAGAGTTTTTCCGCAGGCCAGGGCTTTGTTGTAAGGGTGGAGGAGAGGCTGTGGGTCGGATTAACAAGCAGTTCGGGGGTATGGAGGTGGGCCAAACCAGCTGGGCCGAACCGGCTGAATCCCACCTCTGGTCTAAATCAAATCATGAAGTTAAGAAAATTCCAGTGCCTCCTACAATTTTTTTCCTGGAGGGACAGTGGACTGTCAGAAAAAACATAGAGGGGGACTGCAGTGGGAAGATATCTAGATTGCAAAGTAACCCAATGGTGATCATTAGTCTGTCAACTTTTTGGGAACAAAGGATCGAGAGGAAATGGTGCACTAAAAGCCCATCCCACTGCCTTGCGAATAGAATTTTGGATCATTTTTTTTGCTGAATTATTGTTTGTGACCACACTGCAGTAAACACATTTTATGGAATAAAGCTGATAATGCAGCATTCTTTTAATGCTGCATTTTTGCTAAAACGATTATGTTTCCCACTCATCAGTTTAATAGCAGTGAGGGGAAAGTGTTTACTATCAGAAAGGAACTCAACTCTAGTAAACAACAGTTTGGGAGGATGCTTGCTAATGTTCTACTTAGCCATTTTCAGACAGAATGATTGTTGTTCACGTCAACAGACTATTGTGCATCATAATCATCTTCTTACCTAACAATGTAGTTGATTGGACCCTGTCTGATGATACTTTGAGGTGAAATTCCAATTGCACACAGAACACGGATCAATGGAACCCAACAGAAGGTCCACAAGAGGAAAAAAATGGGAAAAATAATATATAAACATAATGTTAGCTCCGTCTAACATTCCAGAGGCGCAGTTATTCACTGCCATATTTACATTTCTGTAGGATAAAGGCACAAAAGCAAACAGAATCAAGAATAAAGTCTAGCATAAGTACCTGTATAGTAGGAATTCAACAAAGATTTGCACTGAAGGGTTTTGCTTTGGACAGAAAATGAACAAGGAGAGGATGGTGCTAGGTAGGAAAGACATAAGGAAGATACTTTAGAAACATATAAAGAAAGAACAGGAGAAAAGCTCCTCAGAAAACTGGATAGCATTGAAAACACAGGACATAGCATTAAAGCAATTAGAAGCAAGCATAACGCTAGCTGTTTAGATCATTTTCCTTTGTAAAAACATAATAGACTCCACATACTTCAATAGCGTTCATGTATAGCAGGGTGTTCTGCTTGCTTCAAATACTCTCCCAGTACCATAATTCCAGAACAAAAACAAACGCATTGCTAAAAATGCAAATCAGCTTAATTATATTGGCCTAAAATACATTAATTAGATGTGGGCTTCCTGCCATATCAATCAGTACTACTGTAATATACCTTCTTTTTCAAAAATGGGGAAAGAACAGAATTAGAGATTCCCTAAGAATCCCTCTGGGGATTATACAGAAGGAATGCACAATGCCATGCAAAGACACCAACCATATAAATCACAAATAAATAAACATATAGACAATAGCCTATAAAAGAGAAGCCCTGATACAAATTAGCTGGTTAAATTTGCATGTGAATACTAACTGTTATGCCTAGGACTGGGAGACACAGGCAGGAAAGACACAAGTAACTAACTCCCCTGTTCATTTCTGCTATGGCCCTGACTGAAGGAGGGAAAGCACAAATGAGAAACAAAAGAGAACATGTAAGTAATGTATGACTATGATGAAGCTCAGTGTTGGCGTCTGATAGCCCCGGCATCTCAAACTTTGCAAAAATTATCTTACGGAAACTAATCTTAACAATGTTCTTAGGAAGTATAATAAAGTTGTGTTTATAAACATGGGCAGAGGGAAATTCACAGTGGCATAGCAGCAATGGGGCGGGGGGAGCGTGATGTTCCGGGCGGATCCATGGCAGAAGCGTGGCTGGGCTGTGGAGGGGGCTTGGGGGGGCGTGCTGCAGCAGGGGTGCAGAGCCCATGTGTCCCGGGCACAGTTTTCCTTGCTTCACCTCTGGAAACCCACCAGCATTTAGCCAAACAAAATGATCCAAGAAAAAGCAAGGCTGTATCATTCTCCCTGATACATTAGGTTGTATGCACAGGAAGGTTTTTAAACACAGGTGTATGCTTTTAATACATGCAATAACCCACCTCAAACATTTTAAAAAGATAAAAAATAAAGCCAAGACTGTAACTTATGCAGAACATTTATATTTTAATACATTCTGGGAAGCCAATTTATGCACTGACCAGCCTGTATTGGTGTTTATGATAACCTGATCCCCTTTCAGGGCATGCATCCTTTCACATTGGCTCATACAATTACAATTATATATTTATTTCCAAATCCACAGTGGTAGGAAATGAATGGTGGGCAATTAGTTAAAGCAAAAATAACAGTATACCAAAAATTATGCCAATGGACGAGGCAGAAATAACTGTTCCATAATACAAGTAGATAATATTCAGAATACATGAAAGTAATTTCAGAAGCATTTGCTTCATCTCCAGAGTAAACATTACTTACAAATGTATAAAAACCTCCTCAAAATTACTCCACAGGGTGAACTGTACTAACCTAACAGAGTTTCAGGTAGACTTGTATCAAGCCTTCAGAAAATATTTCTGAACTTTGAAGGGGAAACATCAAGCAATTTCTCAAAAAAATGTCCCCTAGGAAACTGAAAAAAAATGTTGTGTGCCACTAGGACTATTGATAACCTGGCTCTTTATAACGAGGGAAGTATATCTAGGGAGGTTAATGGCATTTTATCCACCCAACAATAAGCCACAATATCTTTTGTGGAATCAAATTCCTCCCTTAACAACTTATCCCTGTAATATTAAATTGTCAGAAGGGCTCTAATAATCATGTTGGTATTCTGTACATTAAATATGCAGACATGAGTGTAGGGGTGAGCCCCATGTAACTCCAGTACAGAGCTCTCAGAGAGAGTTAGCTAATACTATGGAATGCCTGTGCCATCTGTGCCCTTCTACGACCGCTTCCTTTCACCTTGTCACAAGACCCCCATGAGTCATAGGTCATGAGATGCCTGACTCACTGTCACAATATGTCCCAGACAAAGGGACAAAGGGGTGCATACCCCCAGGTATGTATTAGGCCCGGACAGGAACGTTTCCTCTCTCACGTACGCAGCCCCATGAGTCATGTACTGTACAATATTCTCCCGCTCTCCCGCCTCCCGACCCGCCTCTTGGAAAACCCTAATAAAAGGTGCCAGGGACCAGACTACAGCAGATTAGCCAGATCCATGGATCACGCTTCCTGCCACTGGCTTCTCTCCACCGGATGATATTGCTGCGTCTCACCTCTTCCTTGCGACCCTCGCGGGCCGACTTCATGTGAGATTTTAAAACCATGACATAAACAACTACAGGTAGAATGCAAATAAGTTAGAAAAAATACTTTGGCTTGATACAGCTGCCAGTGCTCTCCCCACCTGAGTTATTTTTAAAAAGTGTATAATTCAACATGAATATTACACCCACAGTTCTTCATGTCTTAACTAGTACTTTGGGGAGAATCACATTCAGTGGGATCACTATGCAATCTGATCTGATCACCAGTCTCTTACTTTAGTCATCCTTAATGTTATGGTCACAGAGAATAGTGACTCAGAAGCAAGATCAGCAGATATTTAGAGAAATCTAGAGAAATCTGGCTTTTATTCTGCCATTTCAGAACCAGGAACCAGATTTAACTCAAATTTCACTAAATTTACTTAGCAACTAAATAGGTGAGGTGATGGTATAATCAGAAAAAATGTGGTCCCTCCACCCAGACATTATTGTACCCACTGGGATGTGTAGGTCGGGTCCCCATCACCCAAAAAGCTCCTAGTTTAAAGCTGGCCCCAGCTGGATCAAGTCCACTCAGCCTGGCCAGGTCCAGCTCTATGCTGCTGGCTCTGCCTATGAAGTCCACACTTTGGAGGTGGAGCCTACAATTTAAAACTTGACCCAGCCTGGTAAAGCCCAGCCTCAAACTATGCACCCGGTCCCTACCCCTGACCTCCACATGGAGTTCAGGCTGCCACCGGCTGCCACCTGTGCACCACCTCTCATCTGCTCGAGGCTAGGGCATGGGCTGGTACCCCTTTCAAGGAACAGTGCCCAGGGCACATGCCCGGCCTGTCCTACCCTAGATCTACCTGTACAAATAAGTGAAGAAAGAGAGGGGGCAGTGGCAGTAGGCATGGGGAGAGAAAAGAAGTGAAGTAATCATGGGGAGGACAGGGAAGGAGAGACAGTATATCTGAGTAGAGAGAAAAAATCAGAGACAGGAGACATGTGACCTGTGGGGAAGGACAGTATGCTTGGAAGAGGAAGAGAAAGTAAGAGAAGAAGATAGGGGAGGGAGAGATATATAAAGGACTAAGAGAAGGGAGGAATAGGGGAGGAAGCAAAGACAGACCAGGGAATAGGATGGCCATTTCCCCAAGTAGTTTGCAGGTACCCAGTCATCTTCTAATGTTATATTATTCCATTGTCATTGAATGGCTTATGCTGTATAAGCATACTGTTTTTATTCTGTATTTTGCCTTGAGACTCAGCAAAAAGGCTGGTTATAAAGTACATAAACAAATAATAAATACAAACCTTTAAAAAAGTTAAGTTCCAATATTTAATCATCATGACTGCATCAGTGATGGTTTGGTATCTATCAATCAAAACTTGTACATGGCTCCTTCTCTTGTTCCATAATGATGAGTGTGGGAATCTGGTTCACTGATATTTGTGGAATATATTTGATGAAAACTTTACAGATTTTTTTCCAAGCCTTTCATTATCTACATAAAAAGTTTAACTCTTTTTGGAAGCTGAATATTCACTCTGAATTCTACAGCCAGTGAATTTCATAGGCAACTATGAAACCATGCATGAGGAATTTACTTTTATCTTTATTTCTTACTAGCGGGGCCCGGCCACGCGTTGCTATGGCAATTGTCCTTCTCATCACAGTCTGCAACCCACACAGATGTCCTTGCTGGTCCAAATGATCACCAGCATAGCCTTTTGGGAGCAGCAATGGCATAGTGGCTAACAGCAGGTGCACTCTGATCTGGAGGAACTGGGTTTGATTGCAGCTTGAGTTGTGGAGGCTTATCTGGGGAATTCAGATTAGCCTGTGCACTCCCACACACACCAGCTGTGTGACCTTGGGATAGTCACAGATTTTTGGAGCTCTCTCAGCCCCACCCACCTCTCAGGGTGTTTGTTGTGAGGGGTGAAGGGCAAGGAGGTTGTAAGCCCCTTTGAGTCTACTACAGGAGAGAAAGGGGGGATATAAATCCAAACTACTACTACTACTACTACTACTACTACTACTACTACTACTACTACTACTACTACTACTCTTCTTTTGGGGTGGTCAAATGGAATCCCTCTTTCCCTTTTCAATTCACATTATTATATGGTGCTGTCTTGGTTTTTAGTATAAAAACCTGTCTTGGTTTTTAGTATAAAAACCTTTCCATTCCACAACGGAACTGTCCAAAGTGCGAATCCCGCTGTCCATGAGGCTGGTTGACACGCACAGTCCTGGCTTGGGTAAGGCAGAACTGGGGCAAGCAGGCTATCCCAGTCAGGCAGAAGAGGCAGGGTGGTGAGGCGCTCAGATCGAGGCCAGCTCCCTGGGTTCTTAAAGGGCCATGTGCAAAAGAAGCAGAGCCAGTAGTGTTGGTTCACCCCACCCCGCGGATTTTCTTAGAAGAAAAAGGCAAACTCCAGCTCGCTTTTAATAAAAGAGTGAGGAAGTGGGTAAGTGGTGGTTGGATGTGAGGGAGGGCAGAGTGAGGTGTGTGAGGATGAAGTGGATGTGTAGTGTGGTAGCAGTGGGTGAGTCACAGAGAGTGAAAGTTACCTGCGTGTGAGGGGGGGAACCCCACCTGACATCTCACACGGCAAAGTGTGTATGTGTTTCACTTCCACTCGTATTACCTAACAATATTACCTATTTACTGTTTTCACTGCTCATCTGTGGCCATTTGAGCAAACATTCTAAGCCCTCACACCAAGCCCTCAGGCCACAGACATGCTGAACGAACCTTCTAAGGGTGACAGTTAAACACAGCCAGCTTCATGGCCTGGTGCGCCAAGAAAAAGATGTTTTACCTGGCTCAGGTAGGGACTTTCAGCGATTTGAAGGTCCAATTACCTGCCCAGAACAGGGAGGAACGTCATGTGAAAATTTGGGGGCGATCCGTCCAGCTGTTTCGGCGTTCGGGAGTCACCAACAAACGGATGGTTAGCTTTTTATAATTATAGATGGCAGATTATAGGTGTCCTCCTTGGTTCTATTCAGGCTTCTGGTAGGTATTGCTAACTTTATAACTATAACATAGTTTGAACACAATATCAGATTTCTGCTTCTCTGTATTCTAAAATCCTTCTGTTGGTTTTCCAGTGTAATGTTCTCTGCCATTTTTCAATCCCTTTATTTTCAAACTGAGTTCCCTAAATAGGTCGTCTGTAATCAGTTTCTGAGCTCTACCTTCTTTTACTCCTCTCCTTCTGCATCCAAAGTTCTCCTGTGGATCATCACAGCAGGTTTTCTTTGCCTATAACCTTTACCATGACAGGCCATCAGTATGGTGTTGGTATAGCAGTGCTTCTGTGACAGATGTATCACTAGTGTTCATTTGATAGAGTGTCTTACTAAGCATACTCATGGAAGGTTACATGAGATGTATTCTCTTTTATGACCTTGCATGTGCCTCACTAGGCTCCTCTCAGATACTCGTGGATAATTTTAGCTCCCTGTTCAGAACACCCCTACCATCTTTTTTTTCTTATTCACTGAACTAGTACCTATATCCATTTGTTTTGTAAGGCACTGGGCAAAATCACAGCAGCTCCACAAAATGACATTTTTATCACAGAACAATTTCACATTTAACAAGCGCCAGACAATTTTTTACCTTCTCCATCTTTTTTGCGTAACTTATCTTTTCACGCTTGTCGAGTAAATGAAAATGACTGCAAATTTGTTAAGGGATAGTTTTAAATTGAATTCTTTTTTTAGGCGGGGGGGGGGGGAATAAACCAGAGAGCTAAGCTGAAAAAAAAACTTGGAAAAAATATCTCGCCAATATAAGATTTTGTATAAGATATTGTATAAGATACAATCAATCTCAGATACAAGATAAGATACAATCAATCTCAGGCCCCTTCCGCACACGCAAAATAATGCGTTTTCAAACCACTTTCACAACTGTTTGCAAGAGGATTTTGCCATTCCGCACAGCTTCAAAGAGCACTGAAAGCAGTTTGAAAGTGCATTATTCTGCATGTGTGGAATGAGCCTCAAGTGTCCTTCTGCAGGAAGAAAGAAATATCTCCCTGAACACCTACTAAGGCAAGTGGTCAGGGAGGAGCTATGTTCAAATAAATATGGTGTAGTCATATTGTATACATGGGAGAGGAAGAGCTTTCAAGACAGCCTCAAATAAAGGAAGGGAGTTTGCTTCTCAAGTTTAAAAGATCAGCTTTTCTACTGCAGTCACTATGCTTATATGATGCTCTCCTTCAAGGCCATGTCATCCTTCCTCTGCCATGACCTACAAAGCTTCAAGATGGAGAGGAGGGGGTGCACTGCTTTGTTCCTCCTCTTTTCCTTTCCTATGCTCTTACACATTGCCTGAGCAAGTACACTGCATTCTCCCCTGTCTATTGCAAATCCTTCCAATCTCTTCCCTGGCTTGTTCTTCCCCACTACCCCTTTCACCCAACCACAAGTGGCCTCAACTGCAGCTGCCTCCTGGGCTGCTCCCTTCTCCCAACCAGGGCTTGGTGATATGACTGGCTGAACCTGGCAGGTGACTCTAATCTGGAGAACCAGGTTTTATTCCTCATGAGCAGCAGACTCTAATTTGGAGAATTGGGTTCAATTCCCCACTCCCCATCATCAAGTTGCTGGGTGACCTTAAGCCAGTCCCATTCCTCTCAGCCTCATCTCTTTTATAAGGTGCCTGTTTTGCAGTGGGGTGGGGTGGGGAATAAGGGAAAGCAATTGTAACCATTTTGAGACTCTTTACAATAGAGAAAAAAAGGGTATCAACCTGAACTCTTCTCTTCTTCTACTGTGTATGGTATGTACTGTCTGCTGCTATAATTAGGCTCATGATATGTAATTTCTACAACGACCTGCTATATGAGTGGTTATGCTTTGTTTTAGCTTAATTTTAGTTTTCCTATTTCTGCAATCCAAATACTATTGCCCAGTCCAGTGGATGTCCCATCTCTTGACTATCCTCTTACAGTATGTAATCCACCATGAATTTTAGGGAACAAGGCATACAATAAATAAATAAATAAATAACCAGACATTTGCAGAATAATTAGTTCTCCAAGAATATCTGCTTTTTTAAGGCTCTTCTGTACATATAACATGACTTTCTGCTAGGGGGTATGGGAAATATGTCAATCCGGGAAGAATCTCTTATAAGGACTGAGGCTGGGGGGGAGGTGGGGCTTGGGGAGTAGAAAGGGGTGGGACTTCCTGCTCCCCAAGCCCCACCCCCAGGCCCAATGCTTATAAAAGCAGATTTCTGAGACCGGGGACTGCAGTCTCGTCTGGCCTTTCCCACACCCTTGCCCATGTGTCATTGACATGGGCAGAATCAGGGGTGCTCGGAGACAATGAGTCTTTGAGCTCCCCTGACCCCACCGATGGGTCATCAATATGGGCGGCCTCGAGGGCACGGGAAAATGACGAAGCAGCAGGACTTCCTGGTCATGCTTCCCATGTGACCTGATTTTGCACTGCACACGTGACCAGAAGAGTGGCGCCCTGGGGCAAGGGGTACCCCTTGTCCCCAGGCAGATACGCCACTGGGTGGGGGCAGAATACTCAGTTCTTGCCCCGGGCTCCATTGTCTGTCGATATACCATTGCTTGGCTTTGCCTGCAAATGTCACTGAAGGGAGAAGAGGGCAGTGGGAAGTATTGTTGTGGAGAAGGAGGGCACCAATCCAGAGAGGATCAAACAGAATTATGAATTCACACACAGACAAGTGAGGCAGACGGACGTTGCAACTGGGGCAGGTTGACAGGGATGGCACTCAGCTTCAAGTGACACTTAGGGCATGTGCCATGTCTGCCACTGACCTCAGATCATGGTTACATCCAGAGGTGGGATCCAACCAGTTCTCACCACTTCTCTAGAAGTGGTTACAATTTTTTGTGAATGCTGAGAAGGGGTTACTAAAGCAACCCTTCTGCCCAATAGGGACTGGAGGTGCGTGTGTGCGGCGGCGCCATGTTTGAATCCCACCACCATCAGAACCTGTTATTAAAATTTTTGGATCCCACCACTGAGACTGTGTTCTCTCAGTGTTACTTGTTGGGATGTAGATGTCCCCCGTGAAGGCATGAAATACCTAATTTGTGTGCCATTGACCATCAGAGAATAAGAAAGCAAGGCCACTTCAGTGCAACACCAACTGTGACCACTTTGGTAGGGAAAAGACATGCAGAGCTGTATTTAATGATATTTGCTTTTCTTCATAGGAGCACAGCCTAAAGACTAAGGGCCAAATCATGTGAGAGGAGATGCAGATGGAAGAACAATCTCTGTAGACCCCACAGATAGTAATAACAAAGCACGCAAGACAGCAAGGACTGGGGTTTGCTTTTGCGGTGGCAACAGTTGTAGCTCACAGTTCTGCACATCTCGACAGCTCAATGTACTTTCAGATAGTTCTGATTAATAACTGAGCCATATGTTCCTTTAGAAAATGAGACTAAGAAAATAAATCCCAGAAGTGAAAGCAATATATAGGATTGTATTAACCACCCCACCCCCAAAAGTCTTATACTTCCTTTGCCTTCTCTCAGCCAGTCCTTCTATTGGTTTTGTTTGTTTGTTTTAGACAATGACATTATAGAAACATGGCTTTCCATTCTAGAAAGCAAAACAAACATCTTGTGGACATTATCTATAACTTCACTGGGTTTATATAACTCCTCTTTCCAATGGCGCAAAAAGTAGCTGAAATAAAAGTACATCTGATAGCTCAGCCAAAAAGTTATACTACAGGTCCCAAGAACCATAAAATGTACCTATCCCAGTCTACACATGATGATAAAGAGATGCAACACTTGGTCTAAGGCTGTACATGCAACACTTGGCCTAAGGCTATTATTTCCACTTTGACTGGCTGCAGCAACATCAGTAGCTGGTGAATGGCTACTGGACCATCAGGCATCTCAGCTTCCAGGTTTGCCTGGGTAGGGCAATAGGCTGGATCAAGCCAGAATTCAACAGAACAGGTACCTACCTTATAGTTCAATCCCAAAATAGAGTTAGGGCCCTACTAGGTCCACTTACATCAATGGGCTTAGAATGGTATAATTCTGCTTAGACTTCTCAGATGCTAAAAGAAACTTGTTATTACTATTTTTAGAAAGGTAAAGAGGCCTTAACCACTGATGAGAGTGACAATGGAAAGGGCAACACTAACAGGGCACAAACAAAGGCAAGCAGCTCTCAGCCTTCAGTTGGAACATCCTTTGTATCTGGATGTGGGAGCGGGAGAAGTTCGGTCTCATCCTGATAGTTCTTGGGCAGCTTTCTGCAGCTTCACGCTCATTTGCCATCCCATCACAATGGGAAAGTGGTGTCAGCAGACCTGATGGCTCCAGGTTCCAATTTGGCTCACAGTCCAAGTTTAAAAGGAAGGGGCTGCAGGTGTGTTCAGAATTCAGAGCCCTCTGCCAGCCAAAACTCACTTTCCCACCTCATGTTTTTGGATTTTTATTTCTGTTGTTGCTGATCATTCTTTGCTATGTCCACATAGGGTTGCTGATTAACAAGGAGAGAAAGAAGTTTGTCACATGGTTCTGATTAGATAATATGCCTGAGAGTTTTTGCCTTCCCCATAGCAAAGATGTTGGGCATGTCTGATCGTACTGTTAGAGGATGAAAAAGAGCATGCCAACACTAATGGATACTGGCATTTATGCATTGCTAGGGAACATGGCACAGGTTGTGAAGGGTCAGCATCCTGCATGACCTTAAAGAGGTGGGGGTTCTCTTAAAGGGCTCTGGGGACTGATTACACAACAGTTGGCCTTCTGGATGTCATATTGACCATCCTCCCAGAAAGCTAGTGGTGGATGGGAACAGCAGCTTAATACCACTCCACATTTTTCTGGTTAACCCAAAAGGTAGGTTGGAGGATTGCTAACAGCAGTCAAGCTGTAAGCTTCATCCATTATCCCCAGCCTTTGCTGTGCCAACGCCTGAGGAACTCATAATCAATAAGGTATGGCCTGGTCCTCCTCTGCACAGTGTGTGCCATCCTCCTCACTTCCCCCATGGGCTGGTCCCCCTTCTAGGCACAATTTCACCTTCCCAGTTAAATTCCACCACTGTTCTTTCCCCCAAGTTTATTTGCAAGCCAAAGATTGTTGATCCCATGGTATCCAAGCCTGTTAAGTAACAAATATTTCCCTACATATGGAGGTATCCCAAGCAAGAAAGTGAAACTTACTGAATCCATTAACATCTTGGCAGCTCGAAGCAAAAGCTTCTTCATTATGAACAGCACTGAGCTTTGTAGCAGTCTTGTCTGAAGCAGCAACAGGGCCCATTTCTCTTTGACTACTGCTCTGAGTCTCCTTTTGCTTCTTGGCGAGTTTCCTTCAAGGTGTATTGAAGAAGGAAGAAATCATGGTTAGTTTTTCCCCCTTTCTATTCCCAGTTAATTAACCACAAAGAAAGAGATAAAATAATATTTTGAAGAAAAAAAGGGAGAAATAAAACCTTTATGGCTCAGACTTTCATGCCGGGCTTGTTGCAAATGTGATAAAACATTACACTGCAGCTCAATTGAAATCAATAGCAATGGAGAGTACCTGTGCAAAACAGCAATGGAGTACCATGGAAATTAAGAGCAAGCAAGCAAGCAAAAAAAAATTCCTTATAATTGGAGGGCTAAAGGAAAAAATAGGGCATTAATATGGAACTCTAATGGGATAATACTAAATAATTGCTTACACCCAGTGACTTGCTATTTGGCAAACACCAGGGCCACTTCCTTTTGTGTAGTGTCTCCCCTTTTCCAGTTAGCCAATCAGAGGGAAAGGCAAGATTTCAGTATAGCAATGGCGCATGCTGAGTGGAAGAATGAGATTACCTTTCCTAGCTTTCCTTCAATATTAGTTCAAAAGTGATGCTTGGAACTGGTTTCACATTTCACAAATCTACCCAAAAGGCTGCATGGAAGAGTTTGCACATATAGTTTTTACATGTTTCCTCATTATTGTTTATAAGTCATACATCCTTGACAAAAAAGAATATTTATTAAGAGTAATAGTTCACTTATGAATTCATTCAGGGAGGCCAGTGGGGCCTCCTGTGAGCTTCTGGGCTTGTAGATATGCTGAAAGCCACTGGCTGGTCACCAATGTTACTAGTGGTGGGCTAGTTGGATTCTTGATCTCATCTAGCAAGGCACTGGAAAAGTCTGATTGTGTTCCCTTATCTGCTATTTTCACCATTTATCCAAACATACTTCTCACATTCACTTTTGTCATGCTGAAACCACTATAAAACCAGGTTTACTGTTTTCCAAAGATGAGACTTTCTTCTGAGCATCTCATGAAATCAGAATCAGTGTTTACCACTGGACAATGATAGCAAAAATGCTACACAATTCAATTAGTCAATAGTAACTTTCACCTCAATTTGTGGAAGTGCATTCAGCAGAAAAGTTCACAGGAAGAATGCCATCTTATGATTAACTACGTTAAAAATGAACATAAGACTACAGGATAAGTGAGACTAAAGCTGCATTAAACTTTCTTCCTCTGCATCCACAAAATTAGTCTCATACAAGATACTTCACCAGGAGGCTTTAAGCTGTGTGCTGATTCCAAATAGTTGAGCTATTTGATCTGACTGGTGACTGTCATGTTTCACCACTGCCATGGTTGGGTATAAGCCATCTTCCATCATAAACTCATTTGGGAATGTATCAAAGATCTTAGAATCAGGGAGGCAGGGTTGCTATGAAGGTAATCTAGGCTTTCCTTAACTGACCTTGGGGCAGATACAATAATAGGGCACAGAGCCTGTAGAAGAGATTGAAGCTACTTTTAATACACACATCCAGCTACAGAGAATTCACCTATGTTGCATGTCAAAATCGGAGTTGACAGAAACATTTATAGCATAAACATGAATGAGCACCAGCTCTAAAAGCACTACACCAAAGAATTAAAGATCCCAATCTTTACTTCCAGCTGCCAACAGTATGAAAACCAAGAAGAATGATCAGCTAAGCTTCTGTTGACATTTGACTGCTCCAGTCTTCATTCATATCAGAAGGGGGAAACTGTTTAAAAATGAATCTGTGACATTCTATAAACCAACAGCCCAGAAAGATATCACACAGATGCTCCACACCAGTAAAGATCTTTGCTCTCATGACCTCCATTGATAAGAAAACAAAACAAATGAAAGCAAGAAGAGGAAAAGAAAGATTGTTTTAAGCAGGTGCTTTAGTCTTTTTTTCTGTAGGGAAGACTTAATAATGAAATCAAGTTATGTGAATTCCCCCACATAAACAAAATTTATTTGCTCATAAATGAACCTAAATCATATGTCTTTCTCGAACTAAAAATTAATTTCATCCATGAATAGGAAATCCATCTTTTCAATTATTTATCAACCATGTTTATTTAACACTGCAGGCATTTAAAAGCCAAGAAGTGTTGAAATATGCAGGCTGTACATGCATCTATATGGTCTAAAGCCTAGATGGCCTTTCACAGGGAAACATCATCATCTGTACACACCAACAGACTGGGAAAGTGCTAAATGCTAAAAATAACAAGTATAGAATACATGAGGAAAGCTTATTATTGAATTCCTTTTTGAAAAAGAAAATCATGTACACTTAATATGCTGTCAAGTCATTTTCAATTTATGGCAACCCTATGAATTAATGACCTCCAAAATGTCTCATCATTTAACAGCCTTGTTCAGATCAATTAAGGACATTAATTCATAGGGTCACCAAGGGTCAGAAGCGACTTGATGGCACTTACACACACACATCTCATAATGGGTCTTCCTATTTTCCTACTGTTTTCAACTTTTACTAGACTTACAGCCACATCCAAACCTGGAGGCAGTGGGCTGTAGCACCAATGTGGTGCTGCCCCACCATCTCCATAATGGCCTTTTCATGGTGTGGGGAGCAGGGAAATGCCTTAAAATCTCCCTGCTGGCGAAAAGCCACATAGGGCTGAACAGATCTACATCACAGAAAGTGTGGTATAAGTTTGAGGGCTGGTGTGCTATGTTACTGGCCCCAGTCCCAGGAAGGAGCTGACTTTAGTCACCACCGGGAATGCCCCAGCCTACCTCCTCCCATGCTGATGTCTAATCGAAATGCCAGCGAAGTTTGCCACAGACTGGACTTTTGGGTTCTGCAGTGGTGGAGGTGTGGGATGGTTGGTTGCTATAGCATCTCCCCCTCTGCTGGAGCAAATACCCTGGGGTGGGCAAATGTGCCGGCATGAGAGCACACCACTTCCATGAACCCTTTTGCCCCCCCCCCCTTTGAATGGGGCTTTCACTGTCTTGTCTAATAAGTCCTCTCACTATGTAAGTAGTACGATAGCCTCAGTTTACTTATTTCAGCTTCTAGGCTTGATTTGTTATAGAACCCATTTGTATTTTGGTGGCATGTGAAATCCATAAAACCTACTTCCAACACTACATTTCAAATGAAAATGAAAATCAGGTAAGCACAATTTGGACTTTGCATATAGGTCAACCTAAAACATTTTTCATGTTCATGCATCCCTGGTCTGGGAAGTCAGTACTGAGGGGGAAAGTGGTAGCTTTTCAGAATTTACATCAAGCTGTGTTTTCAAGTGCATCACATCCGTATGTTAGAGTTTTTAAAACAAAAAAAGATTTCTATCTAAATTCAAACACGTTTCTCCTTGTGTTTTATGGGGCACATGGTCAGCCTTAAGTGTCGGTCTCTGGCCTGCTGACAAGAAAAAAAGCTACTATGATTAGAAATTAAAAAGGGCTACATTGCTCTAAGGGAGGCAGCTTTTTGTATTTTGAACAACATTTTTCCATCTTAAGAATGGCATGAGAGAGCAGCATTTAGAAGATAGTAATAGTATCCATTGTCACAGTAAATGAGGGCTCATTCAAATATTATAGCTTGGGATGCCAAAAAATTACTCATTATATCAGTGATTGAACATTGGAGAATAACATTTGCTTGGGTTGACTGGAATGCCTGCACTACTAGAAACAAAGAATGACTCATGAAAATGGAAAAAAATCTTATCCACCTAAGATAATGATGGAGCCCTGGAGTAATAGAATGGATCAAACCACTTCAGTATGAAGGGAAGGGATGCTTTAAAAGTTCACTTTAAAAACCTCCAATGAAACTGAAAACCAACACAACAAACTGCTCCTGTTGACTCTCTTCCTGTTTGCTACAGGGAACCAATCCATAAGGTGATAAATCATGATACCTCACCTGTAGTCTGAAGTGATACGGTTCACCTAGCTGTTCTTCCACTTAATTTCTACCTCATTCTTCAGCATGTGGGAAGCACAACAACCGGACTGAGGTCTCACCAGAAATCTTTCACATTTTGCCACTACATCTTGTTCCAGATTAGAATGTTGGTAAAAATTGCATGAACACATGTAATTTAACACATATGCATGCAATTTATTTGATGGTTTCAACAGATTACTGATTATGGGTAAGTACAGTAAATATAATGAGAAAGTTCAGCTGAAGTCGTGAAAAATCTTCCATTATTTAATTTGTTTTTTAAAAAAAATTGAAATGAGACACAAATCCATCCATATTTATGTATGGTATGGGCTCCATTACTCTTGAGCTGATCTCAATAGCCCCAACTCTGAGTTGGCTAAACAGACAACTCAGCCAGAAATTAGCAGCTGATACATTTCTTCTCTTGTGGAGATGTCACTAATTATAAAGCAGGGGTATAATCTGCATCTACGTTTCCTACTTCTGTGAAAAACTAGCTAGTTAGAATGGTAAACCAAGTCCTCTCCCACATATTTCCCATCATGCTTCTGCTACCCTTTGGATTGTGCATCATCAACTCTCATACACACTGGTCAATGTGGGCATATCTATAGATGACTCATTATCATCCCAGACTTAATATGGTCAAGATTAACTGTCTCATTTTTCCTCCCAAGCCTTCTTTTCCTCGTGCACTGTTCACCATCCACTCACAAACATAAAGTCACAGATTGATCTTTTCCCCTACTTCTCTTTTATTCCTCATAGTCTGTTGGTTGTATTTTATAACCCTGCAAAACTTACAGCTCTTCTTCTCCACTCCTTTTATAAAAACTATATTTCACAATGTAGTTCACACTCTCTCATCTGGGTTTTTCAGACTTCTCTTCTATGGTTGTCTGTTTTCAGCCCCCTAGCACTGCCACAAAAATAATTCACCTCTCTTACTACCTGATGCCCGTCTTTAAATCTCTATACTGGTTTCTTGTCCACTAGCACAAGCTATCCATTCTTACCTTATCTTCATGATAATGTCCTTCCTCTCCACTGTCATTCCCCAGTAAACCCATGCCTTTGACATCTGCTTCTCTAGCTCTAGAACCTTTAGCAATCCAACATTTCCCTTCTCCATTAAATGTCCCAGCACTTTGTTCTTTGTGGCCCCTTAGGCCCAGAACTGTTTTTCAGTGTGCCAATATAATTCCAACTCCCTCACTTCCTTCAAATCCCACCTCAAAACTTCACTTTTTGAACATTCTCCGAATCCTCTATAATTTCAATGAATACATATTTTTCTTATCTATTTCTACCTCTACTGCTTTTTCCTCCCTTTGTTTTCCATTTTATGTTACATTTTTAAAGAGAGCAGGAACTATTTTTTTACAGCATCATGCGTATTGATAACCCTGTATAAATAAAACGAAGGTTTACTCTGAAGTAGTTTCCACTGGATGTCATGGAAAGTTCTTCCAAAAGAGTGTGGTCAAGTACTGTCTTGGGGTTTTAATGTATGCTTGTTCCGAATGGGAAATGGATAACAATTCAACCACACACACTAGTGACATTTCAGCCAAGAATGGTAGTCCTTTGTCCTTGGTTTTATATATTATCACAATTTAATACAACAATGACTTCAGTATTTCTGAACCATATGCTCTGGAGTGACAGCAGTCTGTTGGATTGGCTAATAGAACAGGGCTACATGAATTGCTTTGACACCAGGAGTTCTGCAGATTTCTCAGTGGGAAATGCTAATCTAAAATGAATGAGTCCTCAGTAATGAGCACTCTGGACTGCTGGGGTGAATTGCCATTGATGCTTTATAAAGGTTTGTAAACAAAGGTGAGATTTGCTTATTAAATTTGGCTCAAATTATTTCTGACACTAGCTGGCTGGATGCCCTGATGCTTCAGTTCCTTCAAAATGATGTTAAAGGATAAAGGACTGGATCTGGCAAGCTCACTTTGCTGTTCAGGAAATGAACAATACTGTTTTGATTTTGAATGGCCCATGCAGAATGGAATACTTGGGCTTCAAAGGCGCATCTGCAGCAAAGCCATTCCAAGAGATCTCGTTGCCCCTGTAGAGGAAACAGGAGAACCCAAAACATTGGCCTGGACTTGGATTTTGAAAGGAAATGTTTAGTAGAGGTACATATCCTTCACCCAGCTCATAAACCAACTGAAGTTTTGTCAACACCAGTTGGAACCTTTGGAGAGTGGGGAAGCAAAGAAACCTGCACAGGAAAAGCTGTGCAATGGACCATTCAGTGAGATGAACTGAATCCTTTTCATACCACTACATGTTTTCAGTTTCAAAGGTTTGGGTTTTTATTCATATACAAGTCTTGTGTTTAAATATTTTGGAAGAGGTGTGCTTAGATAACAAAAAAAAACATTCATCTCTTTTAGTTCTGTTCCAATTTGCGGTGCTGAAAGTGATCAAGAGCCAGGGGTGTATGTATAGAAAATAGTGCCCAGAGCAAGCACTGAAACTGTGCCCCCCAGAGAGCATAAAACTGCATCCCCCCTCTCTCCCAAAGCACCGAGGTGAAGCATTGGCAGTCCTTGCTACTGGTCCTGAGAGCTGGCTTTCGCAAAGGACAGGCAAATTTACTGCTGTTACTCAGACAGGGGGCAAGAGTGCCACCAGGTTGGTGGAGTTGACAAGCAGCCTGTGAGTACCCAGGTCTGGGAGAGCGGCCAGACCAGCTTGCAGAGATGGCTCCACCTTGGCTGATTCAAGCAGCCCCTTAGGTAGGCACCACAGTGTGGGTGGAGGCAGCGCTGATCTTGTTGCTTTCACTCCCAGATGGGCATCTACTACAGCCTGGTGCTCTTCTGTTGCACCTGGAACTACCATTGCCTGCCTGATGCCACCTGCTGCTGGGCTGCTGCCTGCACAAATCTTCAGGCTTTGCAAAGTGGTACTCAAGGCTTGAGCCTGACCTACCCCACCCTAGATACATGCCTTTCTAAGACAAAAACAGGCCTATTCAGGGACTGTTTGGGGAGGGTTATGCTGTAAGTGTAAGTTCTATGTAAGTTCATGTTAGTTCCTTTGGAGTAATTTGGGCAGTATTGTTAGGTTGTCTTTTTGAAGCAATTATAGTAGTAGTTTAGTTTAGTGTTAACACATTGATATAGTGTTATGGTATCATTATATTGTTAATGTATTGCTATTAATGTATTGATATATTGTCCATGCATTGGTGTTTTGTTATACTGATACACTGATAATGTATTGCTGAATGGATTTAGTACTGATATGTATTGATGTAGTGCTGCTGTTATTGTCACTTGCAAATTGTTAAGCTTGATAAGTTTAAGTCGCCATCTGTATTTGTTTCTTATTTTTTAGTTTCATGTATTCTATTCATATTTACTCTGTTTTAATGTGTACTGTTTTGCTATGCTGTTTGCCACCCTGAGCCCTGCGTGGATAGGGCGAGGTATAAATTGAAATACAAATACAAAACATCCCAATCACAGTTCCTCTAAACTTGGGTGCAAATTCATCATTCAACATGTGGAGTTATTGTAACAAGGAGAGAAAAGCAAGGAAAAGTTGAGGATTTAAAAAATAACGATTATCCCATTACTGGCTCTGAATTTAAAGAAGAGTATTATATCAGTTCTTTAGAGTCTCTCCCTCCTTCATGTCCCCATAGAAAAAACAAACAAGCTCCGTCTATGTACGAGGGCTTTGCACAGCATTGTACCACAATGGTACCATAATGGTTACCCTCCCCAAGCCAATCCTGGGAAGTAGGGGATATTGCTGAAACATTCAGTGGGATGCAGCATGGGGGAGTGGGCAACAGAAAGAAAAATGAATTGGCTGAAATTATATTCATGCAAGCTTTTAATGTATCCAAAAAGCTTTCTGAGCTCACATAAAGGTACTTGACGATGATTTATGGTGCTTGCAAGAGTTAATGGGTAGTTTCTGAACAAGTCTAGGGCACTGGGAAAGGGAAGGCCACAAAGCTCCCTTCTGCAAACTTGCTGTGTTCCCAGAAAAAAATGGACCCAACCCACAAGAGTCCTTCTAAAATGAAAAAAGGTTAAAAATAACAGAAAGGTTAAAATATGCTTCTCTGCTAGAGTTTGATCATATACAGAAGACAGCCTGCCAGAGTGTTGAGCTGTCTTCTGAATGACAGCGGCATTTATTTGAAAAGTGCTTCCCTTCCACAAATAAGGCAATTGGAATGCTCTATCTGAGTTGCTGACAAGTCATATCACTGACAGCTCCTGATCTCTTCTCTGTCCAGCTATCTATAAGCACAACTAGAACATCTAAGGAAAATGGCTTTCATCACAGTGTCAGTCCCAGGGGGATTACAGGGCTGTAGGAAATGTGAAGGTAGTAGGAACTCCCCAGCCGGTTATCAAACACTGAGAAGAAGCATTTGCATTTTGTTCATTATAGAAATGGAAGGCACATGAAGGAATAATGTCTAGGAGGATTCTTTAAAGAAGAATGTAAGAGAATATGTACTGACACAAATGAAATAGTAAAACGTCAGTGCCAAGGAATCAGTGTATATGTTTCACTTGTCCAAGAATGGAAGGGAATGGGAGGATAGAGATTATTAAAATGCTTTCAAGACACCATGAAAGAAACTTTTCCCAAAGTCTGACTGGTATTTAAAGAGGACTGAATTTCATTCAAGTCATGCTATAGTTACATACGTGTTAATGCAACTGATTATCTTAAAATTTGAACTGCTATACTCTCTTTAAGTACTACTGTTTACATATTTATGAAATGGATCAGATATAATGAATGAGCTTAGAGCCAACAAAAACATTGTTTTCTGATTTCCTTCCTTCCTTTCCTTAGTATAACATGAAAATAATGTGTAGGGTTAGCACAAATGTGATACCCTGATATACAGTGGGATCCAAAAGCACACACAGAGAAGTCAATGGTGCACGCCTGCTCCCCAGTTCTGCAAACCTTGAAGTTTATGCCTGGGAAAGGGGAACACTAAGGGTCTGCGCTGCAAATACCTCATTTCAATTTTTAATTTGTGTTTTCTACAGGAAATGCTTCTTGTTTTGATGAAATTTTTTTTGGGGGGACACTGTTTCAGGCCCAATTTTCAAATTGAGGAATTGCATGCATTATAAAAAAAATCCTAACCAGATTTTTTTTTAAAAAAGGTCTTCTCTATTAAAAATTTTAAAAAAATAAAAGGGAACACAGGCAGGACTTTGTGCAGTGACATATAGTAGCTGCCGAGCCTTTCTTCTATTGCAGGTAAAGCCCACCTCAGCCCCAACAGTTGGAGAAGGGCTGCTGAGCCATCAGCTTAGTGCACAGGCTCCTGGCTGCCAACAGCACCTGGCCATGCATTCACAAGACTCCAACAGAAGTAATTCTCAACAGCTGCCTTCCTTTCCTTCATTAAAAAATAAAAACAAAAAATGCAGGACAATGGGATGGAGAACGACTCCCAGATTCCCTCTTGTTACTCCCAGAATTCTGGGACTGTTTTTATTGTTAAACCAGGGTTGAGCCAAAATATTTCAAGTATATTATCAGCCTGCATAGATCCTGATGTGTACTCCTACAAGACACTAAGGGTATCCATTTGGATACATTTGAGCTGAAAACTATCCCCCAAACTGGTTGTTTTGGGTTGGCTCAGGGACACTTGGAAAGATGCAAAGCACTCACAAAATTCTGTGAGGAGCAAAAATGTATCTCCTGGAATTCTGGCAGTGTCCTGGAGTGTGAAGCAAAAGACAAGCAACTAGTCTGAGAAACAGCTCTGGTTTCACAAGAAAGATGTTAACAGAGAGTTTGGCATTCATCCATGGTTTTTTAAATTTTAAAACTGAAAGGGAAGAACATGCTGGCACTGTGCCTGCTGGATGTTTCGACCTGTCTCCACAGCAATGAAGGCAGCAGAACTTTCCCCACAGCTGAAAAATGGCAAGTGGGCTAGTGGGCTCCTATACTTACAGGAGGCTTGGCTGTTGCAGCGGCCTGTAGAGGTGGAGAGGTTCCCCACCTCTACAGAGGACAGTTTTATTTTTTTTAATTTCTGACTGAATAGAGTTATATCAATGTTACAGTATAGCAATATATGTGAAAACTGAGGATTCAGATAACTTGGTACACATACTGTTATACTTTTTACTGATATAACGCTACTAATTAGCTGATTTAAAAAAAACCCTCTCCAGTTGTGGGGAAGGAAATGGCCAATGTAGAAGTCCATCACTTTTTTGGCTGGGGGAAAAACTCTGTTGCTACCAATGGCAAGACGTTTCCAATGGGAAATGGCAGGGAGAAGCCTCCAATGCTGGCATTCAAAACTGGCTACCTCTTTTTCCCTCCCTCCTTCTCCACTCATGTTGTCTTGGTGGGGGAGAATAGTCCTGAAAAATAATAGTCCTGAATTTTTAGTACCCCAAAAAATTACCCAAGGGGGAAAAAAATCCCCAAATGGTAACAACACTTCCAAAAATCTAGATAATACAAACCTGGATCTGAAATTATTATACAGTTTTTTTGAAGTGCACATCCCTACATATGATATTAAAGAGAACTACGAAGGAGAAACTGGTGGAAATCAACCATCTTTTCCCCACTAATAAAAGTGTCATTCTGCCATAGGGATCATGACTTGATGGTAGGAGAAATGGATGGGGTAGGGAGGAAAGACAGCAAAAGACAATAAAGGTGACTGATTTTTAAAAGTAGGAAGACTTCATGTTGGCCTCAGAGTAGATGGGCTCACTCTTAAGCCTTAAGACATCTCTTCTGGTCTCTTGTACAAAACAAAGTGCTGCTTTTGTGCTAACTGCTGTTTTCTCAGCAGTTGAGGAAACAGAAAAGAACTCTTATAATAAGTACAATTACATTCAATTCATAGGGCTTTGGCATGAGAACCTTGTGCAAGCCCTTGTAAAATGTACAAAAGATGGTACAATAGTAGCAGTTTGCAGACTGCATCCTAGAAATACAAATAAAATAGATGTTTTATTTATTTTCATCTTGCCTACAGAAAATAGAAAAAGATTCAACATGTAAATGGTGTCATTTCTCAAATTTGTTGGTATAAATAACCTCACTTCTTTTAAAAATGATTCTGTCTATTACTTTATGCATGAGACTGCAGTGGAAATAAAATTGGTCCTTCACAACACCAATAGTTCTCTGCCAGGGGGGCTACATTATCCAGGAAAGCTTAAGTCAAACCCCAATCAAGCAGGCAGGGCTTATGTAAATTTTCTGCAGGGCCCACTGTTGATTGAGGGTCTGTTTCTCTAGTTTGGTATCCCTGCCAGAGCAGACGGGTGCTTTTGCAGGCTTATCAAAAAAAAGAAGAGTAGACAGTTTCTTAAAGGAACAGAGTAGCAATGAGGCTGCTGACTGCCTCTCATCCTTGTCATGGGGGAGGAAAAGAAGAAACTTACAGGAACTTCCAAAAAGAAGGGCAAGCCTCACTGATGAAACCCCGCCAGAGGTGGAAGCAGCAGCTGTGGCTGTGTGCAAGAGTGTGGGGGTCACCTTGCTTGGCCAAGAACCAGCAGCAGGCCAGACCGAATTAGCTGACTCCAAGAGACAAGTGGAGAGTGGGCTTGCTCTTCACCTTGCTGGAATTGAAAGAAGGTGGGTTGCCATGAAGGAGCAGCAATGGAACAACAATGGAGGCCAGGATCTCAGCACCAGAGGCGTATCTAGGAAAAATGGAGCCCTGGGACAAAATCTGAATCCCTCCCGCTGCAGCTGCCCAGGTCTACTGCCCAGAGCCCAGGTCTATTGCCTGGAGCACGAGCCAGCGTCCAGGTCTACTGCCTGGAGTTTGCACCAGCGTCCAGGTCTACTGCTTGGAGCTGCTGTCAGCATCCAGGTCCACCACTCGGAGCTACCGTCGGCCTCCAGGCCTACCACCTGGAGCTGGTGCAAGTGCCCAGGTCTATGTGCGCCTGAGGACATGGGTTACCCCATGTCCCCATAGGCGGTACACCCCTGCCCAGCACCAGTGCGGGCAGAGCACACACCTTTGCCTGCAGGGCTCTCCAGCATACAGGGAGACTGGGGAGGTGGCAGACCGAATAAGCTGACTCCAAGTTTATGGGTTGTGGTTGTGTCTGCCATTTTAGAGGTAGTATTGTGGAGTGGAAGGAAGCATTTTTTCAATAGTCATTCTAGCATATCAGAAACCATATAAAACTCTGTTAATATTTTCTTTTTAAAATCCTTTTAATGTGTGCATGTATGTGAGTGAGAATGAATCTTCTGCACAGACGTTGCCAAAATGACTGTCTATTTTCAGGCCATAACAGAATTAATCTATGGGAGAGGAAGGAACATACATATCCTTGCCTTTTTACTAATTTGAAATCATAAGGCTTTTATGAATGCACTATTAAGAAAAAAATAATCCAATATACATAAAATATTATAGCAATTGTCTGCTAAATGCTAATGCTGTTTTAAAGCTGGATTACAGCTATTAGAGATTCTAATGGCATGAAATAAAAAAATGATGCTAAACAAATATATTTATGATTCATTCTTAACTAAGCCACATGGCACATTTTGGCTCTTTCTTGTTAACTATTATAAAATGTATATTAGGAATTGGTTTTTGTAATCAGAAGACAGAGTCTTTGTGAAATCCATTAAGAAGCACAATGCCTATGCCAGTTAAAACAAAGTACTTGCCTCTAAACTGATTTATGCATTTTACAGTAGAATCCTGAACAGTTACTAAATCCACTGTAGTCAATGGGCTTACAAATGTGTAACCCTGCATTGGGTTGCACTGTTAGGCCCTTTCCGCACATGTGCGGATACACACCTCCACCGGCATACTGGATCAGGGATCGTTCTCACGCTAGCGTGCGTGCAGCCCTGACTTCCCCAGCAGCCGGAGAGGTGGTTCTGCGCGCAGCTGCCTCTCGGTGGTCCCCCTCCACTCAGCTTCTTGTGCAGCATCCCTCTGGAGCCCTCCAGAGGGATGCTGCACAAGAAGGTGAGTGGAGCCAACGGGGAAAGCAGTAGCTTCCCGGCGGTGCGGTTCGAACCACGCCACTGTAAGATGCTGTTTATCAATAACGTCGCTCATTGAGCGAGGTTTTCAGGGGCGGCTTCATGCCACCTGGGGAAAGCCAGGAACGGCACTGATGCACAACAGCAACGCGTCCTGTGCAAACGCTCTCTCGTGGAAGTCGTTTTTGCTGTCCCTGAGACGCTGTTTTTGGCCCATGTGGAGAGGGCCCTAGTCTTATATATCCAAGGTTCAAACTAAATATGACTGTAAGGATTCAAACCACTTTTTAAGTTAAAGGCAACTAGGTTTTTATGCTAGCATCATATTATAGCACTGAGGTGGGGTGGGTCAAAATCCCTACATGGGGTGGGGAGGGGGCAAGGAGAGAAAAAAACATGGTATATTTTCCCTATTGAAACAAATATCAAAACTGGAGAGCTGATCATGAAAATGATGCAAAGCCCTGATATTATTCAGACACACCACCATGCCACTCTGCTTTTAATTTTTTTTAAAAAAAAAATTGGGAGACCCTGATCTTCCATGCCTCACCCAGTTGACCCAGATTTACTTACCTGATTGATCTATACTGGACATATTTACACCTTTAATATGAAAATCTTCAATGAGGAAGTTCATCCATACATGGCAGGCACACGCCTGTCAATTTCTCCACCCACACACAAAGGCAAAACTCAAATAAAATGTCATGGGAGAAACTGCAAAGGATTTTTGCAGTTGCCAAGCAATAAGAGTAGACACTATTGGCAAAGACTGACAGGAAGAAGTAAAATCTTGCACAGATTCCTATAGATGTACAGATGTAAAATGTATATCACCACACAGAGGCAGGCAAGATACTTTAGGTTGAAACACTCTGGTATTGTATATAAATCTCCTACGCATGTGGTTCTATTATTCTTAAATCTTTACTTAAAATACCAGAGGCTCACTTTCCCATGGGGAGGGCATGTTATGTAAGCGTGCAGCTACAACCAGTGTTTGTGGAAGCTTACATATCGCCAGATCAGTATGAAAGCAATCACGTAGGTGGTAAAAACCATGTGCTACTGCTACCATGTGAGGCAGCTCTTATGATTGGGCTATTTCAGAGTGTTTGAATAAAAAGTGGTTGTACACAGAGTTTTCTCTGCAGGATGCATTGTCCATACCAGTGAGAGCAGGGAATTCCAGCTACCCTCAGTCTGCAGGAGATGATTCCCACTGTAGTTCATGCACACACAACAGGGTGATTCCTGAATTACTGGAATAGCATGGTTGCCGCTTCCCCATGGCTGAATCTCTCTATCCATGCTGTTGACAGGTGTGTGGTGAAATTCTAGAACACTGTAAGTAATGTAGACAGATGTCCTATTGGCAATGTAAAATAACCTCTATGTGGTTCATGAAACCCATGAAGTTGTATTTTCTCAATATTATAATAGATGATATCCCCCAGCTTTCCTGCCAGAACATCTCTGAGCATCCAAAAGAAAAATTTCAACAGTGTACTCACTGATCACTCTCCCACAAAGACATCTCAGATCGCACAAAACAGGAGCAGCATCATGCTGTTTTTTACTTTTATTCATTTCTCCTCCATTCTCATTTCTGTCTTACTATTTAAATTCAAAAAGCAGTTCCTCCAGCAATGTGCTCAGTGTCTTTTCCCATCCACTGAACAACCTATTTCCCTCCATGCCTGAGAATATGGGCCTTCGGTTTCATGAGCAGAGAGCCTATGGTTTCAGGTATGTTTAATCCTCATCCTCCTCATTCTCACACTAGGTTGGAACTAAACATACAGCTGACTCCTAAGACATCTTGATGCTCATAGAAAAAATCTTTCTGCACCTAGAATAAGTTTTTCAGTCACAAAAGAAATTGTTCTATGAATGGAAGGGTGCCTTTGCATTCATCACTGTGGTTGATCTAATCTGGTCAGTCTCTCACTTGGTTGATCCAAGCATAGCTTCATGAGAGTCCACAGTGGTTGGCCACTGTGTGAAACAAGATGCTGAAGTACATGGACTACTGGTTTGATGCTTCTTGTGTTCCAATTATTTCCCAAAACCCAGCCTCAGAGGAGATTCACAAAACTTCATACTTAACACAGCTGTGTAATGATGGGGGATACAGTAACTATCCAGAATGGAGTTTGTCTTTGTCCTTGTCTCACCCAATGAAGTCAAATGCACAACATTTTATTTATTTAGATATTCACATCCCATTTTTCTCCTGATTTGGAACCCAAAGAAACTTACAACATGATTCACCCATACTCCGTTTTACCTTTGCTGGCTGAGAGTGATCAAGCTTCCATGATAGAATGGGGATTTGAACCTGAGTCTCCTATACCCTAACCCTATGCTCCAGTCACTACATCACACTGAGTTTCATCTGCTTTCAGTGACCCTATTTTTTAGAAGATTTAGAAGATAAATACAACAGCATGATGTTTGGACTGTTATTAACTGTCCAATAACCTATACAAATAGAGATAATTTATTCAACAAGGCTGCAAAAGTGGAGTGAGCATTGAAGTGGAAGAACTTAAACTGCAAAACAAAGTGATACAGTGCTACTTTTTCTAATCATAAGGGGTTAAATGTAGAGGAAAATGCAAAGTGTTCCAAAAACAAAGATGAACAAATGGCAAAAATGAGGGTAAGTGATAAAATAATATTTTTTAAAAAGCAGCTGTAATGAGCATGCTCAAGGAAAATCATATCCAGCTAGGTACTTACAAGTAATACGAGTAGGAATATGCATTTCTTCTAAATATTGATGGGCAGCCAGATGAAGAAAATGTCCAAAAGTGGAAAAAGAGGGAAAAAAGCATGATTAGACTTTATATCAATGGTGCTCCTTTTGAAATGTTTACAGCATTGCAGTGCTACCCAGTTTACTTTGAATACCTATGACTTCCAGCTCCACTCTATGGTCTGGTAATTGATCACTTAGAAGAGGAATTCCTGGGTTCTAACCCTACAGCTGCCACTACTGTAGTGCATGGTCCTGGGCAAGTCACTTCACTGCACTTTGAGTTCCTCATCGTACAATGATGGTATCTACCTACTGTTTCAAAATAGCTCAAGATCTCAATGAAAAAAAAATGATTGCAAATATGCTAGCCACAGAAATAAGAAAAGCTGAAATGGGGAGGATGCTAAGTGCTTCGGTTGAGTCATGCATGGCATTTTCCAGTTCTGGGATTGTTCCTGCAAGCAATTCTAGTGCTTTGCTATAAAAAACAATAAACTGGATACAACATAATTTCTAACAGTGTGTTGTATGTAGCAATGATTTGCCTTTGAATGCCTGAAATGATTTTTTACCTTAGCAATGATTCTAACAGTGCCCAAACAATTGGTGGTAGCTACCTGCATGCATACTTTGGATATGAAACATTCTAGAAACTTTGTACACAGGTTTCAGTTCTTGTAGAAAATATCAAATCATGCATGCATACAATTGTGAGATTCTGAGTACAATCCTGAATAATAATACATGGTATTCCACTGATGCAGAGTCAAGGTTTCATAATCAGTTACCATCAGTTATAGCACAACTGGGCCAGCCCACACAGCTGCCAATGTACGTGGCTAGTGTCTTTCTAGAATTATTTACCTCTTAAATTATAACACAAGAAAACAGTGACCATACAACAAACTACTCGTATTGTAAAAAAAGAAAAAAAATACAGAAATCATAAAAGTCTGTCAATTGATTCAAATACTTAAGTCAAATTTTTGACCCAAAAATCATATTGTATAACTCTGCTGCAGAAATCTATCACATTATGTAATCTAGAAACATTTCAGTATTAAGTAATGCACAACCATACTCAAAGCTCTTATACCAATTGTGATCTGGAGGACCACATTCTAAGAACAGTTAATTTTGAGTATGGTTCTGTCTTCAGCAAGGCAGGATAAGATCACTGTTCTGTAGAGAAAGTACACACAGCTACACCCACAGGGGAGGGGACAGGGAATGACAGCACAGTGGCGAATTCTGCATGGGCCAAAATCAGTAGTGTGAAAACACTATTTTTTGGGAGGACTTTGCACAGCTATCGCTGCTGAAGTGAAGATGCAACGGTCTATTCCCCCACCCCCCAAACCAGCATATATCTGACTTGCTAAATGAATGAGTCTTTTCAAAAACATCATTCTGCAACTGGCACCAAGCGAACAGTCGGGCAGGAGATGATTCTGCTTCGGCCATGCTGGTGGTTTTTTTTAAATTTCTGGCTCACTTCTGAATAGCCACACAGGTACACATGGGCATATCCAGGTCTCGCGGGATGTCAGCGTGGCTGTGGGGGTTCACGTGTGCATTCCTGCATACGATGCAGGAACGGATGGCCAACAATCCCCACCTCCACCCCACTGTGCCTCCGTGCAAAGGCCCTGTGGCCTGGCCAATCTGCATTCTATCCACAGGACGCCAAACCATGCAAACACCCCGGGGCAGCTGCACTTCCATTTACGCTGACTGCACTCCACTGTTTTTGGCCCATTTGGAATCCACCAGTGAGATACATGCCTTGCAGGGTGTTACTACCAGCACAAAGGGAAAACTGGGAAGAAGTGGGACATGGCAAGAGAGGGCTGGAGATAAGAGATACTTTGCTCACTCAGAGATCCATAGAACTTCCCCTGATAATTTTGTAACCTTACATCTGCAGAAGTAGTACTTCCATTAAAGTTAGCAGAGAGGCACTGACAACTGTCTCCTAACTACATTTTCTTCAAACCATCTGTACCCCAGCTAGTCTGATCCTGCTATTAATGAGCCCTGCAGCTGCTAACAATATATATCTCATAAAAGGAGCACAGATCATATATGCTGAATAGTTTGCTTAGAGGTATACTACTCTGCTCCCTCACCCACCTACCGCTCAACAAAGAAACTGAGAACTCAAGTAACAGGAAATCTACACAAAGGGAATGTTTTTCTTTAGGAACAAAAAAAACAGAGGTAGAACAAAACAAAATAAAGGGGATATCTTAGAACTCTTAAGAAATACTTTGGCTTCAGTTCTAAAAATACTAATATCAAAAATTTCAAAAAAGCTTCTGCTACTGGTCTTCGTGGATCAGATATCCCACATAGAATAAGCATGGAAAGGAATGCCCACCAAGCAGGGGGCTGTTACCAACCCAACCCATGGTGAATTGGGAGAAGCCTTTTTTAAAGACAGCAGTGTCTCCAGTCATCCAGACATCTCTTGGTGTGCCTAGCAGTGCAGTACCAAAATGGGGATCCCATTCTCTACATAGACTACTGTACCCACAAGGACACCGAAAAACTTGTGTGGCCGTGGTTGTTGTGGGTTTTATGGGCTGTGTGGCCGTGGTCTGGTAGATCTTGTTCCTAATGTTTCGCCTGCATCTGTGGCTGGCATCTTCTGTGGCTGTGGTGTGGCATCTGTTACACACTGTGTCCAGTGAGAAGAGAATGTTTTAGTGGGGTATATATTGCCCATGTCCCAGGGTGGGGAAACAATCAGTAAGTGTTTGGGTGGAACTTGCTATGCAAAGGTGTGGTTGATAGTATTGTCTTGCGGGTGGGTTTTTTCAGTCCCAGGTGTGATTTGGTGAATGAAACTTGTAGATATTACTTGTAGATATTACTCAGAGATAACATCATCTACTACACTACATAGGGCTATTCTTGATAACAGTACTGAAAACTTTGTTACCTAATGCTGGAAAAATCAAGGATATATCAATTTTGGAATAACTCCTAGCTTTATTAAAAATGTATAATAATTCTCTTCTGTGCTCTCTGAGTCTGCTAAAAATACTTCATTGCTTTCTTGCACTGTCTATTTTTATAATGATTAAATAGAATTAAATAGAATTTCTTTTCATTCTGTAAACAATTTTTTCCATTATTGCATTCCTATCAACCAACTCAAATGATTTTTCCTTCTATAAATTGTATCACAATTTTTGAAAGATTTTTTAAAAAAAACCTTCCAGTACTGTGCAAAAAGATTTATGTGCTAAAATGTAACTGTTAATTTCTTACATTGATAGTCAATTTTTATGATGATATATTGGATTGGTCTTTATAGTAACTAAGCTGTTTAACAATTTTTCCCTTCTATTGTTTAGGCTCTACCCAAATTTGAATGGTAATGGTGTGAAAAGGGCAAGACTTAAATTTAGGATTGCCAGCTCAGGGTTGGGAAATACCTGGAGAATTTGGGTGTAGAGCCTGCGGAAGGTGGGGTTTGGGGAGGGGAAGGACTTCAATGGGGTATAATTCCATAAAGTCCACCATCCACAGTGATCATTTTCCTCGGGTAAACTGATCTCTGTTACCTGGAGATCAGTTGGAATAGCAGGAGATCTCTAGCTACCATCTAGTCCTTCGCAATTCTAAGACCATTCAAGTTTCAGGAACAAGAACACTGCTGCTTAGTGTTTCTGATTCTGAAACACAAGTATGACAGATATTTCATGCACTGATCTCTGCGACTACATGAGATTGGAGTTTCCATGACAATGGTTTTCATGGTCAAAACTCAAGCGGCCCGAGGCAAACACGATGATCCCAAAATAAACAAGGAATTAACAACAGGAACTCAAGCAACTCCAACAAGAACAGAACAAGCAACATCCCAAACATGAGGGACTAAAATATATACAGTGTTGTAAACTGCAATGCTCTTAGCACAGTTCTTCACTTATTCTTCCCTATATGGGGTGCTATTAATTGTAGAGAAATGAGAAGGAATGTGGAAGCTCCTATAGTTGCATTTGTATGTCACATTCATGTTTTCCTGCTCTGTGCTGGGTCCAGCTGGAAAACATATATACATGTATGATATAATCTAGATACTTGTTTCATCCTTTGAAAATATCATCCCTACCTGAGCATAAAGATATAGGATAACAAGAAAGTCCAACAAAGCCCTAATAATCACCTGCTTCCTCTCACATGTTGTCCCTTCTTTGCACCAAAACCATGGCCTTCCAGCTTTCTTCTCTAACATGTAGCACATGGTTCATCTTTTATCTGTATAGTATATAGCTTATTAAAAATATTTGTATTTCCACAAAGATCTGAATACTTGTCTAATTCTGGTTCTCCCTTGTTTTGGTTGGGTTGGGTTTTTTTTATTGTCTCCCTTGGGGAGAGAGAGGGATGTTACCTGCCACTTCTGGGACATCTAGAATCTGTATTTAGTAAGTGTTCTTCTTTAGAGGGTGCATATTTAACTATAAACATACAAGCAAAATGTGCTTAAACTGCAAAAGAATCAGTCTTTTAATCGGATTGTTTTAGTCCTGAAAGGTGGGTTTTATTATTTCATCAGCATTAAGAGAAGTACACAAGAGTTTCTTGAAGAATCCAAAGAATAGTGTAAGTTAAATTAAATGTTTAAATGGTACATCCTGTACAGATGTTAGTCCCATTCATGTATTACTTCATGATCATTACTGTGTTGCTCTCTCAGAAGACTACAAATTCATTTCACCATTGGCATGGGATGGACCATGGACTATGCTTCTCATGCTAGAGTGGAGAATACTACATGGAGTCGGGAATTGGGACTAATAAAGGGAACATTTCTTCATGCAACACATGATTGATGTTTGAAATATGCTGCCACAAGAGGTGGTGATGGCCACTAACCTGGATAGCTTTAAAAGGAGCTTGGACAGATTTATAGAGGAGAAGTAGATCTATGGCTACCAATCTTGATCCTCTTTGATCTGAGATTGCAAATGCCTTAGCAGACCAGGTGCCCGGGAGCAGCAGCAGCAGAAGGCCATTGCTTTCACATCCTGCATGTGAGCTCCCAAAGGTATCTGGTGGGCCACTGTGAGTAGCAAAGTGCTGGACTAGATGGACTCTAGTCTGATCCAGCAGGCTCTTATGTTCTTACAGCCTTTAAAGAAATAGCCCCATACAGAAAAAGCACCCTTTTCATATTTGTGTGGGGCATGATCTGGCTGGAGGGTGATATTATGCTTAGTTATACACAGAGACTTGGACCCAAACAAAGCATAACTTCCTTGCCTTCTCCCTTTCACTGCAGCCCATTATGCTCCCATTTGCTGTTCCTGTAATTATTTCTTGAAGCAACTGCTCTGGATCAGGGGTCCCACGTGGCGGCCATGGGGACTATGGCACCTGCCAGTACCTTCCTTGTGTCTATCAAGTACTTTTAGTTAGTAGTAGGGCGTTAGCCAGATTCAACAGTCTTCCTTCAGCCTCTACCAACGGAAGGTATCACCAAATTCCAAAACAACAAAGACACTGTCGCTGTGGCTCCATTGACTCTCTTACCCATGTCCTCCTAGAGTGTCAAATAAATGCAGATGCGCGTCTCAGATTAATTCACCCTTTATTAGTGGCGAGGAAAATTTCTAACCCTATTGTTGCCATACATTTTCTTCTTGGAGATTACAATGCTCATACAACACGTGTGGTAGCTCTATACCTGACAATCATTTTAAAGTGCTAATTTATTCCCATTTTATTACTTTTAACTGTATTTTTTAAATATATATATATATATATTTAACTGTATTTATATATATATATACATATATATATAATACCAGTACACTAAACCAAATTGGTTTTTTATTATTTGGCACAGAATCAAATTTTTAAATATAAAATATGATACATAAAACAAACGTAGAACTTCTTATAAAAGATAGGTATCTTCTCCAATCTGTCTAATCTGCATGGTAGGATACCTATTGCTGTATCATTTTGCTCTTAACTTGCTAAACAGATCTATTTTTATTGCAATTTTATATTAGATTGTATTTTTACATTGATGTGTAGGGGTATTTATTGTCATTTGCTCTGGCTATTTCTTTTTTTAAAAAAAAACTGAAGTGATTTGAACCCCTTGAAGTCAACTGTCAAGTTATGTGGTCTATTTTCTTGCTACTGAACTATACTTGAGACTGAAGAATGTGTCTGTGTAAATCTTGATCTATTTATGCCTATTAAAGGTTAATAAAGATAAAGATAAAGATAGTAGTAGGGCTTTTGCCCAGCAAAACAATTGATTAACTATTGGAGATCTGATTGGCTAGGCAGATTTTTTAATTGTTTACTGTATTACTGAAGTTAAGCTGTGGCAATCATTTTGTGGCTGGCTCTGCCTCCTGAAACAGCCATTTTGTGGTCATCATTTTTTTGCTGTGACAAAATTCCAAATATGCCTGTAGGCCCAAAAAGGTTGGGGACCCCTGCTCTGGATAGCCTCCATTGTGACAGCAGAAGGGGTTTTGTTTCAGGTCTATTGTTTCACTTTATTCCATTTTGACAGAAAATGGAATAAAAATCCCCGCTCAGTTCGAATTGATAGATGTAAGAGGTTGCCCCATTCTTCTCATTGGTGCATTCATTAGCACATATTGACCTGCTTCCACAATTAAAATGAATGTATGCCTTTAGAATATCCATAGACTTCTAAAATGGATATATATCTCACAGTAATTACCATCTCTTTAGAAGTTACAATATTTATAATTCTTTTATTGTACAAACAAAATTCAACAAAAAGTAAAGTGGTTTCTTCATAATCTGAAAGGACAAGTAGAATTCATAACAAACGTAGGAGCCACATCATTGGATAGTAAGCTGTTAAAATCATTCGTCTCTAGAAATGTTCTATCCAGACAATATGTAGGCCCACTCAAAATATTACAGAGATGGAGAAGGAAAGGAAGACAGAGGTGGATTATTTTCTCTATTTACCTTCCCTCCTCATTCTCATACATGATTCTTCTCTCCCTCTCTCCCATATATTTTATTTTCACAAAACCTCTCTGAGGCAGGTTAAGCTGAAAAAGACTGGCTGGTCAAAAATCACTCAGTGAACTTCATGGCTGAGCTGGAATTTGAATGTAGGTCTCCCCAGTCCTAGTCCACAACTCTAACCATGACAGTACACTAGCTTATAAGATCCTGAGATTGCTCAGGGAACTGTTGTAACTCTGGGCTCTAGAGCCAAAGAGATTGCAGCAACAGCCATACCAATGGCTTCAGTGGCTGAAGGATATGCCTGTGTGAGTTTGAAAAGTACCATTTGGTCCTGAAGCAATCATTTTTTTTAAAAAAAATTACTCCTATGAAAAGTCTCTATTTATTCAATGTTAGGTTTCTGTGCAGCTATTCAATTGAAAAATATAGACTGACAAATTTCAAACACATCTAAGGTGCAAATAGTCAATAAGGACCCCTCTTTCATTTCCCAAGGTAATTATAAGCTTCCAAGAAGTGTCTCAATTTAACTGTGTTTGTCAATCAGACAGAATTTTTTGACTGCTCACCCATCCCTAATTTCAGTCATGTTCACTTGTCTTGGCAGTGAGTCTTTTCACCCTTAAACATTTTGTCTGTATATAGGCTCATACTGCCAACATTTCCTCATTTGGTTAGCAAAATGCTACATTCAGGAAAATTAAATTAATTGTGTCTATTACTGATCAGCTATAATGCCCTGGGCCATGAGCAGATGTCACTCTGATGTCTGAAGGTAGTGCCTCAAGTTTGTCTAATTAAATTACTACTTTTCTGCCTCATTGCCTTGAAAGGGAAGAGAATCTTGTACTCGCTGCTCTGTGGATTGAGGGATTATTCTTTTTATGCAAGCCTGAATTCAAAGTGCTTAAGCTGTGTGTATGTGTGTGTGTGCTTGTTTTTGTATAATACAAAGACAAATGCCTGTCTTACAATTCGGGGTTGATTTTTTTAAAAAAAAATTAATGTGCACATTATTGCAGTCCTTCAGTATTCTAGGATGACTTTTCATCTCAATATGGTTCTAAATTTGCATCCATTTCCAAGTGAGATAGCCTTGGAAAACATTTGTTTCAACAAGACACCAGTACCCAACTTCCCTTACCTGGATGGCCCAGGCTAGATAGATCTCATCAGATCTTGGAAGCTAAGCAAGATTGATCCTGGTTAGTACTTGGATGGGAGAGCACCAACACAGCCTAGGGTTGTTATACAGAGGCCAACCATAGCAAAAAAAGAAACCCTGAAGGGGAGATGGAACCAGAAGCCTGAGTGCTTGCCAGTCCTCCTTATCTTCTGCTGGCTGCAGCTGCTATCACAGCCAAGGAAAAACCTTGCATTTCAGTGAGAGCAGCCAATAACAAGTCCTATCTAACAATGGACCAACCCACTTTCCACAAAGCCTGGGAGCAGTAGGAGAAGTAATGATGGGTGCCATGGCAGCTCAGCCACCATTATGGGGAACCCCTGCCTTAGAATGTTGGAATGTGAAGTGTTCGAGATTTTGCTCCATTGTTGACTCACAGGATTTTAACTTGGCTTGACAATTGAAGATGTCCAGGCCTCTCCAAAATGTACAAAAATTATTACTTTTCAAAGCCTCTGTCCAGCAAAGTATGCCAATTTACAAAAACAATCACACTGCAGTTAAAATATTGCAACCAGCTGTCTAACCTAACTCTGATTTTCTAAACACACAACACGGACAAAACATCAAAGGGAGTAGGCTACCAATACCTTTTTAACTGGCTAGGCATATCACAGCTAGTTACTATAAAATTTCATCTGACAGAAGTATGTTGACACTAGGGATGGTAAAGTGTGATTCGGCAAATTAAACTTGCAGACAATTACTTTGATATTTAATATCAGGTTTTGTTGTTTCTCTTCTTCATCTGGGAAAAAACAGTGTCTGGGTGTGCAAATGTTTGTTCAAGCTAGCCAGATGTTTAATATAAGCTTGAATTTCCTGTTGAAATCAAGGGATAGCATCCACATTTGTGTTTATGCCACTGAAAGGAATGAAAGCACCAGCATCTGTATGCATATTCCACTGGGCATCCTATTTATACCTGCAGATCCTAAAACAAGGCTGATGCTAAGGGGAGTTTCTGCAGATATCTCTATGACTCTATTTACACAATTTAGAGAACTGTCTGTGAAGAATGTATAAGCCACCTTCTTCCTTGTCCCATCCCCACCAAAACATGAACTCACAATAGGACAGTAATCAGAAAGCATGTGGAAACATTACCAGCAGTGAAATCTTAGCAAGCACAATAAGGTGGGATGCTATTCCACATATAAATGATTCATTTACTCATATTTCTATTCCAGCTATTGTTTTACATGGTATTTTGTTAGCATTATTAGAGAGAGAGACAAAGAGCAAAAAAGGGATTATTTTAGTTCCCTTAAGCTTAGAAAAAGTACCAAAAAAGGTTTAGAGTATTGGGTATTTAGGACACTCTGGGTTGAATTTTAAGCATAGCTTCATGAAGCATGCATAACAAACATGCTTAGGTGCACAAGCTGCCTCAAGCAGGTTCCCTGTAGAGGGAGGATAGAAATCTAACCAATAAATAAATATAGAGATTGTGAGTTCCTAAGCATCCCCTATGAAACAGCAAATGGGTGAATCAGATTTTCTTTTATGTGTACTTCTGGACCAAATGGTTGCCTTCATAAATCTGTTTCATCAACTGTTAAAAAGTGAAGTGGGGAAAATGTGTTGGATAGGATCTAGAAAGGGTTTCCTTGGAGCTAGAAGACTTTTGCCTCTGCGAAGAAGGTCTCATGGTAGAACATCCACATGTAAAAGACAAACATTTGTTGCAGTTGTGATCAGGCAGTGAAACTACAACAATTAAAATACTCTAGAAACAACCAAAGAAAGAAAACTACTTGCATGTACAAACTCACAAAACCATTGTGGTGCTGGAATGTGGCAGACTATGGACTTCCTTTGCTCTTTGGAAAACAAATATATGGTCAAAAAGTGACTTAGCATAAACAAGGACAACAATGTCTCCTTAGTGCTAGACAATGCCGGCTTAACCGAATCACTACTTCACAATGTATGATAGGCATGGGTCATAGAATGAGAGCAAGAAAACTTAGCTGTCATGCCATGCTGGTTTAGAATGTGAGCGCCAGTGGTTCACATAGAAAGCATATACAGATGCAAAAAATGATGGACTGTGTCAAAATTTTGTTTCCAATACATGCCAGTGACAACTTCAGAAAGTGGTGGTCAAATATGAATAGAAACAAATCCTCAGACAACCCTGCTTTCCTGGGCAAGTTTTTAATAACGGTCCATCGGAACTGATGGTCCAGAGGAAATGGCTGTCAGTGAGCATGCATGGTCAAGCCACACTTAGAAGGTTATTGATAATCACCTTGGGTCTACTGCACCGCTCCTTCAAAAAAGAATAAAAAGGCAGTTTTTTGAAGAATCCCATACATTTCACAGAGGCAATATAAAACTAAGATGGGAAACACCATATCTATATCTACATACTTCGTTGTTCTCCAAAACCATACATGCACATGCACACACACATAACAGAACATAAAGTTTACACAAGGTATCATCACACCTTAACATTGGACAGTAGAATCAGCAGACACACTATTTTAAGAGCATTGTTTGTGCACACACCAATAAACTATTGTTCATCTGAGGGAGAGGAAGTGCTTGATAATTAACTTCATTAATACCTCCCTTTCATAGATAGGTGAAATGACTTGCTCAGGTAGGACAAAATAGTCATTTACACTACAAACTTATATTGTTTTTGATATTACATCACACTAACTGCTATTCCAACAAAGCATCCTGGGAATTATTGTTTAAGTGAGGTGCTGAGAATTTTCAGAAAGAATTCTTTAGGTTTCACCTCAAACCCCAAGACAAAACTACAGTTCTCTGGATATTCTGGGAAGAGGGAATGGCTAACCAAATATAAGTTTGCAGTGTTGATCTCTCCAGTGGCAGAGTGATGGGGTCCAGAACCCAGGACTTCTGAACTGTTTACACATGTGTACATCCTTTAAATCCATAAAATAATGTCTAATATGTTATACTCCTTCACAACCTCACCAAGCCAGAATGAAGAGACTTGACATGAATGGGAAAGATTCTATTCTGTTCCCTCCTCAACCCAAGTGTTTTGTGACAGTCAGACTTAACCTGCAACCATGTGGACCAAGAGCCACGGACAAGAATTTCACAAGAAGTTCAGTGTTACATGTGAAAAAGGCTTTAGGGTATTTTAACAAATAATGACAACTCTACAGGGAGAAACTAACACTATGTCAGCCTTCGCTCACCCACATGAGCATGACTATATTATCTTTATTGAAAAACTACATTTCTTAAGCAAAAGGCAGGCATAATAATAAGCATTCCCAAAGTGAAGTACATTAGGTATTTTAGATACTTACCTCCTTTTGATGGTAAGCATTGCTCCCAAGAGAATAATTACAAACATAAGAAGGCCAGCAATAACTCCTGCCATTTTCACAGTGTTGTCAACCTGTTTTTCTGGTTCCACAGCATTGGAATTCTGTGTCGAAGCTCCTTAAGAGGTTGCAGAATGAAAGGAAATAAAAACAATAAAAATACCTTGTTGAAATATACTAGGTTTCTTTTGTACTGTAAAATGGAACACAGTCACAGCCACATTTCAAACCACCAGTTCTGCAGTAGGTTAGGACATAAATCTCCTGAGTATGATGTAACATTTTAAATCTCAGCATTTTAAAAAAGCATTACATTTATATACTGCTGTCCTATGTCCCTGGGCGCATGCCTTTCAGTCATGTGGGGGGTGCTGGATGCCTCCCACATGAGCAAACGGCATGCACCCCAGCCACAAGCAACCAAGCCCTGCCCCCGGTGTGCAGGGAGGCAGGGGCGGGTCTTGGCAGCGGGCAGCCGCGGTGCCCACCTGGGCTGCCTGCTGCTGCCGAATCCTGTTCCCTGACCTCCATGCAGGCCAGCTTTCAAAAGCCGCCCTGAACAGAGGCCAGAGGGTGGGGCTTGGAGGCATGTCCCCACCTCCCCCATGCCTAGGGCAGGGCTCGGGGGCATGGCCCCACTCCAAAGCATGGGGCTGGGGGTGCCCAGAGAAGGAGTTGTCTCCAGGCACCACTTCCCCTCCAATATGCCTCTGCTGCTGAGCTAAGAGACTAATCAACGATCACCCTGGTTATTTTACATACCTTATTTATTTTATTTATTATTTATTATATTAGACTTCTATACCGCCCATCCCTGGAGGGCTCTGGGCGGTGTACAACATATAAGAGTACAATATAAAAGCAAGTAAACAATTAAGAGCAGCGATAAAAATTTACAAAACTGTAATTCTAATTATATAAAAGCTCAATGGATTAAAATGGCATCCAACATTCCAATAATAAAAATCCCTCCCCCCTCAGAAAGGGAGGCATGGTGAGTCTCAGTTGGTAACAAGCGGCCCAGATGTCAGGGGCCAAGGAAGGGGGCACCATTAGCGGCTGGATCCTCCAAAGGCCCGGCAGAACAGCTCCGTCTTACAGGCCCTGCGGAATTCCCTGGGCCCTGCGGAATTCCCTGGGCGCATGCCGTAAAGGCCCTGGCCTGAGTGGAGGCCAGCCGCACACCGTGGGGCCAGGGACCACCAGTAGATTGGCCTCCGCCGATCGGAGAGGCCGTACAGAGGACATATGGGGGTGATCGCGGTCTTGAAGATCACGATGGTCCCCAGGCAGCTGTATGGCCTTAAAGGTCAACACCAGCACCTTAGAAGATCGATCCGAAGACTCTACTGGAAGCCAGTGCAGCTGATGTAGTATGGGCTGGATGTGTTGTTCCCCCAGGTGAAGCCACCCACCTGTCAGCAAGGCGATCTGCCGCTGCATGCTGGACCAGTTTCAATCTCTCGAGGATCCAAAAGCGCATGAGGGGAAGGCCAGCGTAGAAGCGAGTTACAATAGTCTAATCTGGAGATGACCGTTGCATGGCAGATCACACTGAGGCCAAGTCCGTTCGGGAGAGGAAGGGAGGCCAGCCGCCCGAGGGCTTGTGACGGAGATGGAAAAAAAGGCTTAGCCGGGTTGTATGGGCCACCTGGGTCATCCATTGAAGAGAGACAAATCCAGGTGGACCCCCAGGCTGCGGGGCCGGAGGGTCGGCGCCAATGTGACCCCCCTCCCACACCGGCAGCTGGAAAGTCCGCCCCCCCCTCACGGCCAAAGCCAGAGGATCTCCGATCTTCGATGGATTCAGTTTTAACCTGCTCTGTGCGCCCAACCAACCAGCAAGCAGCAGCCTCCCAAACCTTAGTGCTGGGAGAGCGCGCATGAAGCGGCGGCTGCTCCCACTCATCAACAGAATGGAGCTGTGTTGTCATCAAGCAGTACTGATGGCAAATCAGTCCAATAACTCCCATTACCAGCTGAGCAAGGGTTGCATATAGATATTAAATAACGAAAGCCCCGGGGACAGTAACGCCCCCTGGGGTACCCCGCACTGAAGACGGCACTTCCGGGAGGCCTGGTCCCCGCACCTCACTTGCTGATTCCGGCCCCGGAGAAACGAGGTTATCCATTGAAGGACAGTGCCCCGCACTCCGGAGGCGGCCAGGCGGTGGGCCAAAAGGTCGTGATCGACCACATCAAACGCTGCTGTGAGATCTAACAACACCAGCAGTGCCGATCCGCCTCGGTCAAGCTGAATACGGAGCGTGTCTGTGACGTCGACGAGAACAGTCTCCGTCCCATGCCCAGCACGGAAGCCGGACTGGAAGGGGTCAAAAGGAAATACCTAAGATTTAACATCAGCAACAGTCCAACTCAACTCTCTCCCCAGATCTCTACTCCAAAAAGAATCAGATAGTTGAGTTTGCCATTGCTACTTTCTAAATTTTCAAACTTTGTTACTTTTTTTTGCCATGTAGGGAATTTTTCTTATTACTGAAAGTATAGAAATTAGAATGGTAAAACATATACTTCATAATTCTATATCCCTTCTTTCTCAACCAGCAAATGCCAACTACCAGGAATCAGTGACTGAAGAAGGGTGGGAGATTACTTATCAGAGGATTTAACACCTGAGCTGACCCTACCCAGTTTCCCACCTAATTAATAGAACTCCATATTCAGAGGCTGTTACCATGTGGCTACTACCTTCAGCTGACATTGGCCATTTGAAAAGCATACGAGTTTGATAAATCTGATGAAACTGTTGTAGAGCATTTAAGCCATGGTTTTTGATGTTCTCTGTGATTTCCATAATACATGTGACTGCCAGAAGAATTTAGCAAAAATGAAATTCCACATTTCACACAGACAAAATAAAGCATAGCTAGCAGCAAAGTCACAAAAAGAAGAAGCACAAAGAGGATTTCACTGCTCCAGCAGATTAGTTTGAAGAGTACTGAACTATTAATTTATTAAGTCACTTTGAACATCTATGCAAAAAACCTGGGTAAATAAATAGACTGGATCTTCAAAGTAGCTATACAAAGCCAGACAATTAGTGGAAGGTGCTTTTCAAGTTGAGGTATGGGGAGACTTCTATGAGTTTACTGGTTATTCATGGCTAATTTTTACTGGCTTAGAGGTAAACTAATCCTCTGATGGGTGACTAAAGAAATGTTGGAAGCAGAATATGAGTTGTTAGTAAAGGGTTATTGTTAGTAAATGTTTTTTGCAGAAAGAAAATCAGTGGAAAGTCTCTTCTGGACATTATGTATTTTGAAAGGGCAATGTTCTGCAAGATGTTGCCATCAAACTATAATTGCACTTACATTTTGTTTTTGGATTATCTGCTTCATCTGCATGTCCTGGCTCAGATAGTGAACAGGCATATTACTTGTGCCCGCTGAATATTTCCTAGAATGAGCTGCTCTACATACAGGAATTCATGTTCTAGTAACATTAATATTAGATGGCTGTAATGTTCCTGACAAGGACTACTTTTAAAGGAATATTCAGAGACTGCAAGTGGTTCAAAATCTAGAGGATAAGAACTGGCTGGTGAGAATGTTCCCCCAACTCTGTTTCAGCAATAATATTTTCCTGTTTGTTTCCAAGTCCAATTCAAATACTGCTATTGAAAAAAATTGTCTGGAATCATGTGATCCTCAGGATTTAATCATGACCACAAACTGGGTCACAGAAGTGTATTGAGGGGAAATGGCACCCAGGGGCAACACCGCTGGTTACCCCCTGCCCCAGGCCCCCCACGTTCAGGGGTGGGGTGTGGGGGTGTGGGGTGGGTGGACTCAGACCAAGCCCTGTCCCTGCCTCTCTGCAGGCTGGCTCCTGCCATCCCCATGGGCTAGGGAGGGCAAAGGTCCACCTGCATGGAGGCCAAGAAAGTGGGGCTTGGTGGTGGCAGGTGGCCCAGGCGAGCACCATGGTTGCCCACCACTGAGCCCCAGCCCCCACCTCCCTGCAGAGGCGTGCGGGTGGGGAACACACTGTTTTGTCATGTGGAGGTGTGCACCCAGGGACATGGGTGACCCCATGTCCCTATAGGCTGTAAGCTTCTGCTGGGTCATCTCTATATTATTTATTTTTTTGTTTTTCTTCCAGTGATTTTTTTAAGTGTTTAATATCATTGGCTGCCTCTTTTATTTTTGATACTTTAAAAATGGGGTTTGGATTTTTTTTAAAGCAAGTGGTAGAAGTGGATTTTTCTCTAAATTTCTCTTCTCCAAGCAGACTCCCATATCCCCCAAAGAACACTGTTAGAAGGTGGGGGACTCTCCTAGATTAAAAAACACATGAGTTGGGGGGGGGGGCTGCAGCAAGTAGGGGAATCAGATTAGATTGTCCTCCTTCTTATGTTAGTGAAATATCTGCTGTATAAACCAACCGTTATATTGAAACATACCAACCACTTTAAAAACACACAATTGAAAAGTGTGATTCAAACATTTTAAAATTAATTAAATCAAGAATTGTATATTTTGTATTTATTTCATTTGATCCACTGTCCAAAAGGACTCCTCTTAAGAACATTCCAAATCAGAGAAACCTTTGCATATCTAGATTTGAACATGGAAAGCCAGTTATGTTCAAGAGTTATTCATTATTAGCTGAATACCTAAGGCTGTGTGACATGGTTGACTTGACATTCAAAAATTCTCTCATAAATCAACCTTCATTTTATTTCAAGTTCCATTCAAGTTACATGCAGAGTTCAAATGATTCTTTTTTATTTATAGATGTGCTCTTTTCATAATAGCTGGTTTAAAAGTAGAAAAGAAGCAGAAGAAAGGGAGGAATTTAAAATACTATGATGAGCAGGAAGAACAGAAGTGACAAAGATTTAAATGTCAGAATAATACTGATGGTTGAATATAACTATTTCAATAAATAAGCAGCCTTGGTAGGAGAAAGAAGAGAATGAATATCACAATTACTGATAGAAATAATTCAACACAGAAGAAGGGGCATGAACATAAAGTCTGTAAAAACATGAGTGCAAGGAGGGGGTAAAGCATGAATATAAGTCCTGTTTATCAACAAATAAAAATCTTGAAGTCAAAGAAAGTAAAGGGCACCAGAAGGACAAATACAAATAAGAGTAACAAAAGCATAAAGTAACAAAAGCAGAAAAACAAAAAAGACAGCACATCATGAAGATTATAAAAAAAGTAGAAAACAATTTAATTAGCAAAGAACAAAGCAATCAAATATGAGTATAACATAAACAAATCTTGAAGGAAACAAGAAATAAATTAGGATCTAGCCTCTAATGCTGTGAAGCTAGATAGAATCATGAAGGGAAAAAGAGCATCAAGGTTGGGAAGAGGAAATGTGACAAGTACAAAATTGTGAAGCTGACAACATTGTGCAGCATCCAGAGAGAATACAGCACAGTTACCAGAAAATGAAAAGAAACTGCAGATAGAAAAGAACGTATGTAAGTGAAAGCATTAGGACCAACTGAATAAGCATCATAATAAGAAGAAATATGAGAAACAGGAAAAGAATGCAAAAATTTAAAAAAGCATGGAAGTAAGAAATAACCTAACAGGGTGGTTGTGCTCTGTTTGGTTTCTAGCGTCTACCTAGTTCTGTTAGGTAGGCACTAGGACCCAAACAGCATTCTGAAACAAAGATGGTCCAGCATGTGGTGAATGAAGTTACAATTTTGGCTTTTTTCTTTAGGTAAGACAATAGGGAAAAAAAACCTTTCATGTTTTAATAGATTTTGGGGTGGGGGGTGGGAGGCAGAATTTCTATTTGAGTAGAATCCAGAACACAATCCTAAGAAATAGGGGCAAAAATTAAAATCAAAATGTCAGGCAGGTATGCAACTCAGAATACTAAAAGATCCCACGAAAGGAAAACATAATTATCTTCCTTTCCAATGGCTCCACTACAGATTCAAAAACTACCATCATTACAAAGTTTTCTGTGGTAAGCTACATAAGAGACAATTGTCGAAGATTCTGTTCTTACAGGCTCTTTGTTTACAACCTTGGAAAATGGACATATACAACTGAGGCCATTTTTTGTAAACTATCCAATGCAAAACTTCTTTGCTCATATATGATAGAAGATACCAAATAATTCTGGCATCTAGAACATAAGAAGCTAGCTTTTCAGAGGAGATGATAGCATATAATAAAAGGATTCTTAAACTGTGCATATTACACAGCAGCGACAAAATATTGGAACAACACAGAGATATTTTGACTGAGGTATCTCCACAGATAATCCTCTAAAGAATTATGTACTTACAGTTAAAATTAAGAAAAATGGAAAAATCAAGGAAGTGATATAGACTGCAAAGAAAAAAAGCGTCTTTTCCATTTGAGACCAGATCACAAAGTAATGAAAATCTAAATTGTTCAGAGACCAGATGGTTTCTATGGCAAACAAGAAAGATGAATAAAAGCTCTGGCATCAACACCACAACCAAAGGTCAAAAATAAATAAAGGCTGGCATATTATGAATGCCAGAGTAATTACACATTTTGTTATACTATTATGATAAATTGTCAAAAATACTCTAGCCTTATCTCACCAGTACCAAACTACTGGTAACAGAAGATCACTGTTCAAACGGATAATATGTTTTGCTAGAAATAATTTGAGTTCTTCAATTGCTCTGCCTGGAAAAAGCAGCACTTTTTCAACCTGTCCTCCTCCAATTCCAGACAACTGTTGGCACTGAAAAACCCATCATCACCCCCAGAGTAAAAAAGGAAGTCATTTCGTCTCCGTGGTGTTTGGTTTGCATATCAAAAGGTTCAAAGTACTGAAAGGTTTTTCTTTCTCCCTAACCCAAATGGGAAATACTCTTTGCCGAATCCTGCATAATAGCTTCAAAAGTGCTCTATGGAGATATAAAACTGGAGTTTGAAAAGATATGGTAAATCGAAATACTATCTGATCCTCCCACGATCCTGTGAGATATGGGTTAATTGGACAGAGAGGTTCTTGGAGAATAAAGACCTCTATGAAGATAAAGACCAAAAGGTTCAGCACCAAGATTTAAATAAAATTGACAGGATCAAATTATGCTGGTGGAAATGGTGTAAATCCAGTTGGAAGACCTAAGAAGGTAACAACAGTTGAAAAGAACAAACTGCAACACCAAATTAAAAACAAATTATATGGAAATGTTTTTTTTCTTTCAAAACAAAAACCAAAGAACCACCACCTCAGACCCCCTCTTCCAGTTAATTTCATGGTTTTAAAATTGTTCAGATTTTGTGAATGACACACACATAGAAATTTTAGTTCATTTGTTTTCTGTCCTGAAATCAATGAGACATAAACCACAATTACAAGTTTATATCCCACAGTACAGGGCACTGTAATTTTCCTTAGGCCAAATGTGTTTGGGCTTTGGTCATTGTCTAGAGGAGCCTCATGCAAGTCAACTGAGTTCCATGAAAGAGTTCATGAGAATAGTTCCATGAAATAAATGAATTTAATTGATCAATTACAATGAAAATGTTTTACTGGATTCTTAGAAAATCATCTATAAGAACTGCTTGTTTTCAAGACTTTTTAAAGTCTTAATAAACGCCAGTTCTGAAGTTGATTAGGCACAGTACCCAGTCAGATTTCCATATCTAGATGCACTATAAAAAGCTAACGAGTGAAACGGTTTGTTAGTCATGCCCTAACTTGACGAAGCCGAAGCATTAGACGGATCGCCCCCAAATTTTCACATGATGTTTCCTCCCTGCATACCCTTCTGGGCAGGTAAATTGGACGCTTCAAATCACTGAAAGTCACATACCTAGAGCCAGGTAAAACATCTTTCCTGGTGCACCAGGCCGTATTTTGAAGCTGGCTGTGTTTCCCAACTGTCACTTACCTTAGAATGTTCGGTGCAGCATGTCCTGTGGCCTGAGGGGTTTGGTGTAAGGCTCAGAGGAAATGTTTACGACATCAGGATGGCCACAGGGATGAGCAGTTGAAAACCAGTCAAAATAGATAATATCCGATGTTAGGTAATGTGAGTGGAATTTGGTGAAACACATACACTACTTTGCTGTCGCCAATGAGATGTCAATGGGTGGGGTTACCCCCCCTCACTGCATGAGTAACTTTCACTCTCTGTGACTCACCCACTACTACCACACAATACACATCCAGCTCATCCTCCTCCACCTCACTCTGCCCTCCCCTCACATCCAACCACCATTTACCCACTTCCTCCACCCTTAATTCACCACAGCTCTCTTTTACCAAAAGCGTGACCTGGAGTTTGCCTTTTTCTTCTAAGAAAATCCCACGAGGGTGGGGGGCAAACCAACACTACTGCTCCGCTTCTTTTTTGGACATGGCCCAGCTAAGAGACCCAGAGAGCTGGCCTCGATTTGAGGCGCCTCACAGCCCTGCCTCTGCTGCCCTGATTTGGGGATAGCCTCCCTTGCCCCAGTTCTGCCTTACCCAAAGCCAGGGACTGTGTGTGTCAGCTCCAGCCTCATGGACAGTCAGGGAGTTCTACCTCTGAGACAAACTGAGTTCCGTTTGGTGGAATGGAAAGGGTTACCTTATACTAAAAAAAAAGACATCACCATATAACAATGTGAATTGAAAAGGGAAAGAGGGATTCCATTTGACCACCCCAAAAGACTGTGCTGCGGATCACTGGACCTGCATGGACATCTGTGTTAAGGATTCACCTTGGACTGTGATGAGAGGACAACTGCCACAGCTTAGCTAGCGTGGCGTACCCCGCTTAGTATCACGGAAGTATGTAATGTTTCTGAACACAGCTGTGCAAAGTACACTGAACATCTACATGGCTTTCATGTTGAGGATCTAATTTCTGAGAGCCAGCATGGTGTAGTGATTAAGAGCAGTGAATTCTAATCTAGAGAACCTAATTTGATTCCCCACTCCTCCACATGAAAAAGAGTTGGATTTATATCTCCTATTTCTCTCCTGTAAGGAGATTCAAGGGGGCTGACAATCTACTTTCCTTTTCTCCCCCCTCACAATGAACACTTTGAGAGATAGGTGGGGCTGAGAAGAACTCAGAAGAACTGTGACTAGCCCAGGGGTAGGGAACCTGCGGCTCGAGAGCCGCACGCGGCTCTTCTGCCCTTCCACTGTGGCTCCACGAGCCGAGCTGCCAGCCCCATCCTTGCCCGCCCTGCAGGCAGCAGGGCAAGCGCACCAACTTCCCACGGTTGGCGAGGCCGAGCCGCCGGCTTCATTCTTGCCCGCCCTGCATAAGCATAAGCATAAGCATAAGCATAAGCATAAGCATAAGCATAAGCATAAGCATAAGCATAAGCATAAGCAAGCATAAGCATAAGCATTTTTATTGTCATTGTGCACGCACAACGAAATTTACAGCAGCATTCCTCGATGCACACAATTTCAGACTCATACATCATCATCCTCCACCCATCCCTACACAGCCCCAAATACATCAATATGAAGCAGTGGAGTTTAGCATAGCCACAGCTCTAGAGTAGAAGCTGTCCTCTCACAAGCCTCTTTGTCCCTAGTTCTGAGGGACCCCTGTATAGAGTCTGCCAGATGGTAGCAGTTTAAAAGAGAGTGTTAACTGGATGAGAGGCCGGATCCCTTAAGAATATTTTGGGCTTTGCCAATTTAGGCTTCCGGGCATTATAGATTTCTTCCAAGGAGGGGAGAGGGCAGCCGATATTAATCCCTTTGTGCGAGTATTGATGCACCCTTTGGAGGCGCCTTAGCCTATTAATGCCCACTTCCTGTGCAACTGGAGAACCATACACAGATGCAGTAGGTTAGGACACTCTCTATAGCACAGCGGTAAAAGGACACCAGAAGTTTTCCATCATCTAGTTGTTGCTTCCTTAAAAGTCTCAGAAAGTACAGTCTTTGCTGGGCTTTCTTAACCACCGCGGCAGTCTGTACTCCCCAGGTCAAATCCGCCCTGCAGACAGCAGGGCGGGCGCATCCATGCGCTTCTCAGAATGAGCGGAGTAAAAGGTTAAAAAAACCCTATATATATAGTGTTATCTTTATTTTAAATGTCATAAATTATTTGCGGCTCCAAGTGTTTTCTTTTCCCGTGGAAAAGGGGGCCAAATGGCTCTTTGAGTGTTAAAGGTTCCCTACCCCTGGACTAGCCCAAGGTCACCCAGCTGGCATGTGTCGGAGTGCACAGGCTAATCTGAATTCCCAGATACGCCTCCACAGCTCAAGCGGCAGAGCAGGGAATCAAACCCGGTTCCTCTAGATTAGAGTATACCTGATCTTAACCACTATGCCACTGCTGCTCTTGTGTGTGCGGGGAAAGCTGAGAGAAACAAGAAAACCCAAAGAAAGGGAAACATGTGGATTCCCGTTGTTTTCCCTGAAAAGTTCCATTTTAAGAGCTTTTGGAAACTTGGCATTCTCAGATCAAAGGGTGCTGCTAGTTCTGAAGAGGAGGGAGCATGTTCATAACTGAAAATCCAAACTAAAGGGAATATATATATCTTTACCTATATATAGCTCCTCTCTCTCTCTGTATATGTGTGTGTGTGTGTGTGTGTGTATACACACACACGCACACACACACATACACATATGTGTGTGTGTGAACCCTTTACAGGGCTTCTCTCTACACCCTTTACAGGGGTTCTCTTCAGTTGACCCACCCTATTCCACTTCAGAATAAATGTTTAACTGAACTAGCTTTGAGAACTAAGGTGATTCCACCATGGCCCTCCTTTACTCTTTGTTTCTGTTTTACCTCACACAAGAACTCTTTTTAAAAGTTTAACAAATAAATTATAGAATTTTATTAATAACTTCAGGGAAGGGCCAGAGTGAGGGGGAACTCTGCCCGGGGCATGCATATGCCCTGCACCCCGCCATGCCCCTGGAAGCCCCCGCAATGGCGCACACTCTGTGCATCGTGCCCCCCACACCCTTGGGGCTATGCCACTGCTTCAGGGGACTAGATTAAGAATTGTCAGCATAAAAAGAGAACATTTTTATTTACAGATAAGGGGTCTTCAAAGTTTAGCACATATGGTAATTGGCTTTTAGAAAAAGATGTCAGATTGTCGCAGCATTCTTGAAGCTTCTAAAATATGATAGACCTTCAAACTGCTACACAGAATATATTCAGGCTAGCACCCAGAGGTTCATGTGGTAGATCTGCTACCCTATTAACTATGGAAAGCAGTATTTCCCCTTGAGACTTTTCAAATTTTAGGATTATTTCACAGCGTCTGAAGTAAATCCTACTACAGAAGTAGGGATGTAAAATCTCTCACACATGCACAGCATGATTCTCTTCCTAAGAGAGAACTAGTTCCTTTCTGACATAATCTCTTTTCCTGTCACTTCCCTCAGTTCTACCCACTCTGTCCAGAAGACTGATTAGCTCTGTTCTAAGAACCTGAGCTAGAAATTCTCTCTCCCAATAATCTTTTCCTGCCAAAACCAGGGGTCTCTCCCAAACAGTAAAACATGCCTGCTCTGTCTGGAAATCAGAATTGAAGTCTTCTCAAATACTGGCTAAAGTTCTAACAGTCCAATCCAGATGGGGGGCAGTGGCATATCTGCCTGGGGACATGGTGTCAGACGCCCCCCCCCCACATGACCAAATGGTGTGCGCTGCGGCCACCAAGCCCCTCTCCGCTCTGCCCAATCTCCAAAGCCAGAGCTTTTGAAAGCATGGAGGTGAAAGAGGGGCAGTCCACAACCCCAACCTCCATGCAGACCAGGGGCGAGGCTGGGGGAAAGCACCCCATGCCCCCTCCATGCAGACAAGCCGGAGCCCCCATCTTGGAGCCCCACCCCCTGGTCTGCATGGAGGTCGGGGCATGGGGTCATGGGAAAGTGTTGCCTGTCTTTAACAGAGGCTTAACAGAATGCTATGTACCTGGTAATATTACTTACCTCCATTCTATGAGAAGCTTTATCTGTGCATTTCTATATGTTATAGTTCTATTAAAGAGACAGGGCATTTTCCCCAGGCTGCTGACAACCCTAGCATGAAAGTGGCAACCATCTCCCACTTTTAAACCATATCAACTGTTATTCAGTGATTTGCTGCCTCTTTATATGGAGATTCCCAAACAAGTTATATTCATGGCATGCCACTTCTTAATACACAGGCTGAAGCAGAACTGGTTCAAGTTGTTTTGTCATCTTATACAAAGTGGATCCATTCCTTCCCAGACCCAGTCAGCAGCTGCTAGCACCCTTGAAGGTTACTGATGGCAATCACCTCCCATGCCACTAATGGTATACTAGGCCACAGGGGTGCAACATTGCCCTCATTTTGCTACCCAAGAAATCACTTGGATAGGTTGGCAAGAAAACCGAACCTGGGTTGGTCCACATCTTGTCTCGTTATTAGAACCTGAACAGCAATTGAAACATCAAGACTGGTTTATCAGTACAAAATTATCTCCAGGTTGCTTAATATCACATTAATAGTATGGTAATTTCATATTAGGTAACCATTTCAGAGCTACTTAAATCATTTAAAATGTTCAAGTTTGACTTCTTTCATTCTGCTGCAAAAGTGTTCAATATATTCTTTATACAAATTCAATCAACATCACAGTTGTTTCAACATGCAGGCACACTGGACATGACAATCTTGGAGCTGCCCCAAAGTTTGCATATTTATGACATCCCCTTTCCTGAACTGATAATCACCTGTGCTCATGAGGCTGGGCGGGTTTCGGGTGGTCACCTGTTGCCTACTTATTACTGCTAAGAACAAGGAAAACCGTTCCCAGGCAGCATGCACAAGAGAGAAAAGAAAAAAGGAAAATAAAAATAAAAATGTGCCACTTAATGAATAAAACTGCATTTTCTTTGCACGAAGTTGCACAAAAAAAAATTAACCTTGAGAGATAGGGAACCATTTACGAGGCATCTGCCTTAGTTTCAATTAGGTGCTGAAATTAATGTAACACACTCAGAGATCACAGGAGGTAATTGTTTCTCCTGCAGCAAGAGGATACAATTTTTAGTAATAAAATGTCAATATTAACGTGTATTGTTTGGGGAGAAGGGGAAAAAGTGTTCATGCCAAACAAACCGATCAAATTAAAATAAGAACAGAAAATACATGGCATTAGGGAAACTAAAAGAGCAAAAACAGATTTAAAAACCTTTCTGAATTAAAATTCTGCAGTGGAGAACTGGTAAATTGGGGTTTAATGAACAGTTTATTTTAAAAGGGAAGCCTATTGCACTAATGATGGTAACATATTCAGGTTGACAAATCGGTTAGACATTTTTCCTCACCTCTTAATTTAAATACAACTAGCCTGCTGATGGATGAAAAAGACAGTAGATATAAAGCAGATAATAGCAGCAATGAATAAAAGAACAATGATTTTGTATTGTGAAAGAAATGCATATAAAACAATGACTGAAGAGTGGACAAAACACTGAGAGGTGTAATATTGACTAGCAAATGTGAATGCATTGAACATTCAGAATTAATTCTGAACTCATGGTCACCAGAAACAACGAGGGAGATGTAAGATGCATGAAATCAACAATGGCCAGTGCTTACTCTGAATCTTTCCATTCAGGCTCCAATTTATATGTCCCCCCCACCCCCCTAAGACACTGAGCATTCAGGGAGATATATAACAAAAATGTTGTCTGCCCTCTGTCAGAATTTCAGGATTTGAGAACAATTTGGTAAGGCACTTCGAATATTCTTGTATTCCAGAAACATTTGTAATGGAGTTTTGTGTCAGATACTCCCAACAGACTTTGATCATTTGGGCAGTGAAAAAGAGATTCAGTCAGAGCTGTTGTCACACATTGAAAGGACTTGGCACTTTCAGATCAGGCTCTCCAGCAGTCAAAAGCTTGGCTGTCAATGAGCAGGACTTCCCAAATAATGGAGTTAGGCTAACACCTCTAATTGATGGATATGGCAGATACATAGTCATGTTAGATGGCATCTGTTTGAAGAAAGGAGTTTTGAGCATGCAGGCAGATCCAAAGAGCAGGGTCAACACACAAGATGTTGCTCAAAGCTAGAGACAGGGATTGGTGGAAGATGAGATGTTCCATCTTGACAGAGGAAATGGGAGGGAAGGGCAATGACTAATCATGAGAAGTTGCTGGACTGGAGCAAGGCAGATTCATGGAGTTGTTTTGAGCCCAAGGAACTTTTTTTAAGGGAGAGGTGATGGCTGTGGGAACAAGGCACCAGATAATCCCCAGTTCAAGACCTACAAATACAGGTGGTCTTGACTGGTATTAGCTCAAAACTGCTTTTTCACAACACTCAGCCATTTCAATGCAAATGATATACAAGTAATTCTAAACTATGCACCTGCATGCAAAGCTAGGGAGCCAGTGCTAAATGAGAGCTATATCACCATTTGGAATTGTTTTCTATAAATAATTTAACTGCTGCCCAGTTTCTATATATACTCTACAGTAATTGGGGAGGGGGTTAGGCACACATGTCGCCATTGTAAGTTTATTTATTTATTTATTTATTTCTAAGTTTTATATATCGCCCTACCCCTGAAGGGCTCTGGGCGGTGAACAACATAAAGTTAAAACATATATAATTAAGACCATTAAAATAAACACAGCAATAAATATAATAAAACAGCGTCAGCAATAAAATCCTTATTAAAAACCCTCCCAAAGAGGGGGGAAGGAAAGATGGGTCCCATGGATAGTAAAGGGACCC